>NC_052050.1:6558392-7158392 GCF_903992535.2 Arvicola amphibius
CAGTGGAACTGAGTTACAGCAGAGAAGGCATGGTTCTACAGCTTCTGCATGCTCCCCAGCTCCGCTATGGCCCTCTGAGAGCTCCTGCCTCCAGGCATCTTGGCCTCAGGGCTCTGAGTTGGTGCTGACCCATCTCCTGCTTCTAATGTTCGTAATGCCAGGGGCTTTCTGAACTCACATGAGCTGGACTTCGTCTTTGCTTTTGTCCAGACCATGCATGCCATCAGATCCCAACCATGTCCGTTCCAGCTCTCACACTGCCTGCCTGCATCTTCCTCCTCTCCTTCATCTCCTTCTCTCCTTCGTGGTTTCTCTCTTGTTAGCTTGCTTTCTTTATAGTCTGGCTCTGTAGCTCAAGCTACCGTTTTTCCTGCCTCTGCCTCTCACGTGCTAGGATTAGACATGCCTGCACATCCCTGGCTATTTAGATTCACCACTACCTTAGTCTGGAGCCCATCTGTTCTCTCCTGAACTAGCCTTCCTGCTCACCGTGCCTGTCTCCTACTGAGAGTCCTCCTGCAAAGACAGCCAGCAGCCCTCAGTATAAAGTCCAAAGCTTATGGGGCCTTACTGAGTGAAATGAGATAGTGTGTGCTAATGAGGACCTGGTGTACACAGAGCTCAAGGAAGAGTGGCTGCTGCTGCTTCCACTGCTCCTGCTTCCTGCTCCCACCTCAAGTACCTCCCCAGCCCCCACTGCTCTCCCCATGGGCTGCGGCATCCTGCTATAGTTCCCAGAATGCCATCTACTCTTGCTCACCTCCCTATCTTTCCCCATCTTTGTCTATGATCCCCACCTTCTTCCTCTCTGGTGACTCCAGTTGATCCTTCAGGACTCATTCAGGCTGGGTGAGGGCCCCTTCTTCCCAGCATCCCTTGCTCACTGCTTTGCCCAGCATGCTCTATCTTCATTAAAGAACTTTGCTCTGTCTGTCCCTCTGTCAAGACCCTCCTAGGAAGCCCTCACCTCAGTGGCCCTCACCACAGCCCCTCTGGGGCCCTGTTTTCCCACATGCACCCTGAGCAATACCGAGGACTGATAACTTGCAATGTTCTCTGTTGGACAGTGAAGTACTAAACTTTGAACCCCTTTCAAGACTTTGTAAACAAGTTTCACTACCCCTCCAGTCCATTCTGCCATCCTTGGGAGCAATTCTACCTTCTTCCTGTCAAGTCCCTGGCCATACCCCAGGCTCCTCAAATCCATTCAGACTCAAGTAGAGGACTCGGTGTTTTCCATGTGGTCTCTTGGCTTTCTCTTCTGCGGGTGCTTTTTCTCTTGCCTGCCAACTCCCACCAATGCCTCCACTCACCCAGCCTCTTCATGGGAAACCTTCCCTCTGCCCAAGCAGACATGTGGCTACTTTGTTGGGCCACTCCTTTGCTGAGCGTGGGTGTGAGTGTGCACCATTCAGGACTGCGTACCTCAAGATCTGGGACTCCTCCAGGGCAGAGAAGGGGTCCTGTTCCACTCACCTCTCCAAATCTAGCACAGTCCTAAAAACCAGCCAGCGTTCGCCCTGGACCCGGGTTGTTTCCTTGGGGGCGGGATTTTAGCGCCAGAGCTGCGGACAGAGACCCTGCCCCTTAACCCTTTCCATCCTGGCGCAGCTGAGGAGGCGGTCCAGATGCTTATCTTTCTACCTTCCTTACCCAGGTTGAGCAAGGTAAGGCTCCCAGGACACCTCCCTGCTCCTTTTCTGCCAGCACTGGTGGCTCCACCTCATCGTCCCCACTCCCTACTGATGGAGAGCCCAGATGGCATTTAGCATCTCTGTGATTCTGGCCAAGCTACTTAGTTTCTGTAGTCAGTGTCCTTGACCATCTGTGAAATGAGCTAGCTACTACGGAACAGTAAAGGCCGGTACTCAATAAATCTGGCTCTCTTGCTTGCATGGCATCTAGCTCACAGCCTCCGTCTCCCAGAGAGAGCCTCGTGCTGGGCTGGTGTGATACCACTGAGCTACATCCCCAGCGCAATACATTCTTGAATGAATAAGCGAAGCAGCGAATACATGATACTCCCCTCAGGAGTTTTGTCCGAATTTAGTAATTTGGATGCATGGAGAGACTCGACGAACCGCGCCTAGTAGATATTTGTGAACTTCCCTACAGATTCCAGAGGGACTGAAAGGTTGGAGTTTTCGCTCAGACTCCAGGCCTTGGAGGGTGGGGGTGGAGACCTCGGAGAACAAAGTTCCAGGTCTTCTCCCTTCAAGGGGTTGGAATTTTAAGGTTCCCCCTGCTCCCACGCCGGTGGTTCAGTGCTCCACCAGCGGTTATCAAAGGGGCAAAAATAGTTCACAGCCAGGCAAGGTATTAGGGTGAACATCAAGGGGCCCAGGAAAAGAGCTAGAACTAATGCGCTTGGAACCAGCTAGAACTCAGCCATCCTTGGCACGCCTCTAGGCACGACGCCATTCCAAGGGAGGTCCTAGACACCAAACTGGTTTATGGATCGCGTTCAGAGGCGAGCGACGAAAGGAGACGAACCGTCGGGGCCACGGAGCCAATAAGTGCAGGGCCAGTTCCGTGGGAGGCTGAGGAGCACAGGCACGGAAGCTTCGAGATTTCGTTCCGAGCCGAGCCGGGAGAGAGAGGTCTAGGCAGCCCCAACACCAATCATCCATCCAGGTTTCTGGATTCTTTCAGGTCCGGGCACCCTCTTTGGGCTGCGAGAACCCTTGAACCCGAAAGTGAAGTAAAGAGGAGAAGATGGGCACAGAGCCAGTTGGGGTGCGCGATACAGAGGAGACAGTCTCGGGTCTCCCCACCACTCACTCTCCCCTCTCTTTCCAGTCCTTGTAGCTCCCGGCTCATGAACCCCACTTTGGAGTAGTGAATGTGAGGATGGGTTTCCAGGGAAGGTTTAGTCAATTATTCCCGAGCACTCGGGGTCCCAGCTCGAGCTGGGGAGCCCTACCTGAGGTCTGCGAAGCCATCGTCGCTGGCTCCCCAACGCCTGAATTGCAGCGCGTATCTTCGGTCCAGGTGAGGTCCCAGGAGCCCAGGGACAGATGCCTCGACGCCCTTTCCTCCCCCCCCCCCCCCTCCTCGAGACTGCGCAGCCTCCGCTTGGGCTCCAAGGCCCATCGATTTTTCTGTTGACTTTGGGAATCTCATTAATCCCTCGTTAATTACTCCGCCAGGGGCTCGGGCACAAGACGGGCAGCCAATGGCTGCCAATGGGAGGGCGTAGCAGGAGGCGGGGCGGACGCCGGGGCAGGTCTGAGTGGGGGCAGCTTTGTCCTAAGCCTCGCACCGAGAACTCGCTGGCTTCAGGCTGCTCTTGCCTGTGGTGTCTGAGCTACGGATGGGATCTTCTTCTTTCCGGGTCTAGGTCGCCTCTTTTCCACACCCTACCTAGCTGACCTAGCTCCAAAGCAGCCTCCTGGGATGATCTCTCTGCATTACCTCAAACCTGAAGTTGGGGTAGAAGAGACCCAAGGTTGAAGATGGGATTAGAAGGCAGGAGGGGAGGCAGTCTTTAGGGTCTTCTCTGGTCCTCCTTTTTTCCTCTCCCTCCCCTCTCCTCCTCACAGCCCCATCACCCCCACCCTCAGCCTCAAAGACCTGTGAACCTCATGGTGATGACAGCCAGGTATTTCCCCTCTGATGTCTCCAGTGCTCTAAGTGTCCCTTTTCTCTTCCCCCAAATGCCACTACTCCCAGCCTAATCCAGGTATGGCTCTCCCTTCCTGCTGGCTGTGATGTCTCCATCTCAATCTCTGACTCTCTCTCTCACACACACAAAACCAAAGGACTGATGCTGGCGAGGAGGCTCAGTGGGTAATGGCTCAGGGGGATCTGGGTTCCATCCCTAGGACCTATCAGGTAGAGGGAGAGAACTGATTCTGCAACTTGTCCTCTGACCTCCACGGATACACGCACCGCAGCAGGTGACCACCCACATGCATGCACACGTGCAGAGAAATTAAATGTAATAAAATATTAAAACAAATAAGCCCAGTGATACACATTTGTAATCACAGTACTTGGGTGGGGAAGTAGGACCATCTGGAGTTGAAGGTCATCCTTAGCTACAGAGGGAGTTAGAGGCCAGCTGGACTCCACAAGACCCTATCTCAAAAAACAAACCAAAACAAAACAAAAAACCCCAACCTAACGTAATACAAAACCAGCTCTGTACCCTCTAGCTTTCCTGCCTCCACCTCTGTACACAGCTGGAGCAGAGCAGAAGTCTTGTGGCTTTGGAGGGGTTCCCCAAGCAGAGTAAGTAACTGTACTTACTCTGGGGGTAAGGACTCCCCCAGCTTCTCTTAAGCTGGAAACACCTTTTATGTCTATTCTAGGAACTCATGCTCCCCGTCTTCCTGAGATGTTTGAAGGAAAAATGTCTGCCGCTTGGGGTAAATGGGTTCAGATGTGTAGGAGGATTGCTCCTGTAGATCCATAGCATAGGAGAGTAACAACGACTGGCAACAATCCATTGCATATTAAACATCAGCAAATAAGGGGACTTTGAATGCACCCAACACATGCGCTCCACGTTCTAGGTCTGAGGCAACCAGTATGCTAGTACTTGGACTGGATCCTGACACATTGTACTCTGAATTGTACACTTACACTTACAATTACTATGTATCAATTTTAAAACAAAACATGTCAGTAGCCAAGCCGTGGTGGCGCATGCCTTTAATCCCAGCACTTGGGAGGCAGAGGGAGGTGGATCTCTGAGAGTTGGAAGCCAGCTCAGTCTACAAGAGCTAGTTCCAGAACAGCTAGGACTGTCTCGAAAAATGTTAGTAACAACAACAACAAAAACCTCTACTGCTCATAAGAAAGAAATGTGAGGGCCGGGGAGATAGCTCAGTCAGCAAAGTGTTTGCCACAGAAGTGAAGACCTGAGTTGACTCTCCAACACCACCTAAATCATTGGGTGTAGTTGCACACCTATTATAGAAGGGACCGGAGGAGGGCAGGGGGATCTCCAGAGCTCAATGGCTAGGCAGTTGTGCTGATTTGGTGAGCTCCCCATGAGAAAGACTGTCTTATATGATAGGGGCTGGAGAGGTGGCTCAGCGGCTAAGAGCATTGGACCCACACGCTGGCTCACAACTGTTTGCAGCTCCGGTCCCACAGGATCTGGTAGCATACAGGCAGTGAAAACAATGCTGGCTCGTGGGTTAAAGCACTGTGCAGAGCCCCAGAATTCATGGAAATGGTAAATGCCCCGTGGCTGTGGTGGCTTGTTTGTCCTTTCAGCCTTAGAAAGCAGATCTGGAATCCCCAGGATTAGTGGGCTACCAAGATTAGCCACAGGAAGTGAATTCTGGATTTGACTGAGGGACCCTTCCTCAAAGAATAAGATGAAAGTGCAAAGGGGGGGTGATTCCTGACACCAACCTCAGGCCTGCACGTGTGCTCACACACGTGTATACACACACACACACACTCATACACACACTCACACATACACCCCTCACACACCTGTACATAGACACCTTCGCACATGCATGTATACACATATATCCTTGCACACCTGCCCTCACGCATGTGTTCACACCCACCCACACACATGTGTATGCACACGCCCTCACACACAGGTACACACACGGGGTTGGAAGAGTGTAATTTAGAGAGCTCCCTGAGGTTGCCCTCTGGCCTCTACACTCACCCACACATGTGTACATACACACATATACACACATACACACAGTTGACAGATTGCTGTTGCCGATGGAAAGGCTCTGGGTCTCTGTATCCATAAGCCTCAGTTTCCTTTTGGTAAAGCATGGGCATTGGATGAAATCAGTCCTCACTAACTTCTCCCGTAGCATCAGAAAGGCGACTATATCCATGGGCACTCCAGTGGTCCCTCCCAGTCAACCTGTCATTCACTGTTCAGAAAGCCTACCGCTTGGACTCAGCTCAGCTCACCCATGGAAAAGGTGGATTTTCTGAAAACCTTGAACCTTTCCAGCTCAGACCTCCAGGTTCCTCTCCAGCGATCACCGCAGGCAAGGCAGCTGAGACAAGAATTGGGAACGAAAGTGCAGGTGCAGGTTTATTGGTTCTCAGCTCCAGACAGTGCACAGGCCACACGGCTGGGATTAGAGAGAGAGCCAGACACAGTATTTCCAGATCCTGTCTGGTCCTAGGCAATGCTACAGGGAGTTATTTCCCTGCCTCCATTTCCCCGGGCTCCAGGGTCATGCAGGAGTAGATGGGTGGGCATGTCTCGATTTTTATTTAAAAATTCATCCTGGAAAAATAAACTTTGGTGAAAATTCTAGTCTTGGGCAGGCAGGGAGTGAGCGCCAGCCCTCTTCAGCCCCAGAGGTTCTGGAGCTCCTCTGTCCTGTCTCCATGTGGGGCCGTCAGGACAGCACGTAGACCTCCAGCAGGCTGGAGACAGCATGCATTCGGTAGAAGATGCCAAAAGGCAGGCAGATGTTGACGATGGCCGCCCAGAGGGAGTAACCGTAAAAGTCCACCTCCACGGTATTGCTGAAGTGCGGGCGGGCGCCAAAGGCAGGCATGATCCACAGCTGTTGGGGGAGAGGGGTGGGCGCATCAGGAGCCTGCTTGTGACTTCTCTGGGGTTTGTTGAGCATGGAAGGTTGGGATCCCAGCCTTCTAGGTTGGTGGCCCACCAGGGATTGTCACTCAGGGCTGACCTCTAGCACAGAGGACAGGGCCTGGATGAGGAGCTGAGGAAGTGTGGGCCCACTCCTAGCAGAGGACCTGCCTGAAGTCACTCCTCCCACCCTAGGCCTTCCTATGCAATGGAAGTTTCAATAGGTGACATAAGGCACTGATAGAAACAGCCGAAGTGGCAGCGGGGAGAAGTGTGCCTGAGGACTGGTGATAGAATCAATTAAGTCTAAAGTGATGGGGTGTGGGAAGGTTTCAAAACCCAGACAGGAGGCCACCCCACTCCAACCCTCCACGACTGCTACTCCTGTTTCACACCTCTTCCCTTCCATGTGTGGGAGAAACCAAAGGCTAGAGTCCTGCTTCACCTCCAGATAGAAACTCAGATCTTCGTCATGGGTGTGGGATATGGAACAAAGGAACAAGTTTTCAAGGCTAGCCTAACCCTTATGCCAATTAACTCCATTCTTGGGGGACATCACAGTCTCTCCCGAGTCTGGTTCTGTTCTAGAAAATGAGAGATGAGAGGATGCTGCCAAGAGTGATTCGGATGCCGGGCAGTGATGGCGCACGCATTTAATCCCAGCACTTGGGAGGCAGAGGCAGTGGATCTCTGAGTTCGAGGCCAGCCTGGTCTACATAGTGAGTTCCAGGACAGGCAGGCCTGTTACATAGAGAAGCCCTGTTTCAAAAAAAATTAAAAAGAAAAGAAATAAAAAAGAAAAAGAAAAGAGTGGTTTGGACTCAGATACTTGAAGCAAGAACAACCTCTTGGAAGGTAACTCTCAACCTCAAGGCCTGGCTGAAGATGGGGGTGGGGGCAGAGGCAGATGTAAGGTCAGAGCTTGAAGACTTGAGTTTTTTTTTTCTTTAAAGCAAAATTGACTGTTGGAAGTCTGCATGGGGGCTCACAGTCCCTGCTTCAGGATCTGACTGCATTAGTGTGTTTCTATGTTAGCAATCCTCTGTTGGAGGATATCATCAAAACGGCTGCTTTTGGACTGAGTCAGATTTCATTAGAGATTTTTTTTTGGCTTAAGATACACAGTTGTCATTTGGTGTAAGTGGGGGAGTGGTTAAAAAACTGGCCCTGGAAGCAATAGTTTATGGAACCAGCACACAAGCATGTTCAAGTCCCTTACATAAAATGATACATAAAATAACTTACATACATCCTCTTGTATGCTTCAAATTTATATATATATATATATGGAAATAGTTTGTACTTGTTTGTTTGGGGCATAATGACAAGGAAAAAGTGCATTCAATATGATCGGAATTTTTTCACTAATATTTTCCTTCCAAGAGTTGCCGAAATCCTGGGCATGGGACCTGCAGACCTAGAGGCTGGCTGTCCCCATAGAAGCATGTTTCTGAGCCGGGCTGTGGTGGCGCACGCCTTTAATCCCAGCACTTGGGAGGCAGAGGCAGGCGATCTCTGTGAGTTCGAGGCCAGCCTGGTCTACAAGAGCTAGTTCCAGGACAGGCTCCAAAGCTACAGAGAAACCCTGTCTCGAAAAAACCAAAAAAAAAAAAAAAAAAAAAAAAAAAAAAAAAAGAAGCATGTTTCTCTCTCAGCTATTCCCGTGTCAGGGACCGTATCTACACTGGGGCACAGCTATGCTGGGTGTATCTATGCTAGGAACGTTTCTCTTTGAGGGCACCATCTTACTATTAGGGTTCCTGCTTTGGTATTTTCTTCCAGAGAACATACTTGTAATAGAAGAAGTCTCTCACTCTTTATAGGCGGCTTTGCCAAGTCACCTGGGAGGGGGCAGCTGTTGAACACACCCCTCTTCCCAGTCGGCCCTCTGCTCCATCCTGCCAACAGACTGCTCACACTTACACTGATCTCTGTGACTTCCTGAGGCTGCTCCAATTATTCTGAGAAGCAAGCAGGTCACAAGATACTGGGAGCAGTCACACCTCCCACCTGGGGGTGAGGGCCTTAGCCCTCCCGCTCTCTCTCTCTCTCGGCTCCCTCTCACTTCCACCCAGCCCCCATGCCAGCCTTCCTGGGACCCCTCCCTCAGGTGCCTACATGACAGAAGGCTGGGACTGTATGCTCCCTGTTTGCCCTGAAATGTTATTTGCGTAAAGGCTGCAGTGGTTCCTCCATGAACCTACTTCTGTATACAATTCTAGAATGAGCCTTTGTCAAGACAGAGAAGGTTAAGTCCTCCCCAGTCTAGGGGCATCCCCACCCCACTCGCCCTCACCTCCCTCGACTACTCACAATGACATTGCAGAGCAGGAGAAACAGAGAGATGTCTTTCAGGCACCGGCGTCGCCAGTGGCACCTGGGAGCTGAGATGATGGCCATTGCTTCCTGAGGACTTTCTGGGTTGAGGTTGACCAGCCTGGGCGTGGGCGGGCAAGAGGGCAAGGTGTGAATGGCATCCAGGTTGGCAAAGGTGATGCCTTGGCAGGACTCCTTGGGGGGCGTTTCACAAGGCTCAGCCCCAGGCGGTCCCCGATGGAGGCTTTCAATGATGAACACATTCTGGAAGGTGTGCTGAGCAATCATAAGCAGAGCATGTGACAGATTGAGTGCCCCCAGCAGGTCTCTGGGTGAGCCCACTACCACAGCCACGATGGAATAGTAGGAGATGGCATACTGGCCCATCGCGGCGCCCATCAGCAGCGCTAC
Organism: Arvicola amphibius; assembly: GCF_903992535.2. Classification (NCBI taxonomy): domain Eukaryota; kingdom Metazoa; phylum Chordata; class Mammalia; order Rodentia; family Cricetidae; genus Arvicola; species Arvicola amphibius. Next base: position 6,567,661 of record NC_052050.1, read on the forward strand.
ATCCAGGGTGCGTGTCGGGTTCTTATGGTGGTCCATGGCCCGGCGATCAAAGCGATAGATGACTGAGCCACTCAGGCTGACCAAAGTCATGAGCCCCAGACAGGCGATATTGAAGCTGTAGTAAGTGACCAGGGCCTGCTGGGTATGGTCTCTCTCTCCACTCACCTGGACCTCATAGAGGATGAAGACGGCCAGGCCCACAACAAAGAGTAGCAGGCCCAAGATTGGACCCGCAAAAAACGTCTCCCGGAAGAGGTTGACCCTGGAGGGCGTGTGGCCGTGGCCGTGGGTGGAGCCAATCAGCCTTCCCACGTTCTTCCACATGACGTACAGCATGGTAGAAGCAAAGAGGCTGTACTCGATGTTGAAGGGGTATAGGTAGAAGTAGCCTTGCTGGAAGATCTGGCAGATGGCCGTGCTGCATGGGCACGGGTCTCCTCCGGCTGTGCTGCCTGCACGCTCTGCTGTGGAGAGAAGGGCACAGGGCTGGTCTCTACCCTCCTCTTCTAGTCTGTGGCAAGTGAGGGCCAGTTACCACTGAAGCCCAGAGGACTCCACAGGGTCTGGCTTCTTCATTCATTCCATAATTATTTATTGTGCCAGACGCTACAAGACAAATTAGTGCTAAAAATAAAACAATAAAAATCTGGGGATTGGGCTGGAGAGATGGCTCAGTGGTTAAGAGCACTGACTACTCTCCCAGAGGACCTCGATTTAATTCCCAGCACCCAATATTGTCCGTAACTCCAAAATCTGACATCCTCACAGACATCCATGCAAGCAAAACATCATTGCAAATAAAAATCAATAAATTTTAAATGTCTGGGGCCTGGAGAAGTCTCAGTTTATAACGTACGAGGAATGCGGGCATAAGAACCTGCCTGAGTTTGACTCCACGGTACCCATGTAAAAGGTGTGGCATGGTGGTACATACGTGCCCCAAATCCTTGTGCTTGGTAGGCAGAGGCAGCATATCCCTGAGACTTGTTGGTCAGTCAGTTTAGCTGAAGCTGAGGTCGAGATTTAGTGAGATAACTTGTCTCAAAAAGTGAGGCGGAGGGCCAGGCTGCTGGCTCAGCAGGTAAAAAGGTGCTTGCCACCAATTACAACCAAGCCTGTGGGCCTAAGTGTAATTCCCAGGACCCACATGGTGGAATGAGAGACCCAACTCCTGAAAGCTGTTTTATGACCTCTGTACACACACACACACGCACACACACACACACACACATGCACGCATACACAGAGAGAGATTCTATAAATATATAAATACCTGTAAAAAATTAAAAGAAAAAAAAAGAATTGAAGAACTACTTAACATTGTCCTCTGGCTTGCACACACACACACTCAAACACACACAAAAAATGGGGACTGCAAGTCTGTGCACCTCCATTTCTCCTCCTGATTCATGGGGACCCTTTGCTCCCTGAGTTAGGCAGGCTCTGGACCTCATAAAAGAAAACGTTTGTCCCCCAGGCCAGCCCCCGCTACAGCTCTCCCCGCATTGGACAGCTCAGAGCTCCAGCTGCTGTGTCCAGACCCCCACCACGATTCCCACCATCACTGCAGTTTGCGCCACACCGAGAGGGTTCAGAATGAGCTGTCTAGGATGACTGGGGCCTCGGCAAATGGCTCTACCCCAGCTGGATCTGTGGATGAAGAAGCTGAGGCCCAGTGAAGTCTGAGAATTGTAATGGGCGAGCCAAGGAAAAATGCCTGACTCCCAACACTGCAGCCTCTCCTACGGTGACCGCCTCTCTGGGGCTGTGGTCTCCACCATCGAGATTCCCTGTGTACACCAGGTGGCTCTTACCAGTCCTTCTACACTGGGGTCTCTTTGCAGACCAGGGCTGTGCTTCCAATTTCTGAAGCCTCACTTGTGCCAGTAGGGGTTGTGGGTATACATGGGAGTCTTAGCTATCTAGTTTGGTCCTGGATAGAGGAGAAGCCCAGAGATCTAGAACGGGTGGACTGTGAAGGATGTTCTTTTTCAGGGAAACTCACTGGCTAAAAGCAAAGGTGTGCTTGAACACTTCCATTTTAGGCTCTGTGACCTTGGGCAACTATTTACCTACCTGTGCTGAGTTTCTGCTTCTATAAGATGGGAACATTAATACTATTTATCTGCAAAGGGGAGTTGCCAACAGAACACTTTGCACCAATATTCAAGTGATGTCACCATGAGGTCATCACCCCCATGGGGTGGGGGTTGCCTTTCTTTCTTCCCCAGGCTGGAAGGCTGAACCACACTGTCTCCCTTCCTTTTCTTTGATGTCATCAATCTCGCCCTTTCTTCTGGAAGCCTGGGCTCCTTCTTGGTGGGACGGAGACCTGGAGAGTATGGCCAGGACCCTCAAGGTTGGAACACATTATTCACTCTTGTTCCTTGTTGCCTCCACCCCCCACAGGGAGCGTCTGGAGCCGGAGGAGGCTCCGGCTTCTACCTTTACCACCGTGCCCTGGCAAAGGCATGGTTGACTGACTGTGAATACACCAAGCACCCATCCAGCGCCTGGCAGCCACAGGACCAGTGCTTACAGGAAACTTACGGTCAGGGGTGAGGCGGGAGTGGCTGCTGTTGCCGTAAGAGCCGCTGTAGGAGTGGGCCTGGTGCACAGACTCATCCACGACGGCTGCCATCCAGATGGCTAGGTTGGTGGTGAGGGTGAACATGAGCCCACACCTGTATCAGAGTGATGGACGAGGAGAACAAAAGGCTCGTGAGTCTTGGACTTCACTATGGGTCCCTGGCAAAGCAAGGCAGGGTCAGGAGCCCTCCGTAGAGATGGAGTCACAAAACAAGAAGGGCAGTGAACATGGGAATTGAACTTGAAAGCCAGACTCGGCCTGGTGGGGTGCCAGATAAGAGAGGGCCAGCGGGTGTCCTGAGGCTCAGGCCCCACTAGCGGAAAGGGCACAGTCCAGGCAGTGAAAAAGTTAGGACAAAGAGGAAGGGGTGGCTGACACCCCACCCAAGACTGAGAGGGAAGAGCCGCACCCAGGATGACAGGCTTCCTCTTTCATGCCAGGTGAGCCCTTGGCCCACAGACACTGAGCTGTGGTTCTTACCGGGTCAGGTCCAGGTGGGTGTGGATACAGTCTTTAGCAGAGACCCAGAGGAAGTAAGTCTACAGAGAGAGAGGGGCCAGGCTCAGTACTATGTACATGGACTGATCTCCGGAGCCCAGTGCCCACCCACACCCCATATAACATTTCCTCTATCCCAAGAACCCTTAGACTAATCAAGTTTATTTTAGCGTTATGAAAGGAGAAGGAATAATTTCTCTTTCTACTCTATACTTCAGCTTGTTTTTTTTTAAAAAAAAAAAGTGGTTTTCTGCTCCTTAAAGCTTGGGGAAATGCCAGACATTTTCATCTTGATGAGATTTGAAGGGGGAGTCAGGGTGATAGAGGAGCAAGTGGAGTTGGCTACCAAGTGATGTTTTTCTGGGAGCAAGATCAGGCTCAGACTAGATCTTGCTCAAGATCTCAAGGTAAAAAAGGTCTCTGGGGTTTTATTGTTGTTATTGAGACAGGGTCTCTATGTAGCTCTGGTTGACCTTGAACTCCATATGTAGACAAACTGGTCTCAGACTCACGGTTATCTGTCTGCCTTTGCTTCCCAAGGGCTAGTCTTGAACTCATTATGCATCAAGAAATGACTTTGAACTCCTGACTGCCCTGCTGACATGTCTGGCCTCTTTGTTCATGTCCCCTGCTGTCTTCTTCCTTTGTGGATTTGAAAGGCCTTGCCCTCATCTGAATGCCACTGAATTCCTGCCATGGGACTTACCTACATGGAGGTGTTTGTGTTTTCATTTTTTTCCTGAGCATCCTTCAAACTTATGAAATGTAGAGGACAAAAGCTACAGTAAGTGTCCCAGCCACATGTGTGCAGCAGTATGCACATCTGGGTGGCAGGGGGATGCTTCAAGGCATGGCACGTCATCCCCTGGTCATCTTGCCAATGCAAGGTCCCATGCAAGAGCACTCCTGCCTCAACTCAGTCAGCTCTTTCAAAAGGATCTTTATGCAACCCATTAAAACAAAAAAGCTAGCAAGCCAGGTGTGGCACACTCCTGAAATTCCCGGACTCGGGAGGTGGACGCGGGAGTTCAAGGCTGGTCTGGGCTGGTGTGAAGTGAGTCACAAGAGGACAAAGGAAAGAAAGTGATTGGAACTGGTCTGAAAAAGCATCCTTATGGGATGCCCTGCCTCCTAAACAAACATCAAGCGTGGAGCTATGACCGAGATTAAACAAGCTGTAGCCATGGTCATGGACCCAGCACAACCCTAGGCAGAGGCTGATGTCCTCCGTGGACACCCAAGGTTCTACCAGACAGGGCCGACTGTCACAACTCACACCTCCTGGGTGTTAATTACTGGCACCACTTAGGTTGAAATAAAGTTGCAGCACCCCTAAGTAGGAACTCACATTTAGACACACTTCATGAGTCAGTGTTTCCTCGTTTATGGACTCATATGATCCCTACCACAGTCTAACTCGGTTTACCGAATTGCTCAGGGCTAGGGGGTGCTATGTGAGAAGCTCAGATCTCCTGAGCTCCTGCATCAGGCTCTTCCCCCTATGGGGACATTCCTTCAACCCACCTGGACAATGACAAACACAGCTTGGATGATGGGGTGCAGGATCTTGATGGCCGACTGGCACTCCAAGAAACTGGAGTAGTAGCCAGTCTTGAAGACGTCCATGACGAGGGTGCAAATCCCAAACAGCACGAGCCCACCTGAGAATCAGGGTCAGCAGGGGAGTAGCGTATCAGGGAGGCAGGAGAGAGGGCTTGTAGGGTGGAGGAGAGGTTCTGAAGGTGAGGGGCTAGCTGGGGGTGTGTGTAGGGAATAGGTGGACAATTGGGTGGGAGAATGGATGAGTAGGGAGGTTGGGAGGATGAGTTGATGGGTGGATGGACAGACAAATGGATGGACTGAGAGATTACTGGGTGGATGGATGAGGGCAGGAACAGGCCGATGGGTGGAGGAACAAATGGAGAGGGGGAGGGACAAAAATAGAGGATGGATAGGAATATGGGCAAACTGAAGGGCTGGGAGATGAAGAGGTGGGTAGGAGATGAGTACTCGACTGAGGGGGAAGAGGGAGGACATCCTGTGTCCCCTCCATTGCACAGACAAGGGAAAAGCGGGGACAGACCTTGTCGGCTTGCTGTTGTCTTTTACTTTTTTTGTCTGCATATAAAGGCTCTGCATGACCATCCCTGTCCAATCTTTAGACAAGCCAAAGAAGCTTCCTCCACCTCTCGATATCCTCTAGGACCCGTTTCCCTCTCTCCACCCCCCTCACTGCATCCAACCCCAATGAGCTTTCAGCCACCTCACCCTTCCCAGGGAACTTTCAGCAAACCTGTCTACCCAAAGTCACACCCTGAGGGTCCTCTAGGGAGCCCCAGACTGCAACTTTCCCACCGTGCCCACCCCACTCTTGTCCTCATATCCCAGGGCACCTCGGAGCCAGATGGGGCCAGCATGCGCATCCCGGTAGGGTACCGCATCCGGACAGCGCGCAGTGCGGAGGAGGTAGAAGACGATCCACAGCGCGGCCAGCAGCATCATGGTGGTGAGCAGAGCGAACACGTCGGTGTCATACACGGCCACCTTGTTGAAGGCACCACCGCTGATGAGTGTGGAGGCGAGCAGCAGCACGTTGACAGCCAACAGCAACCGACAGCAGGCGGCCACCCTTTTTCCACACCTCGCGGGGGCTGGCCCGTGGCCCCGGCAGGCTCTCCTTGGGGTGCTGGACCAGTTCCCTCCGACATGGTGGGGGGCGACTGGAGAAGGTTGAAGGGATCACTGGCGGGGTCGAGGGGGAGGGGAAGGACGGGATTTCAGGTCAACCCAGGGACCTCTCCTTTCCTCCTGGAATGGATTTAGGGACCCTGGGATGTGGGGACTAAGGGTGCTAGACCGAGCCCTGGGGAAGAAGAGAAAAACTGAAGAGTGAACCTCTCCCATCTGGACCGGAAATATTGTAGTGAAAGAAGCAATGGTACTAGGCCGGGTCCTGCACAAGGTTCCGCTCCCCAAATCCTACAGTCCCCCTGGCCAGGGGCACGCACCTGCTGCACTGGTAGGCCGACAGCAAGTTGGGGGTCAAGGGGCAGCGAGCGTCTCTTCTCTCCCACGCCGGCTGGGCCAGTGCTTTATACCGGAGAGGGCAGAGTGATTTACAGCCACAAGAGCCCGGCTCCATAAACCTCTCAGTCCCACTCACATGATCCATCTTTTCTCCGAGCTGAATTTAGGGAGTCAGATAAGGTGAGATTTATATTTACCTGTTAAGATTCCCTCACCCCATTGCAATGGCGAGGCCAGGGTTCAGGAGCATCCCCATTCTGCGGTACCTAGAAGGTCCTCCGCCCCCAACATCCACTGCAACCTGGTACTAAGAGATCGATTGCACCCACCCAAAGCCTGTAGAGCAGACTCCCACCCCAGTGCCCGCCTGCCACCCAGATGCCGTCGCAGCTCAGGAGTCACCTATATCTTGGATCTTGCTTGCTGTCCCGGGATCAGGACAACAGTCCTCCCTTTCCCCACCTGTCCTCAGAGTGTGATCCAAGTTTCGGTCTTCCTGTATCCCTTACTACTGCGGCCCGGAGATGCTTGTTGGATGCTGCAAAGTCTGGTTCCCACGGGGTGCCCGCAGCCGGCTTGCAGTCGTTTAGCTCCCCCTGCTGGAGAACCTTTGTCCGACTCCGCGCGAGTAGGCTAACTCTGGAGGCACCGCTGCGCCCTGCTCCGGGATTGTCTTGCAGTGAGTGGGTTCTCTCCCGCTCCTCTAGGCCCACCGTCCTCCGGATCAGAACTGCCTTTCCATCCCACCCTCAGACACCATTCTCCAATCCTTGGAGCGTTCCTTTTGACGAGTGAAAGAAATCAGGGAGTCCAGCGCCCGGAGCTCTGTCGAGGACATCCTAAATTGTCCTCAATACTGAGCCTCAAGAGGCGCAATGCCAGAGTAGAAGCTTTTGACCACGCGAGAGCTGGACTTCGATTGAATCACCCCTGTGTGCTGAAAAAGCAGGGCGTTTAGGACCCAGGGGAAGCTCCTGGGCGGCTCTTGGGCAGTGAGAGATTCCCCCCTCCCTCTCCTTGTGCGCGGCTCAGATGTCCCGGTAGTCTGTAGTCTTCTGTAGTCGTGGCTCTGGCGCCCCGCATCCTCCATCTGCGCCAGCAGGGGCTAGTGGCACAAGCTCCTGCCCAGCCCCTTCCCTCAAACCCATGTTTCAGTCCTAACCTGGCTGCCCTCCCCGTCGGGGGACATTTCTTGGTGCCCCTTGCACGACCCGTCCAACCTCGGGAGCCATGAATGACCAGTATCACCGGGCCGCCAGGGATGGCTGACTTGGAGCTCCTCAAGGAGGCCACCCGGAAGGAGCTGAATGCCCCTGACGAGGATGGCATGAACCCCCACCCTCTGGGCTGCCTATCATGGCAACCTGGAGTCTCTGCGCCTCATTGTGAGCCGAGGGTGAGTATACTCTGCCCAGCCAGCAGGGAACCATAAGAACCCCGTGTCCCAAACCTCATGGCATCTCTTACCCTCTCCCCTGAGGTGCCCTCTTCCCGTATGGCTAGCCCTAAGGTGAGACCGTGCAGCCTGCCATACATTGAGAGACAACACGTGAAAGGACATCAGCCGAGGCTGATGGCACTTGTGAACTGTGTGTAGGACTTGGAGAGGAACTGCGATGTGGGGGGGGGCAGCTGCAGAGTGACTCAAAACTTAAAAACAGTTCTGAGTTAGGGGCATCTGGATGCAAGAAATTAAGGAAAGGGGGGGAATCAGAGAGAAGACTGAGAAAGTCTCCAAGGCCCTAGAAGTGGAGAGTCCTTCACTGCCTATTATCCAACCTAGGAGTCAAAGGGCTGTCCCCACAGCACCAGATGCTCCCACAGGACGAGTCTCACACTGACCTGTGCCTTCTCACCACTCCACTCCTGAGATTTATGGGCACTGTCCACACTACCAAATGTCACTGGTTCAGCCGTAATTAACTCTCTGTGCCCCTCCCCCACTGCAGGACAGCGAAGTGGGAAGCCATATATGAGGGAGGGGCGGCTGTCCCTCTCCTCCGTCTGGAGCTGTCCTGGAAGGGAGGGTCAGCACAGAGAACCTGGAGGGGTCAGGCAATGGAGGATCCAGGGTCACTGAAGTGAGTCGGGGGAAGGGCATTAAATCACATTACCGGAACCTATCCTAGCATCGACAGTTTGGTAGGGCTGGCCATACTGGTGTGATCTGCGCAGGAGAAGGATGACCTCAGAGGGTTCATGTCAATGTCTCAGGTTCTAGGGGTCAAGGGCAGGGGGCAGGGATTGTGTTGACCCTGGTACTTGGAGTGCCTGAGTATGTGGGGGAAAGTTTCAGTCTCCCTTCGGGCAGCCCCTTGGGTCTAGCAGCAGGTGGAGACATCCTGGGATCAGACAGCCTAGGCAGGAAGAGGCCAAGGCTCTCCGGCAGGGGCACCACAGAGGTACTATCCCCCCTGCACACCCATCAGAGAGACTCATGGAAGTCTCACAAGGGGTCTGAAGGAAGAGGGCTTGTCCTTGGCTCTCCAAAGCCCTCAAATTCTACAGAGGCAAGGATTTGTGCTTGATGAGGGAGGGTCTGTTTTCCGAGCAACGCTTCCCCACAGTATCCTATAGGAACTTGGCAAGCAGAGGGGGAAGCTGAAGTGGGGATGGGAGCAGGGCAGGGTGGGGGTGGGGGGTGGGAGGTGCTGGGAGGTGTTGAGACACAGGGAGTGATTCTTTCCCCCAGCTCTGGGCGGGCCTTGTGGGCCTCATTAGTGTCGGGAAGGACCGGGTGCTCAGAACAGAGGGTCAAGATTCCTAGAGAAGGCAGCAGGAGCTGGACTATGGGCCTGAGTCAGACCCGGAGGGCATTAGAGAGGGCTTCTGGAGGGGCCAGGCCACCGGCTTCAAAGGGCAACTTGAACAAGGGAGAGCAGCACAGCCAGGTCGCCGGCCCTCTTCCTCTCCAGTTCTGGCTGTCCCCACAGTCCCCTTCTGGCCCAGGCCAAGACCCGACACCTGCTCTAACACTGGCGTTGCCAGGCCTGGCCCCGCTCCCTGCAGACATGGCGGTGCCCACTGCATGCCAGCGCGCACCCTCTCATGCTCTTCCAAGTTTTAAGCCCGGCACACACCACCCTCTAGTTTTCTTATTCAGTCACCCTGTAACATGTGGCTTCACAAACCATTTCACCCGCTTAGAGACCCAGACTCAGCCCTGGCCCACCACCTCTCTGGACCCCGCTCCCCGCAGGGCCTATGAATAATTCACTCCTTTCTTTCAGCGCATCAAATATTTATCCCCTGAGATTCCCAGCCCTCTGTTCTCTAGGGGAAGGCCCGCCCTACCCCGCCTCCTTTGTAGCCCCGCCCCTTTGTGGGTTGGGCCATTCCCCCATACTCCTGCTTTGTGCTCAATTCCGAAACATCTGTTGGCTCTTCTCCTGGGGGGTCTAGGTCTCAGTCATATGCGTTTCTTTAGGACAGTGGTTCTCAACCTCCCTAATGCTGCGACCCTTTAATACAGTTCTTCATGTTCTGGTGACCCCCCCATCATAAACTTCGTTGCTACCTCATAACTGTACTTTGCTACTGTTATGAATTGTAATGTAAATATCTGATATGCAGGATATCTGAATATCTGATATGTGACCCTGTTGGGATCGCGACTCACAGATTGGGAACCACCGCTTTGGGGGGTGCTGTGCTGCAGGAATCTCACAATATTTTGGGGGTTTCCTTTCTTTTTCTGATTTCCCCCAACCCAGATTCCTTATACCTCCAACCCGAGTCCCACGGTCTGGCTTGCTAAAAGGACTCATCCTTTCTTTTTCCTACAGGGGTGACCCGGATAAGTGTGACATCTGGGGAAACACACCCTTGCATCTGGCAGCTTCTAATGGCCACCTGCACTGCCTATCCTTCCTCGTGTCCTTCGGGGCCAACATCTGGTGCCTGGACAATGACTACCACACGCCATTGGACATGGCCGCTATGAAAGGTCACATGGAGAGTGTGCGCTATCTGGATTCCATCGCAGCCAAGCAGAGCAGCCTCAACCCCAAGCTGGTGGGCAAGCTGAAGGACAAGGCCTTTCGCGAGGCAGAGCGGCGTATCCGCGAGTGCGCCAAGATGCAGCGCAAACACCACGAGCGCATGGAGCGGCGCTACCGGCGAGAGCTGGCCGAACGCTCCGACACGCTCAGCTTCTCCAGCCTCACGTCCAGCACCCTGAGCCGCCGGCTGCAGCACCTGACGCTGGGCAGCCAGCTGCCCTACTCGCAGGCCACGCTGCACGGCACTGCCAAGGGCAAGGCCAAGATCCAGAAGAAGCTGGAGAGGCGCAAGCAGGGGGCGAGGGCACCTTCAAGGTCTCCGAGGACGGGCGCAAAAGCGTCCGATCGCTCTCGGGCCTGCAGCTGGGCAGCGATGTGAATGTTTGTGCGCCAGGGCACTTACGCCAACCCCAAAGAGTGGGGCCGTGCCGCACTCAGGGACATGTTCCTCTCGGATGAGGACAGCGCCTCCCGTGCCACACTGGCTGCCGAGCCTGCCCACTCGGAGGTCAGCACCGATTCAGGCCACGATTCCTTGTTTTACTCGCCCCGGTTTGGGTACCATGGTGTTTCGAAGGAACTATTTGAGTAGCGGTTGCACGGGCTGGGCCGCGAGGACGGTGGCTTGGATGGAACAGGGACTCGGGGTCGGTTGCAGAGTTCCCCCAGCCTGGACGATGACAGCCTAGGCAGTGCCAACAGCTTGCAGGACCGCAGTTGCGGGGAGGAGTTGCCCTGGGATGAGCTAGACTTGGGCTTGGATGAGGACCTGGAGCCTGAGACTAGCCCCTTGGAGACCTTCCTGGCTTCCCTGTACTTGGAGGACTTTGCCTCCCTCCTGCGGCAGGAGAAGATTGACCTGGAGGCTCTGATGCTGTGCTCTGACCTTGACCTCCGCAGCATCAGCGTGCCCCTGGGGCCCCGGAAGAAGATTCTGGGGGCCGTGAGGAGGCGCAGGCAGGCTCTGGAGCGTCCCCCAGCGCTGGAGGACACAGAGTTGTGAGTGCCTGTGTGGGGGAGAGGATCTACCTCTTCAGTAATGGGAGGAGGCTTAGTATCATATCGCATAAAAGTCAAAGCCAGTAATCAACAGCAAAAGCTCCATTATCACAGCACAGAAAAAAAAAAAAAACAAGCCAAAAAGAAAGAAAGAAAGAAAGAAAGAAAGAAAGAAAGAAAGAAAGAAAAAAGAAAACCAACCTGCCAGTTTAATAAACTAGAGGCTTTGTTTCTGGGATAACCCAAATGGGGGAAAAATGGAGCATTTTAGCACGGGCAGAATATACTTAGAGTAATCACGGCTAGGATTTTAAGAGCCTTTTAGACAGGGTCTCCTGTAGCCCAAGCTGGCCTTGAACTTGTTGTGTAGCTAAGAATGACCCTTGAATTTCTGATCCTTGAAATTTCTGATCCACCTTCACCCTTCCAAGTGCTGGGGTCTGAACCCAGGACTTGAGCATGCCAGGCAAGCGCTCTCTACTGACTGAACTATATCCCCAGCTCTAAAGCTGGGGGTGTTTTTGAACCCTGCCACTTCCCAGGTACTTAAGTCAACACTTTTGTTGAATCCTGAGTTCTATTCCCTGAGCATGTGCCACAGTGAGGCAGTGGATGATCAGGGATTAGAGTGTAGCTCACCCCATGCCTCACGGTGGTTTCCTGCAGAGATGACCAATCTTGGGCTGGGTTTGGCTCTGGAGGCCTGGGGAGGACCGCCAATTGCTCTGGGTCTGAGAGCGTGGCATCAGCATCTCACCTCAACTGCCCACACCCTCAAAGCATATGTGTTTTACAGTCCCAACCCTTGCCAGTCTCTCCTGTCCACTGTAGCATTGCACAAGCTCGCTGCCCTTCTGTTTGATATCTGATGGCTTTTAACCCCCAGTGCACAAGGAAAGGCTGGCCGTGGGAAGGCAGTCTGGCTCACGATTCAGGCAGTGGGGTAGTCAGTGTCCCTGTGAAAGTCCATCAGCCTGTGGAGAGGGGGGTGGTGGCTAGGTCATCAGAGTAGCTGGTCTCGGAAGGAAATGACACCTTTGAAGGCTGTGTTCTGAACCCGGTTCTGTCTGTCTCTTCTCCACAGATGAAAGGGGCTCCTCCTTGCCTCAGACCAAAATGAATTGCAAGTTGCCACAAACCCATGGTGGGCCCAGAGGTCCTCACAATTGCCATCCCTGCCCGCCCCTTCTCCAGGAGCAAGGGTCACATGGGTCATCTCCCTCGAAACCCTGTCCACATTCTGAAGCAGAGGTGTCGCCTGGAGGCACCCAGAGGGACCACACCATTCCAGAGCACCACTTCTGAGGGGTATTAGATCCCCTGAGCCACCCTCATTGAAAAGTCCTGAATTACAAGAGGATTGGTGGTTAGGGACTGATTGGTCCTGGGGATGAGATGACATCAGAGCTGAATTAGAGATAGAGCAGGGGTGAGGGGGTAGCGTGACCTGTCGCAGGTACATCACCTCCCCCACCCACCTTCTCCAGTCCTTCTTGGGGAAGTGGGAGTGGGGGGTCCTGTTCTTTTTCAGGCTGGAAACTTTTGCTTCTTACTTACTGTGATGGAAGAGTTTGGGTACCCCCTCTTCATACACCCCAGAAGGGAGGTTCCCCAGGCAGACCCTTCAGCCAAATGCCTGGTCTTTCTCTCCCCAGCACACCCCGTCTCACAGAAGGCCAGCCCCCCTCTCCTTCATCCTTAGCTTTGTCCCACTCCACGGTGGAGCCGGGTGTTCCCAGGGTCTCCAGAGGACCAGGGGGCCTAGAAGCAAGTTGCGTTGGTATTGTGGCCCCCAGGCCTTGAAGTCAAGGCTGATTGGCTCTAGAATCACATCTGCTAACTGCCTCAGAGTCTCCCAGGCCTAAGGCATAGGCAGGGGGCTGGATGCAATCTGTCCGACCCTGTGTGGGAAGGCTCTGTGAGAGGAAGATCCTGGATAAGCAGAGAATCTGAGGTCCTGATTGTGCCCAGGCTCCCAAGGCGCTCTCTCTCTCTCCTCTCTCTCTCTCTCTCTCTCTCTCTCTCTCTCTCTCTCTCTCTCTCTCTCTCTCTCCTTATGTTGTGTGTGTGTGTGTGTGTGTGTGGTGTGGGTGTGTATATAGAGGGTGTGTGAAGTGTGTGTCTGTATATACAATGTACATATAGGGTGTGTGTAGTGTGCATGTGGTAGTAGCATATATTATGTGTTGTGTGTGTATGTGTAGTATGGATATAGAATGTGTGTGCTTGTGTGTTGTGGTTGGGTCAGAGGAAGTTTCCCCTCAGAGTCTGGAGGGGCCTGGGCTGCTCATGAGTCTGCATGGATCACGGAGAAAATGAGACTCACTATATCGTGTCCAGCCTTTGTGATGGTATGGAGGTGAAAACCAGAGCAAAAGGCTAGCCCAGAGGTCCTCATACTTGTTCCTTATAGTGCCTCAACCACACCAGATTATAGATGTGGTTTCAGGTCCTCGGGAGCCATGTGCATGCAGGTTCACATTCAAGCGCCCCATTGCCGTGCCGCTCCTCCTTGTCAGCAGCAAACCCCCGTCCCAGACTCTAGATCAGAGAGCAGGGAGAAAGCACAGTCTACTAACTCCTCCTTGAGCTCCCTGGACAGAGGAAAGAACCCCAAAGACCTCTGCGTTCCTATCTGGAGGTGGCAACTACCCATGCACACGCAATTCTGAGTGTGGAGGAGGTTGCTTTCTTTGCCACCATTACCCTGAGTCCACCCCCAGCCTTCTTTCTTTCTGGGCCCAAGCCTGGGGCCACCTCCAAGTGCCGACTCATTTTTTTCATCAGAGCCCCAGGCACTGCTGTTTCTTTCTCACCTCTTCGGACTGTTTACTACTGCCTCAGCCCCTCCTGTTCTCCCTGCACCTGGGGTTGCCAGATGCTGTGATCCCCACCATTGTAAACCCCAAACCCTTCCTTCGGGCTCATTATATTTTTATACACACGTTCTACAAACGGTTTGTGGTGGCTTGTGTTCTGTTCTGTAGGCACTGGGGAGTGGGGTGGGTGAGAGTGGGGTGATGAAAGGTTGGGGTGCGAGGTGGGTCATATTCATTGGAGGGTCGCCTTGAGCCCCCCACCTCTGCACATGTCTGCAGGGATCATTCCCAGCATCCCTGGGCCAGTTGGCCTCCTATGCTCTGATCCCAAAATCGGTAGCAAGATGAAGGCAGGATGCACTGTCCCTGTCCACCAGTCCCACCAGGGTGCTCTCAGAAGTGGGCAAGAAGTCAGTCTCCTGAGGTTCCTGCCTGTCACCTGGGGTGGGGTGTCTCAATTTTCCGTACCTATCTCTGCTAAGGTCTTTTGGGGTGCAGATTTAGTACTCTCTTCTCTCAATGTACTTTTACCAAGTGGTGCCAGCGTGCTCTCATTTCTTAGCCAGTCTGAGGTTTCCTTGTTCCATCCCTAATAAACGTGCCTGATGTAGAACCGATTAGAAAGGTACATAGGCTGTAGATGCTGGTGTGGGATGCCTACCAACCGTCCAGAGGTCCTGGGCTAATACCGGTCACCACTTTACAGATGAGAACATTGTGGCCCCTCGAGGTAGAACACAGGTCTTGGTCACACAGTCCTTACACTCAAGCCACCAAGAGGATCAAGAAGACGTCCTTCTACCATCCAGGGTTACACGGCGTGTACAGTTGTGACCACTGCTGGCCATCCTAATTATTGCAGCTAACCTCTGGGAAGGCACATCGGGCCTTGCCAAGACCGTCCCGGGAAGGACACATGGGATGAGAAAGACTTTGAAAGACAAGACAGCGTGAGTAGGAGTGTCAATGTCCAGGCAGAGGGGAGACAGTGGGGGTGTGGATCTCGAGGGGGCCGGTGTGGCTCAAGAACGGGATCCTGGGACCGCAGTAGCTGGTGAAGATTCAAGAAGCAAGAGGGAACTTCAAGTAAGATAAAGAGAAGAATACGATTGTTTTGTTTCTTCTTTTTCCTCTAAAGATGAAATCGATCCTTGCCCCATAGACCTACATTGAGCCATAGAGAAGTGTGTGGCTATGAAATCTGGGGACCAGCGAGATGGTCTTAGTGGGAAAGGGGCTTTGCTGTCAAGCCTGTGGCCTAAGATTTGTACCCAGGACCTACATGAGTAGAAGGAGAGAACTCGCTCCTCTAAGTTGTCCTCTGAACTGCTGTAGTACACACTACATACATACATACATACATACATACATACATACATACACACATACATGCATACATGGATCCAAACAAATACACTTGTGGATAGGTTTGAAGCTGGACAATACAACATTGTCTCTCCTCGACCCGGACACACACCAACATCTCAGGAAACTCCTTGTTCTGTTGTGCATGTAGCCTTGCATTGAAAAACAAGGAAGACCTACAAATTTAGCAAAACTAGGGTCTGGAGAGACGGCTCAGCATGAAGAGCACTGGCTGCTCTTCCAGAGGTGCTGAGCTCAATTCCCAGCATCACATGGTGGCTCACAACCATCTGTAATGAGATCTGGTGCCCTCTCCTGCCTGCAGGCATATATGCATGAGGAACATTGTATACATAATAAATAAATAAAATCGTAGAAAAAAAAAAAAGAGGCAGGTAGTGACGGCGCTTTGCCGTTAATCCCAGCACTCAAGAGGCAGAGCCAGGCAGATCTCTGTGAGTACAAGGCCAGCCTGGTCTACAGAGTGAGTTCCAGGACAGGCTCCAAAGCTAAACAGTGAAACCCTGTCTCGAAACACACCCACCCCCAAAAAAAGAAAGAAAAAAGAAAAACTATAAAAACTAATGATTCTTAGTTTGGGGTTTAGAATCTGGAGATATTTTTTTAGAAAAGCCTACACAAAAGCACACCGTACACACACGCATGTACATGTGCTGCTCTTCATCTCTCTCTCTCTCTCTCTCACACACACACACACTCCCACACTCATATTCAATTTTGCTCAGTAGTTCTAGACAGTTTATGTCCAGAATCTGAAGAGACCCAGAGGACAGAGACCATGATTAGAAAGCTTTGGGGATGGGGATGGAGGATGGCTCAGCGATTAAGATCACTGGCTGTTCTTGCAGAGGATCTGAGTTTGGTACCCAGTATCCACAGGGCAGCTCACAACCATCTTATAATTGCAGTTCCAGGGGATTCCAACATCCCGTCTGGCCTCTGCAGACACTGTGGCGCACAGATATACATGGAAGCAAAACACTCACACACACATAAAATAAAAATACTTTTTAGAAAAGCGTTGGGTTAGATGGCTGTAAGGTTAATGTGTTACAAATGGAAAAGTGCAATGTGATGGAGGTGGGGGGCGGGGCAAAGCCATGTCAGAAGTGCTCCCTAGTCTGTGATTAGCGCTCTCATTCACAGAGACCCAGAGGGGAAGGGGGGCTGGTCAAAATGCCCAACTCCACTCCCAGCTCAACTCCTGATGCCTAATGTGGTACTCTCAGCCACCTGTCTCCATGTTATGACTGAACACATGCCGTGATTTCCCCTGTGCAAGCTTGTGTCAACTTCCGTTTTAAATAATCCAAGTGAGGAGATGGCTGGGCTCAGGGGATAACCAGAACTGCACAGCAGAACGTGTGGCTTTGTGTAAGTGGCCTCTCTCTGTTTCCTTATATATATGAATAGGCATTATATCATAGTGGTCACCCACAGGTTATTAGGGTTGAGTGTTAAGCGTTCTATACACACCTGATATTTACGTACCCTCCAGTTACTAATGATCACAGTTATTGTTGGCCTGAGAATGGCCCAGGGGGTGCTACTCATATCTGTGATTCGCGCAGCTACCCCAGTAGATGCATCCTAGACAATCCCAGGGAGCAGACTTCCCTCCAGGCTTGCTTCTGAGAACACGGCTCCCTCCTATTCTCAACACTACCCCCCCGACGCCCAGCAGAAGAACACTGGAGGCATCTCTAGCACACCAGTAAGGGTGATGACGACCCAGCCTAGGGGACAGACGGCTGGACCTGCCCCATCCAGTGGGAGAGACCCAGGGAAGGCTAGAGGTCTTCTTGGAGTGTCCGAGGAGCTAAGTAGCTTTTCTGGAGGAGGAATTCCCCCTCATTACACCAAGATCTGAACTCGGGCTGGAGAGATAGCTCAGGAGTTAAGAGCTCTTCCAGAGGGCGGCTCTTCTAGAGGACTCAGGTTGGGTTCTGAGCACCCACATGGCCACTCACAACCCTGTATAATTTGAGTTCCAGAGGATTCCACATTCTCTTTTGGTCTCCATCATCCCCATTTTACAGGTGGGAAGGCAGAGGTTCAAAGTGGGAATTCCTAAATGCTAAAACGTGCAGCCCGAGCCAAGGGCATGCACCGTGGTGAGGGGTTCCTTTGATTTGAGACTTCTTAATCTGAGTATCCTTGAGGCCAGGGCAGGTGCCAGGCTCGGACACAGATAGGGCAAGGGACTCCAGTCACTTTAGCAACTCAAGTGTGTAGTCGGCGCACGGTGCTCAGTCCCCTGACAGGTGGGATGGAGAGAAGGCAAGATGGGTTGTGGGTTCACAGGCAGAATGCTGGGAGTAGGCCTTTGGGGACACAAGAGCATCTCAGGTCTGCTGAGATGAGGGAGGAGGCTGGGGGAAGAATTTTGTCCCGACAGGGAGCCTACCTCTCTCTTTTATACCAGAGCAGAGGGGCCAGAGTGGCGAGATTTGAAGCCAAGCCCAGGCCTGGAGACCTATGGTGGGGAGCACGCTGTCTCTCATCCTCCACTTCTCTGCAGCCACCACCTCAGGCAGACCCTGGAGGGAGCAGCCAGCTCTGGGGAGAGTGTGAGTCGGACGCAGTGGGGGCGCTGTCAGGTTTCTAGGTAGATAAGGCACGGGTTCGGAGCTGTCCTGGAAGGCTGTGTTTGTGAGATGAGCATGTGTGTGTCTATGATCTTTCTCATTTGTCTGTGCTTCAGTGTCTCCAGCTTCCAGGAGGTGCACGTGCGCATGTGCGCGCATGCGCGCGTGTGCATTCTCACAAAGGGCCGAATCCGCATTACTTTGCTTGGAGTCTATTTATAGATTCTTCCTCCTGTCTATTACCTATTTTTAGGGGCCCAGTTCCTTCCAACTGGAAGACCCAAATTCCCAGGCACTCCTGGCCCCACCCCTCCTCCTGAGTCAGGGCCTCACAAAACTCATGCCCTAACCTCACTCTGGGTGATGACTGGCTTGTGTGTGGGGAGGTCCCCAGTCTTTGGGAGGGTATGGACTGTAAGCAGAGAAAGACCAGTGTTCTAGAAGACAGGGGTTGCATGGGACCAATCAATTTGGGGGGTATACAAGTTACTGGAGTTCTGGAGAGGATTCCCCTAATGTTAGGGTATCTAGCCAGGAGGCATAACCTGTCCCTCATTAGGATGGTGGGTCGTCTTTTCCAAGGTCTCATGCTCCCACCTGTGAATAGGGATACCTGTACCCCCCCCCATCACACCAGTTGTGAGGTTAACAAAGAATGCTTAGCTCAGTCCTTAACCCTCTTGAGAATCTGGGCAATAGCCAGACCAGGGCACCCCTGAGCCCACGACAATGGGAGCTGGCATGTCGAATGGTCCCACAATTCCCCCCCCCCAATATGGTCTGCGTGGAATATTCCGTATTCCAGAACAGAACCGGGAGGGGCATCATTCTCCCGAGGCCCCAGCTTTCTCTATGCATACATGTGCACCTGTATGCATGCATGCGTGCACACACAGGGAGGCACGGGCAAGGAGAGGGACCTGAAGGAGTACATAGTGTCTCCTGAAACGGCCAACTAGGATCGGTATGGGTTTAAGTTATTTCAACAATTCAATTAGCACAACACCATTATAATCACAGCAGCACCACAAGCGTACCCGGATGAGCCTTGCCTCAAGCGCATGCCCAGGGTGCACACTGGCGGCATGATCATCTTACTCCTCTCCAGGAACCCAACTTCATCTCTTACACCTTAACTTCCTTAGGAACCTGAGACCCAGGGAGGGGAAATTGCTTACCTTTGGACACATAGCAAGTGCAAACCTTGCTCTAGAGGCTTTGCCCACACAGCTCTCAGCCCTTGACCCCCTCCCAGCCTGCCATGGCTCCCATCAGGCCCAACACACACTGGTTCACTCATCTGTGCCTCACAGGAGACAGTGGCGCTGCCCTGATGTGAGCGGAGGGAACCGGTGGTCCCTGGAAGATCTCAACAACAGGGAGCCTAGGATGCCAGGAGGTCCAGCTCTGGGTTCTGGTTTGTTTGTTTGTTTGTTTGTTTGTTTGTTTGTTTTTGTTTTTAGAGACAGGGTTTCTCTGTAGCTTTGGAGCTTGTCCTGGAACTAGCTCTTATAGCCCAGGCTGGCCTTGAATGCACAGAGATCCACCTGCCTCTGCCCCCCCCCCCAGTGCTGGGATTAAAGGTGTGCACCACCACCGCCTGGCTCAGCTCTGGGTTCTGAAGGGTCTAACTTGTCTACCTTTGAGGGGCATCCTGGGCTATAGATTCTTTTTCTGTAAGGTGCAGAGAGGCTGGAAGACCTTGGAGCATCAGCAGAATCCGTGCTGGCCCCAGGCCTGCTTTCTTCTCGTCCTCCCTCCTCTCTGCTTCCCTGAGCCCTCACTCACCGATCCTTGTCCCCACAGAGCAGCTGGCAGCCAGGATGGCTGGCTGGGAGCAGAGGGTCTGCTCAAGCCAGGAGCAGGGTCCTTGGAGGTGAGGCTGGTGCTGAGTCCTGTCCCTTCGGAGCTGGGGAAGCTGGGGGACCTTGAGGTGTTTGTCCCACTCTCAAGTGGCTAGGATCCGAGCCATGAGCCCCATCACTTCTTTCCCGGCTTGCACAGCCCCACCCTGGTGAATAACACCAGTTGCCTGGGGAGCTGGTCCTCGCTGCCTGGTCTTTGATGAATTGGGGGAGGTATAAATGGGTGGGGACAAGGGAGGGACAAGGACTCAGCCAAGTAGGCTTAGGCGGCAGAAATAGTTAAATGCTAGCAATAGGTACCATCCCCAGCCCTCCAGGGCTCTACGTCCATCTGACTCTCAGGAGCCAGGGCCAGGGCGGGACTCTGGCTCACCCCACCCCAGCCACAACAATAATTAACCCCATGAACTCAGCACATAAAGATCCAAATCACAGAGGGGAGGGGTAATCGATGCCCCAGGAGGGGGAACTCCAGAGGCCCCAGGAGGGGGAACTCCAGAGGCCCCAGGAGGGCATCCCTGGATTTCCAGCTTCACTCTGCCCCCACTGTCACTGCCTGGGTGGCACCTCCACTCCACTCGGGGACTGAGACAACATCTCCATTGTCTGATTTTGCTGTCATTTTGTTTTTGTTTTTTTCAAGACAGGAGTTCTCTGTGTAGCCCTGGCTGTCCTAGAACTCACTCTGTAGACAAGGCTGGCCTTGAACTCACAGAGATCCGCCTACCTCTGCCTCCCTAGTGCTGGACTTAAGGGCATGTACCGCCGTGCTCGGCTCATGTTTTTTTTTCAATCTCCGATCTCCTACTTTGTTTTCATGAGCATATTTATCCGCACCCTTCCCATCTACTCTGCAAACCTCCTACGGACTGAGCACTGTGTGAGGTTCCAGGGGAGCAAGGTCTCCCCTAGACAGGCAGGACTTGCTGTGTGCCTGGCTTCAGCCCCTCCTCTTCCTAGTTTTGCTTGTGTGTTGGTGCATCTGTTCAGTTGCTGCAGTGTGGAGGCCCTGAAGGCAGAGGGTATATCAGCTGGGGATGCCTGAGATGTCATGGCGGAAGTCAGGGAACAGTAGGAAGGCCTGGAGTGGGGGTCATCAGCCTCAGGAGTGAGTCCACGGTATGGTTGTCCTCAGCCTCGGGGGTGAGTTCACGGTATGGTTGGCCACTGGAAAGAGACAGGACATAGTTTTCTTTCATTCATTTGGAAAGATTTTGTTTTAAATTCTGTGTGTGGGGCGGGGAGGGTTGTGTACATATTTGGAGATGAGAAGAGGGTGTCAGAGGAAGCAGGTGGTCACGTGCCTCCTGGTGTGGAGCTGGGAACTAAATTAGAGTCCTCTGCAATAGCAGAGCACAAACCTCTCTAGCCCCTTTCTTTCTTTCTTTCTTTCTTTCTTTCTTTCTTCCTTCCTTCCTTCCTTCCTTCCTTCCTTCCTTCCTTCCTTCCTCCTCTTCAATTTCTTCCTTCCCTCCTCCTTCCTCCTCTGTGCCTTTCTCTTCTTCTCTTCTTCTTCTTCTTCCTTCTTCTTTCTTCTTCTGCCGTCTTCTGTCTTCTTCTTATCTTCTTTCTTCTTCTTCCTTCTTCTTCTTCTCTTCCTCCCTCCTTCCCTCCCTCCCTCCCTCCCTCCCCTCCTTCCTCCCTCCCTCCTTCCTCCTCCCCGTCTGTCCTTTCCTTCCTCCTTTCCTTTTCTCTCTTTATTATGGTAATTATTTTAATTCTCATGTATTTATTAGACAGAACCTCACTATGTAGCCTTGGCTGACCTGAATTTGATATATAAACCAAGCTGGTCTTGACTCACAGACATCTGGTCTAACTGCCTTTGCCGCGTGTCTCAAAGGGCTGAATTTTAGCTTCTCTACCTTGACAACAATGACTCAGCTCCACCCATTGTCCTGGGAATTGCAGTTTCATCCTTTGTGTGGCTGAAGAAAACTGTGCTGTGTCTTTATCCACTCATCAGATGGTGGCCATCTAAGCTGCTTCAGCATCTCGGTTGTGGTCAATGGCGCAGCATCAACCTGGACAGGCAAGTACCTCTGCTCAAGGCGTCCAGTACCCAAAAAGTACCCAGGAGTGATTGTGGCTGGGGTCTCAAACTAGTTCCGCTTCCAGCTTTGGAGACTCTCCATACTGGCTTCCAGAATGGCTACACAGCTGTTATGCCCTTCCTCCATCCTGGGGGACGTGAGGCGGGGTGGTGGTGGTGGGGGTAAAAGCTCCGAGTGCTGCAGTGTGACTGTCTGCCAGCGTTCTGACCAGTGGGTCATGGTGGAAGTAGCTTGTGCCATTTCTAGGTTCAAAGTTCTCCCTTCTGCTGTGTGTCGATTACAGTGGCCCAGAGTCAAGGCTCTAGTAACTGAAGGGGAATCTCCAAGCCAAAACTACTGTTGACATGAGTTCAGCCAGGCCCTCTGTAAAAGATCACACACACCTGGGTTTGTTGAATATTTAGATTCCCCCACGGAAGGATGGGGGCAGGAGGAGTCATGGACCCTCCACGAGTCTCCACTCACCTTCCCAGCCGTTAGGGACACAACACTGCCCTCAGCGAGGGTGTTGGAGAATACAGACTCCGGAAGAGCAGGAGATGAGGGCTCTATGTGCGCAGGTTCATCGGGCATGCTGCATACACGCTTTCTAGTGCAGCCGCTTAGGGTTGCCCAAAACCTTCATCCTTGTACTTCACTTCATACATAAGCCTGATAACGCATTGATTTCTCAGGGTAAGCTTGGTGAAATTCACTTTGTGGTTTCTCAACTGGAAGCTTAAAAGCAAGTAGACATTACCTATAGACAATATCCCTCGACAAGGGAGAAAAACTCCCCCAACAGGGCAATAAATATCTGTCCACTGCTTAGGGGAGGGCCACTTGATTCTCGTCTTACTGGGGGTAAAAAAGAGAGTACTCTGTATTGTCTTTAGCCACCGAGATGTTTGTTACGACTGTCTGTGTACTCACTGATACAGGCAGACTATACACACACACACACACACACACACAAATGCTCACACGCATGCACGCACACATGCACACACACACTCGCATACACGCACGCATGCCCCACACCATATGTGCACCCACTCGCATGCATGCACCCCACACACATATGCGCAAACACAACGCATACACCCACACACAGGCACAAAGCACACACAAGCCACACACCACCATAACCACACAACACACACCCTTGATTCCTACAGCTGCATCATAGAGGCTCATTCCAGGTAGTGTGTGACCATGGGAGTCCTAAGCCAGAGGTAAATGGCATGAGGTCTGAGGAGAGCATATGGAAGGCTACAATTCTTGACTTATAGTAAATAGTCAAATAAAATGGGTTAAATGAACAGACCAGTGGGTGGCGCACCACCTTTAATCCCAGCACTCGGGAGGCAGAGGCAGGCGGATCTGTGAGTTCAAGGCCATCTTGGTCTACAGAGTGAGTTCAGGTCAGCCAGGGCTACACATAGAACCCTGTCTAAAAAAAAAAAGTTGAATGAGCGTAGGGAGCCATACTGAGCCAGAGACTTTCTCAGAGGCCCTGAAAGGGAGAAATGGTCCATAACCACGAGTTCTTTGTTCTTAGCCAGGAGTGAACTTTGTTGGCAAGGATCATCTGGCACTGGATCCAGTCAATACCTTGAAGGTTGTCAGACTGAGAGTTTCTGAGAACCTAAGGTCTTCCCCTGGTCTGTGGTTGTCAGTCCTAAGGCAGCTGCATCTAATATGTCTTGTGGGGTTTTTTTGCCCAAACTGATTTATCTCTCTGCTGCCCTTGGACCAGTTTCCCCTGCAAAGAGTGAATAGATACAGTGACTTTCTTAATAAACTGGCTCTTGGTCTTTTTTATTTCTCATCCTCATCCCTCAATGCCTGGTCCTATCCCACTTGACGCCATCCCAATCAGGACCTTAGTCCTTCGAGTTTGGGGGAAGAGCTGTGTGTACTGATGGTTGAAGTCTCAGAAGCCCAGAAGGTGGGTGGGGTAAGAGATAATTACCCTGAGAATAAACACCTAGGAGGTGAGAGAGGATAGGCCCTGTCCGTGAGTCAGAGGTTCAGTGAGCGGTCACCCTTACTCAAGGAAAACATTGATTGGCAATGAAGCTAACCACTTAAAAGGCCCGGCTGATTGCTACACAGCCCGAGGTCCAAAAGACCTTACGTTTGTGAAAAGAATCTACAGTCAAGGCTGGGGATAGAGCTTAGTATAACTTGCCTAGCACGAGGGAGGCCTTGGGTTCAATTCTCAAGGGCTGGAGAGATGGCTCAGCGGTTAGGAGTACGGCCTGCTCTTCCAAAGGTCCTGAGTTCAATTCCCAGCAACCACATGGTTGGCTCACAACCATCTGTAAGGGGGTCTGGTGCCCTCTTCTGGCCTGCAGGCATACACACAGACAGAATATTGTATAGACATAATAAAATAAATAAATAAATATTTTAAAAAAATTCTCAATACTTTCAAGAAGAAATCAAGTTTGGGGGAAGGGAAGCAGCAAAAGTGTGTAGTGTACGTATAATTGGATTATGGGTAGAGAATAAAAGTAAGAAAACTCTCCTGCTGGTATTTGTCCTACTTTGGCTTCTGTTTTCTGTGTTAAAACACTATCCAGACCGACCTGGGGAGGAAAGGGTTTATTTGGTTGGTACTTCCACATCACAGTTTCAATTCTCTGAGGGAAGTGAGGACAGGAGCTGAAGGAACTGGAAGCAGGAACTGAAGCAGAGGCCACTGAGAAAATGCTGCTTACTGGCTCATTCCATTGGCTTGTTCAGCCCACTTCCCTAAACAGACCCAGGCCCCCTGCCTAAGAGACGGCAAATGCCCACAGTGGATTAGGCCCGTCCATGTCAATAGTAATCAATAATGCCCTCAAACACTCCCATAGGTCAGTCCTGATGGAGACAATTCCATCCATAAGACTAGCATAGCTTGGGCAGTGGTGGGAGCATGCTTTGTTGTTTTTTGTTGTTGGTTTTGTTTTGTTTTTGTTTTTTAAAAAAGAGAAGAAAGTTTATTTATTTATTTATTTATTTATTTATTTATTTATTTATTTATTATGTATACAACATTCCTGTCCATGTATGCTTGTATGCCAGAAGAGGGGCACCAGAGCATCATTACAGATGACTGTGAGCCACCATGTTGGTTTGCTGGGAATTGAACTCAGGACCTCTGGAAGAGCAGTCAGTGCTCTTAACCTCTAAGCCATCTCTCCAGCCCCCCCCCCTTTTTTGTTTTTAGGGACAGGGTTTCACTGTAATTTTTTAGAGGCCTGTCCTGGAAGTAGTTCTTGTAGACCAGACCACGCTGGCCTTGAACTCACAGAGATCCACCTGCTTCTGCCTCCCAGTGCTGGAATAAAGGTGTGTGCCACCGCTGCCCAGCATTATTTTTATATTTTTGAATGTGTTGATAATACTAAGGCTCAGAGAGATTAAGTACCTCACCCAAGGTCATATTACCCAGTGAGTAGTCTTTTTGTAAAAATTTATTTATTTATTATGTATACAGCATTCTCAGTATTCTGTCTGCATGTATACTTGCAGGCCAGAAGAGGGCACCAGATCTCATTACAGGATGGTTTGGGTGAGTCACCATGCAGTTTGCTGGGAATTGAACTTGGGGCCTTTGGAAGAACAAGCAGTGCTCCTGACCACTGAGCCATCTCTCCAGCCCCCAGTGAGTATTCTTGACTTCAAGCCCAGTTATGTTTTTCACCCCATGATGAGAACAGTACAGGGCAGGTGGAAAGAGGTTTTGCAGGGTAGAAAAAGGCCAGTGGGCAGGCATGGCTGTACTTGGTTGTCTTTAGCCTAGCCACGGGGACAGAGTCCATTCTAAAACAGAGGCACACGACCTGCTTGGGTATCTCCCTCTGGGCCCTCAAAGTTTGTCATGAGGAGCCAGAGAGATGTGCCTACATTGGCATGGACCTGTGGCCAAAACCCCAAAGCCACTCGATTCACACCTATGTCTACAGCCTCACGTATAGAACATAATCGGAGGCAGGAAAATGGTCCAGAGAGGGCAGAGAAGACAGAATGGTGTAATGGAGTGGGATGGGAAGGCTTTATCCACAAAACTAGCAGCAGCTCGCTGGGGTCGTCAGCGCCTTAATCATCCACACATGATCAGCTGCCTACACCCAGCCCATGGGCCCTGTCTGCTGCACTGAACTGAGCTGACAACGTACACTTCTGATAGGCACTGTAAAGAATTTTGTTTTTCAACCTTTATTCCATTTAAAACTTCCTGACATGGGACTGGAGAGGATGGCTCAGTGGTTAAGAGCACTGACTGCTCCTCCGGAGGATCCAGGTTCAATTCTCAGCACCCACATGGCAGCTCACAACTGTCTGAAGAGCCAGTTGCAGGGGATCTGACACCTTCACACCAATGCACATAAAATAAAGTTAATAAACCATAATAACTTCTGACATGCACTTTAAAGGAATTTTATTGTTGTTTTAGCCTTTATTCCATTTGATGAGTAGGTTCAGTGCCCTCTCTCTCCTCCAACAGGTACCGTAGTGGGAATTAAACTCCGGGCCTCATGCATGCCTGGCAAGTTCTTCCCCACCGAGTTATGCCCACCTCTAAGAACTTTACTTTTAAAATATATTTTCATTTTTTTACATATTCACCTATTATTTTATGTGCATGAGCACTTGCTTGCGTGTATATATGAGCATGTGTATATGGTGTCTTCTGAGTTCAGAGAAGGTCATCAGATCCCCTGGAACTGGGATTATGGATGGTTGTGAGCCACCACGTGTATGCAGGGAATTGAACCTGGGTCCTCTGCAACACACAGAACAGCATGCGCTCTCAACTGCTGAGCTCTAAAGTAATTTTATTTAAAAATCAGTATTGCATGGGCTGGAAAGATGGCTCAACTGTTAAAAACCTGTATTGCTCTTACAGAAGACCTGAGTAGAGTTCTTAGTACCAATGTAGGGCAACTCATAATGCTTGTAACTGCAGCTCCAGAGAATCCAGAGCCCCTTTCTGGCATCTGAGGGCACCTGAACTTACGCGCGCGCGCGCACGCGCGCACACACACACACACACACACACACAGTTAAAAAAATTAAAATAAAGCTGGGTGGTAATGGCGCACGCCTTTAATAACCAATACTCCAGAGGCAGAGGCAGGCAGCTCTCTCTAAGTTTGAGGCCAGCCTGGTTTACAGAGAGTGTTCCAGAACAGCCAGGGGCTACACAGAGAGGCTCTGTCTTCAAAAACAAAACAAAACAAAAAAACCCAAAATCATACATTTATATATACATATATATGTATATATGTATATATATGATTTTGGGCAATCAGGCACAAACACATATATATACCAACACACACGATGACTCACAACCATCTATCCATCTATCTATATCTATCTATCTATCTGTCTGTCTGTCTGTCTGTCTGTCTATCATCATATACATACATATGTGTGTGTGTGTATATATATATATGTGTGTATATATATGTATATATATATATATATATATCTCCAAAATCTTAAAAAAAGAGAAACTAATTGAATTACAGGATTGATGCTAAATAATCCTCTACTATGCTGGGTCCCTGGGCTTGAGTTTCAACATCACATAAAAGAAAAATTAGCTGGGCGGTGGCTGGCGCACGCCTTTAATCCCACACTCGGGAGGCAGAGGCAGGCAGATCTCTGTGAGTTTGAGGCCAGTCTGGTCTACAAAGTGAGTTCCAGGACAGCCAGAACTGTTACACAGAGAAACCCTGCCTCAAACAAACAAACAAACAAACAAAAAATAAAGCATAGCATACATATAGCCTGCTGGTTTGATTTGTCTTACTGTGGTTTTGGTCTTGCCCATTCCTACCCTTAGAACTTGAGTCTGGCTTCTTTCTTTTACATAGATCTGTGAAATTCAATCTGTCAGACCATCCATCTATACTGTTGCCTGGACCAGTTTTATTGCTCATGCTCTAGAAATGCATCATGACTCACATGTCCATTCCCCTGGACATGTAGACTATTTCCAGTTAGCTATGATCAGCCAGGCACAAGACTGTTGGAGAAGTGTTTTCATATCCTGGTTGGGCAGATACCTGGGAGCTGAGGTGGCGGGGTCATGCAGTAGGTATATATTTAACCTTCTACAATAATGCCATTTGGGTTAGTGGCACGTATTTGTAATTGCAGCACTTGAGAAGCTGACTCAGGGAGATTGTGAGTTCGAGGACAGCCTCAGCTACATGTGGGAGACCCTGGTTCAGTGACAGACTTACTACTACATCCCAGGTTTTGGATCCCTCAGACCAACCAAACCAAACCAACACGGAAAGCCCTGGCAACTGGTTTCTGAAGGGCTTGCATCACTACACGCTTAGGCTGGTAGCCCAGTTGCCGTGGATCTTCTCCAGCACTGAGTTTTTGTAGTTCATTTAGGTATGTTTTTCTGGGACTTAATTTGCATTCCCTAGAGTACTGATCTAAAGGCCCGCTGTTCTGCGTCTCTGGCCATTTGTGTATTTTTGCTGTGGGATGTCTTTCTGTATGCTGTGAATATGTGTTTGCTCTCAGTGATTGATAAATAAGCTGCTTGGCCTATGGCAAGGTTGGATAGAGTCAGGCAGGAAATCCGAGCAGAGATAGAGAGAAGAGGGGGCGGAGTCTGGCCGATGCCAGGCAGTCACAGAGGGAAGCAAGACATGTAGAAAATGAGGTACGCCACAGCCACGTGGCAATACACAGAGTAATAGAAATGGGGTTAAGTTAAAATGTAAGAGCTAGCTAGTAAGAAGCCTGAGCCATTGCCAACATTTATAAGTAGTAATAGTAAGCCTCTGTGTGGTTATTCAGAATTTACTGACTGTTTACATCTCCTTTGTCTCCGTATATTCCACAAGCCTCTGCCTCTGCGAGCTACATGCTCATGGTACCTTTTGATTTGGGTGTCCTTGAAAAAATTTGCTAGATGCTCTCCGCTCTTTCTTGTATAGACAAGCCTCCCTAACACACACACACACACACACACACACCCACACACACTCACACACACGCACACACACACACCTCCTCTGGTATAAAAGCCTATGGGTGGCTACTGTAGTCTGCAGAGATAAGCCCCAATGTCCCTCCAGTCCCTGCTCCTGTCTTTCTCCTCCTGCCTTCCATGGCTTCTCTCTGCTCTTTCTGCCCCCTCACCTGAGAATGCAGACTGTCTGGTTCCCTTTTCTTTCCTGGGTCAAGGCTGCTTAAGCCAAGTCTACCTGTTTCAGGGAGCTATTGGCCAATTCCTCCTCTCATGTTTTTCTGCCTCCTCTAATAACCTTTTTCATTTTTAAAAAATTTATGTTGTGTTTATGAATGTTTTTGCGTCCATGTGTATATGAGCACCGTATGTGTGCCTGGTGACCATAGCAACAAGAAGGAGATGTCAGGTCCCCTGAGAACTGGAGTCACAGAGGATTGTGTAGGTTCTGGGAACCAAACTCTGGTCCTTTGCAAGAGCAGCAGTGCTCTTATCTGCTGAGTCATCTCCCCAGCCCTTTCCCCCAAGCTCTCCTGATACCTGCTCAGCACTTTCCACCTTTAGTTTATTATTAGAGATGTACCCCGGGTAGCTGGGGCTTGGCAGCAAAGTTTGGCAATACCAGGGGTTTCCTCCTATGTATGATAAGGTGGGCAGAATCCCCCAATTAATTCAACATTGCTATTCTTACAGTTCTAAAACGCGTAATCTCCTCCCCTGAAAATTCTAGTCTGGTGGTCTGGTGGTCGGGACTCCAAGTGGGGGGAGGGAGGGAAAAGGACAACATGCCCTCTCTGTCTAAAGCCATCTGTTGACTAAAGAGAACTGGATTTGGAGGGACTTTGGATTTCTAGCTTAGCCATGCAGTAACTGTGGGGTTTGGCCAGATCAGTTACTTAATTTCTCTGACTCTTATTATATTTGTTTTGGGTTTTGTTTGGGTTTTGAGACTTGGTTAGCCTTGACTATACTAGAACTCATTCTGGCTGGCCTTGAATTCATAGAGATCTGCCTGCCTCTGCCTCCTGAGTGCTAGGGATTAAAGGTCTGCACCATCACTGCCCTGGCCCCTTCACATATTTTTTAATATTTATTTACTGTATACAGTGTTCTGCCTGCATGTGTGCCTACACACCAGAAGAGGGCACCAATCTCATTTATAGATGGTTGCTGGCAATTGAACTCAGAAGCCTCTGGAAGAGTCCAGCCAGAAACTCATCTCTCTCCAACTTTCGCCTTCATAAATTAGAATGATCGGAGGCCAGTGTGGTGGGGGCACATGCCCTTTAATCCCCGCACTTGGAGGCAAGAGGCAGGCGGATCTCTGTGAAGTTCGATCCCAGCCTAGCTACAAAGAGCTAGTTTCCATCCAGGAACAGGCTCCAAAGCTACAGAGAAAAAACCTCTCTCAAAAAAAAAATTAATGAATCAGGTGATTCATTATTAATTATTATTATTAAGTATTGTGATTATTATTATTACTATATTATTTTTGTTTAAAGTGGAACCAGAGACGTTCTTCAATGGTTGAAGAGCACTTGCTCTTTCCGTGGAGGACCTATGGTTCAGTACCCATCACCCACCTGGTGAGCGCCATCTGTCTATATTCCAGGGGATCCAGTGCCTTCTGGGCCTTCCCTCAGGTGCCAGACACTCACCTAGTACACATACATAACATGTAGGCAAAACACTCATACACATAAAAATAAAAACAAATCTTGCAAATAAATAAATAGGGCTGGTAAAACAGCTCAGCAGGTAAAGGTGCTCACTGGTTGCCAAGCCTGATAGATGGCCTGAGTTTGACCCTCAGAACCAAACTGTTGGAAAGAAAAGATCTGGACCACATGGGAGATCCACTGGGAATACACAAAGCCTCTTGAGTCTGTGGAAGTCGAAGGATCAGTTCGGAGGACAACTGGCCTGAGAGGAGATCTTGTTCTTAGCCCACAGATCCAGAACTCGGGAAAACTGGGGCAGGATTTAAGTGTGAGACCAGCCTGGGCTGCACCATCTATGGCGAGAGCCTGACTGCAAGTCAGACCACACCTTCAAACAAAATCGGAAGGACAGAGATGAATCCATGAAGGGCGGCTCCAGGAACAGACTAAAAGCATGCCTTTCTCTCCCTGACAGTTCCCTCCTGCCTTAGGGGTCTCCTGGGAAAACGGCGGCTGTCTTCTGCAAATCAGACTCAGTCGTTTAAAAAAAAATGGTTAAAAAAAAGGTTTCGATATGAAATTTGGGGGGAGTACCGCGAAGATGAAGAGGGGCAGGAGATGAGAGGGGGGAGTCAGGTCACGTCTGTTAAAACCACCTCCCACACACACTCCCAATCTGCAAAGTGAGCCCCTGTGTTTTTCCGCTTCACAATCCAGAAATGCTTATATTCCAGATACCAAAGACGAACGTGCAGACGCTGCGAGGAAGTCCTGAGGTAGTCCCAGATGGCTCAGCAGAGAAGGGTTCTCGCTGCCAAGCCTGATTGACCTGATCTTCCTAGGGCCCACGGTGTGGTAAGATGAGAAATGACTCCCATAAGTCCTCTGAGCTCCACGTGGACAACCGTACACGATCTACACACACAAAATAAATATTAATAAAATAAATTTTAAAATGAGAAATACTTAGGTTTCACTTAAGAACCCAGGTGGAGACTGAGAGAAGAGGAAGAGGTGGATGAACAGCTAAGTCTTCTACTTTCCCCCAGTCCTGTTCCCTTACTAACCCCAGGTTTGGTCCTTATCTCAGGGTCACACCCTTCTCACCCTCCATCCCCCCCCGCCCCCCCTCTCCCGTGCTGGCTTTGGCTCCTCCCTCTCCAGCTGTTCTGGTGCAGCAGGCTGGCAGGGAGGGCTGCATTTAAGCCCCGCCTAGGTCACGGGTCACAGCTGCCCGTTTTGGCCGAAGGGTCCCGAGCCTCTCACGGTGACCATCGGGCTGGTGATGTCCCAACTCCGTGCGTGACTCCGCCCCCCCCCTCCCCCGCGCTTGTCTTCTCTCCGGAGCAGCCGCTCGCACCGCACCCGAGTCCTTTACTTAGCCCCAGCCCCCGTGTGGTCCAGGGGATCCCATGGAGCCCGCGCACGCGAGTTCCCGGGGGACGGGCGCTGCTGAGTTGCTGTTGAGAGAGCTGGAGCGGCAGGGTGCAGGATGTGGTGCGTGGCGAGCTCCTGGTGGGAAGCGCCGTGGTGTGGACTGCGCCATCCTCGCTCATCAGCCTGCTCGCCTTGCCCGCGGGTGAGACAAAGGCAACTGGCTGCGGTTGGGGGTGGAGCGCGGCTGAAGGTGGTGCAGGCTGGAAGGGAACTTCAGGACTCTAGGATCCTGGATCCCACTTCAATTCCAAAGTCTAGTTGGGAATGTCCATCCACCCATGTCCCACCGGAGGTGGGACAAAGGTCCGATGCTTGAAAGTGGTTGGAGGGAAAAGTTGTACAAGGAGTCCGGAATGGATGGGGAAGGGGATGTCCACAGGCGGAGAAGGGAAGAGCATGTTCTACGGGGGGCGTGGGGGTGGGGTAGACGGACAGATGGACAGAGTAGGACTGAAGAAGCAGTCTAAACCTCTCGTGGTCTAGTGGCTCTGTGACATTCAGTCCCATCCTCTGCTCTGGCTGGGCATCAGGAGGGTTGACCTGGCAGAGTGTGGACAAGCAGACTATCCTTGGCAACCCGTGGGGGATCTTTTGTGTCCCAGATCCTACAGAGAGAGCCAACCCACCCCTCTCAGGCCCAGGAACTTGCCACCCACAGACCGCAGGGCTGGCTCGCTTTGGCTTGGGTTTGCAGATGTGTGTGTAAGTAGGTCCTGGGCCATATTCAAAAGATGGTCTAAGATCCTGACCCCTGGTCCCTTCTCTTGCAGGGTTCCTGTGCTTACGTTTCCATAATGTCCTGGCTTTTGCCACTGGCATCACAATCTTGGGCATGTGCCAATTACACACTCACGGTCAAGGGCAGCCACCTGGCCACTCACGGTGCCCTCACAGAGTCCAAACGCTGGGAGCAAGATCTTGAATGATTTTCTTTGTGGAGGTGAGCCGGGCAGAGGTGGGGCAGGCAGTTGCTGGGGCATCTCTGCTTGTCCATCTGCATGGGCAGGCAGCTGCTGCAGTGGGTAGGTGGATCCAAGTGTGCAGTGTGCAATACAGCTCCTGTGTGTGGTGCCCATGCATTTCTCCAAGCCCTTGAGAGGAAGCTGGCATTAGTTAGTCCTCTGCATCCTACATACCCTGTGTCTGCCTATGACAATGAACTTGGCTTATTTTGTGATAATCTTTATCAGTTGAGAGGCAGAAACATTTCTCACCTCACAGTTCCCTGTCCCTGGACCCCTTTGGTTCTCTCTGTAAGTGACAGGCCTAAGAAGACAGACGGTCTTTTTTCTGTCCAGGACGCTTGCAACTGGCCAGTCTTGCTCCCGGGTATGTTGGCTCATGGAAACCTCTGGGTGCCGCAATCAGGGCTTATTGTTTGAAGGGGGGGTGGAGGGGGGTCACAGTACTCCAACTCTGTAGCTTGCTCTTTCACCTGCTGATGGCTGAGCCGTCTTGAGAAACTCCTTATTCCTCTAACCCTCCAGAAGGGCTCTGCGGTCCTCTCTCTTTCCACCCCCCACCCCGTTCTGCCTTCTCACCTGTGTGTCTCCCAGGAAGGCAAGGCCTCTGGACAGTTGTTCTTCAGACTTCCCCAGAGTCTCTGCCAAACTTGTTCTCCTCTTCTACTCCAGGGGGACCCTCACCTAGCCACCCAGGTTCCTGAGGAATAGCGGGGAAGCTGCTAGCAGAACAGGCATTGCTGGAAAGGACCCATTATTGGGGACCAACCAACCCAATTGCTATCTTTTTATAGTCGTGTAACTGTTTTTTTTTTAATTTTAATACAATTTTTTGTTTGATTGTATTTATTGTTTGTTTGTATGTATGTATTGGGTTGCAATGTGCTATGGCATACCAGTGAAGGTCATATGACAACATACAGGAGGTAGCTCTCAGTTTCTCTTGACACCATATAGGTCCTGGGATGCAACTGCCTGTCTATGTGTGCATTGCATGCATACAGTGGTCCATGAAGGCCAGAAGAGGGCATCAGAGTCCCAGAAATTGGAGTTAGAGGTGGTTGTGAGCCATCTAACAAGGTGCTGGGAACAGAACCCAGGTCCTCTGCAAGAACAATTGCTTTCAACTGTTGAGCATATCTTCGGCTTATAAATCATGTAACTTTTATACAACTTTATGTAAACACCACAGACAGACAGACAGACACAAACACATGCACGAAATCATTTCTTACCTAGCAGTCCCTGTTCTCCTTCCTTTCCCCTCATGCCCTTTCAACAACTCAGGCTTCTGAAGGGCTAGGGACGCGAGGAACCCAGAGGGTGATAATTGCTAGGGTCAATTTTAAGATACTTCCCTCTCCAGGAAGCTCTCAGTCTCCCCAGACTTGGAGGCACAGTTAGAGCCCGGGGTCAGGATCTGTAATCCTGCCGGGAGAGGCAGGGGTGATGTCTGTATCCATTTGTATGGATAGAGTCCCAATGCTGAGACTCAAAGTGCAGCTTCTACTTGGTTTTTTCTTTTTCTTTTAAGATTAATATTTTTATTTATTTATATAGTGTTCTGGGCACCAGATCTCATTATAGATGGAGAATATATATATTTGCTGGGAATTGAACTCAGGACCTCCGGAACAGCAGTCAGTTTCTTTTAGGCCTCTGAGCCATCTCTCCAGCCCCTGCTTGGGGTTTTCTAAGTGGTGACCAGTCCTAGAGGACTGCAGCAACAACCAGGGGGTAGAAAGTGCTGTCAATCAGAGATCAACCAACTGCAAGGGGTTTATTGTGTGGCAGGTTACACTCTGAGGCATTCTTATCCGCTCTCTAGATGACCGATGCCTGATCAAGTTCAAGGACTTCTGATTTGACTGTCAGGGTTAGGGTCTCCTATGTGCTGAGTGGAGGCAGGGAGCTGAGACGCTGCGGTTGAAATGTCTGTCTTAGCTCTCCCTGCTTGGTAGCTTCTTTAGAACCCTGGCACAGTGACCTGTGGAACCAGATAACCTTAGGGGCTGAGTTCTGTGTTATTACACACAGCTTTGTCCCGTGTGAACTCCAGTCCAATGGCCTCATCTTTGCCTCTTTGTTTGAACCCAAGCTCTTAGAAGTTTTTCCATTGGTATCTATAGACCATGACCTTGCATCTGCATTCCATTTGCGGGTGGGGGGAAGCTGGCTAATGGTCTCTCTCTCTCTCTCTCTCTCCTCCTTCTCTCTTCTCTCTCTCCTCTCTCTCCTCCTCTCTCTCTGTCTGTGTGTGTGTGTGTGTGTGTGTGTGTGTGGTGTGTGTTGTGATATTCTGCAGGGCGATGCCCTTTTGTGGCTGGGGAGTAAAGGCCTGGATCTCGCCTCCCCACGTGGTGACACCGTTGGCTGTGCTGCAGTGGGCTTTTGATGAGCCTTGAGCAATGCAGAGGGTGATTTTGCATGTCAGGGTCCTCCAAGTCACCTAGGCAGGGAGGGAGGGCATCTTCTCCATTTTCCAACCTTAGGGTGTGATTCTGGCTCCTTTCTAGGACTGGTTCCCAAGTATGGGAAAGTGTGGCTCAGCCCCACCTAGCTGGCCTGTATGTATTTAGTTCTGTGCCTTTTAATCACACACGTAGAGATGCTCAAGATGCATAGTCCCTACAACAAGTGACACGAACAGGCTGTGGGGATGAGCCTTTGCCATGCAAGCATGAGGATGGGACATTGGATCCTCCAGAATCCCATAAATGATGGGTGGATTTGTCGGTCCACCTGTAAGTCTGGTTTTAAGCAAGTAGAGACAGTGGAATCTTCAGAGCAAGACGAGCTGTCCTGGCAAGCTCTGGGGTTGGACTGAGAGGCAACCGCCTCAATGAATAAGGGTGACATCAACTTAGGCTACCACATGCACACTTAACCAATGTGCACATACACACACACACACACACACACACACACGAAAAATGGGTTGGGGGGTGTCAGTGGTGTGGAGGCTGAGAGACCCTGGAAGAATTTTAGAAGGGGCTGCTGGTGAGCTGGTCTGGAAGCCACTAGATTCTTACAGGGGCCCATCTGTACCAAGAAAGGGGGCCAAGAAGGTCCATGTGCCAGGAAGAGGAATTGGTACTTTGCCCTTGTAGCCAAAGAGCTTTGCCATTGGGATAGAGATTTTAGTCCAGGAGTAAGCTAGGCATGGTACCATGTTGCCTTTCACCTAGCACTTAGGAGACAGAGGCAGGTTGATCTCTGTGAGTTTAAGGCAAGCCCTGGTCTATATAGCAAATCCCAGGCCAGATAGGGCTGCATCATGATTTTGCCTCAAAAACAAAGTTTGGGGGCTAAGTTTTCCTCCTGGGATATCAGCCATTTACTCGGCCTTTCCGTGCCCTTCTTTAAATCCTCCCCTCTTTGTCTTATTTTCTTCTGTTAAACCAACAGGAGCTGGGGCTGGGGCTCAGTTGGTAGAGTACTTGCCTAGCATGCATAGAGCCCCAGGTTTGATCCTCAGTAACTGCATGGAAGCAGGCCTGGTGTTCATACCTGTAACCAGGCACGGGCATACAGAGGGCTGGTGCATCAGGAGTTCAAGGTTATCCTAGGGTTATATAGGAAGTTTGAGACAAGCTCTGGACTAGAGACCTTGTCTAAAACCAAACCAAACCAAACCAAACAAACACAAACTACTTTGCAGGATTCAAAAAGAAACATGAAATTCCAGCACAACCTAAACTGACCGTTGACACTAGGTCACTCTGCCAGTTTCATTTGTGGCAGATGAAGCAGGAAACTGGCTGGAGGCTGTCGGTAGAGAGGCCAGGAGGAAGGCACGAGGGTTGCAGGGCTAGCTGGGGTGCCGGGAAGCAAGGTGCAGGAGGATGTTGGCTAGTGCCATTTAGCTCAAGGAGGGGGGTGGAGGAGTGAGAAGGGTCAAGGGCAAAACAACTGAAAAAAATTGAGCTTCAAATAAGCCACCAGTATTTGTATGTATGTATGTATGTATGTATGTATGTAGTATGTATGTATGTATATATGTATGTAGTATGTATGCATGCATGTAGTATGTATGCATGTAGTATGTATGTAGTATGTATGTAGTATGTAATGTAGTATGTTGTGTGTATGTAAGTATGTATGTAGTATGTATGTATGTATGTACCCAAAATGTGACATGGTTGCTACTGCAAGCCTGGATTTCCCATGCTGCCCAGTTCCGGGAAATGTGAGCGCCTGCGTGTGAATCCTGGGGATATTAGGAATGGACAGAGGTGTGACTTAAACCACTCTTAGAACAAGAGCAGGACAATGATGAAGGCCACAGAAGAGAGCCCTTTGAGCTTTGTCCTGACAGGCAGTGGCTTGCCTGGGCCAGAATGAGCCAGATGATGGGGTTCGCTACCCTTCGCTCCCATCCCGTTCCCCTAGGCCTAGCATGGAGCTCAGTGCCGCAGGGCCTGCACAAACAACTGCATGGAAAATAAGAACGAGAACTCTGAGGGCCCCTGAGCTAAACAGAAGAGCTGCTGAGGGGAACCCACACCCATTCATACCGCTCCCCACATATCTCGGGTATTCGGTGAAACCCTGTAGAGATAGGGCAACCCTTGAATCTTCCTGAAGCACCCGCCACAGATGTTGGTGAGTGATATTAAGAAGCCACACCAACCTTGAGGTTTCTGGAACTTTCTCTGAGTCTGAATGAGGAAACCTCTTGGGTAAGACTTGGAAACAATCATTTATAGCTACAGTCTACACACTACAATCTACATGCTAAATCTACATGCTACAATATACAACGCTACAGTCTACACACTACAATCTACATGCTAAAATCTACATGCTACAATATACATGCTACAGTCTACACACTACAATCTGTATACTACAATCTACACACTAAAATCTACAGACTACAATCTACATACTACAGTCCAACATATTACAATCCACCCTCCTCTTCTCTCCCCAAATCGCCCCCTTCCTGTCTCTCAGGAGAGAGCATCGAAATGGGACTGAGGTGAAGGGGACTGGATGGAGCCAGGAGCACTTGGTGCTCTTGCAGAGTTCCTTCTCAGTACCCACATTGGGCAGCTTACAAGCCTTGCAACTCCAGCTCCAGGGCATCTGATGCCCCACTCTGGCCTCAGTGGAGCACTTGCACATAAGTAAGTGTGCTTACAACACATGCGGGCACACACATAGACACAAAAAAAGGGGGACTTAGAATCTAGTTACGAAATAACCTCAGATAAGTTCTTATTTATAGAAAAGACAAAATCACCCATTGACTCTGCAAGTGGGTACCGAGGGCCTGGGCTTGGGACCATTGCCGAGAAGTCTGCAGGTACCCGTGGGCACCCATCTCTAGGTGCTCAGTCCTGGGTAGGCTCCAGGCTGGTTCTGGCATTGACTCCCCAAGAACAGTTAGGATTGGTCTGCAGGGAGAGGGGGAGCTGATGCCAAAAGCATTATCAACTGTCGATGAGCAGGGAGCTGCACTCAGCAGGCATCTCTTGATAAAAGAGCTCTGGCCTGGGGCAAGAGCAAGAAGCTACTTCTGGGGTGCCCCAGAGACGGCTCAGAAAGTCAAAGCAGCCACTATACAGTCCCGCGTGACCTGAGCTTGATCCTGGAACCTGCATAAAGGTGGAAAGTGAGAACTGACTCCACAGAGCTGACCTCTGACCTCCCCACATGGCGTCATGGCATTTGTACGCCCACACATAACACATAACATACACACATTAATAAACAAGCAAAAGGAATTAGCTTCTTCTTACATGGGAACAGTGCCCCAGGGGTGTAAAAACATACACTGGTAGGCCAGAGGGTAAGGCAGCCTGACTTTGAGACCTGGTGCTCAGCACATGCACCCTGCAGTCTACCTGCCTCACAGCAGCTGGTACTGAGAAGCTTCCCCTTCTGGAAACAGGAAAGCATCTTCACAAAAGTCAGCCAAATCTTTTGGCCTGGATAAAACCCTTGAAAGCCTTACATCTGCATGCTCACCTGCATATATCTGCATAAGAAACAACCTAGCACCTCTTTTGCATTCAGAATGATTGGTCTCCGTTGCCAGAGTATGTGCTGCGCTTGGTGAGTGGCATTGAAGAATCCCATTACCAACCCATGCCAAAAAGAGTCACTCTAGGGAGATATTGGCTCTGTGCATACTAGTGGTCCCCATGCCCCTCCAGCCTGCATTGTGGATAGCTTCAGGAAGTGACCTCCATGCACCCATCAAACCACCGCTAGAAACTTTTTCTTTGCTCCTCTGAGCTCAGGCTTCCTAGTAGTGTCACGAAGGTACAGCTGCTTGCCAGGCACACACAAAATAATTGTGGCAGGTTCCAGCTTTACCTCCACCGCACAGCCTCTGAGGTTGAGCCGTCGCCTAGCTGGTGCCAGTGGGGGAGTGGCAATCCAAGGATCCGACCTCCTTGTCCCTAGTAGAACGGCAGTGTGTTGCCTGGCTGCCACATGTGGGTCACAGATGCTTGAAAGAGGATGGACAAGTTAGACTAGCTTGTGGATGCAGTGGAAGAGGGCTTGCGAGTGATGGGTTCGGGAAAGGTGGAAGTGTTCTTGAGGATCCTTGGGTTCTGATTCATTTGCTTGTGTCCAATATGGACCTGGTGCCCTTTGGCTCCCTTCTAGGTATGCACGGCCTTTCCTGCGGAGTTTCGGTAAAGTTTAACCACGTCAACTTACACCATGGCTACAACCAACGTGGTGGGCCTGGAGACTCGAGCACATGGAAGATGCCGTGCCTCAATCGCTACATCTACATGTTCCTTCGCACCTCTTCTCATCCCATCTTGACTCCGCTGGTAGCATCTTGTGAGTACTGGAATTGACGCCTCCTGAAAGGCCGGTCCCAGCCCTCTTCCTTCCTCCCTCGCTTTGTGGACCCTGCTTGTGGAGATAGCTGGGGGCCACGAGTCAAGACTGTCAGAGACAAGCCGAGCTGGGTGGAAAGAAGCCCGGACCTGGTCCAGGTCTCTCCTTCACTTCCTGGCCGGTGGCTGTGGGCAGGTAACTTGACCCTGCCTGCCTCAGGTTCCTCACCTGCTCAAGGATGGTGTGGCAAACATAAGGCGTGCGTGCACAGGTGCAAGGGAACTTTGTAAGGAATGGGAGATGGGCTCAGAGGTTAAGAGGGCCTTCCTGCTATTCCAGAAGACCAGACTTCATTCCTAGCATCTGTGCTGGGCTGCTCAACAATCCCCTGTAACTCCAGCTTTAGGGGGAATCAATCATGTACTCTGGCTTCCATGGACACCAGCACTTACACACACACACACACACACACACACACACACACACACGCACACACAACACACACACAATTATAATATAAAAATCTTAGAGAGAGTGTGGGGGGGCCACTTTGTAGATGTTCCATACAAAACACAACTGCAGGTTTAATCACTGGTATCATGGGGCAATACCCAGGGGTAGGAGAACAGGGCTATGAGCAGACCCTGACCTTGGCCAGGGTGAAAGGGTCTGGGTTCACTGGACACACCCAGAGCAGCCCTCTACCTTAACCCTTGTGGTTACCAGGGAGCCAGCTCATGATGGCTCCTGCTTACATCACCTCTTGTCCCCTCTGACAGAGCGTCTGAGGAAGGAAGAGCTGAGGGTGGCACTTCGGACATTGGGCCTTCATGTCACTGGGCCTTTATTCTCAGTATTGGCTGTTCCTGAATGTGTCGGGCTTCAAGAGCCCCAGTTCAGCGCTGGCTTGCATGCTGCTCGCCAGATCCCTGCTGGCCCACCCTTATCTCCATGTCAACATCTTCCAGGTAAGCGCTCAGCCCTGGATACAGGCAGCGAAGAGGAGCATCTGCAGGGTATAGCCAAGGTTTAGATAGAGAGAGGTCACTGAAGGACACTTTCCCCAGTTCCTGCCCCATCATTGTGGGTCATCACAGGAAGTCAGGCTTTCAGTGACACCTTTGCCTGGTCCTGGAGAGACCCTCCTTGCTTTCTTCTCCAGGCTAAACCCTCCTCATCATTCAAGGCCATGTTTACACATCCTCTTCTACTGCTCCTACTGTCCCGTTCAATCAGTACGTACAAATACCTTCTCCGCTAGGCACCACCATGGGTCTAGGGTGCTCGGAGGAACACAGGTATTCTGGCTGAATTGAGACAATAGATGGGACACTTTGAGAGGGTGGAGTGCTTAGCTGTGGGTGTGCTGAGTGCCAGGGGGTTGTGCAGAGAGATCGAACAGGTCTTCACCCACAGGGCAGCAGCGAGGTCTCCCTGGGAAATGGTGCCACGTTGAACGCTGAACTCCTGGCTGTCCACACACACACACACACACACACACACACACACACACACACACACACACCATCTCCTGCCCCTGCCCCTTGACCTGTCTCATGGCATTGGCTGGGCTCTCACTTTGCTCAACTTGAGCTTGACACACAGGTAGAAGCCACCAATGTTACGCCTATAGGGTCATAAGACCAAGCAGTGAGTCACAGACATTTGAATATCAGGGCTCTGAAAAAAAATGCATAAGCAAAGAGCCCTTCATTGTCCAAAATGGGAGAGGGCCCGGATGTGGGAAAGAGTTTATTGCAGAATGGGTTAGCCCTGTAGCTAGGCTAGAGCTTGTTTCTCACACCTGTAGGGTCCCACTGGCCCCTGTATGCTTAGTGAAGACAGACCCAGGGTCGTCTAAGCCCTGTAGGGTGTGACCCATATGTCTATTGTAGCACATCGGATTGCCCATGTTCTCCCTGGACAAGAAGCCCCGGCGAATTCTCATGATGAGCCTGGGGGTGCTGAACCTGCCACGGCAGCCGGTGCTGGACTGGGCATTCGGCCACTCACTCATCAGCTGCCATGTGGAGCATCACCTCTTCCCTTGGCTCTCTGACCACAATGTGCCTGAAGGTAGCCGAAGGCCTGGCTGAGGGTGGGTGGTGGAACCTCCAGGGACATCTGAACTCCGAGTCCCCTCATGGGCCTTTCAAAGGTCCCCCAGGAAGGGCAGCCTGGAGTACAAATGACAACATGCATTTTATATCAGAGTCACCTGGGTTTCTTGCAGCAATGTGACTCTGGGCAAGTTCACTGAGCCTCAGTTTCCTTGTTTGTAAGATGCTAGGGAACAGGATTCATCTTGAGATTTTGAGAATGAAAATTAGATCTGAAATGTTTGGCCCAAAGAGGATGTGTAGCAGAGAGAGCCGTGTCCACCCCGTGGGCTGAGGAGGGAGGGTATGTAGTCAAGAGTCTTGTGGGGATGAGGGGGGAGAGGCTATTCCTCCCCTCTAGGGTCGGGTAGAAGCAAAAGCTCTCCAATGCCCCAGCCCCTTACTTTCCTGGCATAGCATGGCTAGGGGTGGACAGGGAGAGCTGAGGTTGGCGCCCTGCTGTCGGCCTGCAACTCAGAGGCCTCTCCCTTTTTGGACTCTCAGGTGAAGCCCTTGGTGTCGAAGTTTCTTCATGACAAGCAGCTGCCCTATAATGAGGACCTCCTATCTTGCTCGCTTCCAGCATCTTCCTCAGCCACTACGAGGAGTTCATGGTGCATGCTCCCTCCATCACCGAGCTGTGGGGCTGTAGTGAAGGCCGGGCCCCTCTCTAGCCCAGTCCTGGCCCTCTGCGCTGCTGGCCCTGGTAGGACAGGTGACCTGGGCAGACTGAAGCAGAGCAGACTGCGCCGGTGTCCTGGGTGTCTCCTGCTCTGCTTGCTTTCCTGGGAGTTGAGTGGAGGAAGGACGGAGGGCAATACAAGGGCTATGTGTGCATCCTGACCCACCTAGGCCTCAGCTGTCTCCATGTCAGGATCCCTTTCTCGGCTGCATCTGAGCCAGGGTAGAGCTGAGGGGGGCTGGTGACAGGGGAGATGGGGCTCTGTGCCCAGGTGGAGGAGGCACAGAAGGGCCAGCATCCTCAGCTCAGCCCCCCCACCCCCCCCCGCTTAGTGCCTAGGGGTTGTACTCTTCCCAGGCTGCTGCTTCCTTCCTGTTCTTTCTGAGGTTCTAGTCCCCCAGGGCCAACAGGATGAGGTCACTTTGGCAGGCTCGCCCTAGCTCTTCAACCAAAGGAGCCTGAAACTGGACCAGACTCAGCAGCTCCAGAACTCACAGTATCAGTGAGATTAAAAAAATGAGTGTATTTCCAGGGAGGCACTCCAGAGGGGAGCAAATGCCTGACAACGAAATTAGAGAAAGCACCCCCAGTTTTGAGCATGACCTTGGCTATCTCTAGACAAGTCTGCTTTGTTCCATATTTAGAAGGCTCCAACCTGGGTGAATTACTGGGAGGCAGCCGAGGATGGGGAAGGTGAACTGGTACTGGGCCAGGAGGGCAGAGGAGGGTGATCAAAGAGGGGCCGGTGGGGTGGAACAGGAGAGTTGAGGACAAGGCTAGGCTTGGCTGTGGGAGGGAGGTTTGCAACCTGGGTGGGAGCCGCTATTGCCAGACCTAGGAGGAAGCCAAGCTGAGGGACATCACCGAGATCCAGCCTGACGGACAACAGATAGAGGCTGGGAACTGCCCCAGCCCAGGATGGAGCAGAGGGTTCACGGAAGGGCCTAGGGGAGACTGGAGGAGTGACCAGGAGGCCAGGGCAGTCAGTTCACAACCTGGCTTCTCACCTCAGCCCTACTGACATCTGGCTGGTTCTTGGCAGGCTGTAATAAGCACTGTGTGCACCCCTGGCTTCTACTGACTAGATGTTGGGAGCCCAGACCACGACAATCAAAACTGTCTGCTGATACAGCCAAATGTCTCCTGAATGGCAAAACTGTCCCCGATTGAGAACACACAATCATTCTTCTGAGTGTATAACTGCAGTTAAATCATTGGATGGAAAAGGGTAGACTACCCTGATGATGGAACCCAGGGATGGGCAGGCAGCTGGGAACACCAGCCTGGCTTGAGCCCACCTCTGAGGTCTGAAGGTGCCTGGGCAGATGTAGCCATCACTGGGATGGACCTCATTTTCCTGCTTCCTTCACCTGGCCCTCATCCAGCAGAGACCACAAGCTTCTCCCAGAACCCTTTCCTCCAGCTATGGCTCTTGGGCAGCCTCCTCTGGGCTCCTTCTTGGGCAGGGCCTGGTCTGGCAATGACTTCTAGCTGCTGCTGGCCCCTAGGTGCTTCTCTGCCTCCGTGGCTGCTCAGAGGTCCTTCCTTACACATGCTTCACTCTTCCTTTTGATTGTTATGTTTTGTAAGTGTGTGCGTTAGTGTTATGTTTTGAGTGTGCAGTGTGTTTTGAGTGTGTGTGGTGTGTTCCCTGCTGGGAGGCTCACAAACAGCAGTTTTGGGCTCCACACCTCTTGGGATGGTGTGCACTTGGCAGCCGCCACCACCACCTCCTGCTCTGCTGTGTATCATTGCCGCTCATTTGAAATGCATTAGCAGTTCAGAAGGAGGCCTAAGGTCTGAGAGTATCATTCATCAAACTGCAAATTCTTCCTAGGAAAAAAATGCAATGTCAGAAAGGGTCCTGGGCGGCATACCGAAAACTAATGATTAAAAACTACCCCAAATATATGACCAGTGACTCATTGTTATTGATCTTTGCCTGAAACGGGGTCCATTCCAGGACAGCAGCTAGAGGCCCTGGTGACAGACCTGGCTATTCTATGGGTACAGTAGGAGCAAGTCACTTAGTTTCCCCGAAATGTGATTATCTCTTACTCTAAGGATGTAGGCTGGGGATACAGAATGAAAAAAAAAGCATCAGGAATG
The DNA here is from genome assembly GCF_903992535.2 of Arvicola amphibius. Classification (NCBI taxonomy): domain Eukaryota; kingdom Metazoa; phylum Chordata; class Mammalia; order Rodentia; family Cricetidae; genus Arvicola; species Arvicola amphibius. The sequence goes on from NC_052050.1 coordinate 6,612,221, forward strand.
CACAAAGTACCCGCAGGGCTCGGGAGCGTCCCCTGGTCTAATATAGAGCAGTATATGGGAAGGGACGACACTGGTGACCAGGATTATAGCTGATGTCTGCTTACCACATACGGATGGTTTCTTTTCTTTGTCTTTGTTGTTTTGTTTTCTTAAGACAGGGTCTCCTCTATAGCTCTGCCTGGTCTGGAACTCACCTGGTGGCTGGCCTTGAACTCAGAGCTCCACCTGCCTCTACATCAGCGGTTTCAAACTTTTCTAATGACCCTCCTGCTGTGCGGACCCCCAACCATAAAGCTATTTTCGCTGCCACTTCCTGTGATTTTTGCTACTGTTATGAACTGTTATGTAAACGTCCGATTGCAGGATGTCTGGTATTCAAACCCTGTGAAAGGGTTGTTCAACTCCCAAAAGTCCTGACCCACAGGTTGAGAACCACTGCTCTATCTTCAGAGTACTCAGGTTAAAGGTGTGCTCCACCAGACCAGGCTAGATGTTTTTTTATCTGCATCTAATTTTAGTCTTTACAGGTTAGAATAATTCTTTCTCTCATGTTAGAAAAGGAGAAAAAAAGTTAAGATATGACTTATTATTTATCATGAATTTATCATAACTGTTAAATTCAGATTCAGGATTTGAACTTCAGTGACTCCAGAATCTATGCTATTGACTTTTTGAGCTTCTGCTTCGGAATGGGAAGCCCTGTAGAGATTCTGGGTGTTTGGGCCTAGATTTCTAATCGCTTTCTTTTACAAGCCAGAACAATTGGTGATTTTATCATTAAAATAAATTTTTAGGGGCTGAGGCTGAGGCTCAATTTGTAGAAAGCTTGCCTAGCATGCAGTAGACACTGGAGTCAGCCCCCATCACTGCATAGGCCAGATCTGGTGGCGTGTGCCAGTAATTCCCAGCACAGGTAGAGGCAGGAGGATCAGGAGTTCAAGGTCATCCTCAGCTACACAACAAGTCAAGGCTAGCTTGGGCTACCTGAAATCCTATCTAAAAGAAGAAAGGAGCAGGGGAGGGGGGTACTAAAGAGATGGCTCAACAGTTAAAGAGAACTAACTGTTCTTCCAGAGGTCTGAGTTCAATTCACAGAAATCACATGGTGGCTCACAGCCATCTATAGTGGGATCTGGTGCCCTCTTCTGGGCATAAAAGATGTACATGCAATTAGAGCACTAATACATTAAATAAATAAATGAATGAATAAATAACCAGAAAGATAAACCCCGCAGGAATACCCATTGGATGCTAGGCACTGTATGATGCTCTGGGAATGAGTGAATGAGACTGTCCCTGCATCCCACCTCCTTTATGAAGCCTACAGTCCAATGTAAAATACCAAATTTTGTGAAATATTTTGGGTATTGTAGACAATATGACCTCTGTCACAACTACTCAACTGTGGCCATCAAAGTGTTGAAACAGCCATATGAACATGTCCCCAAGGCTCAGGGACCATTGTGGAAGAGGGGGCAGAGTGACTAAGAGCCAGAGGAAGCTCAGAGCAAATCAGCATCTTCTGGACAGGACCGCTGTGCTGCGCTCAAAAACTCAGAGCAGCCAGTGGTTGTTCACACAAGATCAAGCCAGCAAAAATTCTAGCATAGACTGGCCTCCTAGTTAGGGTTTCTATTGCTGTGAAGAGATACTATGACCATGGCAACATTTTAAAGGAAAACATTTACCTGGGGGTGGCTTACAGTTCAGAGGTTTAGTCCATTATCATCATGGTGAGAGGCATGGCACCCACAGGCAGACATGGTGCTGGAGAGGGATTAAATGCTACATCTGGATCCTTAGGCAGTAGAAAGGAACAGTGACTCTGGGCCTGGCTTGAGCATCTAAAGCTCCAAAGCCTGTCCCAGTGACACACTTCCTCTAACAAGCCCACACCTACTCCAACAAGGCCACACCTCCTGATAGTGTCACTCCCTGCAAGCCTTTATTAATTTAAACTACTACAAGGGGAGAAGGGTTCCCAAACCCTACTGCTATCTGAGGCTTCTACAGATGGTTGATGATTTCCAGGAAGGGTGGGTCAGTTTTCTTTAAGGGTGTAGCCCCCAGTAGATCCACCACGCCTGAGTACATGGGCAACAGAAACCAGATTTAGTGGGTTACTAAAAAAATATGACATGAAGCTGCAGTGTTGGGGTGGATCTAGGAGGGATGTAGGGAAATAGGGGAGTGATTGTATAACATTCTCAAGAATTAATAAAAGTCTGTTTTTAAAAGAAATGAATATGGTAGTGCCCCCCAAAATTTTATTTATAAACAGTAATTTTCATTGTCACAAAATATTAAATATGTTACCACTTAACATGCTCTGTGGCTAAGAACACTTGCTGCACTTGCAGAGGATCAGAGTTCAGTTCCCAGCACCAATGTCAGATGGCGCACAACTGCCTGTAACTCTGTATCGTCAGTCACACAAAATAGGCTTGCGGGCAGCATTGGGCTTGCCTACTGGTCGTTTGGGACTTAAAACAGTGACATATTAGAGAATAATATTTACACAAGAGAGTTGGGGGAGTGACTTGCAGGGAGAGGGACTCCTGGGATTCTCAGTGTGTTCCGGTTTGGAATCTGGGTGTCAGTCACATCATTACACCTTATGGGCCCATAACCCATCAAACTATAATTATAATGTGTGCACTTTTCTGTATGTTTCAATTAAAAAATATTCTTGATTGCTTGTTTGTTTGAGACAGGGTTTCTCTGTGTATCCCTGCTCTCTTCAATTGGTCGATCAGGCTGACCTCAAACTCAGAGATTTGCCTGCCTCTGCCTCCTGAGTGCTGGGATTAAAGGTATACACCACCAAAGCCTGGCATATACATACACACACACACACACATTTTTTTTTTTCAAGACAGGGTTTCTCTGTGTATCCTTGGCTGTCTTGGAACTCATTCTGTAAACCAGGCTGCTGGCCTCAAACACAAAGATCCACTTGCCTCTGCCTCCCAGTGCTGGGATTAAAGGTGTGCGCCACCACCACCTGGCTAAAAATAATCTTAAAATAGTGTAACAGTATGAAATATAAAACAGAGGAAGCTTCTGTTCTAGATTAAACTTCTGTACAAGGCTCCAACAGACCATAATAAAAATCAAAATGGAGTCACTCGCAATGAAGCTCACCAAAATGAAACCTAGCCATTTATCTTGCCCAAGAAATCCCGATTACAGTCAGGCCAGTCCAGCCAGTTTTTTAACTAGTACGATGACATTCCCACTGCTAGTTACCCTTCACAAAAGAAGTCGCATGTTGTTTTGTGAGACCAGGCATCACTCTGTAGCGCAGACTAGCCTCATAATTATGAAATAGAAAATTAAGCCAGGAGCAAGGGGTGCAGTTAAAAGGTAGAGTGATGGCATACATCCCTACGTTCAATCTTCAACAAAAATAAACAAAGAATTAGAGGCTGTGGGGATGACAGAATAGGTTAGTCTTCCAAGAAGGGGAAGAACCTTTAGGGAAGTACTAGGCTTATCTGGTTAAAGGTGACAATAGATTCTGCCCTTATTTTAATTATAGTTTTGTTGTTGCAGTTGAAACCACGGCCTTGTATACATTGAGTAGACACTCTACCATCCTTAGCTCCTGTCCTTGTGTAGAAAATATCTGTGGGTCAGCAAGAGGGTAAAGAAGTTTCCCCCCGGGGACCAGACATGAGTTCAATACCCAAAAACTCATATAGTGGAAGGCGAGAACCAATTCCTGCAAGCTGTCCAATGATGACATACCATGTGAGTGCTGTGGCACGTGTACACCGGCCCTCATAAATAATGTAATAAAATAACTAAGTGTAATAAGAACTTCAAAATAGATACTGCTTACGGTTTTGAATCAATCTTCTTTTAAAACATTAATTAGAATGTGCATGAATTCCAGCACTCGGGAGGCAGAGGCAGGCGGATTTCTGTGAGTTCGAGGCCAGCCTGGTCTACAAAGCAAGTTCCAGCACAGCCAGGCCTATTACACAGCGAAATCCTGTCTTAAAAAAAGAAAAAAGCACTATTTACCTTCATTACTGAGTTTTGGGTGCCCCCTTAAATTCTGCACCCAAAGTACTGTCTCACCCCGATCCCTGTGTTGATGGACGGGGTTGGAGGTTAATATTTTCCCTGGTCTGACACGAACAGTATCTCTTTGCTGCCACACCAGTTCAACACCTGACTTAAAAATAAGGGGTTAGAACCAGGATAACAGAGACTTCCGGATTCTGGGCTCCTGATTGGCTAGCACAAAAATCACTCAAAACGGAAGACACCCTATCAAAAGGTAACCGCAGCAGAACATTGCATCATCAGCGAGCGACAAGTTTTACGTAAAGTAAGCTCCTTTCTAATTGGCTCTCTTTTCCAAAAGCAACTGAAACGGCACTGAGGATTCGCCTTCCTTTAAATCCTAGACTTCCGGTATCTGCCGCGACGAGGAAGACTGGGGAGAAATTGGTTAAGTTTTGAAGTTCGGGCGATCTGGGGGCGTGGCTTCGGGAGCAGGGGGCGTGGCTCTCTTTGGGGGCGGGGCCCTTTCGGAGTTCGAAGTGGAGTCTTGAAGTTGAGCTTTCCTAGCGTGCTGGAGGCGAGGTTTAGGGCGGGGCCACAGTGATGGGCGGGCCCAGAGGATCGTCCTCGGCGGGTTGTAGACCGGCACTTAGCACTTGGAGTCACTGCGAGCCTTTCCGCCCGCCGGTTGCCGTTCTCAGCCATGGCTCTGCGCTGCTGGCGCTGGTGGCACTGGTCTGCGTGGCCTGGGGTCCGGTCGCCTTCTTCCAGGAGCACCCCGAGTAGGAGCAGGGCTCTTGGGGCTGCACCAGGGCGAGGGGAGGCCTGTGATCAAGACCAGGGGTCCGAGGGGCGAAGCTGAAGGTGTTCTTGCGGGAGAAGTGGGAGTGGTGTACAGAGGAGAGTCTGTGCCATGAGGTGGGAGGCGTCCTGGATAAAACATGGGTCACTAAAGGCGAAAAGGATCATGAGGTCCGCATGTATGATACGAGATGAATGGGGGTGACAGGAAAGTGAAGATATGAGCGATAGAGTTCTGCAGAAAAATAAAGGATAGAAAAAAGCGAGATAGAGACGTAATGGAGATATGAAGACGTGGAATCATACAGGGAGCCCCACTAGAAAAATGAAGTGCTGTACAGGACAGATTCCAGGGCCAAGGGGGCCTGGCGTAGGCTAGCCTAGGCTAGCGTGCTCATAGGTGAGGTATGGGGTTCTGGAGAAAGGCAGCCCCTGGCATTCAGATGAAGTGGTGAAGCTTTGAGAAACAGAAAGAGGAAGATGCAGGTGAGGGGCAAGCTGCGATTGGACAGAATTGGTGTGGTGGTTAGAGCGTGTTGGTTTAACCTTGCCGTTGCCTCCTCTGCCCAGCCCCAGGCTTCTGCCGGCAGTTCTCCACACAGGAGAAGACCCCTCAGATCTGCGTGGTTGGCAGTGGCCCAGCTGGCTTCTACACCGCCCAACACCTGTTAAAGGTAAGCTCTCTCTCCAGGCTCCTTTTTCGCCGTTCACTCCTTGCCCCAATTCTGTGGTTAGGCTCCAGACCTCTGGTTTGCCTGGTAAGGAAAGGGCTTCCTGGTCACCTAAGCTGTGTTCTTTCTACCTGACTCCACCCCTCTATCTTAGGTTCCCACCCTAGGTTCTCAGCTGTGAGAGAAATGTGTTTGTTCCATGGATGGTGGTTAGTGGCTGATGGGCAGCGCTGACTGCTTCACCAAGCAGGGAAGGTTTTGCTTTGTATTCTTCAGTCTTCTGGGATGGCTTTATCCTCCCCTTATCTTCTTTTGCATTCCTCCATCTCCAGCATTCTACTTTTCAAGGCTATCTCGTCCTAAGCCTTGCTACCCTCACCACAGCCCCAGCCTTCCCCGCACCCCTATTCTCCCGTTAAAGGCCAAGGTCTCAAAGCTTTCAACATTAGTCTTGTCAGACAGGGCCCCAAGGTCTGTCAGACCTTAAGCCAAAAGAGGAAGGGAGAGGGGCTGGAGAGAAGATTCCATGGTTGTCCCACAGAGGATGGGAGTTGGGTTCCCAGCACCCACATAGCGGCTCACAACTCCAGCTCCAGGGGATCTGATGTTTTCTTCTGGCCTCTGCTTGCACCTTTATGTATGTGCGCGTGCACACACACAACTAAAAATAATAAAAGTATTCTTTTAAAAAAGAGTAGGGGATACTAGGATTGCCTGAGCTGAGACAGTGTCTGAGCTTTAGAGGGGATGTAATATCTACAGGACAGGAGAAAGAGCGATTATATTGATAATGCATAGAGATACTTGTGAGGTAGCGTGACCCACTGGCCTGGTTTACCCAGGGCGGATCCTGGAGACCTCTGCTGAGAAGTGACCTATGCACAACTCTGTAGCTGCATACCATGACACATGCGGGGTAGCGTGGCCAGAAGTTGCTCCCTAGAATGTACATGTGAGATGCACTGAAGACTGTGTGTGGGCTTTGGAGAGCTCCCTGATGTGAGGAGTCAGCCTGGAATGCAAGGCCACTGATGGAGGACAGCCTGAGCTCTGGGATGGTAGGCTCAGCCACTGATGAAGGACAAGGCCTAGGGCTTCTGGGATGGAGACTCAGCCACTCGATGGGAGGAACAGCCTGGGCTCTGGGATTGAGACTCATGGGTTTTTTAAAGGGTCGGGGACGGCAGGGAGGGGTAGGTGAGGAGGTATGGTTGGGATCCGGGAGGGGTTTCTTGTCAGGGGCACGGTTTGGAGGACTATCCCGGTGTTGTTCACTGTCCTTGGAGGGTGAGGGGAATAGACCTAGAAAGACAGGGTTCTTGGGGTCATTTTCCAGGCGCGGCCAGATCTTGACCTATAGGCGTGTGGATGCATTTTCTTGTGCTCCTTGACCTGACATTCTAGTTTGAGGTGCCTGGTTTGCAAGGTATTTTCGAGCTTAAGCTAGGCGACCCCTAACCTAGTCTAGAGGATAAGGTGGCTAAGCTGCATTATGTGGAGGACAAGAGCACACGAAAGAGCAGGAGTTGCTCTCAGGCGTGGGGACTTCCGTGGGCAAAGGCCAGAGGAAGGAAAATGTCCCTTTGGCATCATTCCAGAGCCTATTCCAGAAGGTCAGTGGGTATCTGAGGGGTGGAGAGGTGAGAGCTAGGGCAAAGGAGGCAGCTGGACCCCAGGTCACAAGGTACCTAGAAACCATGGACCATGGACCAACCACGCTGTAGACTTGAGTGGCTTTCTTTGAGCATTCTCTATATTTCCTGCTGGAGAGGTCTTATTTAAACGAGCATTTCTGGGCCCAGCACAGATTTAATCAAACTCTATGACTGGGACCTTCAGAATCAGCAATTTTAAGAACCCCACCCCCCAGGGGAGTGGGGGATTCTGGCATCCACAGACACAGAAAACTGATGAAAGCACCCTGGAGAGGGGTGGGGGATCCTGGCGTCCACAGACGCGGGAAACTGCTTTACTCAAGCATCTTAAGCAGAGGTTCTGAGCTTGGTTCCCAGAACCCATGTCAGGTGGCTCAACCACCAGTAACTCCAAGCCCATCTTCTGCCTCTTCAGGTACCTGTACTTATGTGCTTACACTTCTCCCCCCACATACACCTAATATATAAAATATATGTTTATATTTATAAAAATATATTTAAGAAAGGAAAAAGAAGGAGCCCTTCCTTGGGGGTTGAACACAGGGCCTTGTGAATGAGAGAAGCATTCTCCCAGGGTGCTACACCCCCAGCCCATTTTCCATTTGGAATAGTCTCCCTGAAGGGTAGACTTAAGCAAAACTGTTTGCCCAGGAGCAAGAGAGTGGAGGTAACGATGGGGACCTGATAGGGCAAGGTGAAAGGGGAACTCCAGGGGCTGAGATGGAAGCAGACACAGAAGTAGAGGGGAAAGGTTAGGGGACAAAGAATGTATGGCTCTGAGATCTCAGGATGAGGTAAAGAGATAGGGTAAGACTGGGGAGGGGAGATAGAGAGGCTGTGACAGAGAGAGCTACAAGATTGGAAGTCACAGGAGGCAGTGGGTATATGTCCATGAAGAACAGAGGACCCCTGACCAGAAGTGCCCCAGAACTTGTCCTTTATAGGAAAAGGGCCAGAGAAGCAGCAGTTGGCAGGAGGAGAGAGGTTTCATGAAACATGGCTTTGTGTATGAGATTAGGGGTTACTGTAAGGTGGGCTGGGGAAGAACCTTGTGCCCGGAAGGAAGACTCCCTTTGTAGCAGGGTGGAGTGGAAGCTGGAGACAGTGAGGTCAGGTTGTGTCAGGGATGCCCAGCAGGCCCAGCAGTTTGAACTTTGCCCTATGGCAATGAGAGAATTACAGGGAGGTTTTTGAACCAGAAATGTCTTGTCCCAGCCACAGTCAGAGTATTAATGATCCCAAATGAGTCCATTGTGTCCTCCCACTGGGGGAGCCCAGGGCTGACAGCTTGGGCCTGACTCACTCAGCCTTAAGTGTGGCCCAGAGGGATGGGACATTCTACTGCACAGAACTGTGCTGAAGCTTTCCCTTTGATAGCTTCGGAGCTGGGCCTGGCTCTGGCTGTTGACTTCATGGCCTGAACTCTGTGGGTTCAGATTCTATGGAGTTTGAGAGAGCTGATTTGGGAGGTCACCTCTGGGCTGGCCAAGGATAAAACAAGCTGGGCTGGAAGGCTGGACTTAGGGTGGGTGGTGGAATGGGGGGTGGGCAGAATTTGGGCAAAGACAGTGGCAGGTGTGTAGGCAGGAACTCATCGGCCTTGAGTCCTTTGGAACTGGGTGGGATAGGGCAGGGTGCAGGGCGTGTCACCTTGATTCCCCGACTCTTTCACTGTCCTTCCCCGGGACCTACCAGGCCTATGCTGTTGGTGGCAGCAGAGCCACACCAAGCTTGTCTGGTCGATTCCAATCTCATAGGGTCCCTACACCCTCAGAGAGTGTGTAGGGCAGCTGAAAGCTGAGAGTAGGCCCACTGCCACTCTCTCTGTCCCCACATGCCCCAACTGTGCCCCCACTCTGTGCCTTGCTGATCCCTGTCCCAATGCCATCATCTCGGAGACCAAGCTAAGGCAGGTTCTCAAAGATGGCGTCTCAGGTCACATGACCAGCATTTCTAGAAGGTGCAGGTCTACATCTGACCCGAGGATTAAGCCATGGTACTCACTTTCAGCTTATCACATTCTCTGTTGGACGTCCTTGAATCTGACCTCAGCTTGTCTCACTGCTTATGCTCCTCTAGAGCCCTTGTCTGGGCGGAAGGAGAGCCAGTGCCTTCTGTCTGCTTGTGGGTGGTGGGAGCCCATCTCCTCGGCCATCTGAGCTGAGTTTTCTTGCTCTGTGTGGGGAAGGGAGGCCCTGCGGGACCCCAGCCCCACTCTAGAATCCACCAGTTGTGATTTTCTCCCAGCACCATACCCAGGCCCATGTTGACATCTACGAGAAGCAGCTCATGCCCTTTGGTCTGGTGCGCTTTGGTGTGGCACCTGACCACCCTGAAGTCAAGGTGAGTGTCTTTCAGTGTGGAGGGTGGTGTTGGAAACAGTAAAAAATGAGGAGGGACCCAGAGGCTACCCTGGTGCAGTAGAATGACCCTCGGCTCCATCCTGGGGGTCATGGGGTGATGGTGGGACATGCCCCCAGGGTTGTCCTGTCTTCTAATGTTCCTCTCGCCATGCCGCCTGGCAGAATGTCATCAACACGTTTACACAGACAGCCCGCTCGGATCGCTGTTCTTTCCTGGGCAATGTGGAGGTGGGCAGGGACGTGTCGGTACCAGAGCTCCAGGAAGCCTACCATGCCGTGGTGCTGGTGAGTGCCCGTGTGGTGGGGTGTGGACATGAGGGGAGGGGCTTATGGGAGACGAGACAAGATGAGAGGCCGGTACTGAGGCCTCGGGCCTGGATGGAGGCTGCATCTTTCCCCAGAGTTATGGAGCAGAGGACCACCAGACCTTGGACATTCCTGGTGAGGAGCTGCCTGGAGTGGTCTCAGCCCGGGCCTTTGTGGGCTGGTACAATGGTCTTCCTGAGAACCAGGCTGTGAGTTTGGGGAGCGCCCTTGCTGCTTCTGGCTGGAGTCAGGAGCATCCCTGGGGTGTTAGAGTTTGAGGTCAAGCCAGGGAGGGAGGAGCGAGCTGAGGAGCTGTGAGCCATGGATGACTGAGGCAGGTCAGCCATGGAGACCTGTGGGGCTGGGGGAGGGGGAGCGGCATAGAGTGGACTGCCTCAGGGGAGGGCAGCCTGAGGGCACAGCTGGCCTAAGGCATCTGCAGATGAGATAGCCTGGCTGGAGCTGGGGACAGGGACACCCCATTAAGACCTTTCTCCTCCAGCTGGCACCGGATCTGAGCTGTGACACAGCTGTGATTCTGGGACAGGGGAATGTGGCTCTGGATGTGGCCCGGATCCTGCTGACCCCACCTCAGCACCTGGAGGTGAGGGCAGGCAGCAGCTGGAGGGGCGGAGGTGCCGGCAGGGTTCAGGTGTCATCCCTCCACGCACCCAGCCTCTCTCCTCCAGGAGCCCAGGCAGATGCCCTCACACCCTAGTGTGCTGCTGGACACGTCCACACACATTTGCCCTGTTTGGAGCATCTGGACCCACCTCCTGCTAGTTCAGAGCTAACATTCCTCCCTCTTTCCATTCTTGGATCTCCTGTTCCTTCTGTGAAGAGGTCTTCCAGGCTGTCCTATTAGGGTTTCTTCTGTAATATGGTCTCATCCCTAACCTTGCCTCACTACAGGTTTACATTCTGTGATGAGATTCTATTATCTGTCTCCCCACGAAATGAAAACTCTGTGGGTTTCTGAACTATCCTGTTTGACTCACATAAACCGCTTTTGCCCCCTTAAGTCCCTTGTCCTGTTCTGGATATATTATCGATTGTGAGTGGGTAGAAGAATCAGTGGGAATCCTGTTGCATAGATTTGCAGAGTTGGCGTCAATGCTCTATGTGGCCACCAGGGGGAGTAGTGGTATAGTTTTTGGGCCCTTGACTTTTTCTGGATTGGAAAGGGAACAATAGCAACTGGCCAGCGAGTCCCTTTCCCCAAGTCAAGACCCCCCCCCCCCATTTTTTGAGACAAGGTCTCATTATGTAGCCTTGGCTGGCTTGGAACTCACTGTATTGATCAGGCTGGCCTTGAACTCACAGAGATCCGCGTGTCTCTGTCTCATGTTCCACGGTGCTTGGCCCTAAAAGCCTCATTTTTGTGCCAGAAAACAGACATCACAGAAGCAGCTATGGGGGTCCTGAGGCAGAGCCGGGTGAAGACTGTGTGGATAGTTGGCCGGCGTGGACCCCTGCAAGTGGCCTTCACCATTAAGGTACTGGGCCCAGCGCAGGAGAAGCCAGGGTCCCAAGAGGAGGCTTCCTTCCACTTTTGTGTGTTGGGGTTGCCACACAGCCCTGGGAGGGAGTAGCTGCTTCCCTGGATGGAACAGGAGGGTGGGCAGGGCCCCAGGTCTGTTGGTCTTTCCCCACGCTGCTGACAGTCTATCCCACCAGGCCTAAACTCTGGTGGGTTCAGGATTACTCAGTGGTCTGGACCTGACCTCTTCCCTTACCCCTCCCCCTACCCTCAAGGAACTTCGAGAGATGATTCATTTGCCAGGAACCCGGCCCATTTTGGATTCTTCGGATTTCTTGGGCCTCCAGGACCAAATTAAGGGTGAGGGGCCGAGTCCAGCCCTCTAGCTTACAGGCTTGGGGAAGGTGACCAGCAGGGACAGCCCTGAAGTGTTCCATGTTGCTGACAGATGTCCCCCGTCCAAGGAGACGGCTGACAGAGCTGCTGCTTCGGACAGCCACAGAGAAGCCAGGGGTGGAAGAAGCTGCCCATCAGGCACTGGCCTCCCGGGCCTGGGGCCTCCGATTTTTCCGAAGCCCTAAGCAGTTGCTGCCACACCAGATGGGCAACGGTGTAGCAGGCATCCGCCTGGCAGTCACCAGACTGGAGGTGAGTCTCATGTTACCCCAATTCCCCCTTCTTAGGCTTCCCCCATCCCCAACCTGGTGTTACCCAAATTCCTCTCCTAACAGGGTGTTGGTGAGTCCACTCGGGCAGTGCCCACGGGAGAAGTGGAGGACTCCCTTGTGGCTGGTGCTGAGCAGCGTTGGGTATAAGAGCCCCCCATTGACCCCAGTGTGGCCCTGTTGACCCCAAGCTTGGAGTCATTTCCCAACATAGAAGGCCGGGTTGTGAATGTACCAGGTGAGAGGATATGAGACGACTGGGCATCCAGCTGTGATGGAGGCTGGGAGGCTGGGCATCTAACTACGATGGGAGGCTGGAAGGCTGGTATCCCAGACCACTCACCCTGCAGTGATGGAACGTGTCTTAGGTCCCATTCCAGACACATCGCCCTCCCTCCTCCTGCCCTCCAGGGCGTGGGACAATCATGTAATAAAGCTTACTGCGGCCTGCCGTGGGCCAGTGCTGACACTGGCGGAGAGAGAGCCCTTGTCCTGGGGAGCTTCTCTCTTCTTACCCAGCGTGCCACTCATCCTCTGGAGACTGGGGAAAGGGAAGATGCTTTGGGAAACAAGAATCTATCGTGGGTCAAACATAATGGTGCACACCTTTAATTCCAGAATTTGGGAGGCAGAGGCAGGTGGATCTTTGAGTTTGAGGCCAGTCTGATCTACAGAGTGAGTTCCAGGATAGCCAGGGCTACACAGAGAAACCCTGTCTTGAAAAACCAACCAACTAACCAAACAAACAAACACAAAACACACACACACACACACACACTACCATGGTGAACCAGTGGCTATATTTGGCCCAGTCTGTAGATAAGAGACATGGGGGAATGTTTATGTGTGTGCGCACACACACATGCGCGTGTGTGAGAGTGAGTGTGTGTGTGTGTGTGTGTGTGTGTGTGTGTAGATTGGGATGCAGAATTGCCAGGCAGTCTCTTGTCCTCAGGCCTCTACTGCAGTGGCTGGGTGAAGAGGGGACCCACAGGTGTTATCACCACGACCATGACGGACAGCTTCCTCACCAGCCAGGTGCTGCTGCAGGACCTGAATGCGGGGCTGCTGCCCTCTGGCCCCAGACCTGGCTATACAGCCATTCAAGCCTTGCTCAGCAACCGAGGTCTGAGTCTTATGTTAAGGTCTGGGAGTGGGGAGGGGTGAGGGCGGCTTATCTCTGAAACTTTACCCCTTGGGAGGAGGATCCTGAGAAGCCTTAGTTTGTCTTCTTATCTGCCTTAGGGGTCCGGCCAGTCTCTTTCTCAGACTGGGAGAAGCTGGATGCTGAGGAGGTATATCGAGGCCAGGGCTCTGGGAAGCCAAGGGAGAAGCTGGTGGATCCAAGGGAGATGCTGCAGCTGCTGGGGCACTGAGTCTGGACCCCAGCCCCTGCCACGAAGAAAAAGAGCCTTGTGCAAGGATGAGGGGCCCAAAGCAGTTGGAGTTAGACTCTCCTCCCAGATACAGTGCTGACTGCCCTGGCTTTGAGGCTGAGCTGCAGCCCTTCCAGGGGCCGCTGAACTCTGCCTTCTGCAAGCTGATGTTGCCAGTGTGGGTCTAGGCGACCGAGGGAACCCTAAGTTAGGGACGGATGGACGTACAGGCTGGCTCTACCCCTCCTACTTCCTTCCTGGTGAATTGGAGGGTTCCTAGAATAGGGGCTTATCCGTCCCGGCTGGCTCTACCCCCTCCTACTTCCTTCCTGGTGAATTGGAGGGCTCCTAGAATAGGGGCGCAGTGGAAATAAAACAGCTGTACCAAAGAGCCATGGTTGATGACTACTTTTTTGGGGGAGGGTAGGAGGGAGTCACTTTCAGGCCTGTTTGTCTGTGGCTGCCAGACGGAACTAAGGAAACAGAACCTTGCTCAAGAGCCTCTTGGGGACCAGGGGCCTTGGCAGTCAGACCTGGCGATCACTTACCCTCCCCTTCCCCTAATCTCTGCTGCTGTAGCCTTCAGTTCACACTTCAGTCACTGGTGACAAGTCCCTTACTTGACTGCGCTGCTGGCCTCACTGCCCGGTATCCCCAGGACAGAGAAACAGTGGCAGGAGAAAGAAGGGAGGACGGAGGGCCCTGGGCAGCAGCTTGTCCCGGGTATGCACTGGTCTCTCCCGATTGCTGGCAGGCTTGGCCCGGCCCTCCAGTCTCCACTTGGTCTATGCCTTTCCATTTTCAAGCTTCCGGACAAACCCAGAAGCCTTTTCAAAACCTACCCCAGCCTATGGCAGCTTACAGTCTCTTGTGGCAGCAAGATACTGGCCTTAAACTTTATAAACTGAAGGAGCCTCGAAATGAACTGGCCCAAGGTCACACAGCTAGGAAACTAAGGGCTCAAACCCAGGGTTTCTGGCAAGCTGGTGTTTCCCCCTCTGTCCCCTGGAGGCTGCCCTTGCCTCTGAGCGTCGGGTCTGAGGACAGGATCCCTGAGCAGAAGAGAGGAGAGGGGGACAGCTGGGAGCACAGGCTGGCAGGGAGGGACCTAGAAGGGCCAGGGGGGCGCCCGGTGGCCGGCTGGGGCGGGCCAGGGCGGGGCGGAGGCGACCGGCGGCGAGCTCCATCACAGTCTGCTGGTGAGCCCCGAGAGCCGGAGGCGCGCCTTTGCGCAGCCCGGGACACAGCCCCGCCGCGGGGGCCGGGCGCGGGGGCGGGCGGCATCCAGGCCGCGCCAACCTCACTGGTCCCGCCGCGCCGGGCTCCGGTGCCCGCCGAGCGCACGGCCAACGTGCCAGCTCGCCGGGGCTACTGACGCCGGGACGAGCATCACACGGGAGGCGGCAACGGGCTCTGGGTGTAGGTGCAGCAACCCTTCCCCGGGTGAGTGGGCTGGGGGCTGGCAAGTATGGGGCGCCAACTTCGCAGGCAACTTAAGGGGCTCTGGCGCCGCGCGGGCTAGGATGGTGGAGCCCGCGACTGTCCGGTCCGGCCAATTCGGGGAGTCAGGGGCCCCGGGGACCACGACTCTCGAGAGTCAGAGCTGTGTTGTGGACTCGGGCGCAGAGGAAGCGAGGAGAGACAGATTTGGGAGGTAGACAGACTAGCCGCGGGCGCGAGGGAAGGACACGGGCGGAGAGCCCAAGGCGTTTGTCCCTAGGGTCGTGGAGTCTCCTTTCCTTCTCCTGTTGCGGTGGCCCGGCTACGCTGGGAACAGTCTCCGGACGCGGGAATCTGGATTGCCGAGTCCAACTGTTGCGGGTGGAAGCCGCTGAGGCAAGAAACCAGTTAGGGACCTAGGACCGAGGCTGGGTACGACCAGAATGCGGGGAGCTGGAAAGGACACAGCTTGGAGAGCAGGCAGATAGGGGGCTGTGGCAGTTGCAGAGCTGGTTCCTGTTGGGCACCTGCTGCGCGCATCTGCCATCCACCGAACTCCTCACTGGGGTGAGTTCTCCAAGCCCTCTGCTTCCCACTTTCCTCCTGCCCCTTCGCTGGGAGCTCCTAACACTCCACCCTCTGACCTCCAAGATCAGTGGGTTTCTGGGGTTAACAGGATTTGCCCGAATGCTGAGCCCTGCGACCTGATTCTCCCCAGGTTCTGAGGGCTCCATAAGGAGGGTGGGCAGAAAAGGCCACGGGAGATCCTGTGTCCTGATGTCCTGAGCCCTGCAAGCACCAGTTGGAGGCTGGAAGTCTCCTGGGGCTTCTACAAGGATCCCCGACGGCTGGGAGGAGAGGCTGGGAGGAGAAACCTTAGTCTCCAGCTTGGAAGGCGATTTGTGCTTGGCCTAGGCGGGCTGGGGGAGAACTGCCAAAGGCCAAGGCACCTAGCAGGCTGCAAATCTCCCAAGGGCGTGTTTGGCGAACCTTCAAAGGTCCTGTTGGGCGAGAGGCAGAAATGCCTGCTGGGGAAGCTGACCCCATTTGCTTACTCAGTGTCCCAGCCCTCCCTTCCCAATGGGACATCTGGTATAACACCCTCAGTCTTCAGATGGTGGCCTAGTCCTGGCCCCATCAACAACCCCCTTTCCCCCAGCTACAAGAAAATTTGCGGGGGGGGGGGCACGGCATATTTGAAGATGCCATCCCCACTGTCTTTTAGGAGCAGGTCCAGTTCCTGCCTCTGAGCTAGTTTCTAAACTTGTTAAGAAGAAAACGTAAAAGGAACAGGTCCGTAGGAAACGGAACACCTGGGGGTTCTCTCTGGAGGGCCATCTGGGCTGGGTCCTGACCCCACACGCCCGCCTGCCAGGCTAACCTGGCCATCCCCTGTCCAAGAGCTTGAGATCCAGACCAAGCTTGAGTCAGTGGGCTGGGGCCATAGGACCTGGGGCTTAGAATTAGGGCTGGGTTGGGGGAGAGTTTAAGGGGCAGTGGCCAGGTTGGGGGCTAGGAGTGCGTGGTGCTCAATTTGGCCGCCAGGAGGCGTGGCGCGGGTCCCCGCGCCCGGAGTCACCCGCCACTGCCGCCGCAACGCGAGTGTCCTTGAGCGGCGAGTGATGGTGGCCCTTCGGTGCTCGCGCCCCCTCCTCCCGCAGGGGCAGCCAGATGCCACGTTCCCTATGAATTATTTATCGCCGGCCTAAAAATACCCCGAACTTCACAGCCCCAGAGTAAGATTCCTGCGAGGGGAGGGGGCGGGGCGCCCCCGGGGGCCGAGAAGAATCAGCCGGGAGGGGGCAGTTAGTATCGGAAGAGGCAGAAAGAACTCAGTGTCCCCACTAGTGTGGACAACATAGAGAGGCTGTCTCTTTCCAGGTGCCTGGGCTGTTCTGGGGCAAAAGGGAAGGAAGGAGACCACGGTAGAAGAGGGTCAGATTTGGGAGGGTCCACACTGGCAGGAATCAGCAGCCTAGGTGGATAACACTAGCTTTGGGGACCAGAGCTGCTTCTGGGCTTTGGGAGTGGGGGAGGGGTCAGAATACCGTGTGTGTGTGTGTGTGTGTGTGTGTGTGTGTGTGTGTGTGTGTACGGCCTTGTCAAGGACCCTGTGTGTGACTGGAGGTTGGTGGAAGCCGAAGAGAAGGGCCCTGAACATGTGGGGGTAAGTTGAATCTTTTCAAAAGGTGCAGGAGTGACCTAAAGAGCTGGCTATGCTAACCTCTCCCCTGTCCTTAGAGATCAGGTGTTCAGCAAACACTACTTTAAAGTGCCTTTGAGAGAGAAGCGTCATCAGAAATGTACAAAGATTCATTAATGGGGGGGGGGATCTGAGGAGGACCAGCTCAGAGTTCCACACCCGGCAGGGAAAGAGCAGAGGAACCCAAACCCTGTCTTTCTCCTGGGGGTCCAGAGCTGATGCATTAAGATTAAGGGCAGAAGCCTATAGAAGGGGGACTTAGGCTGGGCTCTGAAAGACAATGGAATTTTGTTTGGGAGAGGTTTCTCTGACCTGAGGAACAGCAGGAAGCAAGGCCTGGAGAAAGACAGACCGCCATAGCCTAGCAGGGCTGAGAATCCAAGTAGAGGAAGATAGTGGGTTTGGGTTAGCTTGTTGGACATTGGGAATTTATTTGTGAGCACAGGAGAGAAGCTGTCCTGCTTGGCACCTGTCACAGGAGCCAGACGAAAGTTCCAGCAGCGAGGAGGGCAGGAAGCTGATGGGGAGGAGAGGCTGGGGGCCAGTGACTGTGGATGCATCTTGTGAGGAGATGAGATGCCCTGTCACTTTGTCAGCTCAGAGACCCGCCGGATGCTTTACAGCTTTTACAGTCTGCCTTCATGTCCCCACCCCGCCCCCCTTAATCCAGGAGGTTGTTTTCACACTGGTGGAAAGCTGGGACGGAACATCCCCCTTCAGATTGGGAGAGCACCTTCCCCCAGATTCACATTGTTCTGGAGAAAACAAAACAGGAGCCACAAGTGTGGTTTTAAAATTTCCAGTACCAGCTGGGTGGTGGTGGCGCATGCCTTTAATCCTAGCACTCAGGAGGCAGAGGCAGGCAGATCTCTGTGAGTTCGAGGCCAGACTGGTCTACAGAGCGAGTTCCAGGACAGAGAAACCCTGTCTCAGCAAAAAATTTCTAGTAGCATCAATTATAAAAGGGGCAAGTGCTGTGTGTAATGGACACATGTCTTTTATCTCAGCACTGGGGATGAAGAGGCAGGCAGAGCTCTGTGAATTCTAGGCCAGCAGGGGCTACATGATGAAACCCTGCCTCACAGTAAACAAATAAATAGTTAAATAAAACCTGAAATAAAATAGCTGGTGGTGGCAGCAGCAGTGATCCTTGAGCCTATGCGAGCCCCTCCCCCAGCTGGGCTCTGCTCTGGCTGGGCCCTTTCCTATATGACTTATCTGACATTTTAGTTTGGTTTTCTTCACCCCTTCAAACTGCTCCCTTGGCCAGGCATGAGGGAGCCATGGCCTTGGTGAAGCTACCTGTCTTTTCCTTCATAGTCCTGGTCGGGGAAGGGAGTTAGATACTGCTTGTGGATTAGGTTCCCCTCCCCTGCTTTTTTTCTTTTTAATTCAGTCTGGAATCTGAAAGGTGTGGATTCTGGCAAATGGTCTTGTGCGCTTTACCCCACTTACCCCTGATCTGCTACCCCCGTTCTTACCCTTGTTGTCCACAGTCTTTCACACCCAAGCACCACGTGTACAGACTGAGGACCAGCTCCCTTCCTAGCCTGTGTCTATTCCCAAGCCCCTTCAGGGTGTTGAGAAGAGGAGATGGGGACATGATCCCTCTTCAGGCATCTGGGAGGGGAGGGGAAGGCCTTGCCCCTGAGGACTCTACCCATTGCTGTAGGCTCTTTCCCTGACACATTTGTTAAAAATCAAACCTGAATAAAACTACAGGTTTAATATGAAAAAAAAGAGAAGCAAATGAAACTTTAATAATATGGTTTGTTTTTTTATTTAGTTAGTTAGTTGTTGACAGTTTCTCTGTGCAGTTCTGTCTGGAACACACTCCAGAGGCCAGGTGGGCTCCTAACTCAGAGATTCTCCTGCCTCTGCCTGCCAAATGCTGGAATTAAAGCTGTGCACCACTATGCCTAGCTTCATAAGTATAGTTTAACTCAATATATCCAAAATATCATTTTGACATGTAGTGAATATAAAAATATCAGTGAGGAGAGCTGGGAAGCTGGTTCAGTGGATAAAGAATTTTCCATATAAACACGAGGACCATAGTTCACATCCCCAGAGCTGGGTGGACACTATAGCTTACCTGCAATTCTAGGGTTCAAAGGAAAGATTCTGCCTTAATGAATACGGTGGGGAGTAAGCCAGGCAGACTTGTGATGCCTCAGACCTCCACATGTACACCCATAAATATTTGAACACACACACACGCACACGCACATACACGAACAAAAACATAATAACGAATATTATTGAGGCATCTTATGTACTTCTTTACATACTCTTCACACCGTCTCCAATATCCAGTGTGCCTTAGTGCTGACAGCACACCTCACTTCAGTGAGAAGCATTTCAAGCTGTGTGTGCCTGGGACTACCGCTTTGCTCAGCACGGGTCAAGAAAGCCCATTACGGGGAGACAGAGATACAGCTGCTTGTGACTCCCCACTGGGAGGAACCTAAAAGAACAGGATGGGTACAGGGGCTTTCAAAAGAGCAGTGCGCATATGACCGTGCCCTTTGCTGCCATGCTTCGAAATGATGTAGTTCACGTCCCATGATGTGACGTGACTCAGGATCCCCTCTCACACTCAGTCATGCTTCCGAGCTGTCATTCATAGGCAGGGGGAGATCTTCCGGGTTCTAGTGAATCTTTCCTTCCTCTTCCGCCATCCCTCTCGTCTCAGCCTGAACTTCTACCACCTGGCACTTTAAAGCCCCGACCTGTTAAACTTCATCCTCCTAGCCGGGCGGTGGTGGCGCACGCCTTTAATCCCAGCACTCGGGAGGCAGAGGCAGGCGGATCTCTGAGTTCGAGACCAGCCTGGTCTACAAGAGCTAGTTCCAGGACAGGCTCCAAAGCTACAGAGAAACCCTGTCTCAAAAAACAAAACAAAACAAAACAAAAAAAAAAAAAAAAAACTTCATCCTCCTTGCCAATGATAACACTGTAATTGTTATCAGTCTCTTACTTCTAAAGGAGAAAGTGCTGGATCCTTAGCTGAAAGAAGGTATGATGCAAGGGGAGTAGGGATGCCAGAGTCTGATGGAAAGAGAAGCAAGCTTAGAAAGAGGAAGATGGGAGAAGCTTATCACACCCTGCCGGTTTAGCATCTTCTAGAGGGCAGGGACCATGTCTCCTGGGTTAGCAACTCATTCACGAAAGGTGATCTGTACACATGTGTCCCGAGTCACACTTTGTAACTGACGTTCCTTTCTGTGGTCTCCTTCAGAGCTATCTTTTCAGCAGAGACAAGAAGTTTCCTGCACACTCCCTGGTGACCCTGGCATTTCACTGCCTCGTTTCCTTCTAGAGAACTAGAGACTCTGGAGGGAATCCTGGCGGGGGCGGTGGTCACCTAAAAGGGTGTCACATAAGAAACCAGACTTGGAACAAAAGGAAGAGAGAGGTGTAGTGGTCTGCAAAACAGAGGAAAGGTTCGGGAGGAGCCAGGGCTTCCTTGTGAATTCCCAAGCCCCAACCCTGGGGTGCCAGGTGCCCTGGTGCGATGTTTGGGTTCACACTGCATTTCTGTGGCAAAGGTGTGCAAATCTCCTGCATGGGGCTGGAGCAGCTGACCTACTCTGATAGTTCTTCAACTCCCTGTGGTTAGATTTGTCAGAGGTGGGAAGAAGAAGGAAAGGGTGGCCATGTGCTAGCTGCATCCCTGGGCACCCAGGAGTCCTGTTTCTCTCACCTGACAGGCTTTTTTTGTTGTTGTTTGTTTTGTTTTTTTGAGACAGGGTCTCTCTGTAGTTTTGGAGCCTGTTCTGGAACTAGCTCTTGTAGACCAGACTGGCCTCGAACTCACAGAGAAGATCCACCTGCCTCTGCCTCCTGAGTGCTGGGATTAAAGGCATGCGCCACCACCGCCTGGCTCTGACTCTTGGTCTTGATCCAGAATGAATCTGTGTAGCAGACAGACATGGGCCCTTAGGTTAGATGTTAAAAAGATCCTACACACCAGCGACAGGATGTGAAATAACAGACGTAGGTTGAGCCAAGCAAGTTGGCCTTGACCGCCCTGCTTAGGGGGCAGTCCTAAATGAGCTCACAGAGGGGAAGGTGACAATGACATCTACGCTCCGGAGAAGTAGATGTGCCAGGCAAAGGCAGAGAGGGCCAGAGGCTGGCTCTGCAGCAAAGCAGAGTATTCAGAGCCATCGTATTTGTTCTGATGAGGGATAGATGCCAGATTCAGTTCAGCTGTAGTGTGGACTGGGCCAGGGCAGTGCTAAGAACTACCTTTTCTTCATTTGGCAGAGACGCTATCGCCCACAGGATAAAATTTGCTGATGGCAGTGACTAGCTGGATCTCTTATTCTGAAAGTTCAGAAAGGCTAAGTGACGTCTCAAAGGCAGCACAGATGAGGCCGGAGAGACGGCTCAGTGGCTGCAGAAGACTGTAGTTTTATTCCTGGCACACACACCTGGCAGCTCACAACGACCCGGAACTATAGCTCCAGGGGCTCTGACTCTCCTGGCACACACACGCACACACACACACATACAGACCCCTACACAAACACATACAACTTCACATAAGTTCGTAATAAAGCTTTTCTGTTTGTTTTTAAGCTCACACCGCTGTGAGTGGCGTTCCTGATTTGAGCTCAGCTCTGTCCACCTCAGCT
This sequence comes from Arvicola amphibius, assembly GCF_903992535.2. NCBI lineage: Eukaryota > Metazoa > Chordata > Mammalia > Rodentia > Cricetidae > Arvicola > Arvicola amphibius. The sequence continues at coordinate 6,633,838 of NC_052050.1, forward strand.
CGGGGCTCTTGAACACTAACGTTCCAGCGTCTTTGCTAGAGCAGAACCCAGGTAACTGGGTTTGGGGACTGTGACCTTTCTAGCTATTTATAAATAAGGATGACAAGCCTTGTCTTGGCTTCTGCCTCTCCAAGGTGCCCTGGGGATGCTCAGCTAACCTGTCTCTTTCTCTCTGTCTGTCTGTCTGTCTGTCTGTCTGTGTCTCCCCGTGGTGGGAGGTTTACTCTTCTCTGTCCTCTGGCCGTGTGTTCTCTGGTCCTTACCTCCTGTCTGTCTGTCTGCCTTTCTCTGTGCCTACCCTGGTTTCTCTGCAGGACCCTCCAGTGGACATGGGTGGGGCCCTAGGGCCGGCCCTACTGCTCACTTCACTCCTTGGTGCCTGGGCAGGTCTGGGCCCAGGACAGAGAAAGCAGGCAGTGACGGTGGCGGTGGTGTTTGGCAGCTCTGGGCCACTGCAGGCCCAGGTCCCTACTCGTCTTACCCCCCAGAACTTCCTGGACCTGCCTCTGGCGATACAGCCACTCACAGTTGGCGTCAACAACACTAACCCCAGCAGCATCCTCACCCAGATCTGCGGGCTTCTGGGTGCCGCCCGTGTCCACGGCATCGTCTTTGAGGACAACGTGGACACCGAGGCAGTGGCCCAGCTACTGGACTTCGTCTCCTCCCAGACCCATGTGCCCATCCTCAGCATCAGTGGAGGCTCTGCTGTGGTCCTCAGCCCTAAGGTGCCTGTCTAAATTCTTGTCCCTTCCTCCTTGAGCCCAGGGCTAGGATGGAGCTAGGGCTCTGAATTGCTGTTGTATTTGTCTGGATGAGGTGGGCAGACAGCCTTTCAGCTGTGGTGGCCTGGCTGGCTACTCTGCTTCTCCACCCATTGGTCAGGTCCTAGGCTCTTTGGATACTGAGCATTCGTATGTAGGGGATAGCACAACAGGGCCAGATGACTGCTCCAGGCATGGGAGAGACAGGCACACTTGGTTCCCCTGGGGAGAAAGTCCCCAGCACAGATTCATATGCAATTCCAAGTGACAGAGGCATTTTGAAGGAAAGACAGATGCCACCAGGGATGGAGTCTTATGGGGCCTATTTGGATAGGGTGTTGGTCAGATATGAGGTTTCAACAAATGATGTCTGTTCTGAGGCCAGAGGCTAAGCGGGAATTGGGAGGGATATAAGAATCTGGCTGGAGCCTTTGCTGACAGAGAGAAACCTGGAGAAGGAGGCGGGACTCGCCACTTGGGAAGCATTTGACTTTATTCTAAGTGAGGGTCAGCCGAGGAAGGCAATGAGGGAGAGCACTGGCTTGGTTTGCTTCTCTTTCGTTGCTCCTTCAACACAGAGAGGTCTGAGAATAAACAGAAAGAGAATAAAGGCACATCACCCACCTTCCGTCCACCTTGGTGCCCCTCCCTCCCCACTCTCCTCCCTGCCCATCGCTTCCTCCACTGTGGTAAACGGACACAAAGTTCCAGACAGCTTATTATCCCACCCATAAATATTTCATGTGTACCTCCAGCAGACAGAAGCTTAAGAAAAGTAAAACCACCATATACTCTCACATCTAAAATAAATAATAAAAGTTCCCCAGCCTCCTCAAATATCCGGCCAGTGGCCACACTTCCCCACCGCCTCATAAATGTCATACATGTTTATTTTTAAATCTGTTTGCTTGGATCAGAAGCCAAATGAGGTTCACACATGGTGGCTGGTGGCTTCAAAGTCTCCACCTTTGCACGGTCTCTCTTTGAGATAGGATGTCACCTGTATCCTGGGCTACAGTTTGGAACTTAATGTGTACATCAGGTTGGTCTTGAACTTGTGGCCCTCCTACCTCCCAAGTGCTGTGGTTACAGGCATGGGACACCACAGCTTGCTTCTCTTTTAGTTAAAATGTGGCTATTGAAGAAACTGAGTTTGGGGCCTATAGTTCTCCCCTGCCCCACCTTTTTTGTTTTGATTTATTTTATGTTTTTCGTGACAGGGTTTCTCTGTATAACAGCCCTAGCTGTCCTGTAATTAGCTCTGTAGGCCAGGCTGGCCTCAAACTCACAGAGATCCGCCTGCCTCTGCTTCCTGAGTGCTGGGATTAAAAGCGTGTGCCACCATTGCCCGGTTTATAGTTCCCTTTTTAAAAAATTAAGATCGGAATGAAGACAATGAGGAGGCATCTTAGGAGTAGTGTAGTGGCCCCAAGGAGACCTTAGGAGAAACCAGTCACTGAAGCTGGCAGTGCCTGTGGACTTTGGGGTGTACAGGTAGTGTGAAGGAGGAGCTTTCTCGCTCCGAGGCTCTAGGCTGGATGGTGCCTCCTGTTATCTATCTCTGGGCCGGGCAACACAGCTCCCAGGACTTTGTTTCTCAGCTCTCTCGGTACTTGGAGGGTACTCACTGTAATTTCCAAATTCAGATTGGTCTGGGCAATGCTTCTTAAACTCGCAGTCTCAGGGAGAACCCGGAAGATCTTGCTTATAGGCAGATTCCAGGCATCACCCTTAAATTCGGTTGGATGCCGTAGGTTTCGGGGTGCAGCCAGGGCTTCTGGGTTTCTAATAAGTTCACTGATGGTGCTGAGGCTTCTTCTGGTCGGTGGTCCAGCAGGGTCAGGTTCAGGGGCGGGAATTTTAGTTTTTAACATTCCCCAGCGAGTCCAATGGACCACAGGGCAGGAGTTCCCCGGGACACTGAGCCCTCTCCAACCCTGACTCCAGGGTTTCAGGAGCAGGGAAAGGTGGGGGCAGGGGCGCTGGGCGAGGCTCATTCCGCCCCGCCCCCCACTCAGGCCCGCCACACCCCGTCCCCAGGAGCCTGGCTCCGCCTTCCTGCAGCTGGGCGTGTCCCTGGAGCAGCAGCTGCAGGTGCTGTTCAAGGTGCTGGAGGAATACGACTGGAGCGCGTTCGCGGTCATCACCAGCCTGCACCCGGGCCACGCGCTCTTCCTCGAGGGCGTGCGCGCCGTCACCGACGCCAGCTATCTTAGCTGGCGGCTGCTGGACGTTCTCACCCTGGAGCTGGGCCCGGGCGGGCCCCGAGCGCGCACTCAGCGCCTGCTGCGCCAGGTCGACGCTCCCGTGCTGGTGGCCTACTGCTCCCGCGAGGAGGCCGAGGTGCTCTTTGCTGAGGCTGCACAGGCTGGCCTGGTGGGACCTGGCCATGTGTGGCTGGTGCCAAACCTGGCGCTGGGGAGCACCGACGCGCCCCCGGCAGCCTTTCCGGTGGGCCTCATCAGTGTGGTTACCGAGAGCTGGCGCCTGAGCCTGCGCCAGAAGGTCCGCGACGGTGTGGCCATCCTGGCCCTCGGTGCCCACAGCTACCGACGTCAGTACGGTACCCTGCCTGCTCCGGCTGGGGACTGCCGAAGCCACCCCGGACCTGTCAGCCCTGCTAGGCAGGCCTTCTACAGGTAAGTACCTACCTGTCATGTGGGGCACTTCAGGGGACTTGAATGGCAGCGAGCTTGGGATCCCGTTCTCTCACCCTCTATCTCCCACTAGGATATGCTAGGGTCAAGTTACTTTAGGACTCTGGGTCTTAGCATCCTTATCTAAAGAAGCAGTGGGTTTGGAACGGTCCATGGGTTCAACACAGGGAGACTTAAGATAATAAGCACATGCATGAATGCCCTTTGATGGTGGTAGTATGGGGTGTCCTAGGCACATCCTGGGGTGGGACATCCTGACCCCTCTTTGCCTCACCTCCCTAGGCACCTACTGAATGTCACCTGGGAGGGCCGAGACTTCTCCTTCAGCCCTGGTGGGTACCTGGTCCAGCCCACCATGGTTGTGATCGCCCTCAACCGGCACCGCCTCTGGGAGATGGTGAGACGGGGGTGAGCCCAGGGCTTCTCTGTTCATGGCTCAGCCGAAACTTCCTTCACTGGGAAACCTTTGAGGCCTCCCAGATGCCTTAGGACACCCCTCCCCCCAAACCCACTGGCTCCCAGAACACCCTGCTTTCCTTGTATCACTGAACTTAAGCATTTCGGCCGCATAGTCCTGGCCCTAGAGGGGTGACCTATGTCTGAGCTGGCCAGCTGGACACGTAAATCATTGGGATAAGGAAAGATCCGTGCTTGAGTACAAATGCATGCAAAACAGCACCAGGCACGGGGTGATTATTCTTGCCTGTAATCCTAGTACTCAAGGGGCAGAGGCAGGAGGATTGCTTCAAATCCGAGTCCAGCTTGGTTGATGGGATTTACATAGCAAGTTACAGGCCAGCAGGGCTACGTGGTGAGAACTTGTTTTGCCCTCTAACAAAACAAAACAAAAACAACCCAAGACGGCGGTGAGTAGAGAGGAAGACAATTTGTTTTGCTTTCAAAGGAGGAAACTAGAGAAGTCATTGCTGAAGTTGAGATGTTTAAGTTGGTCTTTAGAGCACTGAGCAGAGCCTCGTAGGACAGTGTGCTAACCTGGTGTGGACAAAAGGCTGTTAAATGATGCAGTGGATGGTGGTGGGGGGGTTAAGAACAATGGGGGAATGTTGCACATGAATGTGGCTGAAGGCTTCGTGCTGAGTTCATGGGAAAGTGAGCATCGGAAGACAGCTGGAGCTTTAGGAAGGTGTTTTGGGTCAGCAGTGATGTGGTGACAACCTTGGAGATCACAGGACCTGGAGGAGGCTTTGGGGAGCCTGCCCTTGTGCCTGTCTGTCTAGCTTCCAGTGCCTCTGCCCAAGCCTCCCTAATCTGTCTTCCCTGGGTATTTCTAGGGTTGGTGACTTTGGCAGACAGTCTGCAGAAGCGCTGTCTGGAGGCTAGGTGTGGGAAGCAGTACCGTGGGTTCTGGCTGAGGCAGGTTGTCCTCTGCAGGTGGGGCGCTGGGATCACGGAGTCCTGTACATGAAGTACCCAGTATGGCCTCGCTACAGCACATCTCTGCAGCCCGTGGTGGACAGCCGGCACCTGACGGTGGCCACCCTGGAAGAACGTCCCTTTGTCATTGTGGAGAGCCCTGACCCTGGCACAGGTGGCTGTGTACCCAATACTGTGCCCTGCCGTAGACAGAGCAACCACACCTTCAGGTCCGGTGTGAGCTGGGGGCTGCCACGGGTGGGTCAGCTGCTGTGTGTATGTCTCATGCTTGGGTAGGGGGTGGGGTCCATATGCCAGGCTGGGAGGAGCAGCTGGGGTTGAGAGCTGTGCTGGGTTCTGACTTATGGTGGTGGCTGCAGCAGCGGGGATATAACCCCCTACACCAAGCTCTGTTGCAAGGGCTTCTGCATCGACATCCTCAAAAAACTGGCCAAAGTAGTCAAGTTCTCCTATGACCTGTACCTGGTGACCAACGGCAAGCATGGCAAGAGGGTGCGTGGCGTGTGGAATGGCATGATTGGGGAGGTACGTTAACCCCAGGTTCAACCATAGGGTCAACTGGGACCACCCTTCTTGCTGCGAGATTTCACATTTCCCTTAGCCATGTGGTTGTGCAACTGGGCTGTCAGTTCTGCAGTGAAGTCCTGGGAACTAAGCTCTGAGGACCCAGGGAGGGAGTAGCCGGTTTCCACTCTTGGCTGCTGGATGCACTTCCTGGATAAGGACTGGGGAGGATGCTGAAGTCCCTGGGGAACCTCTTCAATCCCCTCCTGCCCCCTAGGTATACTACAAGCGGGCAGACATGGCCATCGGCTCACTCACCATCAACGAGGAGCGCTCTGAGATTATTGATTTCTCTGTGCCTTTCGTGGAGACGGGCATCAGCGTGATGGTGGCTAGAAGCAATGGCACTGTCTCCCCTTCGGCTTTCCTGGGTGAGCTTTGGGTGGCTAGTGAAGACTCTGGGCGCAGGGACCCAGGGGTGGGAGTGGGGATGAATGGAAAGGTGAAGTTTGGGGTGGACCCTCAAAGCCAAGCATGTTACCCTCGAGAGAGTCTTAGAGGGTGGCCGGAGGCGAGCGAAGGGGAAATGGAAGGAGCGATGCTAATGTCAGTGGGCTCTGAGCCAGGTCAGGATGAAAAGAACCCGGCAGGCTAATGGAGCCACTGGGAAGGATGCGAAGACAGATCGGCAGGCTGGTTACAGGCTGTGCTGTTGGGATAGGCCGTGGGCCAAGGATGAAGCATGTGGGGAACATGAGATAGATGCTAATGGTTTTCTTAATCCATTAGGAACTCTGAATTTGGGGGGGTCAGGCCCCCAGCCAGATTACAGGGTTACAACAGTACAACTAAGTTCCTTCCCTTTTCCAGAGTGCCCAGTGGGAGGTCAGGGATAAGAGCTGTGAGGACTGGGGAGCGGCTGAGAGCTGGCTAGGCTAGTGTGAGATCCCAGCTGGGTGGCTTTAAGAAAGTCACAGAGCTGAAAGTGGTGGCATGTGCCTTTAATCCCAGCTTTTGGGAGGCAGAGTCAGGAGGATGTGTGTGAGTTCAAGGCCAGTCTGGTCTATATAGTGATAGTGAGTTCCAGGCCAGCCAGCCAGCCACACACACACACACACACACATACACACACACACACACACACAGCCTCTCTGAGTGTCAGAGAAGAGACCCACCCCCACTTCCTAGGATGGCTTTCCCAGCAAAGGAGCAAGTGCTCCAGATAGCAATGGTATCTTAATCCAGGAGACAAACTCTGAAGGGCTTGGGTTTTAGTGCCCACATCGATGGGATGTGATATAAGACTTGCCCTCAGGGCCTCATATTCCAGGCCTAGAGTTCAAAACCCTCCTCAGTAATGGACTCTGATGGCCTACAGCAGCCCCCCTCTTTGCACACGTCACCAGTTGTTGCTGCCTAGTGCTATTGGAACGGAGTGGGGCCGAGATCTCTGAGCCACTTGCCTTGTCCCCAGAACCCTACAGCCCTGCCGTGTGGGTGATGATGTTTGTAATGTGTCTCACGGTGGTTGCCATCACTGTCTTCATGTTCGAGTACTTCAGCCCGGTCAGCTACAACCAGAACCTCACCAAGGGCAAGAGTAAGCTACTCCCTGGGCCTGGGTGGAGGGACAGGGGTGGAACCGCCAGGGAAGAGGCTCCCACCAGGCTATGAGCCCTTTCAGTGGGTCAGGAAAGTCCTAGTGCTCACCTCTCACCCCCAGAATCTGGAGGACCATCCTTCACCATCGGCAAGTCCGTGTGGTTGCTGTGGGCACTGGTCTTCAACAACTCTGTTCCCATCGAGAACCCCCGGGGCACCACCAGCAAGATCATGGTCCTGGTGTGGGCTTTCTTTGCTGTCATCTTCCTCGCCAGCTACACGGCCAATCTGGCAGCCTTCATGATCCAGGAGCAATACATCGACACTGTGTCGGGCCTGAGTGACAAGAAGGTTCCTGGGCCACAGCCAGGTGGAGGGTGGGGACACACCAAGGGTGGGGACAGACCTTGGATGGGCAGACACAGGACAAACAGTCTGGGGAAGTGGAACTAAGGCTGAAGCAGGAAGAATTTGGATGCCTGAGGAGAAGGAGCCAGGACTGTTCAGGCCCACAGCCCGAGTGTCCTTGGCTGAGTCTCCCCTGACTCAGGCTTCTGTGTTTCCATTTGTAAAAGACAGGGGAGGCCTGGGCTGTGCAAGTCAGACTTGAGGACTGGGACTCTGCTACCCGGGAGGCTAGATGAAGGGGGTGGGAGTGGCTTGCATTCTGCCTATAGTTTCAGCGGCCTCAAGATCAATACCCGCCCTTCCGTTTTGGCACGGTGCCCAACGGCAGCACGGAGAGGAACATTCGGAGCAACTACCGTGACATGCACACCCACATGGTCAAGTTCAACCAGCGCTCGGTGGAGGATGCTCTCACAAGCCTAAAGATGGGGTGGGTCCCCAGTCCCGTGCCCTCCTCTGCCTCTGGCTCCATGTCTAAGCACCTTTAGGTGTCCCTCCCTTAGAGACCTAAGCTGGGGACAGTGGAGCTGGCATGTCTTGTGGGGCTCTTGGGGAGGGAAGAGGGGATCTTGGGGCAGAGTGGAGTGGAATATGAAAATAGGTATTTACCATATGGGCCAGAAATACAAGTGAACGGTTGACTCTAGTTTGAGGTGATTATAAAGTTGCAGGCTCTTGAGGGCACAAGAGGATGAGCAGAGGGACTTATATTCTAGAGCAGAGCACTGGCTATCCTCTCTGAGGAACGAGGAAGGGGTCCTTGCAAGGGCACCTCTCTGGTGGTGCCTGTAGGCTCCTGTACTCAGACCCTTGTCCAGGCCTTGGGTTTGGTGCTTCCCATATGGGTCCCTGGCCCTGAGGGCTCATTCTGTCTCTAGGAAGCTGGACGCCTTCATCTACGATGCTGCTGTCCTCAACTACATGGCGGGCAAGGACGAAGGCTGCAAGCTGGTCACCATTGGATCTGGCAAGGTCTTCGCCACCACTGGCTATGGCATTGCCATGCAGAAAGACTCCCACTGGAAGCGGTCCATAGACCTGGCACTCCTGCAGTTCCTGGGGGATGGTGAGCACCATCGCTTTTAGGGTCCAGGAAGGGACCAGGGTGGACCACAGAGCCTGTGTTTATCAGCATCTCCATCATCATTTCTGAGTGTACAGTCTCAAGGGCAAAGGCTTCTGGGAGTATGGATGGGGCAGTTGGGGTGCAAGTATATGAGCCCTCAGGAAGGGATGGCTTGTAAGAGGGAGCAAGGATCAGAGCTGGGGGGTCCCCAAAGTGCAAGGAAGGTAATAGAGTTGCTTGGTGGGGGTTCTGATTGACTGAGTTCCCCCAGGCACCTTCTGGTTTTCCTGGACGAGTACGTCTCTTCTCTCATCTTGAGATTACCTGGGGTGGGACCAAACTTTTGCCTACTCCCAAGCTAGAAGCAGGCTAGCCTTGGCAGCAGGGTTCACTAGTTGGAGTGGCCAGCCCAGCCTGCTCTAAACCCAGAGAAAGCTCTGAGTTCACAGTTCCAGGCTTAGCAGATAAAATGTGGTCTGAGTTGGGTATGGGGGTGTGGACATCTGTAATTGTAGCACTCAAAGGACCAAGGTAGAGAGCTCATGAGTTTGAGGCAAGCCTGAACTATAAATCAAGAGCTTGTCTCAAAATAAAACAAAGCACACTCCATGCCTTGGGGCTGCAGAGATGGCTTAGTGGTTAAGAATATGCACTGCTCATGCAGAGAGCCTGAGTCTGGTTCTTAACACCCACATCAGGTGGCTCATAACTGACAGTAATTCCAGCTCCATTGGAACTGGATGCCTCTGGCCTGCATGAGCACCTGCGCTCAAATAGTACCCATGCATAGACATAAATATGCAATATTAAATTATTAATAAATCTGCTGTTTATTACATTTATTATTTTTAATTAAATAAATTGACCAAATTTAATTAATAATAATTAAAAATAAATCTCAACAATCCCCCATAATCTTGAACTCAAAACGCTGTCAGTACCATAAATTCTGTGTAATAATGAGAGCAAATAAGAGTGCTTGCGGTTGCCCAGGGGCTCAGCGCGAGCTTGGCATGTTAGTGGTAGAGAGCATATGGTGAATGAATGAATGAATGGATGGATGGATGAATGAATGAATGCTAAAATTTAACCAATTGGCAAGCCTTTACTGGCAGGCATGGTAGTGTCAGCCTGCACTCCCAGCACTTGGGAGGTGGAGGAAGGAGGATCAGTAAGTAGTTCAAGATCTTCCTTGCCTACTATCAAGTTCAGGGCTTGCCTGAGCTACATGAAACCCTGTCTCAAAACAAAACAAAACAACAACAACAAAAACAAGACTTTACGGGGCAGATGGGAGTGGACGGTAAAGGGCACAAGACTGGCATTAATTCTGCAACTAGCTTCTCTCTGCTTTTCCTTCTTGCTTTACTGACTGCCCATGTCCTGCCTCTGCTGCCCTGGTTCCCCACCACGGAACAAGGATGTAGAACGGTCCTCTCTCCGGGCTCAGGGAGAGTGTTGTTGGGCTTGCGGTGGTCCTGAGTCTTGTATGTACTCTCTGCCAGGAGAGACCCAGAAGCTGGAGACCGTGTGGCTCTCGGGGATCTGCCAGAACGAGAAGAACGAGGTGATGAGCAGCAAGCTGGACATCGACAACATGGCCGGTGTCTTCTACATGCTGTTAGTGGCCATGGGGCTGGCCCTGCTGGTCTTTGCCTGGGAGCACCTTGTCTACTGGAAACTTCGCCACTCAGTGCCCAGCTCACCCCAGCTGGACTTCTTGCTGGCTTTCAGCAGGGTAGGTGCCTGCCTCTTCCTACACAGGTGTCAGTGTTAGGGACAGCAACCCAGCTGGCTGCAGAGCCATTTACAGATGTCAAACTGAGATCTTGGGAAGAGGTGTGGTTTGCCAGCAAGGTGGGGCTTTGGGACCTCCGTGCCACTTGCTAAAAAGTGTAGGGAGAACGAATAAACTTGATACTTCATTCATCTGCCCAATAGCACATTGCCTGACACACAGGGAGCACACAGTAGGGGGTTTACAAGACGTTGCTGAGAACATGGTTGGGGACTGTGGTGGCTGTTGGTCCCTGAGAAGAAGGCTCAGCTCACGGCCTGTGTCTCCTCTACTGCCTAGGGCATCTACAGCTGCTTCAACGGGGTGCAGAACCTCCCCAGCCCTGCACGGCCGCCCAGCCCGGACCTCACAGCAGGCTCGGCCCAGGCCAGTGTGTTGAAGATGTTGCAGGCGGCTCGAGACATGGTGAACACCGCAGATATGAGCAGCTCCCTGGACCGCGCTACACGCACCATAGAAAACTGGGGCAGCAACCGCCGAGTACCTGCTCCCACCAGCTCGGGCCCGCGGTCATCCACCCCGGGTCCTCCCGGACAACGGAGTCCCAGTGGCTGGGGGCCTCCCGGTGGGGGCCACACACCGCTAGTGCGCAGGGCCCCGCAGCCTCCCGGCTGCCCCGCAGCGTGCGGGCCGCCTTTGCCTGAAGTGCCTCGAGCACCCTGCAGGCACGCTTGGGATGCCCGGTGGCCGGTGCGGGTCGGGCACCCGGGGCGGCACCTCTCGGCCTTCGAGCGGCGCGCGCTCCCGGAGCGCCCCCTGTTGCCCACACACTGCCACTACAGCTCCTTCCCCCGAGCTGAGCGATCCGGGCGCCCCTTCCTCCCGCTCTTCCCGGAGCCCCCTGAACCCGACGACCTGCCCCTGCTCGGGCCGGAACAGCTGGCTCGGCGGGAGGCTCTGTTGCGTGCGGCCTGGGCCCGGGGCCAGCGTCCTCGTCATGCTTCCCTACCTAGCTCGGTAGCAGAAGCCTTCACTCGATCCAGCTCGCTGCCTGCCAGGTGCACCGGTCACGCCTGTGCCTGCCCCTGTCCCCAGAGCCAGCCATCCTGCAGGCACTTGGTTCAGGCACAGTCGATGCGGCTGCCGTCCTACCGGGAGACCTGTGTGGAGAGCGTACCGGCAGGGGTGGCCACCTGGCAGCCCAGACAGCACTTTTGCCTGCACACCCATACCCACCTGCCATTCTGTTGTGGGGCTGTCTGCCGTCATCCTCTACCTTGTGCCAGTCACAGTCCCTGGCTCGTTGGCACCTGGGAGCCTCCATTACACAGAGGCAGGACCCTGGGGCTAGGGACAGGCTACAGGGACAGTGGGGTGCTGGAAGAGGTCAGTAGGGACGCTTGTGGGACACAAAGTTTTCCGAGGTCCTGCACCTGGAGGCGAATCTCCAGCCTGGAATCGGAAGTGTGAGGTGCCCACTGGCCTGGTTCCTGCTGGATTGGATTTTGTGGCTGGGCTTGGTCATGTTTGGTGGGCAGGCAAGTATGGGCGTCTCTGGCTTCTCCTTTGAAATCCTGGCCACGGGACCCCAGTGAAGGCGATGTCTGCCATGGCCAGCTTGTGATCGTGACCGGCTCAGGTCCTGGTGTGGGCTGGGATCTTGCTCATCACACAACCTTGCAGTCACAGGGAGTAAATGGGTCCCTATCCCGGTGCCAGCCAGTTCCTAGTTGTGAACTGCTGTAGCTTTGGGTTGGGGACACAGAAAATGGAACCGGAGAAGGGGGTGGGGCCATCCCACCCCTTGCTCCAGGAGGCTGGAATTTCTTCTCATTGGAGCATTAAAGAAATGTTTTACAGCCCACTTGGTCCAGGCTGCCTCATTCTACATCCGGGAGGGTGCCCAGTACAGCCTCGGGTGTGTTTTGGGCTGGACATCTGCTGATAGCCTTAGCTTCAGGGGTGTCCTAGAGCCAGGTAGGAATAGGTGAGCCTGGGGGAGAGGGAGGCTCCCGGCAGCATAAGCCATTTGGCATTCAGGGCCAGTTCCACCTATTCTGAGACAATTCTGCTCAGTATGGGGGTTCTGGGGGTGATGGATTGAGTTCATCACTTGGTCTCCCTGAAAAGGGAGGCTCTTGCTGGCAGGAAGAATGGCTGTCTTGAGAGGCTAGGAGACCTCCCTGGGAGCCCGACAGTGTCACAGCGGTAAAGGCCACAGAAGGTCTGTTTGGGGAGTCTGCCAAGCTTGCCTGGGGCCTAGTCCGTGGTCTCTGGAAGGTGGGCATAGGTATCATTCTGGGTCAGGCATGGTTCAGCCTCACTGTGCCGAAACTTTTCAGGTGGGACAATGTGCCCATCTGTCCAGCACCCCAGGCTCCCTCCGGGGTTCTCAGCAGAGGACCGTGCACTGTCACACAACACTGGTCCTGGGGACCTCTGCAAGGACGGCTTTCACAGCCTTTCAGATTTCCCCGTCAGCAGTTACATCTATTCTCCAGCGACTGTGAAGGGAGCAAGCGTCGGTAACCGCTCCAAACGTGGGAAGCATTGCTGGGCCAGGCAGACCCTTTTGTACTGCTACAATGTCAAGCTGGGGTCATGCTGTCCTCTATAGGTTAGGTGGGCTGGACACTGGCAGATATTTCTTCCACGTGACAGAGGGGGGCGAAGTTAGGGAGGGGAGTGCTGGGTACAGCACCCCCTGGAGCCCAGTGTCCTTGGCCACAGTTGCTCATGCAGCCTCTTCAGCCTCCAACGACATTGCTTGGCTGGGGGCCACGATAACTGTGCCTTTTTAGTTTTGTTTTAGGAAAAATGGCAAGGTCAGATACATTTCTGTCATGGTCGGAGTCTGACCACCCTAAGAAGGGGTAGCCCCCTTTATTATGGTGGCAATCACTTAACTGCCTTAGGGCTGCTCACAAGGTGGAACCAGGAAGCGGCAACAGGTGGAGATGGTGAGTCTAGCTGAGGACAACACCGCTCCTGGGAAGGGAGCTTGACATTGGACACCCCCTCCCCACAGTAGTGGCAGGGTTAACTGACAGCCTTCAGTTTCTGGACCTGGGTCCTCGTTTTCCCATCCTCCTGAGTCAGGGCCTGTGCGCAGCTGTGGGAGAAGGTCGCACCAGGTGAGTCTGGGAGGAGGCGGGAGGTCGAGGCTGCTCTGCTTGCTGCCGAACATCATTAATAACCAAGAGCTGGAAAGATAATTAAGAGTCAGACGTGGAACTGAGCCTGCTGGTGGCTCCAAGGAGGGCTGGCCCAGGTGCCAGCAACCTGGTTCTTTTCTAGGAATGCACAGAGGGGCAAGAGGGTGTAAGGATAGATGTCTCAGCTTCTTGCTCCTGGTGAAAGTGTCCCTGGCTCTCTTGTGCCTCTAAGAGGAGGTAGAGAGCCCGTGGGGGGAGGAGAACTATGAGATCATAGGGAGAGAAAGCGGCTAACACGATGCCCTAACAACCCCCACCTTCAATGCTGTTTTTTCCTTTTGATGCAACGTGCAAAAGCAAGGCCCTGCCACTTGTCTCACAGTGGGACATGCTTACAGTCTGACCCAGTTCCCTCCTGTGGCTGCCCTAGCTGCTTCCCTCACTTGTTTTTAGCCAACAGCTCATATGCACATCAGCAAACGTTTTCCAGAGAAACAGTGCTCAGAAAGGGGGCGGGGTGGGGAGAGACATGACATTTCTAGCCATGTCCCTCTGGTTTTACATATGTTGCTCTTTACAAGTGGGGGGCCGCCCTGAAGGTTCCTAGAAGACGAGGGAGCCACAGCCAATCCTTCTCTTCCACAAACCCTCCTAGATTTGGACTCTGGGTCAGTACCCTGGTTCTGAAGTGTAACTGGCAGCGGCTACAGGACAACCATTTTGGTAGGAGGTGATAAAGCTAGGCAGTATCTGGTAGGCTCAAAGAGTCCTCTCGGGCCTGGTTGAGTAGTACGGTACCAGCTGGCGAATGACTAAGGAGACAACTGTCGGTGGTAGCAGCTTTATTAAGGACTTTGGTGCTGGGCTAAGTTCAGTCCTTTCATTCCCATGACCTATGACCGGAAGGTACCTAGAAGAGGGACGGTTACAGATGCTTACTGCTCAGGGGCCACCGGGTCTGACAGTTTGGTCCTCACAATGGACCCAGCACTGTGCCAGGCATGCAGCATGCCCCTGGGAGGAAGGTTGACAGGGCTTGCCTGCAGCCTGGCTATTGAGAGCCAGTCTCTCCGCGGCCCCTGGCAACAGTCGGTACGCAGGGCTCAGTTTTCTTCTGCCCCTGGTCTGGAACCACCGGCTACTTCTCTTCGGGGGGCCCTGAGGCAAGCACTGCCTGTTGCTGTGGCTGCTCTTGGTCCCATGTGGAGAGGACAGCTGTGTGGCCTTGGGCCTGGCCTGGTGCCCACTGCCACTTTCTGTCCCTCAGCAGTGCCTCCTAGCCTGTCACCTGCCATGTGGCCCAGCTCCCGGCCTCAGGTGAGGCGCAGCCAGAGCTCCTGACACTGTGCTCCAATGCTCAGCTGGGCCTGGTGCTTTGGTAGAGAACGCTCACTCCTACCTTGACCTGGCCTGCCCCTTGGACTGGCCGGGAGCGATGCAGAGATGGCAGTGACGGCTGCTGAGCTTCAGACTTCCTCCAGGGAGACTTGGATGTGGGGCCTGGCTGGGCTCCTCCGCTATCCTCCCGGCCACTAACCTCAGGGCCTCTTAGCAAACAGACATCTTGGCCTGGCCTATCACCTTACCCGGGGGATACAAAAAACATTTAGTGTGCTTGATGCCTGTGGGGGAACAGGTGACACCCACACCCAGGAATGGTAAGCCCTTTGCATCCTCTTTGTGCCCAAATGTTCTCTGCCTGTGGCAGAGGCCTGGTGGGGTAAAGAAGGTGACCTTGTGTGACTTCTAGCCAACCAGACGATAGGTGGAGATGGAAGAGCAGAGAACCCAGATGGGCAGTGGGGAGGGCTTGGTGTCAGTGGTCGCTGGCCCCTCTCCCCTCCTTGGCTGGGGCTTCCCTAACTTAACTTGGAGATGGAGGGGAACACAGCAGCCACCCCACTGCTGTGTGTGGCTCCAGATTGCCACATAAATCAACCTGGGCTTTATGATGCTAATAAATTTCCCACCAAAATTTGGTTTGGAGCCTGGGGGCGGGATGAGGTGTGTGTGTTGCAGGAAGATGATTTAATTTGCTTTGTCCTTAAGCAAGAGGGAGAAGGGTGAGTACAGATGTTTTAATTGAGTTCTCATCAGGCAGCCTGAGCACAGGAGGATGTGCAGTCTCCGCCCTGGCCCTGCTTCTGTGCCACTCTCCTCACTTGGCCCACCCTGGGGCAGGGTCTCCTAGGAAGACGCTGCAATGGCAGATGGCTGTAGGGATGTCTGTTTTCCATGTGGACGGGCAATGATGGTGCTTGAGAAATTACTGACGTGGGACCGCGGTGAGAGCTGTGGGCGGGCCCATGGCGGCCTAGAGAGTCTTAGAGGCAGGGATGCTGGGGCCGGAGGTAGCAGGTGCTGCCAGTAGGTCCCCCATTCCTTGCAGGTTCTGCACAGACCCCTGGGACCTGGGACATCCAACGGCACAGCTGAGCTCAAGCACTAAATATGGCAGAATGTGGAAGGGAAGGGGGAGCTGGCGCAAGTTCCCTTATGAGGGTGGAGCAAGGCACTGAAATCAAGAGGGAGGGGCAGTGGTCTGAGACCTTTCACCCCAGAGGCGGGTCTGTCCAGACCCAGGGTTGGGGCAAGTCAGGGTCAGGAGGGATCCCTGGTGCCCGAAGCAGAAGGCACATCGAAAATGCAGTTCATTAAATCACTCCTCATTCCGATGCATTGGGCCTAGCGGGTGCATGCATGACCGGCTAGAAAGCGGCCGGGGGACCTGGCTCCTTCATCTCCTTCAGCTCCACGACAGCCAGCGACCTGGAGAGTCTGGCCACTGCGCAACCATGACCTGGCTCCTAAGGGCACCACCTCAGCGTTGCAATGCAGCACG
Source organism: Arvicola amphibius (assembly GCF_903992535.2). NCBI lineage: Eukaryota > Metazoa > Chordata > Mammalia > Rodentia > Cricetidae > Arvicola > Arvicola amphibius. The sequence continues at coordinate 6,649,969 of NC_052050.1, forward strand.
GGAGCAGCTGGGCTGCAGAACACAGGCTTGACCTTCGCAGAGGGGCACTGTGTTCTTTCCCTGCCGTAAGTCCCAGGACAGTTAGCCACTATGGTGTGGGTGGGGTGGGGAGGGCAGCCTCTCACGGAGTGCCTCGCACTGCAGGGGGTCCCTGGGCTCCGAAGGAGAAGCCATGGAACAGAGGGTCCCTGAAAGGGTTTTATACCCCACGGAAGGGATGCTTCATCTGTCTGTCACACCAGAGCTGGCACCCACAGCAAAGGCTCTCACGGCTCTTGTCTAGGGACCCTGGTGCCAATTAGCACTTCCTGTTCTTGTCACCAGAACTGGCCAGGCCTCCCACAGGAGGAATACTTAGCAACTTTCAGGACCGTCAGGAAATGGGCCCTGCCCATCACAAGCAGGCCAGGCTGGGAGAGCCAGGGCCTGGGACTCGCCTTTGAAGAGGCAGCAGCTGCTAGTGGACGGCCGCGGATGCAGGAGGGGGTCCGGGGTCTAGTATAAAGAGCAGCAGTGCCGGCACTGTCTCCCCCACTGCACGGAGGAGGGAGCCAGCCTCCAGGGGCAGGAGTGGAGGAACATGTGTGACAGACTGGGTCCATCGCAGAACCAACCCGGGGACAGCCACGTTCCAGGCAGGTGGGCTGTCCTGCAGGGCGAGGGCTGGGTCAGGAGAAGACACCAGCCGGAGATGTAGAAGGCCTTCTCCAAGAGCCCCAGGCTAGCATGCTCACAGAGACCTGGGTGGCAGCTAAATCCTGATGAGGCGAGGAGGCGGGGACTAGGCTGGCCCTGCCTCCTGTTGTTAGACACATCCTGCCATCAGAGCTGGGTCTCATTGAGGACAATGTTGGCTGTGACAAAGAAGAAGCAGAAGAAAGCCCACAGTAGCACAAAGGCCACCCAGAAGGTGTGGCGGAACGGGGACCTGTGCTTGTTGACAGTTCCGTAGCCGAAGGACAGCTGGGTGTCCTTGCGGCAGAGGTACACCAGAAAGGCAGGGATGACATACTGGATGCCAGTGCCTGCGTAGGCGCCTGTGATGCCCACCAGGGACTCCAGGTCATGGGTGCAGAAGGCCACCAGAATGGGAGGCACCAGCGTGATGGTGGGAAACACCACACGGTCCACCACCCACGGGTACGTGCCGCCCTCACGGTGAAACAGTGTCTTCCAGTTGTTGCGCAGGGTCACCGCGATGATAGGGAAGTTGGTGCTGATGGTGAACACGGGGAAGAGGCCCAGAAAGAATCGGACAGCAGTCAGGCCCACAACATCGCACCTTGCAAAATTGAGGGTGTACATGTCCATGAGACTGTCGCCACGGAAGCAGAAGATGGCCGTGAAGGAGAGAAGCCCGTAGAAGGCCAGGATCAACGCGTAGTCCAGGAACACCAGGCGTGTGATGTGGCGCTTGGAGGAGATGGGGGTGATGAGGGATGGCAGGGAATGCTGGCACATGAAGGAGTAGACACATACCCCAAACAAGTTCCGAACTCCCAAGAAGTTGGCCAGGGGTGGGTGCCCCTCTCCTTGCCTTTTCCCGATGCGCACCAGGGCCAGCACAATCATGATGGCGAAAGCTGCAAGACAAGGCAGGGGTCAGTCAGAGAGAATGAACCGCCTCACCCCTCAGTCTCTGCTCTGCAGGGCTGTGCCCTTAAGGACTGGAGCCCAGGGCAAGGAACCACGAAAACCCCCACAGCCGTGCAGGAGCTGCTGAGCTTGTGAGGGTTCTAGGTACCCACATTCAGTTCTCCCTCCTCTTCCGGGAAGCAGGGGCCTGGGCATGATCCAGAGAAAGGAGAAACTGGCCTGACAGCAGGATGGTTCAGCCTGGTAAGGAGCTACCAGCTCCCTCCTCGTCCTTCAAGGACTCTCCCAGGAACTCTGTCAGCTTCCTGTCAGGGGCAGACTTAGCCAGCACGTATCCCTTCTCTCTTCCTTGGTTTTAAGGAGCCAGGTGTGGGGAGCCCAGGGATGAAAGGCATATTTGTGGGGAGACGTCCTCTTCAGCAGAGGTCCCCGGCTTCATGTGGCTAAGAGAACAGGAATGCTGGGAGCCATGTGTAGGGCTGGGTGACCGGGTCTTCAGCAGGTGGGAAGTAGTGAGGGGTCAGTCACTCCACGGAAGAAAGGAGACCAGAGAGCCGTGCTGGAGACAGGCAAGTCTCAGGACTGGTCCCAAGGGTGGCAGCAAATGCCATGTGGCTCTGTTCTTCTGGGCTTGGTGTCAGTTAGGGGACAGGAAATTTGCCGAGGAAGGGCATCTATGACCTTATCTCCTCAGAGCAATCAGGCTAGAGGCAGCTTGGCTTTACCGGGCAGCCTCTCAGGCCCTCCATCCATGGACTGCTCACCAGCCTGGCTTCTAGAACCCAAGTCCCTGAAGATATCCAAGCAGAGGACTCACTACAGCACAACCAATGGCCATGGGCTCCTGCAAGCATCTTACCAATGAAGACGGTATTTCTAGATCTCTCTGGCTTCTGATATCTGCCACTGACATCATCCAGATTTGCCACTGGTGATTACTCAACACACACAGAGACCCCTGTCCTGTTTCCATTTTGAATTTATATAGCCCTGTCATCTCTATTCAGAACAGGTCTGACACATCCTGTCAGTTGGGGACAAGTCCATAGGGCACACGACACTTCTTTGTAAGTGGTAGGGGCTATAGAAGGGGCTGACACGTCCCATCTGGGAGCTCCATCAGAGAATCAGGGTCTCTTCCTCAGTATGAACCTGGGGGCACTAGTATTATCCCCCTTAGGACACCGGTGCACTCCTTGATTCTTGGGAGAGATTTTTCTGCAGGACCCACAAGAAGCCAGGCCAATGTCTCTTCCCCATGATGACACCTGGAGTGGGCTCAAGTCCTTTATTACTTTTAATCTGAGCTGCCTGACGTGGTGGTGGTGGTGGGGTGGGGTGGAGAGCAGGGGGGGGAGGAGGGGAGCTCAGACTGCGAAAACTGCCAATAAAGAAGATGATTTGTTTCAGCTCACTCAGCCGCTCGATTCCACCCGCCTCCTGCTCCAGGGCATCACAAATCTTTCCAGCCCTGCCAGTCAAAGGGAAGCATCAGCCTAGGTTCCTCTCTTAGTCCTCGGCTCATGACCCCAGAAGCCACCCTTGGAGTGTAGGCAGCTTCAGGAAGTATCTGAGGCATGGGTAGGGGACTTCACCCTATAGGGGGTGATGCCTTATGTGCTAGTGAGGGGCCCACCGACCTCAGCACAGCACAGCAATGCTGCTCAGAACCTGGTAGCTGGCTATTCCGGAGCTGGGAGCAGGCAGCTGGGCCACTGTTTGGGGGGCGGGGGGGGAGGCACTGGATTGAGGGCCAAGGAGTAGCTGCTATTGCAAAGCAATATTTAAATTGTATTTTGCCATCACCGTTTGGGATGCCACCTGTGACCTGGCCCTGGTCCAGGCCTTGGCCACAGCAAGCTGAATCTGGAAAGGCGCCAATGGAGAAATCCTGCAGCTGTCTGTTGCGTGACCTTGGCCTTGGTCTTGCAAGTGGGCAAAGAGGCGGGAGGAGGCTGGCTGTTGAGGTAGATGCAGCACTTCATGGCTGGGTTCTGCCTCAGGTGCCTGCTACTCTGTTCTGTCCTCGGGAGCAGCCGCAAGACCCTAAGAGCCGCTGCACGGGCCGGCTGCTTGTTCAGGGTGCCTCCTGGACTAGTCTTGGCTGGGCTTCCCCCATCCCCTTACTGCAGAAAACTCAAGGCTGCTCCAAGCAGCAGGTTCCCAAAGCGATGACACTGACTTTGTAAGTGTGTGTCTACGTGCCTTCCACCTCTCCAGCATCGACTTCTGACCTGATCTTCCAGGGGCTGCATCCTACGTCAGGCTTTTCTAGAACTTTCAGGATGGCCTATAAAGGTGTGGCTGTGGGTGATACGGCTGCACACCCCCCCAATAACTAGTCTTATCTGTTAATGTTATTCAGAGACTTTACAACTCCCCCCCATAACTAGTCTTATCTGTTAATGTTATTCAGAGACTTTACAACCCCCCCCCATAACTAGTCTTACCTGTTAATGTTATTCCAGAGACTTCACAACCCCCCATAATAGTCTTAATCTGTTAATGTTATTCCAAGAGACTACTTCCCAAAACCTCTCTACCTTCCCAGCTGGGTCTGACTGTGTAGGTCAGGAATTCCAGCTACCACAGGAGGCTGAGGCAGGAGCTTACGTGGCAAGTTCAAGGCCAGTGCCTGGGCGACAAAGTGAGTTTCAAGGCCAGCCTGGGGAAATAAGTGAGGTTCTGCCTCCAGATAAAAGTAAGCAGCTAGAAAAACGGCTCTGCAGCAGTTAGGAGCACTGAGCGGCTGCTCTTCCAGAGGATCTGAGCTCAGGTCTCAGCACACAGCTCACAGCTGCCTGTAACACCAGTTAGGTGCCCACACGTGCCACACACTTACACAGATATTTACATATAAAGAAAAATTTTAAAAATTTTTTAAAAATTAAAGAGGGCTACAGTTGGAGCTCAGTGATAGACTGCTTGCTTAGTATGCCACAAGCTGCATACTTAAACCTAGGTTTAGCCCCAGTAAAAAACACACAGAAAGACACACACAACACATATACTTGCTCAAACTAAAATCTGTCCTGGAGGGCCATTTTGTGGAATGGCAGCTTCTTTCTGTGTGTGGTGTGTGTGTGTGTGTGTGTGTGTGTGTGTGGTGTGTTTTGAGACAGGGTTTCTCTGTGTAGCCTGACTGTTCTGGAACTCATTTTGCAGACCAAGTTGGCCCTCAAACTCAGAGATCCGCCAGCCTCTTCCTCCCGAGTTCTGGGATTAAAGGTGTTCGTCACTGCCCAGTGAATGGCAGCTTCTCAATTATCACCCAAAGGGATCATGCTCGTCTGTGTTTCCCTTTCTCCCTCTCTCTCCTTAGCTACACTGGGCACTGTCTGCCAAAAGTGGGGATAGCAAAGAAAGGCCACTGGATCAGGTGGGGAAGAGTGCAGCATCCACGTCTAAGAGAGGAGGTCACTCATGAGGTCTACTGTGCTCTGGGCCCAGTGAACAAAAGGAGATACACCTTCACACCAGGAGAAGGCAGGGAGCTCTACACACATGTGCCCAAGAACGCTCAGGGGTCACAGGTGGGCACCCTTATTGAGGCAGAGGCCTGTAGGGAGAGCCCTAGCCAAGCCCAAGAGAACTCCCCACTACCTCGCGCACACTCAGATGGCACTGATCCCTGGGAACAGGAAGGGCGGGGAGAACGTGTTAGTCTGGCTTCCAGGCAGTTAAGTTCAAAAAAATATTTATGTACTTAACTGGACAGACACTGAGAAGGGAAGGAAGTCCACGGGCTCCAACCTGCAGAGGTCCCAAGACGACCAGGGTGCAAGACTAAACCCCACTCTCCTGGGACCAGACTCCTTTTGTCCCTGACGCTTCCTGCCTTCCTGGGTACCCAAGGAGCAGAGTTCACGGCTATCTCCTAGATTGATCGCCCCATCCCTGGGAAGAGACGGCTGCTCCAAAAACTCATTAGGTCTGCTAATAAATCAAGGTTGAAATAAGATGACAGGCTGTGAGCGACAGACAGTGCGGGGAGCACCCAGGGGACTCTGTGCCACCCTGGCTCTACAGCCGCCACTCACCTCCAGCTGCCCCACAGAGGCCACAGCGGACATGGAGTGAGATGGCGAGGGGTCCCCACACATCCACGATGTCCCCCATCAGAGACGCAGGGGTCTGCCTTCGTGCAGCACCTGCAGCTCCCGGGTGGCAGGGCCAGGTGTGTCTGTCTCTGCCCTATCCTGAGCTAAGCTCTGAGAAGCCATAGCTGCACGCACCCGTTTTTTTCCACACCGGAAGTCACACTCCACGGGGTGTCGAGAAGCAAGGAGGAGTCAGGGAGAACTCAGAAGGCTGGTGAAAGCATCACACCAGGTCACACGGGGACAGCAGGCCTGGGCAGATCATCTGTACAATGATGGGGGTGGGGGTGAGGGCGCAGGAGACTTTTATTATTTCGAGAAACAACTGTTCTGGTTTTGCATAACCTGAAATTTGGCCTTGACTGTCACTCACTCATTCAACAGTCTCACTGAGTGTCTGCGGAGTGCCGGCACTATTCTGGCCACTCAGGGGTAAGTGCATAGGAGAGACATGGGTTCTGTCCTTGTGAAGTCCAGAGTGCAGGAGCACCACCAGGGAGAAGGTACCAAAGACAACAGAGAACTGGTTAGTGGTCGCCTTAGTAGCAGGGTGGATGATGACATCCCTGTGCTAAGAATGGTCCAAGTTCAAGGGTAGAAGCCCACTGAGGAGAGGGGAGGAGAGGCAGGTGCCAGGTGCCAGAAGGGAACGTAGGGACCTTCCTGGCTGCTCTGCTCCTCAGGTCTGTGGCTGCCGCGCCTGCTCTTGGTTTGGAGAGGAGGGTTCATTGCACGGCTATGATGAGGATGAGACGCCAGCTGCCCCTCCAGCTTCCAGGCTCCCATCCCTGACTCTGCCCGAAGCCATGTGCTGCTTTCAGGCAGACTTCTGACAGCTGATCTAAGTTCGACAAGCTGGCTTTGCCATATTGATTCACCTTGAGGCGCAGCTCGCTTCCTCAACATCTAACTCTTGGGAGGGAGGGAGGGAGGGAGGGAGGGAGGGACAGAAGCCATCATCTGAGGAGCTGAAACAAAAACAGGTGCTGCTCCTTAGCCCTGAGTGGCCAGCTGGGAGCGATGGTACATTTCCCTTCCCTGTGTGGGGAGGTCGGGGCAAAAGCCACATGGGCACCAGGCCACCCTACAGTACCAGCAGCCCCTGAATGGCTTTCTTCCCTCTTTTCTGCTGTCAAGAGCCAGATAAATCCCTATAGGAGCTGTCTGACCTGATGCTGTCTGTCTGTCTGACCTCAGAGCATCCCTTGGCAGGCAGAAAGGGCAAGCCACACCCTCCTGGGTACCCGCCAAGGACAGAGGCACACTGATCTCCGAGAACATCAGAACAGACAAACAGTGCCTCTCCTGAAGGGCCTTGCCAAGCAGGCCCTGCCTTCCTGGGTCTCACTCAGGGCAGGGAAGGTGAGTAGTGCAGCCACGGATGGAGTTACCGACCTGTTGGGGCCAGATGCGGGGTAAGCAGGAGTCTGACATCCATAACAGATGTCCTAGGGCAATTGAGAGGACAAAGAAGATGGTTTTGATTTTTCTCCTAAGCACACCCTCAGTTCTCTTAGTGAGAGATCCGAGTTGATAGAGACCAGCTCCATTGTTCATGCTGGGAAATGCAGCCTGGGGCAGCCACTGAGGAGCTAGCTTGCACTAGGGTAAGGGACGGAGGGCTCTTACTACAGGCGGCCTGGCTGACATCCTGGGCCTCTGAGGCTGGGTGTGGAGCTTCCTGCTGCTCAGTGAGGTGTGAAGCAAGGAGGGACCTTGCCTTCCTTGCAGGATCCTGGCACGAATTGGGCCACCTGCCTAGATACCGCTGATGCCGGGGCACATGGACCGTGCTCTCCCACCCCTTTCCTGGGGGCACTGCGACTGTGAAGGAGGGCCACGAGCCCTTATTAGTGACTTTACTCTTTTCCTCTTCCCTGTGAAATGGGAAGATTTATTTTTATTACTTTATTTCTTTTTATCCATGGGGAAGCTCACAGTGCTGAAATGGCGTGGGGGGACTTCAGAGCACACCAAAGGCTGCCCAAGTCTCTCCTAGAAGGTGGCAACAAAACCACAGAGCTTAGGTCAGCAAGACGGCTCAGTGGGAAAGGAGCTTACAGCCAAGTCTGAAGGCCTGAGTTTGACCCTTGGGGCTCACATGGTGGAGAAAATTAATTTTTTCATACTGATTACATACTAGAAGATACTTTGATGTGTTTAACAGTAATTTTAAATTGAGTATGATCTTAAAGATTCATTTTTATTTTTATTCACACGTATGTATATATGTGTGAGTGGTTGGTGAGGTCATCAGATCCTCAGGTGCTGGAGCTATAGGCAGTTTTGAGCTGCCCAACACTGATGCTGGGAACTGAACTCAGGTCCTCTGGAAGAGCAGGAAGCCATCTCTCCAGTTTTGAGCATTTTCCTATGGGGTGGGGGAGGTTTACTGTGGCCAGTGTTCTTTGTGGGTACCTGTGATGTACTGACTTGTTGGGAATTTGAAAGGCCTCTGCCTCCTGCCAGACCTCAACCTTAAAGTTTAAGCAGGAGAAGAGCTGAGTGTCCTAACTCTAACCCTTGCCATGCCCCCTGATTTGCACAGGGTCTCTACAGGTCTGGGCTGGAGGCTGGGACCACCTCTGAAAAGCGACAGTAAGGGCTGGGGCACTTGTCTGGCGTGTGCAAGACCCAGGTTCAATCCTGGTATCTTGAATGAAAAAAAAAAGGTAAAAGGCTAAACAGGCTTGAGTCCTCTTGGGCCGTGACAGCCAGGGTGTCTGTCCTGTCCTACAGAGAGAGAAGGTATTGATGTAGCCTAGGGAGCTAGGGAAATAACATGGGACCTAAGCCATTAAGCTAGCAGGGCTATCTGGACACAGGAGAAGCTAGAACACTGTCCTGCCCTCAGCCTGTCTCCTACAGCAGGACCTGAGAGGATAAGAGACATAATGGTGGTGGATGAGAACTGTGTCCATTAAGGCCAGACTATATGCCACTGTCTTTCCTTAACTCCTGAGTGCCCACGAGAGATACAGACACTTGAAACCACGGCTCTCAGACCCAAGGAGGAATCTAACAAATATTGTCCCAGTATGTCAAGGCCCTAGGCCCTTGCATAAGCATTTTCTTTCATGTTTCCTGGAGGGCCCTGCGTCAACTCAGAGCTCTGTTCTGGTCCCAGATAACCACTCTGGGATGGGCTCAAGCTTGCACTACCTCGAACCTGTGCTGTTTCCTAAGTCTTGTTCGTGGTTCTGGCTCCAGCTTAGCATTCGCAAGGAAGCAGCCCTCCATCGAGGCGGCCATCCGTCACTGTGGATGTCAGAAGGACAGCGCTGTCTTCTCCAAGCAGAGAATCAACATGCCAGAGCTAATGATAATGAATGGCCAATGCGCACGCATCAGTGATTGGGCCCGGTGCTCGGGCAGGGAGCTGGGTCTGGTGGAGGACGTGGCTACAGCTTTGTCCTTCAGCGCCACGCTGCCCGCCCCCCTCCCCCCACCCCGGACGCAGGACCATGGGTCTGCTTCTGGTCATGGCGGACGGGGCAGGAGACTGTCAAGGCAACATGGGCCAGAGCTGAAAAAGTTTCCCAGTCCTAAAGCAGGTGCAAGTGACTGGGTGTTTGTTCTTCAACCACTGGGACTAACTGCCTGCAAAGGGGGAGCCATTTCAGACACAAGAGCTGGGGTGCAGGGTCAGTGCTGCCCCGAGACACGGCTGCATCTGACAGATGGCCGAGGGGCAGAGGATGGTTTTGTTTTCAAAAAAGTCCAACATTTCAAGTTACACTGAGTTCAACCTGAGTGCCACTTAACTGTTGCTCCTGGGGCAGGCTGCTGCACTGCTTACATCAAAACGGACAAGGAGAAGGCCGGGAAGACGGGTCAGCGGGCGAGTACAAGCCCGACAGAGCTTGATTCCTTAGAACCCGCAGAAAGGTAAAGAGAGAAAGGACCTCAACAGGTCGCGACAGCACGTGCCCTGCCTCGTCTCTTGCTCTCTGCCCCTCCTCCAGACACCAGACACTGACACACACATACACACTGACACACACACATACACACACACTAATAATATTAAGTGGAGGTGCTGGGGGGAAGCACTGAGGGGACGCCAGCGTAGCACTGGCACAGTCTGGGACTGACTCAGGGTAGTCACGAGGAAGTAGCCGGCTACCACCCCACAGCCTTACTTCCCACGTTGAGGTGTGGTCCCCAACACCTGCACCCTGGGCACGCGTCTCCTCGTGCTCTGAGGAGGAGATTGCTTCACTCTAGGGCTCCACCTTCCGAGCTGGTCCAGGGGCTTCAGGAGCTCGCCCTGAACACCCAGCACTGGTACCAGCTCAAATGAGGGGCTTTGGAGGTCAGGGGAGAGGGATGAGGAGGCCCAGGTGCAGGCAGCTCACACCTGTGCTACAAATCTCGGGCACCTCTTTTTGCCCCATCAAGGGTAGTTAAAGCTACACAAGGTACAAACATGTTCCTCCTCTATGTGTGTATGTCTATGCATGCGTATATGCGTGTTCCTCCTCCGTGTGTATGTGCATGCGTGTTCCTCCTCCGTGTGTGCATGTTCTCTCTTCACAGATTCTTTGATGCCTGAGTTGTTCTATCCCTCCTGGTTGTCACTCTTCTACCTGACAGGGGTCAGAGGTCTCCTGCATGTTCCCAGGGAGGACAAGAAAGCTTGGGAGGAGTCTGATGTACTTTGGGGTTCCGGGTGGGACTTTTCCTGAGACTCTATGGCCTGCCTCTGCTGCCCCTGCCTGTTAACAACTCACTCTCAATACCTTTTCTCCTGAAAGGAGGGAATTCAAGCTAGCCTGGCTCCTTCCAGTGCTGGGCAGGTCCCTGTGCCTTCCAGAAGACCAGACTTGTCCACTTGCAGGACTAATTCTGCCCCACGGCTACAAGCTTCTCCTGGAGGGACTTGGAGCAGAATGCTCCCGAGGTAGCATACAGGGCAGGCACTCAGACTCCAGAGCAGCCAAGTTCCTAGTAGGAAAGCAGGAATTCTGGTCTTGTCATCCTTCAATGTCCCCCCCTCTGTGCACACAGGTGGCGCCTGGGAAACAGAGTCCCCATTTTTCATTGCTGAGTTGTCAGGGCAGCTTGGTTAGTGACCGTGGGGACAGCAGAGTCAGGAGCCTGGCTGTAAGACAGGTAATCTCCTTTCTGGAGATTGAAACATAAAGCTTCAGGTCCCGCCACCCTCCCCGCTGAAGGCTGCCTGGCCTTCCTGGCAGAGTGACTGAGGAGGAGAGGAGACTGATAAGGACAAGGACAGGCGACAGACACCAGGGCCAGGGTGTTTCGAGTCCCCTGGGCTGAAGGAGCATGCCTGGTGGAGCTGCAGGGCTGCTGTGGCTCTGTAGGTGGGGGCTACAAGGGTCTACCCATCCTTACAAGGGATGCAGAGCCCATCCTCATCACCATGGTGGTGCCAGACTGGCCCCTTTGCTGACCACAGGTGCTCCTCCCTTGCCTTGGGAGTGCTCAGGTAGCCGTCCCCCTAACCTGGGGGTGGGGACGGCAGTTCTGATTGTTGTGGTTGGTGGGAAGAGCTGCAAGTGATAGAGTTGCGTGCAGATCAGCGCTGGCAGCAAGAGGAGCTGCTTAGATGAGAGACCGGAAGAGAATGGCCGCCTTCTCTTGGTGCCCAGCATGGCGTTCTGGTTGGTCTTACTGATGCTGGCCGAGGTACAATTGTCAGCCTGTGGCTGGCTCTTCTATAGGAAAGGCTAATGACCTGTCTGCTTCACCTGATGGCCTGTCCACAGAAACCCCAAGTTCCTCTCTTCACACTGTTCATGTGCAGAGAGAATGCCTGGAAAACTCAGGGAACAATGAAAACCACCAGGTACTTGTTTGGGGCCCCTCTACTTGTAGGGTAGCCACAGAGTCCTGGGGAGCGGCCACTGGGCAGGACAGTTCGAGAACAGGAAGGCTGGCCACATGAGATGGGGAATGGAGACGGGAGCTGGGGCGCACAACTTTCATTTTCTGAGACAAGGCTTTTCCTGGACTTCTGGGGAGCAGCACCTGAGGGCAGCACAGGAATTCAAAAGCCACTTGGCAAAAGTGGGCGACAGATGGCCCAGGCTTACAAGACCCCCGACTGCTGGCGGCGACAGATCAGAGCAGCCCCACTAGGAGACTCTCTGCTGGGGCCACCACAGACCTGGGAGCAGGTAGAAACCAGAAAGCCCTCCTGTTCCCAGGCGAAGGTCTCTTCTTGGGGCCCCGTAGCCTTGTTTGTCGTGGCTGCCTAGTTGCACCCGCCTGCTGGCTTGGAAAACAAACCTGGGGCACTTGTAGGGGGTGGGGTGGGAGAGCGGGTCTGACCACTTCCCCAGGCAGAGCGGCCCTAGCTCCTCTACGGATGCCTGGGGAGGACGGTGTCTGACCCACTTTGAGGGGAGTGTGGAGCTGGAGAGCAGGCTGCGGTGGTAGCTCTGAATACACAGAGGCGGGGGTGGGGGTGGGGCGGGGGGAGTCCTGTGGGTCCTCGATGTCTGAAGGAGTGCGGTGGTGCTCCAGAGCAGCCTTTATTAGAAGGAATTGCGTTTTTAATAACACCGATGGGGTGCCCTGAGCTGAGCCAGCTGTTGGCGAGCCAACATGGGAGGCATCTGTGTGCGAGCGGGGAGGGCCTGGTGGGTAATAGGATTGAAGTAATAATGCCTTTGTGACCCCTTCTAGCCCAAGAGCTCCCATGGGGCAGCCAGCTGGGTACCCAGGGAGGGAGCCACCAACAGGTCTAAGTCTTGTTGCTTTCGGCTCAGGACAGAAGGCCCTGGTTGCTGGATCTGTGGGAATGAAGGACAGCACCTTGACTGACTCACATGTCCCTGGGCCACCTGCTGCTGACAGAGGGCTAGGACTAAAGCTAATTCCCTATACCCCAACTACATGGATGAGTCTGCTCATTTCTCTCAGGTGTGTGTGGGGGAGGGGCTGAGGTGCAGGGACCACAGCTGGGTGTGGGGATAGAGGTACCACAGGCTGCCTGGAGAATACTGGGAAGCATAGCTCTGTTTTGACCATGGCTGAGGCAATGTCCCTGACCTCAAAGCCAGTCCAAGGGGGAGGTTCGTCCTGAGCCCACAGTCAGCTGACTGGTGGAGATGAGGACGATGTGGCTGTCTGAGAGCCGAGCAGGTGCCAGGCATGATTCTGACAGGCACCTCCTAGTCTGGCTCACTGTCTTTACAGCCCTCAGTGAGGCAAGTCTTCCTTGCCACAGCCCAGAAAAGAGGATCCCAGAGGACGGAAGCTTGGAAGTCATCGGAAGCAAGGCTGGAGGGTGCAGTGACAGCCAGCAGGTGCAGCATCCAGGTGAGGCCCTGTGCTCACACAGCTGTGGCCAGTCTGGAGCGGCTGCCTGGGAGAGCCAGTTGGAAGACCACAGGCTGGCAGTAAGGTCTGTGCTGGCCTGGAGGATAATCTCCCTGACTGGAGACAACAGAGATTCTCCTTGGAATTTATTCCTCTTCAGAGGAATTTACCATCCAAGTACCCTCAGGCCTGAAGTGTTGGCTCAGCAGTTAAAAGCACTTATTGCTCTTTGCAGAGGACCCAGGTTTGAATCCCAGTTGCAGTTAAATGTCTGTAACTCCAGTTCCAGAGGATCTGATGCCCTTTTCTGACCATCTGGCACCAGGCACTCATGTGGTACACATATATACACACATGCAGGCTAAACACACACACACACACACACACACACACACACACACACAGGCAGTTTGAAAGAAAATGGCCCCCAAAGGGAGTGGCACTATTAGAAGGCGTGGTCTTGTTGGAGGAAGTGTGCCACTGTGGGGATGGGTTTTGAGGTCTCATCTGCTCAAGCTTCCCTCAGAGTGACAGTTGACATCCTGTTGCCTGCAAGATGTAGCACTCTCAGCTCCAGCACCACCTCTGCCTATATGCCACCATGCTCCCCCATCCTGAAATGTCTGAACCTCTGAAACTGTAAGCGAGCCACCCCAGTTAAATGTTTTCTTTATAAGAATTGCTGTGGTCATAGTGTCTCTTCACAGCAACAGAACCCCCCCCCTTTCTCACACACACACACACACACACACACACACACACACACACACACACACACAGATTGAAGGACCCCAAATCAGCCAGCCTGGCAGGCAAAATGGATCCACACTGGCATCTGTCACCTATATCCTGACATTTTCCCTGGACAACTGGCTATTTGCAAAGGCCATTGAAGCCTCAAATCCCACTGTGGAAACACAAGGCGACTCACAAAGTATGGGAAGGGCAGAGGAAGAATCCTCAGAGGAATGAACCTGAGGCTCCCGGGCACAGCTCTGGGGGCCTGCCATCGACCCTAGCTTCATTTCAACAGATGGCAGAACAAATTCCTAATTAAGCGCGAGAAACTTTCCTGCTCAGCACATTTATTCACGATTTTCCGGTCCCTTTGGTGCCTATTCTTCCTCCTCATCTTCTGGAACCCGAGCCAGCTTACTGCCTCTCTGAGCTCCCTACTCAGCTCTTGAAAAGGCACAGCCCTCATTTGGGGAGAGGGGAGAGAAAGAGTGTGTGTTAGCAAAGGGTGGGAAGGAGGGAAGTTAAAGGGGGAGGGCTAGGGGTGTGGGGAGGAGGGTCTTGGGAGGGACGTGCCACACAGCTGCTTCTCAGAGGCAGAATGACAACTTGGCAAAGGCTCTTGAGGACAAATGGGGGTTCTGAGATCACTGCCCAAAGGGTGTTCTAGAAAAACTGCCTGGGGTGAGCTTGGCTCAGACAGGCACCCTTGCTGTGGCCCAGGGCAGGCTGAGGTCCCTTCCATGAACAGGGCTGTCTGGTGCAGCTTGGGTGCTTCTGGGGGTTTCTCCTCTTTAGAGCAAGACCTGGAGTTAGGTGGAGGAGAAAGCCTGTTCCTAGCTGAGGAGAGAACTGCCCTGGTAGTTCCTCTGCCCCAGCTGGGAACTTAACCCTGCTCACTATGGTGGAGTTTACTTAACGGCAGCTTTCCTTTTCCTGGGCGGCTCTGTCACTAGGAGGCCCAGCTTTTTAAGTCCAAAGGTCTGAGTCTCTCACAGAGAAAAATGACGGCCTTGTGCTCCATCGCCCACAGCTCCAATGGAAAGAGTGGAAATGGCAGTGCCCAGAGACAAAGAGCCAAGGACCCTCACTAGCTGGGCTCTTCCCAGGCTCCACTGCTGCCCACAGCCCCTCTCAGGACCACCGTTTCCTGCTCTGCAGCACACAGGAGCTGCTTAGAGGCTCCAGGAGTCCCGGGGTAGAACTGGGATTCTTCTGCCCTGTAAGAGGCAAGGTGGCAGTTCCATGGGGAACAGGGCATTTGAGTCAGGAACTTGCTTATGTACTTTCAACTTTCTTTTACTTTGCCTCTTTCCTTTTCTTTTTCCGTGGTTTTTTTTTTTTTTTTTTTTTTTTGAGACAGGGTTTCTCTTTGTAGCCCTGGCTATCCTGGAATTCACTCTGTAGACCAGGCTGACCTCAGAACTCACGGAGATCCACCTGCCTCTGTTTCCTGAGTGCTGGGATTAAAGATGTGTGCCACCACCTCCTGGACTTACTTTGTTTCTTTAAGATTTATTTTTGCAGTTTTGGTGGTGAGCCTTAGCCTTTAATAGCTAGGCTCTTTCTCCAGCCCTGTTTTTATTAATTGTGTGTGTGTGTGTGTGTGTGTGTCTGCATGTGGGTACATTCACATGCATGCCGGTGCCAGTGGGGGCAGAGGCATCAGATCCCCCTGGAGCTGGAGTTACATACAGGCAGTTGTAAACCACCCATGGGTGCTGGGAACATGTATGTGCACTTACTCGGGTGAATGTTGGTGGCGGTGTGTGAACGAAGGTCAGAAGACAACCTTTGGGGTCAGTCTTGGTCTTGGACATTGCTTTATGACAGTCTCTCTTGTTACGGCTGCATACAGCTTTGAGTTTCTGGAGATCCTGTCTCTACCCCCGCTTCCTGTAAGACTGGGATCCCAGACCCCTGCACTACTGTGTCTAGCTTCTATGCGGGTTTTGGGGAGCCAAACTCAGGTTATTAGCCATGTATGGTGAGTGCTTTTACCTACTGAGCCAGTTGGCTAACACAGCAGGTGTCTGGCCAGGTCCAAGGGGAGGGTAGACAGGAAGGAAGCAAAGGCAGGCTAGAGGTAGCCTCCAGGGTCCAGGGCTTGCTGGCCTCAGAGCTCTGCTGGAATTCTGACCCAGTCCTGGTGCTTACAAGAAATATTTACTGTTAACCAATTCCTTCCCCTTTCACGAATCCTTCCTTCCACTTCCTCTCTTTCTGAGACAGGGTCTCATGTAGCTCAAGCTGGGTTTTCTATGTAGTCGAGGCTGGCCTTGAACTCCTGATCCTCCTGCCACCTCCTCCTACGTGTGGGGATTATAAATGTGTGCCACTACACTGGGCCCAAGCTTCCCTCTTTAGATGGATACATCCTTCAAAAATATAGAAATTAACTGTCATTATCAGCGCTGCTGTCCCCTTATGGGCTGACACAGGAATCCATCAAGCTAGTCAGAGCATGTGTCCTCCTACCCCCCACCTCCTCATCCTTCAATGTCATCCCAGACACAGAAGAAATGAGAGAGTCAGCTTCAGACCGGAGCTTAGAGAGCCCATCCTGGGCTGAGGACAGGCAAGCACCAGCAGGGCGGGGGCCAGACTTGTCAACCTGCCCTCAGGGAGGGAAAGGAACTGGGCAACAGACACAGGGAGATGCAGAGAACATTCCTCTCCAACCCTGCCCGCAAAGACACCCTGGGACTCTCATATATGAAACATAAGATGTAAGAGGGGGACCAGCTCAGGTCTGGCCCTTGCTGACCCTGAGTTTTAGACACCAAGCCCTCCTGGATGAGAGAGTTGGGGGGCTGCCTCACCCCCAAGCTGCAGAGCCTGCTCTAGCTCGGGCAGGCCAGGCTGTTTGAAAAAATGACCCCCCACACACCCCTGCTTCCCACTGTGAAACCAGGACTCCCACGGTTTCTCCCACTGATCTGGGGGAACCAGGGCTCAAAGATGCGGCCCTTAGCAGAATCATCATCCTGCTGGGGTACGCCATAAAATCAGAGGCAATCTGCAGCTTTGGTCCTGATGGGAATTGATCAGGCTCAGGATAGACAAGAGGAAGGAGCCCTGGAAACTCTGCCAGGGGGTGGGGTGGGACAGGGAGTCCTGGATAAGTCCCACATAGCCAAGGCTGGCCTTGAATTAACTTACTTTGTTTTAGCTAAGTGTGACCTTGAACTTACGATTCTTCCATAGTCTCCTGAGAGCTACAGCACAGGCACATGCTACCATATCTGGTTTGATTTGGTCCCGGGGACCAAGGCAGGGTTTCATGCATACCAGACAAGCACTAAGTCACGTCCCCACCCCACCCCATTTTAGCTTTTATACTGAGAAAAGACAGACACACGGCAGCCAGTCAGAGGAGCGGCAACAGCAGCCCCACAGTTGATCGTCCTCAACCCGGCTGCACCAGTCGCGGGCTCCTTTGCCAGGGTGGCCGGCTGGTACGGCAGAAGTGAACAGATACCCACTGCTAATCCAGTTTAAGGGGGGAAGATCCCCAACATCTACCTGAGAACAAGAGTGCTGCCACGCGGGGGCATCGGTGAGTTAGAAGCCACTAGAGATGGTGCGGGTGGGTACCTTTCCACACTCTGGTGGTCCAGAGCTCAGAGGCTGAGAGCAGCTGCTACCATGGCCCACTGGGTTCTATGGCTGTGCCACATATCACACTCCCGAGAAGGCAGAATGGTGTTGTTCCTGTCCCCTCCAGGGGGCACAGCCCGACCTAGCATGGTCATGTGAAGGAGGCTGGACCAGAATTAGCAGTTCAGGTCCTAGCCCAGTTCCATCCATTCAATGTGACCTGGAAAAAGTCACTCGCATTTTTTTGGTACTAAATTTCCCCAGCAGTAAAAGGCCGGAGGAGCACTTGCCTTCTCCGTGCCCTCTGGAAAGGTCAGAGGACCAGGCAGGCCGATTGGATGGAACCGCTGCCACATCCCAGCTGGGAGTTTGCCTGGCTTCTCTGCAGAGGCGGAGGGAGGCGTGGGGGAGAAGGGGAGACGATGGGGAGATTTCTCAGACTCACCGATCCATCTCATCAGAGAGGTCAAGATCTGCAGGTACTTAGTCTTCTGGACGTCGAAGAAGGTGAAAGGTCCGAGGAGGAGGGTGAAGACAGTCTGGGGATGAAAAGAGCAATAAGGCGGTGTGCAGAGGTGACACAAAGCAGGCTGTGGGGACAGCAGCCTGGAGGCCTTGCTCAGGCCCGCAGTACCACAAGGGGATACCTGCACCTCTTGACAGAGCCCTCCTGGGGCCCATCAAAGTCACCGAGGACTAGAGGCAGATGGAGAGCCAGAGCCTCACTTCTCTGATGCTCACACACCCTGTTCTGATGTCACCGCTGCTTCTGGGCAAGACCCAGGCTTCACCCTGGGACCTCCACCCAAACCATCCTGTTGACTTCTTCGGCAGGCAAGGAAGCCTCAGACCCAGCAGTGTGCTGCCGAGTGTGGATTAGGGATGAAGTATCAGTGAGATGGTCTAGAAGGAAAGCCAGACAGACCCTCACCATCACAGGGAAGAGAGGACAGAGGGAACAGGGATGCGAGGGCTCTGATTGACAGGGGCAGCTGAAAGGATAGGGATGTCCTCTCCCAGCAAGAAGGGGAACAGAGGACAAGTCAGGGCTGTTGGGGCCACTTAGGGAAATGTCCTGGATTGACAGGGAAGACCCAGGAGTGGGGTTGGGAAGCTGTTCAGTGGTAGAGGGATTGCCATGGGCTCAGCCTGCAGCATCACATAAACCAGGTGTGATGGCACATACCCACTATCCCAGGCCTGCTACTCCAGCACTGTGAGGGTGGAGCAGAAGGGTTGGGAGCCAAGGTCATCCCCATCTACACAGAAGAGCTGGGAGTGGAGAAGTCATGGGTGGGAGGTGAACTGTTCCGAGGTCCGGGTGCCTGTGGCACTGGCCCCCCCGAGTTCTTCCCTTTCTTTTGGAGACCAAGGGGAAAATGCTTAACTTAAAGAAAAAAAATGAACCCTGCCTTAGGCTACTGATCTGTGGGGTACATACACCCCTTTATGAAAAGCAATTGGGGTAAATGTGGTGAAGTCTCAGAGGGGAGGAGAGTTGGGTTTTCCATACCAAATTGGCTGCTCAGGAAGCAGAGGGATTAAAAGCTGCTCCTTGGAGTTAAGATGGTACCATTTCCAATCTGCCACTCGGAAGCAGGCAAAACATCAGCCCCTATTAACATTTACGCTGTGCCATTTCATCACGTTGATGCTAATGACACTCACCAGAGATGCGACACGGTGGGGTGGGGTGGGGCCTGAAGAACCTGGAGAGGCGGCTACCATGGGAGCTGGGCTCTGACCCTCTGAGCGGGGTGACGCCATCACAGCTGCCAAGTGGGGTGAGGGGGTTAGACAGTTTCTGTGACAGACAAGAGGGAGCTCCTGGGGGCGGGGAGCCCACTCCACCCCCTCCACAAGGAGGGCAGGAAGTGGGGGAAGCTGTGACCTCTTATCCAAGACCATTATCGCTGTGAGAATGACAGACAGAAGGATTCCAGAACCGCCTAAGAAAGGATCTAATTAGCTGGGGTGGGTGAAAGCGGCTGGCAGCCTCCAGGGCTGGGAGATTTCTGGAGAGAAGGACTTTCTGCTGGGGCCCTCAAAACCAGCCTTGCTTCTGTCCAGAAAAAGGGGGCTGGGAGAGAGAAGCATTTGCTTAGGCTGGGTGGCAGCGGACGGACGGCAGGGAAGGGACTCTGTGAAGGTAAATGTAGCCCCGGCAGGAAAGCTGGACCACAGTGAGAAAATGCACACCAGGCCACCCCCGCACCCCCACCCTCCACCCCGGCCCAGCCTGTCTTCATGCAACGCCACCAGGAAGTCATTTAGGAAAATCCCCACTTCAAGGAAACTTTCCACTGATGAATTTTTCTTTTGAAGCAGAGAGAAGGGAGAGGCATAAACACAAAATGTGTCCAAACGCCTTCGGTCTGCTGGGACCTGGGATCTTGGTATGCCTGGGGTTTAGGCAATTTAGCTCTGACCTGTGATGTTTCCAGCTGCAAACATGGCGTCCAACTGTGAAAGTGGGAAATCTTGGGGTGGCTCATGAGGAAGGTCAGATGTCACACAGAACACGACGCCTGGTTTTAGAACATTCTAGTGCACTGAAACAGGGTGGTGGCAGTGCCAGCATCACCCTCCAGGGGCCCCTGCACAGAGGCCGATCTATCTTCCTCATCCTCAACGCACCCTTGAAAAGACTCCAGGACATGAGATACCCATTTCATAAAACTCCATGGTAGACTCCTAGGTGCAGAGGGTCCCTGGGGTCAAGTGAGTGACAGAGAGTCAGAACGAGGGCCCACTGCCTAGCGTTCCATATTTAGCCCAGAGGCCAGGTCTGCCCTGGCAACTGAACCTGGTGGGAGAGAGCTCGTCTAGGACTGAGCTGCAGCTGTGACTTCATGGCCGGACAGTGGCTGGGTTTCCTTCCAGTGCTCAGCTCCACAGCTGAGCAAGTTCAGGGCCCACCAGGTCACAGGCAGCATAGACATCCTGCCACCCAGCAGAGGGAGCCCAGATGAAGCAGCCGACCCGGAGCTGGGGCTAATTACGGAACAGGTGTCCATTGCAAATTAGCTTGAGGCACAGAACGAAGCAACTGCAGGTGCGGGCATCCAGAGTGAGAGAGGACGGGCGTGGAAGCGGGAAGAGAGCTGGCTGGGGTCAGGCAGGGTAGAGTCCACCACAGAGTGACCCCCAGTCAGGTGAGGTACACTCTTTCCCTTTTACAGAGAGACGAGCAAGAAAGCCAAGAGACGGCCTATCCCCTGGGTCTTCCAGTCTAGCCCACATGACATTAGAAATTCGCTGGCTCCTGAGCAAATTTCCCAACCCCCAAATGCCACTGATCAGCTCCAGCTCAGTCTCTGCTCAAGGACTCCTGTCGCCCCTCTCATTACAGGAAGCAGGGACACCCGTCACAGCAGCCAAGTATGTTTCCTTTAAAAAAGAAATGGGGAGAAAAAAAAAAGAACCAGCAATGCTTTGATTTCTAATGAAATCTTCAAGCTGGTTTCTGGGAATAAAGTCTGAGACAGACCGGGAGGGGGTAAACAGGGCCACTCAAATCTCTCTTTCTGGGTCAGTGAGTTTTGCTGCATACCAAAGGCCCCACAGCAACCTTGCTGGAGCCGTGATGGACACGAGGCAGCACATGTTCCCAAGGCACTGCAGGCAGTACGCAGCCGCTGCTTTTTCAGAATGTTCTGGAGTCTCCTGTTTGTCTGCCTTCCTATGTCCCCTAGGCAGATGACATTCACCTCAGCTGCTCAGGCGTCAAGCGTCCCGCCATCTCCAATCTTTCTTGACTCAAATTCTAGATTTCTGTGGTTACCATAACAGGTCCTCCAAACCACAGATGCTCTCTAAACCCAGGAGTCCCAGGTAAGGCTCAGCAAGGCGCCCAATGGTGCCACATAGCACCCCCTGCAGGACAACACCACACCCCAGCCCATGAACCAAACAACAGGGCTGCCAGAAGCTGAATTTCTCCAACCGGCTATTAAAATGAGGCTCAATGGCAGAATGAAGACTAGAAAGCTCCTATCTACACCCAGGCCTCTGTCCCCGGGACTAGATGACCTGGGGCAGGCGCTGGGGCCTCACACAGGCTGGATGGGCTGTGTGGACTCCCCCCGGGATAACGCAGGGTTTTGGTGAGGTCAGGAAGTGCTGAGACTTCAGCTTCTAACTAACTTAGTGGTTCTCAACTTTCCTAATGCTGCGACCCTTTAAGACAGTTCCTCATGCTGCGGTGACCCCCCCGACCATAAAATTATTTTTGTTGCTACTTCCTAACTGTAACTTTGCTACTCTTATGAGTTGTAATGCAAACATCTGTGTTTTCTGGTGGTCTGAAGTAACCCCTGTGAAAGGGTAGTTCAGGTCCAAAGGGGTCACGACCCACAGGTAGAGAACTGCTCTTCTAACTGGAGCCTCCATTCCCACAGGCAGGGCATTGCCTCAGCTGCCCTCTAGAGCAGGGGTGGGGAGGTGTTTCACGGACAAGCAGGTCTTCTATTCAAGAACGCTGCTGAGGCTGAGCCATGCTCACCTTTGGGCTGACCCCACCCCTCTCGGCATGCTCTGAGGAAGGAGGGCTCTAATTCCACTCACTCTTGTCTTATACAAAATGGGCCTGGGACAGGCCAGGCGCGCGGTCTGCTGTTTAGAAGGTGGGAATACATGAGTGACAGTCACACCAAGTATAACCGTGTGATGCCTGCTTTCCCTGGCCAGAGAAACAGAACAAAAGCACACATCTGGTGTCAATGGCACATTGACTGTCCCATAAGAGGCTCCAAAAACTCAGTCCCACTACCAGATAGGAATCTATCATGGTCTCAGCCTCATTGTGCCCCCTTTCCCCCACTCCACTTCTATTGAAGTCACCCTGTGATGGCCTCCACTTATCACGGCCACAGGCCCCTTCACATCTGAACCCACACACAAGGCTTCCCACTCATGTGCAAGGCCCTCAGAGCAGGTAGAGCTTGCTGACTGAGGAGACAGAGAGGATGGAGAGTTCGGGGTGAAGAAAGAAAGTTGCAGGGTAAGTAATGACATTTCCGCCACCACAGCCTGGCTGTTTCTGCAAGCCCAGCTCACTGCATCCACCTCCTCTGCCCCCCAGCCCCACCCCATCAAGCTAATTCCCACCCTCATGCCTCTGCCCTCTGGACCCTCCTGCTGGCCGTCTCCTTTCTCTGGCCCCACCTCCAACGCTCATTCAAATGCCAGTCTCCTCTGCAGTTACTTCAGGCTTCTCCAGGGCTCGTGACTGAATCACCAGTGCATGGTGGCACCACGTGACTCCGGTCCTGTAGGGAACAGGGCTGCTCCTGCATCCCCAGCAGGGGAGTCAGCATACCGAAGGCAAGGACCACATTCTTGCTTGTTCTGACAGCCAGAGAAGACTTTGCACACATGACAGGATGAGTATCCGTGGGCTATGTTGCACTTGATGAAGTGCCGGGGAGGAAGGTGTCATCATAGTGATGGGAAAGGCACCCCTCCCTAGCTTTTGCTAGATTTTCCCTAGATTTGCTTTGTACCCCTTACTACCCTTCCTGCCTGCCACAGACAGGCAGTTATGCAGATGCACACCTGTTGAAAACGATCACCATGTTGGGGGGGGGGCGTCTCTTTCCAAAAACAGTTTGGAGGGCTGGGAGGTATGGCTCAATGGAAGAATGTCTGCCTAGTACAGACAAGGCGCTTGGCTCCATCCTAGAGCTGAGGAAGGGGCGGGAATATGAAGGAGAGGGGGAGAGGAGCCTGGCACTCAGCTCCTGCCATCAGCAGTGCTGCCCAGCCCCCTGCCAAAGGAAGGGAGCCCTCTGGACTGTAACCACATGGTGACTCTATGATGGTCCCCAGGAGAGGTGGCATCTTAGAAGAACCCTAAAGAACTAAAGGCCTTCAAAGGGGTTGGTCTTTTGGAAGCATCTACCTCTTGGTAGGATTCCCAGTCACAACCGAGACATCAGCTCTTCCTGAACAACAAGCAACCCCCTAACGCCTGCTTCTCATCTTTCCCTTACTGAGAAGACATGGAGTGGCCGGCAACTCTTGATTAGAACTTCAACTCTGGCAATAAGATAGTGGGAAGGACTCAGGGAGGCACTTCAGCTGTGAATCCAGCCGGGGGGTGGGGATGGGTCCCTCCTACCTCTGTGGGTGCACATAACAGACAGAGGAAGATGTTCCAGGGCAGTCCGCTCACATGGTATCTTTCACTCCCAGAGGAGGCTTGGGACTGAAAGAGGGTGTGCTGGACCCTGCAGGTCACTATGTGCCCTTACATGGGCACTGATCAACTTCCTCACCAAGTGGGCAGTTCTCCAAGTGCCTGTTTATTTACATCCTCTAAAGGTGAGGTTTCTGTTTATGGTACCCACAGAAGAGTGGGATGGGGCTTTCAAGGATTCTGGCACTTTCCATCCCACTGATCAGCTTCTGGGGTCTCAACACAAAGGTCAACAAGTTCCACTCCATGGCTTCTCACCCAGGGCTTCCCTTGTTAACTCAGCATGGCAGAGAAAAGCACCTCTTAGAAACAGCAGCGTCGGATGGACCACTGCAGCATTGGACCACTGCGTGTCAGGGCTTCGCTAAACACACAGGATCTGGAAGGGCTCAGGGCAGAATTCACAGGCTTGGAGCCCGTCGGCCCCAGAGGAATGGGTTCAAGTGGCGATGGCCAGATGCCAAATGCACAGCTGAGCTGTCTGGATTGATCCTGGAGGGTATTTCAAATAAGGAAGGGAGGAATGCCAAGCTTGCAGGGCTGTTCCTGTTGAGTGCTAGGGGTTAAAAGCTAATTGGGGTTAATAGCATCTCGGCACGAACCCATCCCTAATTGAACTTGCCACGCGTCCTTGAAGCGTAGTGAAGAAATGTTCAAGGATTCTATTTTTACTTCTCAAGTGGCTGTGAACATTCGGAGCTGGGAGATTTTGTTTGCCTACCTGAATCACAACTTCTGGGGCTTCATCTACAACTGGCAGGTGAGCTCCGAGTGGGAGCATGAAGGGGCACTGAGTTCGGATTGCAAGGATGGGTGGGGAATGGGTACGGATGTCCTTGTTAAGCCTGCTCTGCTGAGTCACTCAATTTCTCAAAGTGCATAATGTGTAGGGCATTTTCCCAATTAGTGATTGACGGGGGAGGGCCAGGCCCATTGTGGGCGATGCCATCCCTGGGCTGGTGGTCCTGGGTTCTATGAGAAAGCAGCCTGAGCAAGTCATAGGGAACAAGTCAGTAAGTAGCATCCCTCCATGGTCTCTGCATCAGCTCCTGCCTCCAGGTTTCTGCCCTGTTTGAGTTCCTGTCCTGACTTCCCTAAGTGATGGAAGTGTAAGCTGAAATAGACCCTTTCCTCCCCAAGATACCTTGGTCATGGTGTTTGATCAAAGCAATAGTAATCCTAACTAGGACAGAAGCTGGCACCAGGATGGTGGCTATTGCGGTGACAGACCTGATCAAGTCTTTTTTGGGGGGGAAGATTATGGAAAACAGCTTGGAACTTTGGACAAGAAAAGCCACAGAGTGTTCGAAGCTTGGTGAGCTGTTCCGTAGAAACCTGGAGGTAAGAATGTTGAGAAAAATGCAGACGATGGAGGCTGGCCTGTCAAGTTTCCGAGGGAAGCAGAGACTCTACCAGGCCTTTTGTGTGAAGCATCTGTGGTGACTGCTCAGCTGGAGATGAAGAATCAGCTGTGATTAACAAGAGACCAACAACCTTTAATCCCAGCACTCAGGAGGCAGAGGCAGGCAGATCTCTGAGTTCAAAGCTAGCCTGATCTATAAAGCAAGTTCCAGGACAGCCAGGGCTACATACAGAGAAACTCTGGAAAAGCCAAGACAGACAGACAGTGAGTTTCCTTAGGGTCAGCACACAGAAGCCGTGTCCCAGAGGTGGTCAGGGCTGTGTCTTGTGCTGGCAGCTGAACTTGCTGCACTGTTCCGTCCACTCTGCACTGGAGAGTGGGGATGCAAGACGCCTGTGGCTTGCTGGAAGATGCTGACGCTTAAGAAGAGGCAACAGCCGGGCGGTGGTGGCGCACGCCTTTAATCCCAGCACTCGGGAGGCAGAGGCAGGTGGATCTCTGTGAGTTCGAGGCCAGCCTGGTCTACAAGAGCTAGTTCCAGGACAGGCTCTAAAGCTGCAGAGAAACCCTGTCTCGGAAAAAAAAAAAAAAAAAAAAAAAAAAGAAGAGGCAACAATGGACTGAATGTGAAAATTCCAGCAGGAAGAGGAGGCAGCCACTGAGCTGCAGAATAGAGGTGCAGGCACGGGTGGGCTGGGGGGGTGAGGGAGCACAAAACCACCTAGCAGTAGTCTAACAACCAGGGCTGGTCATGAGGGTCCTGTGGCTTCGGCTGGTAACTAGAGTAAAGAAGGATGCTGGCAGCCTGCCTGAGGTGCCTGGTACAGATCCAGAATGGCCACACGCAGATGCCGGGGCAGCAATCTCTAAGCTGTTGGTGGAAATGTCATTCTGTTCTGAACCTGGGAAGCCTGAGAAAATGATTCTAGAGAAAACCTAGACAGGGAGACTGCTTTGTCTTAGGAGCTGTTGACCATGGGAGCCTCAGTGAGCAGCTCCTCCATGCAGACAGTGCTAACCCTGTAAGCCCAGGGCCTGCCCTCCCTCCGGTCCGCGGTGACTGGGAAGGGACGACAGCCTCCTGCGTGGAGCTGAGGGTCAGTGCATTCAGGGCAGCTGAGAAGGCGGGGTCTCCTGCACTCTTTCAGACTAGCTCTGAGAAGGGAGGAGGAAGGGAAGGGAAATTCAAGACTACAGGGCACTGCCTCAAGACTCCTTAGTGCAGTGGTTCCCAACCTTCCTGATGCTCTGACCCTTTATTACACAGCTCCTCATGTTGTGGTGACCCCTGACCATAACGCGTTTTTCGTTGCTACTTCATAGCTGTGATTTTTCTACTGTTATAAATTGTAATGTAAATATCTGTGTTTACTGATGGTCTTAAGTGACCCTGTGAAAGGGTCATTTGACCTCCCCAGGGGCTGTGACCCCCAGGTTGAGCAATGCTGCCTTGGAGCCTAGGGCACACCATTGCCTTTTTGGAGACTTGGACCTATACACAGGCGGCTACCAGAAGCAACTGAAAAGCAGTTTTTGGGGGTCACGTTTGTTATTTCCTGAAGACAGTGACTGCAAAGCCACTTTTGAATATCTGTCACACCCCCAGGCCCCTTCTCAAACTTTCTGCCCTCCTTTTATAATTGTTTTTATTATTTTTAATTGTGTGGGTATGTGCACACGTATGCAAATGCCCATGGAGGTCGGAGGCATCTGTTCCCCCCTGGATCTGGCTCACAGGCGGTTGTGAGCCACCGGATCTGAGTGCTGGGAACCGAACTCAGATCCTCTGCAAGAGCAGTGTGGATTCTTCTGTGGCTTTTTTTTTCTTCCTGTTTTCTTTGAGACAGGGTTTCTCTGTGTAGCCCTGGCTACCCTAGAACTCACTCTGTAGACCAGGCTGACCTCAGAAATCTACCTGTTTCTGCCTCCCAAGTGCTGGGATTAAAGGCGTGCGCCACTACTGCCCGGCTGCAATATGAGCTCTTAACTGCTAATTCATCTCTCCAGCATCTCTCCAGCCCTCTGCTTCCCATCAAAAATTATTTATTTACTATGGTGGCTCATGTATGCCATGTCAGAGGATAAAACCATGGAACTGGTTCTCTCCTTCTACCCTTATGTGGGTTCTGGGGACTAAGCTCAGATTGCAGACTTGTGCAGCAAGTATCTGGGCCTATTGAGCCCTCCAACCCTGCTTCCCTTTTGGAAGACAACTTTAAATGAAATAAACAGAAGGAGGAACCTACATAGCCCACTTTCTTAGTCACCTTCCTGACCTCCGGTTTGTGGCAGGTCTTTATGGCATCCTGGGATGCAAATCAAAAACCCCCTTTTTCCCTGACTGAGGAAGAAAGTCACCCTAACCAACCTAGGAGGACAGCGGGGCTCCTGCAACACCAGACCAATGGTCTGGAGGTTCCACATGCCATCCCATGCCAAAGGGGCCCACATCTGCCCAGAACACAAGCCATAGACCCTGTCACGTCATCAGTCCCTCGGGCCCAGCACTTGGTCCAGGCAACGTCCCCAGTGGCTAGGACGTCTGCCAATGGGAGGTGGCTCTGGGGCTGCATTCCGAGGGATGCTGTTGGCAATCAACTGTCCTCGCCCGGAGCCTCCCGGAGCTCTCTGGGATTTGTGAGACTGGATCATCTAGAGAGGCTTGGCCTTGGGGCCAGGAGAAAGGGCTCTGAGAGCTGGCAGGGGAACCAGCTCTTTGGACTGCCTCCCAGGTAGGACCGCTTTCTAATCCTGGCTCCTGGTTCCACTTCAGAAGACAGGTGTTGAGAGGGATTAAAAGCTTTGTCCAAAATCTCAATTACTTAGCTGTAGCTGGGATTAAAGCTGGGGTTACCTGTATCCAAAGCCTATTTCCTGCTTAGCGCACTCAGCTGCCCGTGACTGTGCCTGGACAAAAGGCCACATCTTCTACTCTTCTCCCCGTCCCCTCCTCAGCCTGGCTCCCTTAGGGGAGGAGGTTGGGCAGGTGGGATGGCCTTAGCCTGGCACAGACATTGTTTCTCTGGCTCTGTCATTTGAGCCCATGCCTACATGCCTGTGTGGTCTTTCTCAGCTGACAAGCCAGATGGCACCCAGCGATGGGCAGAGTTCCAGGAATCTGATGCCAGAGCTACAACCTTTGTGGTTTGAGGGAAAAGATAAATATTGTGGAAAACCCACACAGTCATTCGCATAATGACTATGAGCCATCAGGGTTTATAATGGATGGTTGTCTCCTCACAAACGAGATGGAGTGAGGTGGGAACCAGCAACACCAGGCCCAGCTGAGAGATCACGTGGGGCGGGAAGGTGGGACAGTGTGCATGCGTGCACGCCTGCATGTACACAAACGGGCATGCGTATACATGCACAGTGGGCTGTGGCGGTGGAGCGCTAAGAGTGCTGCTTGGAGGAACAGGCCTGACTGTGGAGACAGCCCTGCTCTGGTAACTCTCTGTGTGCAGGTCAGGCGCAAAGAGGAGCTGGCAGGGGAACAGGCGTGGTGAGCTGGGGCCAGCAGCTTCCAAGCATGAGGATGGCTTTTAATTGCTCCCCTCCAACGCAGTCCCCCAAAGGTGCTCTGGCCCATCCTGGTGGTGAGGACCAGAGGATGCTGTCCCTTGGGGACAAGAGGAGTTGGCTGTATCTATGGAGTTGGATTCGTCAGGTTAGGGCAGTGGCTACCCAGCAGTAATTGGCCCTAAGAAACCAGCAGACCCTAAGAATTCCTGAGCCCAGGCAGGATAGGAGGACCCTGAGGCCGGGGAGTGAAGTCAGAGCATGACAAGGGCGCAGAGTGTGAGCATCCTTGGAAGATGCGGATCGGGAGGGTAGACAGTGACGGAAGGGAGGGACTCTAAGAAGGAAGACAGAGTGTGTGTGAAGTAGAAGGCTTCAGGTCCCACCTCACAGCGTGCTTCCAGGGGTTTTAAGCAAGGAACCATCAAATGCACCTACCTAGTTTGTACTTGGAACCTTGGGTGGGGCTCCTCTCAGTTTTAATTTTTTTTTTCAGTATCAATTTAGTTTTTTTTTTTTTTCATTTTGAACCATAGGCTCTCTAGCTATATGGACCAGGCTGGCCTGGAACTCAGAGAACCCACCTGCCTCTCTCTGCCTCACTGCATGCTAGGATTACAGGTGTGTGCAAGATGCCTGGCTCAAATGAGGTTACAGCGGGCTTTAATCATTTCTGCTAAGAAGGAGATAGGGAGAACAACAGGGCTAGCCACTTGTTCCAGACAGGCAGAGGAGGGAAAACTGTTCCAGGCTCAGCAGCCTACTAGAAGGCAGGGCAAGAATATACAACCTATGGAGCTGGAGACATGGCTCAGCAGCACTGGCTGCTCTTCCAGAGGACCTGGGTTCAGTTCCCAGCACTCACATGGCAGGCAGCTCACAACTGTAACTCCAGGATCTGACACAGACACACATGCAAGCAAAACACCAATGCACATAAAACAAAAATAAATAATAAAAGAAGAATATACAACATACGTTTGTCCCATGGTGAGAGAAGGATACACTGGGGATATGATGGTAAATTTAAATGGTCAACTTCATCCACTCTAGAATTAACCTAAGATTGCAGCAAGGGACTGCCCTGACTAATTTGGTTTGTGGGCATGTCTTAATCACGATGATGTGGAAAGACCTGCCCTACTGTGGGCGGCACCATTCCCTAGGCAGGGGTTCTGGACTGTGACAGAAAAGAAAGAGAGCCAAACACCGATAGGCACGCATGCATTCATCCCCTCTCTGCTCTTAGTAGACGTGACTAGCTACTTCAGGTTCCTGCCTTGACCTCCCTGCAACAAGGGACTGTAATCTGAAATTGTAAGCTGAATAAACCCTTTTTCCCCTAAACTGCTTTTTGAAGTTTTGTTTTTGTTTTGTTTTGGCTTGGTTTTGGTTTTTTAAGACAGGGTCTCTGTATATCCTGGCTGTCCTGGAACTCACTCTGTAGACCACGTTGGCTTCACAGACATCTCCTGCCTCCACCATTTGGATGCTGGGATTAAAGGTGTTTTATCACAGGGAGGATGGGTCTGGCGAAGGCTGGCAGGGATGTGGAAGCCCTGGAGGAGAGCAGTGCACCCACGTTCTGTTTCTTCAGGGCCATGGTGACAAGAACAAAGCCCAGAACTCCTGGAGCTCAACAGATCTGGGTCACCGGCCCTCACTTTCAACTACGAGTCCCCAGCTCAGACTTGTTGATTCTGGATTTCAGGGAAAGGCAAACAGGACCGCCACATGGCATCACATGAGAAAGCTGGCCATGTCCTTGGTCCCCAACCACTGTGGACTGGGGAACCAGCAGGGGGCTGTGCGGAAGGTGGCCTTGGTCCCGATGGGTCCTGAGAACCAGAAACTCCAAAGGAAAGGCAGGCTATGTCAGAGTGACGAGGGCATGGGGATCCTCTGTGCCATCTACCCAGCCCCTAGCTCCCTTGGGGAAAGCCCACACGTGCCAGCTACCTGATTCTGTCAGGATGCACCTGCTCAGGTACAGCTCCTGGTGGGCAATACAGGCACGTGGCTGCCCAAATCTCCTGGCCAGCTGGAACTCCAGTGCTCTGGGGCTGGGCGCTGGCCCTTGATCTCCTGTCCTTCGCCAGGAACCACAGGAGGCAGGTCCACCATCTGCAGCTGTCTGGTGCTGATGCTGACGCTACTCTCCACAGAAGTGTCAGGTGACCACCTGAGAGGCTCTCCGCATCCTCCCTTCCTAGTTATACTCTCCTCTGGGGAAGAGCGATGGAGGAGAGACTGCTCCATGTTGGAGCTGGAGGAGGGATGGAAGGGGGGAGGGAAGTCAGGTGCCCAGGTATGAGAGCCCTGCAGAGAGAAATACACAGGCCAAGCTGGACCCACCTCTTTTTCTCTGCTGATCTCTGACCTCAAAACAACCAGGAACTAAGTAATCCTGGAGGAGGGGGGAAGAACACATTACATCAAGCTGCCTGCTGAATGAGCTCTGTCAAACTGGGTACAAGACATCACGCTAGCAACCCCAACTTCCTCCCCAGCTGCTGGTCAGTGGGAGGCTCCCTCCACAGGGAGCTGGCAAGCCATGGGATCTGCAGTCCCCAAGCAGCAAGTCTGAAGGAAGCTCAGGGGACCATCTGGTAGGGACTGGGGGGGGGGGGAGAGCACCTGCTGCTCTCAGGTAACACAGCAGCCCCTGTGGGCATGGGAGCACCATTAGTGACCCTAGGCTGGGGAATCTGTGGATGGTCTGGCCAACTTCCTTTTTCTGCAAGCCGCTGACCACCCACCCCTTCCATGACAGTACTTGGAAAGTAGGTTGATGAAGAAGACCAGACGGTCTCTTCTGGGACAGGGGAACCTTGTGCTGGAAAGGTCACCAATGTAAAAGATGGATTCCTAGGCTTCCCCCATGAGACCTAGGCATCTACCAGGTCTGACGACCTGACTTAGGGCCTTCTGCAAGCTCTGTTACTGGGCTGTGCTATCCTGGAATCCCAGTCCACACTAATTTTAAAAAAAAAAAGTGTGTGTGCAGTGCATGCATACACATGTGTGCACCACAGCATGTATGTGAAGGTCAGAGGACAACTCTGGAGTCAGTTCTCCTTCCACCTTAACATGAATTCTGGGGATTAAACTCAGGTCACCAGACTTTCATGGCAAACACCTTTATCTACTGAGCCATCTTGTATCCCATCCCCCCACTCATATTTTTGACCAAGGGCATCTTGGTCAGCAGTCCAGGATCCAGACACTGAGAAGCACCATGGAAGATCTCCTTCCTGGCCCGGGAGAAGGGCAGCTGGGAAGTCATCTTAGAGGGTGCACCTGTTGCCGGAGCTGGGGGAGCATAGCTTCTCCGGGACAGTGGGGTGCGTGTGGGGGGGTGGGGGGGATGGAGCCACTTGGCTACAAAGTGTCAGCACCTCCCAGCCCTGCCCACGGGTCCTGTCAAGGCTTCTCAGAACCTTTTTTGATCCATGCTGAGAAAGCTATTGCCACAGGCTGACTGTGGTGGCTTGTGACCACACTCCCACAGTATCCGCTCAGCGACACCCTAGGCAGCACTTCCCTGAGCCTGAAGGCTTATTAAGATGTGCCTCCACCTTCTCAGCTCATCCACAAGACTTCCCGAGCTCATGCTCATTAATCACACGGCATCATTAATATGCATCTAATTGTTTAGCTCTGCAGCGAGTCCTTCACACTTGTGCCTCACACTGCTTTCTGCTGCCTATAAACCCTCTGGGACTCTGGGGCTCCTTCTGCCTCTGCAGGGTCAGCGTACACTGGAGAATGCACACGTAGTTCTTATGTGCACATCTGGATTGCTTTGGCGCCAGTGTGCAGAGCCAGGGCTGGTACACAGCTACGTGAAGGAGCACACTCGTTTAGAGTGATGCTTCATTTCATTAAGCAATTATTGCTGCCCCCAGGACCACTGTGCTGAATGCTTTTATGTCAACTTGACACACACTGGAGTCATTTGAGAGGAGGAAATGTCAATTGAGAAAATGTTTCCATAAGATTGGGCTATAGGCAAGCCTGCAGGGCATTTTCTTAACTAGTGAATGATCCATCCCATCATGCATGGTGCCACCAAAGTCATAGCAACCATAACTAAGATAGCCACTATTTAGAAGGGTTCTGCTAATAACAGGCATCCCAGAGAGTGAACATCTCTCAGAGGAACAGTCCTGCCTACCCAAACCCAGCAGGGTCACCAGGTGTCCCATCTGAAGTCAACAATCAGGACATCTCCTTAAAGAATATAAGGTGGGTCTCATGGCACATGCTATACCAACACTTGGGAGGCAGAGGCAAGAAGATTGTGTGTCCACAGCTAACCTGGGCTATATAGTGAATTGAAAGCCAGCCTGAACTACAGCACAAGACCCTCTTAAACAACTAAACCAGGTTGGAGAGATGGCTTGGTGGTTAAGAATGTGTACTGTTCTTGTTGAGGATCTGAGCTGGGCTCCCAGCACCCACACTGGGCAGTTTACAGCTCCAGGGTGTCCAGCGCTGCCCTCTGGGATCCACAACCACTGGTCCTCACGTGAGCACATGCCCCCACCCCCAACATACACACATAACTAAAACTAAAACAAGTTAAAACAAACAAGCAAACAAAACACCCCAAACCTAAACGAACCAACCAACCAAAGAAGAAAGTCATTTTTAGCCCTGTGCCCAACCATGGGCGTGGAGGGCATACAGAGCAAGGGAGTAGCCTGGACTGCCGAGTTATGGGCACCTGCCCAGGGCCCAGCTCCTGCAGTAATGGACGGAAACCCCGCACATGTACATGTGAATGCAGATGCAGAGGCGAGGATCAGGTTGGTGGCCGGGGACGTACGGCACACCGCGTTCTTACCCCGACCGTGCTGCTCACAAACAAGGAGGGCTCGTAAGTACAGCTTGGAGTCTGAGTGTGCACAGTGTGCACAGACACAGTCCTGAATAAGCATAGGGCAGAAGGTCCTCGGCAGGGATGAACGCGCCCCATGGAGACCTACTTGGAAGCTCCCCAACCAAACTGGCGATGGCGTGAGCGTGGGCGTGGGTGTATGCCATGGCTCTTGGATGCCTCTCTAGCGCAGGGGTCCATGTGTGGGGCTGTCCCTGGAACTACTCTTTGGTGGGCTGCTTATGGAGACCACCCAATCTGGCATCTGCCTGCTTCTCCAGCTACCTGAGCCAGGCGTTGAATTTCCGTACCCAGGTACACAAATACCCAGTGCCTCTATTTACACAAGAGATGGGTCCTCAAGTTCCACTTTCAAGAGCTCAGTTTCCATAGGACAATACCGTAGACACCCCAGGGACTGTGGCACACCTCCAGAGAGGCGGGGACAGCTCTAACAGTTACCCCAGCTGGTTTCAGTTTCCATAGGACAGCACCATAAACACACCGGGGACTGCGGCACACCTCCAGGGAGGCAGGGACAACTGTAACAGTGATCCCGGCTAGCATTCCTGAACTCAGGAGGAGAGAGAAGAAAGGGCCAGCCGCTAGGTAAGTCCAGCCACTATCTCCCCAGGTGCCCCAGAATGAAGTGGCTCACTTTGGGGACAGGCCGTTTGCAAAGCTGCACTAGTTTCTGGATAAAGGAGCCAGATCTGGGGCATGAGAGGCATGGCATTCCAACAGTGCCTGAGATGTGCGGGGGGGTCTGAGCGGTGGCCCTTCTTACCTTGTGGGACCCTGACAAGCACACATGAGGGGCGGGGTGAGGAAGCAGTTGAGGCAGAGGACCTGCCTGCTGCCTCAGGACCCTGAGTCCCAGAAGTGGGCTCTTCACTGAGGTGGCACGGGGATTATACAATGTCCTCCAAGCTGGTGCATCAGGTACTGGCCATGGGAGCAGCAAGACACAGGCCGTGATGGATGGTGGGCTTAATGCCAGCTGACAGGACCCATGTCCCCGAGAGAGCCATTAAAAATAAAAACAACTTTCTCACTGAGCAGGAGGAGGGAGCTCAGGCCCAACACCCAGAGGGCCATGTGCTAGAGGTGGAGGGGGAGAGGGAAGTTGTCATAGTGTGGCTCAGGGAGGTGACACCCGGGTGTCCTCAGGAAGGAGGGGGTGGGCTCGTGTCCGTGAACAAACAGGAGCAGGAAGATCTGGAGGCCTGAGTGACCACAGCGGAATGACAGTGTCCTAGCAAGGTCCATGGGATTCCTGGACAGGGGTTGACAAAACAAGCCAGTGCTGGAGCAAGTGACAGGCAGTCTGAATGTCATTTAGAGAGGGGGTGGGGAAAGTACGCCCACACACACACGCGCAGCCACTCCCGTATGAGATGCAAGGATAGCTCTCCAAAAAAGAAAGCCACAGGCCTGTTCCTGTGTTATTGATTTCTTTGTAAAGGAAAGAGACAAGCTAATCCTTCCACGGCTGTCATTTCATCCTGAGCTTGGTCACTGCCAGATGCTGGGATTCACTCCACATTAGGCCCAGAGAGCAGGCACCTGAGTTTCCAGGGAGTAGGGGAGAAATTCTCCCTTCCCGAAGTCCCTGACTCCTGGAATAAAGGAGAGGGTTCAGCATGTGTGTGGATTTGGTCATGATTGCTCTGCTCACATCTGTGGGGCCACCTGGACTGTGACCAGCATCCTTTCAGGAGGGAGAGTGGTGACGAACAAAACAAACCCAAGTATGCAGGGCCTCCAGAACTGAAGGTGGTGCTGCCTAAAAGCATGCTGGGAGGCAGGAGAGGAGAGGAGATGGGCGTCCCTCACTGTGCCCGTGAGACCTGTCTTTATAAAACATCGCCTGGTACCCTCAACCCATAAGCACTGCCTGCCTCCCCTGTCCTCCACTTCAGACACCCAGAATCGCCCCAACTGGCTCCAGTTTGATGCTGGGGTGAGTCCTAACTTGTGGGTGTGTGACAGGATGAAGGATGCTCCCCAAAGACACCCCTCACCAGGTTGCTGGATTTTCTGGGCCCTTGGTTTCTAATAGAGACCAACCTTTTGGGATCCTTTGTAGATGGCCTCACCAGAGCTCTTACCCCCCTCATCCTAAGTGAGAACCCATTCCTTTTCCTGTCTCCCCCGTTTCCATCCAGGGTCTGTGCTACACACACTATTTTCTCCGGCAGCTTTGCATGGTCTGAGTGTGTGACAGCCTGGAGGCGCAGCACGGTGACCTGGAGAACAGTCAGGTCCTGTGACAT
Organism: Arvicola amphibius; assembly: GCF_903992535.2. Taxonomy (NCBI): domain Eukaryota; kingdom Metazoa; phylum Chordata; class Mammalia; order Rodentia; family Cricetidae; genus Arvicola; species Arvicola amphibius. The sequence goes on from NC_052050.1 coordinate 6,685,529, forward strand.
TGCTGCTGCTCCCAAGACTTAGGCTCCTTGTTAATGTCCCTTTCTCACTGGTCCCGAAGGCCTCTAGGCCACCTCCTGCCCCAGAATGGGTAAGGATGAATATTCAAGCGATGGCAGCGGTGACCCACTTATTAGCAGATGCTAGACAGCCTCAGGGCACAATGGCTGATGTTCAAAGTACAGAACAACTTTGGCAGCAGAAGGGAATGTCCTTGGGAAGAGGCTCCCTTCCAACCTTACGGTGTTAGAAAAAGTCTGCTTTGCTCCCTGGGAATGAGCGGCAACAAGAGAGAACACCTCAAAATCAACAGGAGGGTCAGACCAGTGTAGCCCGGTCCCTGCTAAAAGTCATACTGTGGGACTGGCAAGCTGGTATCCCCAAGCTATAGCCAGGGCTGCCCTGCAAACAGAGCGCTCTGTCCTGAGTCTGTGAGCAGACCCGAGGATAGCCTACTGAGCCAGGCTGTCTGCCTCCATCCGAGGAGCCTGAGGAGCCACTCTCTGGGATGACAGCGTGAACTTGATGGTGTGACTGGGGGGCCTAAACCAGGCACACAGAAGCCACTGCTAATATGCCATGCCACTGTCAGGTGTGGCGGAGCACTCCATGATCCCAGCACTGGGGAGGTGGAGGCAGGAGGATGATTTGGTAACAAGATGAGTTCACAGGCAGCTGAGACTTCAAGAGCCCCTAGCTATAAAACAAAACAGTACCCTGAAGGCCGATGGCAAACAAGCCTCACCACATTGAGGTGAACTTAACTACGACAGAGAAGCTCTCAGAGCTTGGCTATGGGGGTCTCACCCCTCATAAAGAAGACACAATGCCCTTGCCTGTCTGTGCCTTCAATATTCTAGGAAGAAACATCTGGGTTGAAAAGAGGAACTAACTGCTGTTTTAAATGTCACAGACCAAGGGCTGTGCTACAGCATGGGGCAATCAAAAGGAGTGGGGGATTTGAGAAGGTTCAGGAGGAACCCCCTAATGTAACCTGGCAGGGTGACCTGCTTCTCTAGGAAGAGGCTGGCAAGCAGCACGGCTCTGAGCTCCCACCTCTTCTTCAAAGATGACTCTGGATGGAGTCCGGGGAAGATGACCTCTACCCAGAGAGAGGCAGGGGCCCTGCCAGTTGTGAATCGGCTGCATCTCTCCTCCCAGTCAGTTGTGCCCCAGAGGTGGATCTCACGACTCCTGCTGAGGGCAAACTGGGGTCACCTTGTCCTATCCCAAGCCCTCCCGCTCAACAGGGCCAGTTTGTGGCTGGGCTTCCCACAGGCTAAGCTCAGCTCTGCCATCTGTGCTCGGGCTCTGTTGGGCTGGTGCCTGTTGATGCCTGTGACCCTGCAGCATCTGCCCACCTGAAGTGGCGGATGCTGCCAGCTTTCAGCTCTTGGGCAGCCTCCACTGACCCATGATGACCTGTGGGAGGATGGGTGCCAGCTGGAGATCCAGGACAAGAGGCAGAATGCAGGCTGGAAGTGCTGCAGCAACCAGGAGCTGCAGACCAGAGCCACAGCAGGCCCCAGAGGAGAGTGGCCTAGGGCAGAGCTCCACCACACACACTCCCATCACTTCACTGGGCCCTGGCTCCTTGGCACTGTGGCAGAGAATCAACACGGCACGTGTTTCTTTCCTTAGGTGTGTACGGCGTATGAGTGTAAGGGTGCACCCACTTATATGTGAGCATGTGAGAGCCAGCGACATGCTCCTGCATCAGTCATATGTCTCCAGTATCAACCCCCACCTTATTTTTTGAGGCAGGGTCTCTCGCTGAACTTGGAGTTCACCATTTTGGCAAGACCAGCTGGCCACGAGCCCTTGGGATCCTTTAGCTTCCCTTCTCATCCAATCCTGGCCCTGCACTGGGGTTAGATACGCAGGCCTCCGAACCTGGTTTTCACATGGGCGCTAGATATCTTAACTCAGGTCCTCATCTTACCTGTTGAGCCCTCTTCTCAACCTCTCCACTCAGTCTTCCTATTCCCTAACACATTATGACTCTTGTCCCTCCCAAAGCCAGCGCAAGGACAGGCACCAGTGCAGAGGCAAGACTTGGACTTTTTAGAGTCAGGGCACCTAACACTTTCTCACTTTATCTTTCAGAGGAGCAGGGGAAGGGGGCCAAGGACCCCGAAGTCACCCGAAGCAGATCCTGTTTACTCTCATAGGCCCAAATGACAGTCCCCAGGTCGCTGCTGACCTGAGAGTGTACTCGAAGCAGTGGGTGATACAGGGGACCCTCAGCACCCCCAGCACCTCGATCCAAGACTAACAGGGGGATGAAGAAGGACAAACTGACTCAGCAGCTGTACTGGGAAACATGGGAAGTGGCTGGGGGGCAGCATGGGCACTGGGAAGGGAGGAGGAATTTCCCATGTCTTAAGGGAAGGGGCTTTGGAAGGCAATGGGTAGCTGCTGGTGGAGAAAGCCACCTTCTTGATGTCATAGGCTGGCCTCAGAGGTAGTTAATATCCCACCTATTCTCATTCTCCATGCGCTTCTCAGGGGCTTTCCTGAGCTGGTTTTCCAGAGGACTGTCTGCAAATTAAGCCACAATAGAAAAGCCTGCTTCTTTATCCCACAGAACATACTGTTCCAGAATAGCAATGAAAACACGGTCATTACAGAGTCCCTTTAAAGATGCAGGCCGGCGGGAGAGGGCACCATTTGCCTGGGATGATTTATGTGTGGGGTGGGAGGGTTCTTTCAATCTACTCCTACCTGCTTGCTGATCTGCTAACATTGTGGGTGGACCCTGAAGAGCCACAAAACCAGACCAGCTGGTGGTGACAGGCATGCTAGAGCCTTGGGAAGGGATGGACCACTTGAACTTGGATGATTAGAGGCCAGGTTAAAGGACGTTGGTCCCACCTCTGAGATCCACAGAGGCTGCTTGCTAGGGTCTATAGTTCTCCTCAGTTGGGAGGAAAAGATGCCCTGAGCGTCTGCCAGAGACTCAAGCCTGAGGAAAGATGCCAATACCTTTGCTATCTTTTTTCTAGCTCCTTGGGGGTGGGGAACATACAGACAGATACAAGCCCTAGCACTGGTGTTGGGAGGCTCGGCTCTTTTCTGGACCACAGACTTGGGAACCACATGTGAAGCTGAAAAGCAACTTCCAAGATGCTGCCCGGTCATCAGCCCTCTGAACTGGGCAGAAGAAGGCAGGCGAGACACAGGTTCTGGGGCTCAGGTACGGCAGTGCCTACTACTCAGAGGCTCCGGGGGATGGGGGCACTAGTCTTCCTCTTCCTACTCTGAAGGCTGGGCCAGGCTGGAGGGCTGGCAGGCACCGGGACAATTAGCTCCCTGAGTTCTAAGTGTGGCATCTGGGAGACGAAGGCAGGGATTAATGCCTGTCTGCTTTCCTGAGGGGCTCCTTCTGTTTTGTCAGTTACTGGGACTTAGGGAGGGTGGCGTCCATCACGGGGAAGGCTAACAGAGAAGACTGAGGGAACAATTTAACACGGCGATAACAAAGCTTCTGAGTAATTCACCCAGCAAGTGGCAGCAGCCAGTACTCCCTGTGCTCAGTACCTACTGTGCTGCAGGGTTGGGGTATACTGGCAGAGTCTGCACAGTGTGGTGGCCTCCCCTGGTGGGGACCCAGTACCTGTCACTCCTCCCTGGAGTGACACCTTCCTCATTCTCCTCCTGTTCCCTACACCTGAGGAGGAAGTGATTTAGAGGGGCCTTAGTCATGGCACATTGAGATGCTAAGAGGCTAACAAAGCTTTAGCGGGACCTCTCTTGCCTGGGCGCCTGGCTGCCTGATGGGTTCCTGTGCCCACTCCCACAGCTGCAGAGGTGGCCCCGGACACCGGATGATTTAACTTACTATCAAATACCTACCGGACTTTCAATGGGAGGATCAAAGATGAAATTCTACCAGCACACAAAATCCTAGCCAGGGCTGCGTGCCTCAGGGGGGAAACAGACCATGGTGACAGCTACTGAAACGCCAACAAGACACATCTCCGGAACCCTTGCCTGCAGGGTCCTTCAGGAACCTACTTGGCCAGAAAGATGAACTACCATTCGGTAGTTCTTGAGATTAGTAAGTCCAGACCCCAGCAATATAGCTGACAGGGTCCATGGAGCCCTTAGCTGGGCCAGGGATGACTCAAGTCACGAGGCTACTGGCAGAAAGACCCCGCTCTCTCCTTGCCATTTCATATCAGTAAAGCTGCCACGGCCAGGACTGAGTGGCATCCAGCACACCTGATTACGTCCAGGGCCGAGAAGAACCAAGTGGGGGCAGAAAGGACTAAGGGACGCTGCACAAGCAGGAGGGAAACACTCCTGAGCCCGTCTCTGAAGCAGGCAGAGACATGGCCTCTGGAACCTTGCTGTCCTATTATCTGAAGCCTGTCTGGAGTATTACTCAGCTCCACCCCCAACACGCCACAGCACAAAGCAATCAAGAGTGAGGCAGGCAATTCATCCTCTTCCCTCATCCATGGGAAGACAGGAAGAAGGCTGCGCTGAGCCCAACCTGTCTGGAGAGGCTGTCTGGGAAGATGGACCAGTCTTGTCTATTCTGTTCACGAGACCCAGAACCTGCTTGTGTGCACCTCGCTGGCCTGGAGTGAGGCCAACACCCAACAAGTCTCTGGAACACAAGACCTTGCAGGTACCCCTCAAACCGCGCTAGCCCACAGCAATCTGCTGGCCTGGACCTAGAGGCCCATTCCAAGCCAAATTTGACCCTGAGGCTAAGACCTCACTCTGGAGCTGCCGAAGTGTGGCAGTGTGCACACTCTGTAGGAAGGGCTGAGACAGAAAAGGAAGATGGTTCAAACACTTCTGCCACTCACACCGGCCTGGTGTGCCCCAGGTCGGGAGAGGACACTCACCAGATAGATCCGGTAGGCATCCACCCGGCGCAGGGGCCCCCAGCACAGATCAGTGTCGTTGTATTTGGTATCTGTGTCCACGCCACAGGAGTCGTTTCCAGACACACTGCTAAAGAGAGCAATCGACAAACCTGGGCTTAGCACAAGCCCCTGTTTGGCTAGGAAGAGGGTGTGGGCCTGTACTTTTCACAAACCACCTCTTAGGGCAAGCCACACTTGTTCGTTCATGCAGTACCATGACTTTGAGGCCCAGGAATCCAAGTCACCTTCTTGATGGACAGGAAAGGGGACAGCGTGATATAGAACACGCCTTGTGAGGACAGAGGACACAGCTGGCCCCTGATGTGTGGGGAAGGGACTATGGGTTTGTTTAGGGCTTCGACGGAAGACCCTCTGCCCCGCTGGTGGAGGAGGCCTATGGGTCTGCACCAGTGTGGAAAATGAGGGGCTACTCACCAGGTCACCTGCATAAGGGACAAGGGCACAGCTGCAGCGTAGATGGCAAGGTCTCCGTACAGGTAAATAATGATGCAGAAATAGAACAAGTTGACCCCCACTGAAAGTAACAAAGCCACAGGTCAGGGAGCCAGAGACAGACACGTTCGCGTTCTTTTCTGACGGCTGAGTCTGCTGCTTCCGCTGCCCTCAGTTCTTCGGGCCATTTGCCTTCTACAGAAGGTAGGAAAAAAATGACCCCGAATTTCTGTTTCTTATTCTAGCTGGCTACACTGTGAGGCTGGCAGGAGATGCATCAGTTTGGGACTGGTGCCTGAGAGAGCTCGGCGAGGCCTGGAGATCAGAGAGAAAGAAATTGAATCTACACTGGCAGGGTGAAAGAGCTGGCTGGGGGGGGAGGAGGGCTTGCTTGCCACCACACTTGAGGGTCTGAGTTTGATCCTGGAGGGCACATGGTGGAAGGGAAGAGCCAATCTCAGCAGGCTGTCCTGTGCCCTACACACAGCGCCCCCCACCCAAACAAAATAAATACATAAAAATGTAAAAAGGGAAATGGATTTGGGTCCAAAGATCCAGGCTGATGTCCTGGAGAAGCTCAGGCACTGGCACCTAAGGCTCATGGCCCAGACACCCAGCTCCACGCTTGCATTTAGACTAAGTGTTCAAGTTCCCGATGTCACCAGTCTTAAGCGGCTGGCTTCTCTGAGGACAGGAAGAAAAATGAAGTGACAGCTCTCTTCTAATCCTGGTGGCTTAGGACAGCCTACAGGTCCCCAGGGGAAAGCCTGAGACACGTCAGTCCTGGGCTATGTGAGGTCACTCTGCTCCTCAGAATCCTGACCAAAATGGCCAGGAAAACACACACACACACACAAACACACACACACACACACACACACACACATACACAAAGAACCCATAAGGGCATAGGCACAGGCACAGCACCCGTTTAAACATGCCAGGCGTCATACCCTTACCTGACATGTTAGAATTGACCCTGACATGGCTTGAGGCCCCTGGGGCTGTCTGTCATTCATGACCCCAGGCTCTAGGTAGAGCCCACTCAGCCTGCCTTTCCTCTCCAATGCCGGTGGTCCCTGTGAGAAGGCATCACCTCCTCCCAGGCCCTCTTGGTCACCTGCCGAAAGCTACAGTATCGGCTGTTTATGAACTGCCATCAGCCCTCCTTGATCAATAAAATTTCATTACCAGACACAAAGTCGGAGGATCAATGAACTTCCTGAGAGGACATTAATGTCTGGGCCTGGTATTTCTAATTACAAAAAATGAGCGTGGAACCCTGGGGAACCTTTTGTGGAGGGTGCAGCTCCGCCAAAGGTGATGAGAACAACCTGGTCTGAGCTACTAAACACAGCTGAGGGGGAGCTGCAGCCCACCCCTCACAGAGGACATGTGTCAGTGTCTAAGGAGCTTGATGGTCACATCCAAGAGGCCATGCTGGAACTAGAGGCCAGAAACACTGCCTCAGAATCCTACAAATGCTCGGAACAGCCCCACGTCACCAGTGTCAAGCCTGAGAAGTCCTGCAGGAGGTACTGGGGAGGCTCTTCAACAGCTGGGGCTGCTCCCATACACATGTGCTACTTCATACGAGACGTGGGCGAACAAGACAAAACAAACCACTAGTGTATAGAAACCTTAAAGAAATCAGGGCAGGAGCATGGGGATCTGAGTTCAGATCTCCAGTACCCCAGAAAAAAGCCAGACATGCTCCTATAACCCTAGTGCTGGGGATAAGGAGGCAGGAGGGTTGCTAAGCCCGCTGGCCAGTCAGCCTAGATGAACAGGTGACCTCTAGGCTCTCAGGTTCAATGTGAGACCCTGTCTAAAATCTAAGGAGGACAGAGAGGGAGGGAGACACCTGATGTCAGCCTCTCTCTCCACAGCTACACTCAAGACCAGAAGGAATTGGCAAAGACGCCCCACTTGGCAAATGGGGAGGCTTTGACAAAGGGGCAGAAGTATCTTCTAAGATAGCTTAGAGGCTGTGCTCCATGCCCGAGAAAGGAGGCACAGGTTAGGTGTAGGCACTAAATATTAAACTCTGAAAACAGCCCATTTTCAAAAAAAAATATTTACCACAGAGGCAGAAAAGGATTGGCAGATGCAGATTCTGGAGTCAGGTGGATACCTGCGGGTTGCAGCAAATGCCAGCCAGGAACAGGCAGAGCCCGGAAGGAGCATGTTGCCTCACTGGGTAAAACTGGTGTGGGCTCCTAGTGCCCTCTGCTGGCTGATAGGGGACAGGGATGTGTAGCAAATCCCATGGCTTCTTTTCTGGAAAGTGACCTAAGACCTGTACTAGCAGGGTGGATAGCCCTTACTCTTCAGGCCAGGGGACAGCGAGGACCCCCAGGAAGACAACGGAAAGCAGGACAGGCCTTGCAGCAGGACAGCCCCTCCAGTGTTCTGCCCCCCCGTGTGCCCTGCCCTTCAACACGGAAGCCCCGTGACCAAGGCCAGGAGTTCAGCAAAGGCCAAATGTGCCCCGTCCCATTTACTATCCCTGAGTGACGGTTACCTTTATTGAAGAACATGGAAGCCATCTGTCCCATTTCCACCCGGTCTGTGATTTCAAAAAGGCTGGCTGATGAGCGTCTCTCTGTGGGGCCAGAACAGACAGAGATGTGGTTGTTCACCAGAAGAGCCCTGAGGGGGGGAGCTGCTTGAACTCTGGGAATTCTCTAGAACAAGTAAGTCTCCAAGCTTCTCCAACTCTTTAAACTTTTTCTCCCTCACTGCTGGGTCCCCAGCGCTCCTCTGCTGACCTGTATTTTCCACGCTATTTAATCTTCTAATATTTTTTGCTTCAAGCGTTTGAAGTCTTTTTATTTATTTAATTATTTGTGTGTGTGGTGCTGGGGATGAAGCTCAGACCTCAGGGCACAGTGGGGAAGTTTCTACCAACTCACTGCCCCTACCTCTGACCAGCACGGGGACGAGGCAGTGAGGAAAGGGTGTGTGTGTTGGGTGTGTGTGGGAGAAAGGATGAATCCAGAGAGGCATATGAATGCAGGCAGACCATATTTCAGCAATGTTAGAAGGTTGGGAAACTGAGGCACACAGCTCAGGTAATTGCCAAATTACACACAGGAGGAAGAGCCAGCAGAGGCCAGGCAGGCCCATGCCCAGCATCCCTGGGCCTGTGTTCTGTGTCCTGAACCCCACAGGCCTTCTAAACTGACACCTGAGAGGATGCCAGCAGGGAAACTCCCCAGGAGCCTCTCTACAGAGACCCAGGAGGATGTGTGGAGTTTGCCCAGCGGCCCAAGACTTACGCACAGACAGGATGGGCCGTTTCTCTGCCCGCTCATAGTTGTCTTGGGTGAGGATGTCACTGTCAGAGGCCGTGGAGGAGTCTTCTTCTTCCTCTTCCTGGGAGACAGGAGAATGGAGAGGAGGGGTGGGAACAGACAAGGACAGAGGTGAGTGCACAGGGCTAGAAACCCCAGTCCACAGTGGCCCTTCCTCCACTCATTCTCTTCAGAAGATGGAGACAGCAGAGCCTCCTGGGACAAAGGTTCAGAATGACATTGAACTCCAAGTGACTGTGTGGGGGACTGAGGTTGCAGTGCTGAGACAGCAGCTACTGTGTGTGCCCCTTGGGGTTCATCTACTTAGCTGTGGCCCTGGAACTTGGGCCGAGGCTGCTGGAGAGAAGCCTGCCGAGACTGCCTTAGAGACACCACCCGAGGACGAGGGCAATGCACACACCTTGTGGATCTCCATCCTCTTCCAGCGGAGCTGGGCGTTGGCTGCGGCCATGGCCTCCATCACAAAGGTGGTTGTCACAAAGCTGGGGAGGAAGCCACATGTTAGTGACACAGAGAAGGTCGCAGGAAATATAATCTGGCCCAAGCAACAAATCTGCAGCACTCTCTCCTCTGAGAGTTGTTCCCTACGGAAATCCTGGGATGGTACTCCCTGGCCACAAGGCATGGCTTTGGCCCAGTGAGATGGCTCAGTGGGCAAGGGTGTTTGCTGCCTTGTCTGAGTGGATCACAGGGGCCCACCTGATGGAAAGAGAAAACCCATTCCTACAGGAACCTGCGCGCTCACACACACTAAATAAACATAAAAGAGAAACTAAAGTGTCATTGTGCACACCAAGTCATTTGTTTTTACTTAAAGTCATCACCAACATCAGAACCGATCTCCAACGCATGGGAGAAAGGCACGAAAGGAGCCGGTGGGAGGTGTGCCAGCTAGTTTTAGGTCAACTTGACACCAGCTACAGTTGACTGAAGGGAGGAAACCTCAATGAGAAAATGCCTCCAGAAGACCTGGCACAGTGCATTTTCTTTCTTTCTTAAAATAATTTATTTTTTATTTTATGTGCATTGGTGTTTTGCCTACATGTATGTCTCTGTGAGGATGCCAGATCCCCCGCAACTGGAGTTACAGACAGTTGTGAGCTGCCATGTGTGTGCTAGGAATTGCAACCGGGTCCTCTGGAAGAGCAGCCAGTGCTCTTAACCACTGAGCCATCTCTCCGGCCCTCTGTAGGGCATTTAATTAGTGACTGATGAAGAGGATCCAGCCCACTGAGGGTGACGCCATCCTTGGGCTGGTTCTATAAGAAAACAGCAGGCTGAGCAAGCCATGGGGAGCAAGCCAGTAAGCAACTCCCCTACAAGGCCTCTGCTTCAGCTCCTGCTTCCAGGTTCCTGCCCCAATGTCCTTCAATGATGGCCTGTGGTGTGGAAGTGTAAGCCAAATGAACCCTTTTGTTCCCAACTTGCTTTGATTATAGTGTTTCATCACAGCAACGGTAACCCCAACTAGGACTGCCGGGGTGGGGGTGATGTGGGCAAAGCAGCACTACCCCCAGAAAAGGGCCTGTTGGGGAGAACACTAGTGGTCTTCTGAGGTGGCAGGCTGACTCACAAGGGGGCCTCTCAGACCTTCTGGAAGGACGGCAGGCAACCTTCCCTGCTTGCCAGAACACAGAGCATGGGCCAGCTTCCTATGGATGGCTGAAGCTGCATCTGGACTCTGGAATCAAACCCCTTTCCTCTGACAGCACTTTCATTTCCTAAATAATATGACTCATCTTTAAATAAGTGTGCATTCCTGTTTCTCTAAATGGAGACTGGGAAATGGCACCAGACACAGCCCACAGCCTACCGGGCAATGAGAGGGGTGCTGTGCTCCCATTCGTAGGCGATATAGGGTGCAGCCTTCAGCTGCTGCAGCCCTGGGCATAAATCTACTTGGGACACCTGTTTCCCAGTGTTTGAGGCCAGCACAGCCGTGTCCCCACACCCTCCAACACTGACATCAGCTAACAGTAAATGCTCAGCCATGAAGTCAGGTGGGAAAGGATCTGCAGAGCTGCTCAGAGCTAAGCCTGCATCAACCCTCCACCAGAGGATAAGGGATGTGAGGTGGGGGGGGGCAAGCCTGAAGAAGCCCCAGAAAGGGCTCTCATTATCTTGCCTAACTGAATCTTCTGCGGACTCTGCATTCCCATGTCTTATTGGAAGCAAACTGAAATCAATCTTAATTAAGGCATAAGAAAGCTTCTTATGGTTGCACAAAGCCAACTCATTGATCACACTCAAATGTAAATGGGCTTAGCGGGGCTGGATGGGGGGGATGGCAGCCCCTACTGGAGGCCTCCGACAACCACTTCCCTATCAGATGGCTGCCTGTTCTGAAGGACCTTGAGAGGGGACACACAGTGACGTAAGGACAAGGACCCTGAGAGCTCTTGGTCACCAGAGCACAAAGTACGTAATTAGCCAACAGTACTCTGAGGTTCACCCCAAGGTTCCCCAAAATAAGAGCACAAAGAAACCCCAAACCCTTCCCGGGAGCCTCTTCTGGGTCTGTTTACTTCAGCTTTTATCTTTATTTCATTCTTTCTAGGGTGCCCTTCCCCTCAAACCTCTGATGAGATGCACCCCTCCCCACACCCTTGGTCCTACTCGAATCCAGTCTCCCCACCTCCCTAGCCCCCCTCTGGCTATGCTTTATCCTTTTCTCTTATCAACTTGCTCCACAATTTATGGGTGACTTTCCCTACTCTGTCCCCATCCCCGATGTGATCAAGTCTACAAGGGCAGAGAGATCTTGGCTTTACTGAACGTTAAGTACCAAACTGAGGATGATGTACGAGAAGAGCTGTCTCTCAGCTGTCTACACGTTTCCCTCCCATTTTCTAGGTGGGGGGCAGTATTTGCTCTGTAGCTGAGGATGACCTACTGATTGTCCTGTAGCTGTGCCCTCCCCCAAGTGCTGGGATTACAGGTGTGCACACCCGCCTGGCTTCCTTCTGTTTTGAAGATTTATTTCAATCTTTATTTTATTTATTGATTTATTGATTGATTGATTAATTGATTGATTGATTGCCTGCATGTATGCATGTGCACTGCATTGCCCGTGGAAGTGAGGGCATCGGATCCCCTCAGCTGGAACTGCAGACGGTTGTCAGCCACTTTGCAGATGCTGGGAACCAAATCCTCAGGAAGAGCAACAAGTGCTCTAAACTGCTGAGACATCTCTCCAGCCCCCACTCCCAGGTCTTTAACATGGATTCCCACCTGGTGGACAGGGGTGGACTTGCCCCTGAAGTCCCACTGTGATGGGACTTCTGAGTGATACTGGAATCCCTAAGAAGAGGTTCTGTCTGCACTGAGGTGCCAGCTGCTGACCCCTCTAACATCTGGTTGACAAAGCAAGTGTTCCTGGAGGCCTGGGTAAGTGGGCCGGACACAAGGCAGATACTTAAAAAACTGATTGCCCCTGTATGTGTGTATGTGCATGCATATATACCTGTGTGTAGGTGTGCGTGTGTGTGTGTATACATATGTGTATATGTGTGTGCCTGGGTGCTTTTCATTTACCTGGTGAATTATTTTAAGCAAATCCTGAACTGATTCCCCAGGCAGCCTTCAGGTCTGCTAAATTCCTCTTCAGTGGTTAGCTGCTGTTTTCTCAGAGAGCAAGGACTGATGGTTAAAGAGATAAAGCTCAGAACAGGGAAGCTGAATCGGCCAGGAGTGGCTGGTCAGCACCTCTGAGACAGAACAAGGCTTCACTGGTGTCCTGGCTCAAGGCCTGGGCGACCTTTGGATCCATTTTCCTTACTCTGGGCCAACTAGCTTAGGACATGCTTCCCTACACATACGGGAAACAGCAATCTTCCTACCGTCAAGAGCTCTCCAGTTAATCAGGAAACATTTGGGCTCCCTGGGTGTACCTACTCCAGTTCTGTCCCCAGCCCAAGGACATGGCAGTCCACCCTCCACCCCCACAGCTCTTACCTCATGAAGCCCAGGAATACCAGCAGGATGAGACTGACGAGCCACCCAGCGGTGGCAAAGGCCTTGGGCATGGTGAGCGCGCCTGTGCCCACAATAAGGTTAAACATGTACACCAGCCCGACCTGGAACCAACAGGAGCAAAATTCAGTCAGGGGATTAATTAGCCTAAAGACAGCTTTGGGTGACATTACAACTGTGGAGGCCTTCCAAGATTCACCAAGGGGACAGGAGGGACAGCACCTGAGTCCTAAGGAGCCAGACTCTGTAGTTAGGTGTTGGGAAGCCAAGCATTGGCATGGACACCCAGAGAATGACAGCCCTGAGACCTCCATTCCTGTCAACTTAGGTCTGTTTCCAACTATCCAAAGCAACGTCATACTACTTGTGCTCTGCTCAGCCTGGCTGGGCTTCCTGAAGACAGACACCACAGGTAGGACACCGGCACAGGGCTGAACAAGACCACTGACCTCCAGAAAACCTCCCAGAGAGGGCCAATCCCCGAACTCCCTCCTCCTCTGCACCAGGCCTTGCCACCGCCCACTGGGCAGCAACATCCACACACCGCTGGACTGCGTCCTTCTCCGTACACCAACTTCAGGATTGTGCTGCTGTTTTGTTTGAGACGAAGTCTTGTTACATAGTCCTCTCTGACCTAGTGCTGTGTAGCCCAGACCGGCCTTAAACTCAGGCAATCTTTCTGTCTCAGCCTTTCGAGTCTTGGCATCACAGCAATACATCACCACAGTTGAATAGCAAGTTCAGGATTTAAAACAACAGCGAAACCTTGAATCCCTAATTCAAGGACAGAGAGATGGTTCAGAGGGCAAAGGTGCCTGCTGCCAAGCCTGATGACCTGAGTTCAATCCCCAGGACCCACGCAGGAGGTAAGAACTGACTTCTGCAAGTTGCCCCCTAGCTGCCACCCATCTGAGTGTATGCACATGCACACACATACACATACTACATCAATATATAAAAATGTACAATACTGACACATGATTCATGTGCTAAAAAATTTAGCTCAAAAGACATCACCAGACCCTGCTCAGGTTATCTGGGGCGTGACAGTGCGCCTCTGGCCTTATGAACTGTAAGTAGACTTTTGACAAGTGACTGCGCCTACAGCAAACACATTTTTACCTTGGCTGGGGTCAATTCCATCACTGGCACTTTGAAGCCAGTGTGTATCTGGCTAGCTCAGTCCGCTCATCCCATTCAACCATTACTGAGCCCCCAGTGGACCTGATCCAGTACTTGGAGATGGGGATTCAATGGCCCTAGACAGACGCGCCCTTCGCCTGACAATGCGACCTATGACCCAGGGAGAGACAATGAGGGGGTGACAGCAATGATGCTGAAATGAAGAAAGGGATCATGGCTGTCCCGAGGGGTGACGTAAAGCCCTTTAAATAAGTGGTACTCAGCTGGCTCTGGGGGTCCCGCTCTTGTAATCCCAGCATTGGGAGTCTAAGGGAGGAGGACATGGGTCTGGCCAGCCTAGGTTTCACAGTGAGCTACTGAAAAAAAAAAAAAAAGAAAGAAAGAAAAAAAGAAAACCACGAGCTGATGAGATGGCTCAGCAGGTACGAGCGTGTGTGAGAAGGGTGGCACCCTCAGTTTGATCCCCTGGACAGACTCGGGTAACGGTGGAGAGAACCGACCCCCCCAGAGCTGTCCTCCTACCTCCACATATGCACTGTGTCATGTGCACATCCCCGGAGTGTGCCTCCCTCCTTCACAAGGAAATGAAACAGACTACAAAAGGAACAAACAGGTCAAGGGAAGGGACTTCCAGGTACAAAAAGTCTACAGCAGGAGAGGTGGAGGGGCTGAAGGGCCTCGAATGTGAAGGTCAAAGGGACACTGAGACAGACGGTGGGGTAAGGACTTTTGAGTATTAATGCCATGGACAGGCAGACAATAGCACAGTGAGGGCTCTGAAGAGAAGAATCAGGGCCCCTGTGGCACAAGTGGGGGTGTCTTACAGCTTTTACAATGGAGATAACTTCCCAGTGTAGCCTGCAACCAGGCTCTCTGACTGCCATGCTGGGAACAGAAAAAGGGGTGGGGAGGTGTGGCCACCCATACTTCCAGTCTGGATGCAACTCATGCCTTTAGGTTGAGACCCTGGTACTGTTAGCTAGGGGTTCACAATGCCCAGATCTGCGCAAGAGGGAGGCCACTGCAGGAGCTGCGGTCTGAGCAGCAGCTGGAATCTAACAGGTGTCTGTTGGGCTTTCTGAAAGCCATACAGTGGCTGAGGTAAGTGAACCAAGCCATGGAGGACGCAGGAGGTGTCCTTCCTCATGGAAGTGATGGAGGTGCCACCGTTTGTGGGTTTTAAGCAGGTGTGATGGGCAAGACAAGACGATGCAGAGGCGCTTCCATCTCGGGTTCTTGCTGAGGTGGTTTATCTAGAATCTATCTCCTTGATGGAGAATCCTGTGGAAAACCACCCAGCTCTGTTCTAGGAACCAAAGGTCAGGCTGCCCTAACTAACTTATCTTAGCCTTTGTTAAACCTGCCTGTTTGTGCAGAACCTCCTCCAGATAACGGCTTATCTTATGGTCTGTTAAAAACTGCTTGCTTCAGACTGCTAATACCGTGAACACCCCCCTTCATCCCCCACCCCCGCTGAGTGACAGGTGTGGATGAGGGCCTACTCTTAAAAACCCCACGTTCTGGACACGGGGCCACACCTAAAATCCCATACCACCCCCAACACTTGGGTTTGGTCCCAGCTGGCTGGAATAAAAACATTCATTTCGCTATACACTGTGTCTGAGTGGTCATCTCTGGTTCTCCCCCTTCCCCCTGTAACAGGGACTAACAACAGATACCAGCTGACCCCTAACATCTGGATTCCTAACGTCACCCTTTGCTCTCCGTCTATCACTATTACAAGAAGCACTAAGCAGGGGGTAAAGACTTCATGAAAACAGCCTGGGTGAGGCTTCTCATGGTGGAACTAAGAAGGCAAAGGGTTTTAAGAAAGTGACACTAGGCAAAAACTTTCTGGGAGAATTAAGTAGTCATTTGTAGAAGCTGAGCTTCTTTAATCCCAGCACGTAGATCTCTGAGTTTGAGGTCAGCCTGGTCTACAGAGCAAGTTCCAGGACAGCCAAGATTACACAGACATACCCTGTCTTAAAAAACAAACAAAAAAGAAACATTTGTATGGTTGGAGAGATGGCTCAGTGGTTAAGAGCACTGGCTGTTCTTCCAGAGGACATGGGTTCGATTCTCAGCACTACATGGTGGCTGACAACCATCTATAAATTCCATTCTGGGGATCTAATACCCTTTTCGGGCTTCTGTAGGAACCACAATCACATGATGAACATATATAATTCAGGAAAAATGCATAAAATTTTTAATTAAAAGAATAAACTAGGAAACAGACAGATGTCTTGCTTTGTTGCAATTTTTAGGTCCAGAGTAAACACTGTGTCTGCTGGGAGCTCAGAGAGCCATGCAGGGCAAGGCAGGACTTCTTTGCCATGGGTGGGCTTCAGAACTCTAAAAATTGAAACTTTGAAATTTATGCCCTGGCAATGCTAAGGCATGCTTGGGCAGCCCATATATTGTGGTTCTATTGAACTTGTTCATATTGGGTTTCATAGTCTAAATTGATGAGGACGACTGACCAGGTCTCTTCTTTAAGAGGGCACCAGATCTCATTACAGATGGTTGTGAGCCACCATGTGGTTGCTGGGAACTGAACTCAGGACCTTTGGAAGAGCAGGCAGTTCTCTTAACTGCTGAACCATCTCTCTCAGAAGTCTGGTAACATATTAAATCCTCTTTACATTTGGGAAAGGTACTCAGTGAATGCCAGTCATGAGGAGCAGGCAAAAGGAAGCCATTCTCAACTCAGCCACAGGCCAGGGCAAAAGGAGCTGTGGAAAGGGAAAAAGAGGTCACGTGACAGTGGGGAAAGCAACCTCATTGGAGGAGTGGCAGACAGTGGAGGAATAAGATCCTGCTGTGTTCTTTTTGGATAAGTTTACATATGCAGGCTCACTGGACTCCCCTGTGGCTGAACTAGGGGAAGAGCAGCCCCAGCAGCCCCATACCCTCATACGGTGTCTTATCTGCCTTTCTTCCATCCAGAAGACAATGATGACACCAAGCACCATCTCCCAAAGAGCCCCTCTGGTGCCAACCAAAGGAATCAGAAGGCAGCCATGATGTGTGTGTGTGAGCCTGACCAGGATTTAAGACTATAGGGCTGGGGAGATGGCACAGTCAGCAAAGTGCTTGCCATGCAAACATAAGGACCTGAGCTCAATCCTGAGCACACACACAAAAACCTGGGTGATGTGGGACAATTCTGTATTATGTCAATTATGTTTTAAATAAATGCTGATTGGCCAGTAGCCAGGCAGGACAACCAGACAGGAAGTAGAGGTGGGTTAATGAGAACAGGAGAATTCTGGGAAGGAGGAAGCCCATTCCTCCTGAGTCCTGTCCCAAACACAGAAGGAAGATGTGATTGCCCTGCTGAAAAAGGTACTGAGCCATGTGGCTAACATAGATAAGAATAATGGGCTAATATAAGTTATAAGAGTTAATAAGAGGGGCTGGAGAGATGGCTCAGAAGGTAAGAGCACTGGCTGCTCTTCCAGAGGTCCTGAGTTCAATTCCCAGCAACCACATGGTGGCTCACAGCCATCTGTAATGAGACCTGGTTCCTTCCTTGCCAGCAGTACATTGTATGCTTAGTAAATAAATCTTAAAAAAAAAAAAGAATATAAAAAAAGAGTTAATAAGAAGCCTGAGCTAATGGACCAATCAGTTTATGATTAATGTAGACCTCTGTGTGATTTCTTTGAGACTTAATGATTGTGGGAACCGGGCAGCACAGGAACCTAGCACAGAAACCTCAGACAACACCTGGGGTTCAGCTGGGCGCGGATCAAAAGGCAAGTGGATATCTGAGTTTGAGACCAGCCTGGTCTAAACAGTGAGTTCCAGGCTAGCCACTACACAGTAAGAGTGTCTCAAAATAACAAATACTCAATCCTAGAATGGTAGCATGTACTTGTCCCAGTAGGGACACAGGAGGACCCTTGGGCTAGCTGTCCAGCCAGCCTAGCTGAATAGGGAACTATAGGTTAAGAGCACTTACTACTCCTGCAGAGCACCAGAGTTTGGAGCCCAGCACCCATGTCAGGCATCTCACAAGCATCACTTCAGGGTATACAACACCCTCTTCTTGTCTCCATGAGCGCCTGCACTCATTTTCACATACCCCCACACAGATACACACACAACAGGGTTTCAAATGATAAGAATAAGCTCAGAGAGACAGGGCAGGAGGAGAGAGGGGAAGGGGGATGGCATCGGCAGCGGCAGGGGTAGTGGTGGTGTGCAACTGGAGAGGTGGCTCGGTGGTCAAGAACACTAGGCTGCTCTTTCTAAAATCCAGGTTCAATTCCCAGCTCCCAAGTGGTAGCTAACAACCATCTCTAAGTCTAGCTCTAGGGGATCTCATGTCCTTTTCTGGACTCTGTGGGCACCAGCTGCATGGCGCACAGACACACGCAAGCAAAATACCCCAAAACATAAAACTTAAAAAACAATAACCAGGGCTGGAGAGATGGCTCAGCAGTTAAGAGCAAGTTAAGAGGCTCCCTTTCCAGAGGTCCTGAGTTCAATCCCCAGCAATCACTTGGTGACTCACAACCATCTATAGTGGGATCTGGTGCCCTCTTCTGGCCTGCAGGCAAAACACTGTATACATTAAGAAAAAAAAAACCAAAAAACCAATAACACACACACACACACACACACACACACACACACACACCGTTATTCTAGGATGGTGGATGAAGAAGCCCTAAGGTAAAGTGGACGAGGCGGTGGAAGGGGGAAGGAGCATGAGTCAGAGGCTGGGTGACGTCAGGGAAGCAGCCCGTAGCTGAGCAAATCCCACAGAGGGGGAAGCGGGGCGTGGAGTCAAGGAACCCCTGGCAACTGAAAGCTGCCGAGACAGGAGCATGAGTAGCCCCTGGCAAGTGACCCATGCTCAGTAGGAGGCCACATCCCAGAATATATTGGTAGCACGAGCTGAACTTGATGGATTTTTGTTCTGGTTTTGTTTCAAAAAGGACACAGAGTTGAGTGGGTAGGGAAGTGGGGAGGATCTGGGAGGAGCTGGGGGAGGAGGTCAATATGTTCAAAACACATTATACAAAATTCTCAGAAAACTAATTTTAAAAAAATTCTCAGGATCTGGAGAGATGGCTCAGTGATAAAGAGCACTTGTTGCTCTCACGGAGGACTCTGGTTCAACTCACAGCATGTGGTGGCTTAAAACCAGACATAGAGCCAGGCATTAATCCCAGCACTCGGGAGGCAGAGGCAGGTGGATCTCTGGGAGTTCGAGGCCAGCCTCGTCTACATGAGCTAGTTCCAGGACAGGCTCCAAAGCCACAGAGAAACCTTGCCTCGAAAAAAGCAGAAACAAAACAAACAAACAAACAAACAACAACAACAACAAAACCAGACATAGCCCCAGTTCCGGGGGGGGGGGGGTTCCCTGATGTTCTCTTCCAGCCTTTCCACACTGCATGCGTGTGATCTATACATACAGTCCAAACATTCACCCACATTAAAAATAAATCTTTAAAAGAAAAATGAAGACCCACAGGAAGGAGGCTGCTGTCCGCAGAACCCTGACACCACCTCCTGGTTAAGCCGTCACCACCCATCTTTCCCCCACATTTCTCTTCACTATTAAGATAAAAAAAAAAAACAAGCAATAAAACAACAACAAACCCAGCACTTGTTTATAGCAACCACAAAGACCCTGGATAAAATAAAACACATATAAAATGCAAGGGAGAAAAGGAGCTGGGGGAGCAGTGCTCCGCAGGCATGCAGGCCTAACTCTCCAGGCTCCTGCGGACACACGGTAGCATGTGGATGATTCCATTACAGGCAGAGGCACAAGAAATGGGGCCATAAACTGCTTTCCTTCTAAAACTCAGCCACAGCAATGACTCATTTCCTTGTCTCTCAGTTTGTAGTTATTGTAAGAAGCAGAAACCGTGGCAACTTTTAGGGATCGGGCAGATGTCTTACTGCTGACAGAGGAGACTAGCAACGATCACATGACTGCACAAACGGAGGCTCGCTGTCCCTTCCATTCCAACATTCGAGAGAGACCTGCCCTGGTCAACTGCAGAGGGAAAGGGGAAGATTCTGTGGCTGTGTGTGAACAGCAGAGCAGCTGCTGAAGCTGGGAAAGTTCTAGAAGGAAGGCTCCGTGGAGAAGAGCCACTTTTCATGGTGAGAGCTGTAGGGCTGTGAGTCAATCCTGGTTATTCACACGATCACCCCCAGCTACGTACGCAGTGAAGGCCCTGTGTCGTAATAACCGCAATCGACTGGCTGTTACCCAGAGAAGATAAACTGAGTGCGTGGGGGAGCGACGGGGCCACAGACTCAAGACAGAGAGAAATCAATCCGTCTAATTGTCATAATTGCAGCCTCTACCAAACGGCAATTGGAAGTCTCTGCAGTTCATCTCTTTTGACATCCGAGACCATAAAAGTTATGTAATTTAAAATCCAGCTAAAGACAAAAGAGGCCGAAGACTCCTGAGTTGGATGAAACTCCAAGACCACAGCTGTCAGGGACTGCCCTTTTGAACGGCAGAACTGTGGGCAATCTGTAGAGGCCCCAAGACAGACATCACGGGAGACTTAACAAGTTAGTTGTGTTTGGCTTGACACTCTATGGGAGGCATCGAGAAAGGGAACTGGGGCTGAAGAAACAGGGCAGCACTTAAGAACACCTGCTGCTCCTGCAGGGGACTTGAGTTCAGTTCCCAGCACCCACACTGGGCAGCTTACAACCACTGCATCTCCATCTCCACGGCATCGGTGCCCTTTTCTGGGTTTTGTAGGCGTGCCCATAGCCACATACAGACGCGTCATTAGAAATAAAAACTTTTAAAAATAACAAATAAATGAAAGGGGAAATGAGCCTGATATTCATAGTCTGGGCTGAGACAATTGAACCCTGACTTCGGCCCCGTGAAGTTTCAGTCTCAGTTTTGCCAGGGTTTGCTTAAACCAGGGCAACCACCAGAACAGTGGGCTTCTCCCCCCCTTTTTTGTTTTGTTTTTGATACACGGTTTCTCTGTGTAGCTTTGGAGTCTGTCTTGGAACTTGCTCTGTAAACCAGGCTGGCCTCAAACTCAGAGTTCGGCCTGCCTCTGCCTCCCAAGTGCTGGATTAAAGGTGTGTGCCCCCACTGCCCAGACTGTGGATTTCTCTAGACACCAGAAGCATGACGGTGAGCAGAACACATTTACAGAGGAAAACTCACATAAGGAGAATAGAGCTCCCCGGTCTCTGTGATTTCACCCACCATCTCCAAAGAATGAAGAAGGGCTGGCGGAAGAGGCTGCTTCTGTGCAAGGCCAGCAGCTGCTGCGGCTCCTAAGACGAAAGAGTAGACTTTAGTTTTCTGACGGACAGAGATGGGAACGGGGTAGACTTGGGGTCTGCCTCTTTCACCTCCAGCCCTCTGATCTCAGACACTTTGGCTTCAGTGTCTGTCATGGGACAGCCTTGGTGGGACGCAGCTCCCTGGACAGTGCCTTCCAACTTTACCGTTGCTATGCACGGCACTTTTCTATGCCTGGATGCTGTTCAACACTCCAAGTACTGAGGGGCCTCCGAAGACGCCGTCAAAGCCCTCCTTTAACCTAAGGGTGCTTATATCCACTTCATTACAGTATCTGTGAGCTCACTTCTACACAGGACAGCCAGCACAGCTGTCTGCCTCTCGGCCTACAGCAGACAGCCAGGGTTTTCCTAGGTCGCCCCGCCATCCTAACTTCTTGCCCCAGAGCTTCTTTTAAATGGAGCTTCCCGCTGCCTCACCTGTCTTCCGCCCTACCTTAGGGTTCCCTACCCTTAAGCCTCCCTCCCTTCTCAAGATCCCGGCTCAGAGCCTCTCCCTCTCCTTCACTCCTGGTGAGACTCCAAAATTCACACCTATCTCCACCGCATCCTACCCTCCCACTCGTCCCAGACCTGCAGCACAGCTAGCTCCGGGCCACAGTGGCCACCGCCTCCAATTCTTCAGCTGCCACCCGGCACCAGCTGTCCCGCACCAGGGCCCGCAGCACGCATGCGCATATTCCCCAGCCCACCTTCCAGGAGAGCGCGTCGAGAGGGGCACCGTGTTCTGATTGGGCGCCTCGCGGGGGCGTGGCCGGGATTGGGCCCCGCGGCTGCCGTCTGCGTGGCGGAAGTGGAGGGTGCGCGCCCCCGCGCATGCGGAAAACCTGGCTGTCTGGCAGAGGTGCTGACGCCTGTTGTTGGGGACGCCTTCCTCGGCGGGGGATGGGTGTGAGCTTGGCAATTTGCAGACTACGGCGGTTAGAGGGTCAATGAACCACTGTCGTGGCGCGCAAAGCGCTGAGGCTTGAGAACTTCGAGTGGGGTGTGGGGAACCAGAAAGGGGGGAAGGCCAGAGCCGGGTGGCGTGGACGCTGGAAGGAAGGTTGGAAAACAGGTTTAAAGAGGGGTTGTCAAGTCGTTTGAGGGTGGACTCCCAGGACTGGGGCACGTCGCGTGTGAATCCTAGTTATTTGGCGTTCGGGTTTGATAAATCCAAGTTCTTGGGAATAGAGACCGCAGCTAATGCTTGGCCCCCGAGATGAGAACCGAGAATTGTTGGCCATTTTGGTTCTTTATCTGGCAAGAGTTTTGGAATCTCTGTTCTTTCAAATATTCGTGGGGGAAAGGCAGGACGCCCCCTTGTTAAATAGCCCTACCCGTACAGGAAAAGCCTGAGTTTCCACCCTACGTGGAAAAACACTTGGGGCTCTGAAGTCTTTAACTCTCACACCTGTAGGCAGCTACAATGAGGCTGAATCAGAACACCGTGCTGCTGGGCAAGAAGGTGGTCCTGGTACCCTACACCTCCGAACATGTGCCTAGGTAACCCAGCTGGGAGCAGTTGTTGCTGTGTGGGGGGCAGTGGAGATCGGCCCAGTGAAAAGGCCTTTTTCAGTCCTAATCTCGGAGCCGGTTTTGTCCTAGGGAACATTACTTGTGCGAGGCTGCAGAACCCTCGGGAGGTAGAGGCAGGTGGATCTCTGTGAGACTGAGGCCAGCCTGGGCTACATAGTAAGCTTTCCAGGTCAGCCAGGGCTTCACAGAGAGACTGTGTCTCCAAAGGGGATAAAATTACATCCAGGAAGGATAATGCTGAAGTGGAGAACTCGCTTCCCATTTCCCCCTTTCACCTCTCAGCTTCCCTTTTGGCTTTTAAATTAGGAATTGCATCATCTAAATGTGTGTAGCAAAGAATAAAGACATGTCCTCTTTCCTCGTTCTCGGTTACTGATGGCCCTTCCATGTGCCTGCTCCAGATGTAGAGTGTTGCATGATCTTGATAGGTACTGTTTAAAAGGCCAGAAGTGAGTGGCAGGGACTCCTGTGGGTGGGGTTCATCAGCGAATGCCTGGTAGATTGAGAAACTAACTGTGGAGAGAAGATGCTCCCATCCTCTACCACTAGTTTTGTTTTTGGGGAGGTCCCTGGAGGTCTGCCCAACCGTCTTTGCTGAGGCTGGCTTGGCATATCCTTATCCTCAGGAATTGGAGGAATGTTTGACTTCACAAGGCCTGGGTGGAAAGCTGGGCACAGCTTTCCTGGGTGGAAAGGCTGCCCCTCTCTGCTGCTTGAGGGAAAGACCTGCCTTTTCTGACTGACCACAGCCTTCTTCTTGAGTCTTCTGTCAGTGCTGTGGGGCCTTCATCCCTGCCTTCCTCCTCTTCATCTCAGAAAGCATGAACCCATACTGTGTGTTGGGTTTCATTTCTGTGTTTATGCTCGTACTTCAGAGCGATTTGGAATTGTGGTGCCGACAGGCCAACACTGAGTCCTCTCTGCAGACAGAGCTTGCGCGCTCGTCCTCTCAGAGAGGGTCTCCTGTCACTCTCAGGCTGACCTCAAACTCCGGATCCTCCCTCCTCCCCCTCCCAGGTGCTGGGCATCCAGGCTTGTCCCTCCGCACCCAGCGAAATCCATGCTGTTGATCCACCAATCTAAGACCAAGTCTTCCCCCCACTCCCCGCATCCACAGGTACCACGAGTGGATGAAGTCGGAGGAGCTGCGGCACCTGACAGCCTCGGAACCGCTGACCCTAGAGCAGGAGTACGCCATGCAGGGCAGCTGGTGTGAAGATGAAGACAGTGAGGAGCGCCCCTCCCCGCCCCAGCCTCCCAGGCAGCCTCCACTTTCCCCGTCCTTTCTCACCTCTCAGCTACTGCCCCTCTCGGGGTGTCACTAAACTGTGGTATAAACGTTTGGAGGTTGCCTATGCTCGAACCACTTGAAGTGGCCCCTGTGACTGGCTGTACTGTCCTCTTTCCTGAGCAGGCACTGGGCTTAGAGGGATTTAGACTAATCAATTTGGTTTCTAGCCATTAATCTAGGCCCTGCCCTCATGTCCTTTGCCATAGCCTGGTGCAGGTCCTACTCTTTGGGTCCCTGTTCCTTTGAGTACAGATGCCTCTTGGGGAAGGCTGTTTCCTCGCTTCAGATCAAAGGCGGACCCGGAACTCTACAAGGCGCCGACCCCTTTCTCCTGCTCTTCTCTGGCTTGGGTGGGAACACTATCCTCACCTTTTTCCTTTGAAGACTGCAGGCCCTAACTGTTGTGTCCACCCTCAGAGTGCACCTTCATTGTGCTGGATGCAGCAAAGTGGCAGGCCCAGCCTCGCCCCCCTGAAGAGAGCTGCATGGTGGGAGATGTGAACCTCTTCCTCACAGACCTAGAAGACCCCACCTTGGGGGAGATCGAGGTCATGATTGCAGGTTTGTCCTTCCTGGCCCAGCCAGAACTTCAGAGAGCTTAGTGGGTGCCCAGGTCAGCTAGCTCTTAACTGTCGCAGCTTGCTCCCTTGTCCCACATCCAGCATGATGACTAACCCTTGGGTTCATATTTTCTTCCATATCCCTTGGTATGACTTTAACCTGTGTGTGCACACACGCATCCCAGAGGACAATCTTGGTTTTTGTTTCTCAATGTCATCTTTTTAGGTTTTGTTTGTGTTGTGTGTTGTGTGTTGTGTGTGTGTGTGTGTGTGTGTGTGTGTGTGTGAGACAGGGTTTCTCTTCAGCCTGGAGCTTGCCAAGTAGGCTGGACTGGTTGGCTGTCCCCAGTACTGGGCTTCAAAATGCATGCCACCACACCTGGCTTTTTTACACCGAGTCTGGGAATCAAACTCTGGTCTTCCTTGCAAACACTTTACTATTGCGCTGTCTCCCCCCCCACTCCTGCCCTTCACCCTTGAGTTTCTAGTCTTCAGACTCCATCTGTTCCATGCTTAGGAGGGGATCCTCCAAAAAGAAGCTCTGCCATGCTGTGGCGGAGCCCCTTCTGCCTCTCCCAAGAGCTCCCTGGCGAAGGGGACGGGGGTTCAGACTGCTGGGAGCCTCATGCCTTCTTTTACCTGCCTGTGCCTTTCTTTTCCGTGGGTAGACCAGTGAGCCGATGCCTGTCAGGGATGCTGGAGCCTGGTCCCTGGTTCTAGCATGGTGTGCTTTCTCCTAGAGCCCAGCTGCAGAGGCCAGGGCCTTGGCACCGAGGCGTCTCTCCTGATGATGTCCTATGGTAAGACAGAGCTGACCACGTGGTAGGCCTCAGCTGAGCCTTCTTCAGGCCCGAGGGAGGAGGCAGATGGCAGGCAGGGACAGGGAGACTGGTGGAGGTTTTATTCTACTGTGTGCCCCCCTCTCTCTCTGATAACTCTGGAGGCGTGACGAAGCTAGGTCTCACCAAGTTTGAGGCCAAAATTGGGCAAGGAAATGAGCCTAGCATCCGGATGTTCCAGAAGCTTCATTTTAAGCAGGTAAAGCCATCCAGGGGAGAGGCCTAGGGAGCTAGAGCTGTTGGCGCCAGGGATGCGGCTGTAACGCTAGGTCTGCTCTCCTGGCTCCTACAGGTGGCTGTGAGCAGTGTCTTCCAGGAGGTGACCCTCAGACTGGCAGTGAGCGAGGCAGAGCGGCAGTGGCTTCTGGAGCAGACCAGCCACATGGAGGAGAAGCCCTACAGAGTTGGGTTGGCAGAGCCCGCAACCGCCACCCCATGTGAGCAGAACTGGAACTGTCCACTCCCAAGGCCAGACAGCTGCATGGGAGATAAATGCCCAGGGTCTCCAGTCTGCTCCAGGCCGTCCTGAGCCTGCCGTGGCCACCTCTGGCTGGAAGTGGCCAAGAAGACTCCTTCCTACTCCCAACCACAAGCTGACTCTGGTTGCACTGAACAGATGGCTGGCATCCATTGAGGCTGGGGTGGGAGCTGAAGGCTGGAAAGCCAGCCTTTCCCTGGGGCCCTTGCTGAGTAAAACATGCGTTTAGGCAGCTTCCTTCAGCCCTTCATTCATCGTCCTCATGGAGAAGGCTGTCCTCTGCAGACCAGAGTGACCAAGTAATGGACTTGACGGTGGAAAGATAGGGGACCTGTGATGGTGTGGGCTGGCTCCTGCCTGGTGGCCTTGGTTCTGCTTTCAGCCTTTTGGAGTCAGACAGGTCTGAGGGAAGAATGACTTCCGCATGCATCTCCTTGTATCTGAGGAGCGTCCCTGTCAGAGAAGCTTGGGGCCTGATACAGGTGAGAGAACCTGAGGCTATCCACAGCCCCCTCCTGCAGCATCGGGCTCTTCGCCTTCCCGTCTTGTTCATTGCCCTCTTTTGGGCAGTTGCATCCAATATGGCCACTAGGGGGCAGCAGAAGCATAGATTCGGGACGGCCAGGGTACTGGCAAAGTTCTCTAGAGTGTGCTGGATGGTGTTGTGTTGCGCCCCCACCCCAATCCTTTTACTTCTAACTGTCCCCGTACCTTGCTTTTATCTGAGGTAGTCATCAAGAAAGGTCAGGCATATTTTCAAAACAGCTCTGACAGGTTAGAAGTGCAGTTGTGTGAGAGATGGCTCTGGATAAAGTTATTGCCAAATCCTCCTAGCCCCTGGTCTTGGCGTCTTACCCTAGATTGCACAGGAGAAAACTGCAATCCAGAATGCCTGAATTTGAAGTGAAATTTGTTACTGGCTCCCTTTGGACTCTGCTCTAGACCTTAGCCAAGTCTGGTCCAGCTCGGAGCTAAAGGTCCCCCACAGCTTCTCCACCCAGCAGGTGAGGTAGGGAGGGGTGCTTCCAAGCCCTGTTACACCAGCCTAGGGACCTCCACCTGGGGCCAAAGGGTAGAAGCGTGGGTGGAGGCCAGGCCCAGTTGAGCAGGCGGGCAGATGATAGGTACTGTGATAAGGGCTTTGGATGGTTTCTCTTAAGGCTGGTGGAATCCAGACCTTAATGCCAAGAGGGCCAGATAGTGAATGGCCCTTCTCCCAACCCAGAGGGCTCCAGGCCTTCTCTCCTGGAGCTATTATTTTCTTTACTTGTTCCTTTCAGCCCAGCAACCTGGTTCTGAGTGGCCTTTCTGTAGAATAGGTGAGCAGGAAGTAGCTGGGGCCACAGTCCCCTTCATCTTTGAACACCTAACCTAGGACATGGTCCAGTAGGGAGCCTGGGCAGTATATTCCCTTTGCAAAGTCCCTTCCATCCCGCCTGGCCACACAGTGTGTCCTGTGGCTAAGTGGACTAGTTTTCTCCTGTGCTGGATATCTGCTTTCCCATCAGGCCACTGGGCAGATAAGGGGTGTCTGTGGCAGCTTCAGACTGCTGAAAATCTGCACTCCTTGGTGGGGGGCAGGGAAACAGGGAGGAAAGTCATCCTCAGGTCCTGAACCCAGCTCTGTCTGTAGTGAGGTCTCACTTGTAGCACTTCGGACCGAGGAGCCTCAGGGCCCTCTCAGCTTCCTCTGCCACAATCCCCATAAACACCCCCACTGTCCCATGTACCAGGATACACTGACATGGAGCTAAGCACAGAGCTGGAGGGCCCTGTGGACTCTTGAGTAGCTGCAAAGCCACTCTAGGAGTGTCCCACCTCCCAGCCAGAGGCCAGCTCCCTGGGAGCACCGGTCTTTGTCCGCTCTTAGACCCGAGGGTGTGAGGCGAAGCAAAGAAGACTCAGAGGCTCAGGTGGTTTAAAGGAACCAGTGAATTTCTGAAGGCATTTCCTTACAGTGGTGGCACCTGGCTCAGGACAGGCAGACGCAGCCTGGGTTTCCCCGTGCTGCCCAGGTCTTTCAGAGTGAGAATAGAAACAAAAGTCTAAGGGTGAAGCCATTGCCATGTTCTGGGTACAAACAACCAGGAAATCACAAGAATCACGAAAACAAGAACCCCTCTAAATTCTGCAATGCTACACTCTTAAAAAAAAAAAAAATCAAATGGATCAAAGAAGCCCAAGCCATAACTCCGAGGACCTCAGGCACCCTGTCCATTCTAAGCAATGGCCGCTACAGTCAGTCCCCGGTGAGCCCTGGACTTGGTCGTCACATGTAGTTGAGGGAAAACTTCTTGTCTGGTCAAAAGGTCCTTGCTTGCTGTGGGTCCCAGTGATGTCCTAGGCAGACCAGTGAGGGGACACTTGGCAGGATGAAGCCCTCAGGGATAAGTATGGGGATGGGACAGAAACATTCCCCTTCCCTAAGGTGAGGGAAGGACAGAATTCCTAAGAAAATCAGATTTGTCAGGAAGGGGTCGGGGTGCGGATGCTGATTTGAAAGTTGATTGGTGGGTGACTGGGGAGGAGAGGAGGCTAGGTCAGGTGGGTGGGTGGCTCTGCCATCCAGCACTGGCCAGCGGCTGGTTGAGTGCTCAGAGGTTGCTGAACAGTTCATTTTTCTTGCTCCAGTCCATCTGCGGGGCCCGCTTGCTACTGCGCTTCTGGTGGGCCCTCTCTTTAGCCACAGCCAGGGAGATGTTGAAGTCCAAGATGGGGTCGGAGGAGGAGGAGGTAGATGAGGGCTCCGTGGACTCCTGTCTCTTGGGGCTGTCTTGGGAATTTAGCTGTGGAGAGGAGGAGAGAATCAGTGTCCATCTCCGAGGGCTCCTCAGTCCTTGGCCTCAGAGAGGTGGAGATCCCTTGGGGCCATGACCAAGGTAGCCAGGTCACAAGAACAAACTGCACCTCCCCATGTGACCTCAAAGGCAGGCTGGTGTGCCAGGAACCAGAGCGGCCTGGAAATGGCGTCCCGTAAGGAACTCAGTCACCAGCCCCCATGGGACCTGCCTACCTCCTCACTGGTATCGCTGGAGGCAGATCTTGCCAGGGCTGGCCTGGGGCTCTCTGAAGCTGCCTCTGCAGGGCCTTCACGGCTGCTCTCCTGGCACAGAGAGGAAAAAGTATGGGTGGGCAGGAGATGGGGAAGGAAACTCCTGGTGAGAAGCTGGAGGCCTCATTAGAGCAGGGTCCTTGCTTAGGCTTGGCCATCCATCCAAATCCCAGATTTATATTACTACATTCCTAAAAGGATTGGGGCAGCCTGGTTCCATCCATCACCTGAGCAGGGGGCAGGGAACTGCAGAATCTCTCATCCTCCCCAACACTTTTGAGTACTGACTCACTTTTTGAATCAGCAACCCAAGAGGGGCTTCTGGGAACACAGGACCACCAAGGTCCTCCTGTTTGGCATGAGGAATGCATATGGTCCCTTAACCTCTGGTAGTCTTCTCCAGGCCTTAACCCCAAAATAGCCAGCCAGGTCTTTAGGAATAAGATGATGGAACATTATAGAACCAGGGATGGGGTGGCAGAAGGTGGGGATCATGTCTGATTCTTGCCTCCATTAGGTCTCTGTAAAGGAAGCCTTCAAACAGATCTGGCCAACTCCAGGCTCTGTGGTCTGATTCTGAGACAGCCCATGCCAGAGTAGAGGTTTTGGCGGGGTGTGAGCCTGGCACTCAGCCCCTTCCTGGGTCCTTCCATGGCCTCGGCTGGCTCCCAGCCTCACCCCCCTCCCTTCTGCCCGAGGAGGAGGGACTTTGTTCTTCCAGCTCAGACTGGAAGTAGCAGGACCAGCATCCAGACACTGAGGCTCTGTTCTTAGGGGGAAGAATGGCCTCTTCTGTATGGTGGGAGTTAGAGGCGGGGGCTATAGAGGGGCCCAGGCAAGCCTTTCCCAAGTGGCAGCCTCACCCCTGACAGGAGGTGGGGTACTCTGGCGGTCCTATGGCTTAGCGCTCAGGAAGACACTGGAATTGGGCCCTGATGTGTCAGCCTGAGCCAGACTCCCAGCCATGCCACCACTTGCCCTGTCCCCACAGAGGAGCGGGTAGGGGACCCCTTACCTTCTGTATCTCTCCGTTGGTGAAGGGCTCAGGCAAGGGTCCTAGGTGAGGGAGATAGCAAAGGTTAGTCCAGAACCTCTGGGGGAGGAGAGCAGAGGACCCAGAGCCATGCCTTGGCAGCTCACCAGACCCCCTGCTGCAGGGCAAAGGCTGCAGCCCACTGTATGTGCATTTGACATTTTGATGACACAGTGCCCAGAAAAATTGTTTGACAATCTCAGAAAACAAGACCCCACTACAGTGTGGTACTCTGGTGTTTTCAATAAAATGTATTTTCATAATGTCTCATTTGGCAAACTAGGGGGGACTTTTTTTGGGGGGTGCAGGGGAGGGTCATGCTGGAGTGCTGCTTGATACTGACTGGCAACCCGTGACGGACAAGACAGCTCCCTGTAAGGAGTCCTTCATGCAGTGCTGGGCAAACACGGCCCTCCGTCCACTAATAGTGCTCTCTACCCCTGAGCTACCTTTCTGACCCAGGTCAAGATGCCAGGCTTGCTGGAGAGTTAAGATGGTATGGAGTTCAAGGGTAGCCAATCAAATACAGGTCCCCTGTGGTCAGAGAGATGGCTCAGTGATGGCCTGATGACCTGAGCCGGATCTCCAAGACCCAGATAGTCCGGCTTCCACGTCCACACATCCCAGGTCTGACAGGTTTATGGCCACACCTCAGATTATATAGCTGGGCCCTGCTGCCCTGGAGAGAGAACAATGCCAAGTATCTGTCACCTGGAGATGAGGGGACAAGAAGGTTCAAGGACAGTGCCCTGGGCAGGGTCAGGCAAGGCCAGCGGGAGAGAAAGCCAGGCCTGAGGTGGCCTCCCATATGGCCTGTGAAGGGGGAAGGCTGTTCTACCTCCATGAAGCAGTTAGGATGGGTGGGGTGTCCCTGTATATTAGTTATGATACATGTGATCCTTTGCCCCTGACAGCCCACTGTGTCGCTCCTCTTGGGGATCTGAGTTATGTGGACCCTGGCCTTCTACTGTAGTCCTGATGCTCAGGGGGCCCCACCCACTGCAAAGTCCAGGGAGGTTTACTTTTCAGCACAGGATACCAGATGACCCTCTGGAGCCATCTTCCCAGGGAGAGTCCGGACTAAGGGATAGGTGTGTGTGTGGGGGGGGGGGGGGGGAGTATCAGCCCCTCCTGCCTGGTGTGGCGGCCTTACTCACTTTGGCTTGGCTTGAACAGGAGGCGATGCCAGGCTTGGCAGGATGAGAGTGGGGGAAGGGGAAGGGGAGAGCTGGGGCCCAGGGACTGAAGGGGACCCACTACTCTCCAGAGCCAGCAAGCCTGAGTTTCCAAGGCAACTTGACAGAAGGGGGGGGAGGGGAGCACTGGGCCCCTGTTACTGGACTCTGATCTGCCCAGCAAAGGCTGGAGGCTGTCCCCGGAGTTAACTCTTTCCTCTCAGAGGAATCGCCTGAGAACTCGCTGGACTAGGGAGAGGCTCAGGCCAGGCCTTGCTATTGATCCGAACCTCATCCCCTCCTTCATGACTGTTGACGGCCGTAACCTGCCCCCTTCAGACACTCACGGTCCATCCCTGCTTCTACTCTTAACCAACCCGTGCTGCTGGCTCTCCCTTGCAATCCAAGCCTTAGGCACTTGGCCACATCCCTTCCCTGGCTGGGGTGGGGGGACACCCAGCTGTGCGCTCACCGTCCAGGTGTGCCTGTGATGGGATCACTTTACACTTCTTGAAGAACTCATCGGTTTCCTTGTCCACCACCAGCAGCTTGGCCTCGTCCCCTCCAGCCTTGATGGCAGACACCACATCCCCATGCTGCTTGCCCTCCATGCAGACACCATTGACCTGTGAGGCAGGGCAGGGACGAGGATGACCTACACAGGTCTCAGTGCTGGGCTGGGCAGGTGGAGGAAGTCCTTCCTGGGAATGCTGATTCCCTCAAGTGCTCTGTCCTGAACCCAGCCAGCCAGTGGTTCTCTGACAGTCAGCTGGGAAGCAAGACAAACGGGAAGAGCCAAAGAAAATACCCAGAGACTACACAAACACAGCAGGAGCGAGGGGAGGCCTGGGAGCCTGGGCCGGGCTCCTTTCCGTCCTCCCTTTCTGGGCCTTGGTTTTCTCACGTGTAAAGTGAGAAGTCTTGGAAGAGCTGATCTGTGGCTCTAAGGTTCTCACACTGTGATTCTGGGACCAGCCCAAGCATTTAGTTCACATTTCCTCTCCGGTGAGCACAGCCGAAGAACAGAGTGTCTCGAAGCTGAACTCAGGAGAGGCTGTTGGATCCAGCCTCATGCCTGGCCAGAGTGCCCAGGCATCAGAGAGGCCATGCAGGTGGCCTCTGGTATCTACTTGGATTTTGGCAGGTAAATCATGGGCGTAGGGTGTGTATTTGGTAAAGCAGAACCCAAGCAAGGGGAAAAGAAACCATTCAGCCTGCTGGCATGGCACTCCCACCTACCACTTAACATCCTTCTTTCCCATTCCTCCGCTCTACCTGTGTAGCTGCCTGCCATCCAGCACCTCTGAATTGGCCATATTGGTCATAAGCCATGGGTTAATCAAACCATAGATGGCATAAGGCTGCCCCAAAGCACCAAAGATTAGGAAGGAAGACAGCATTGTAAAGGGCATCACCTCCACGATGCGGTCCTGGGCCCGGAGTCCAGAGGCCTCTGCTGGAGAGTCTGGGTCCACTGCTCGGATGAACTGGCCTGGCTTTGACTTGTCACTGTGCAGATTGAAGCCATAGCCATTGGGGCCTTTCTTCATGGTACAGAGCCGAGGCCGGAGCTCACGCTGTGGGGATGTAGGAAGCACGTCATTCCACAATATCCCAACACCGCCTTCTCCAGTTCCCTGACTAGGATTTGGGATAATCCAGTGGTGATTGGAGCCCTCAGAGCAGAGCAAGAGGATCTGGCCAGGCCTCAGATGTGAGTGAACACTTAGCACTGTAGCGAGCTGAGCAGCTCTGGGGAAAGCCGCTGTCCCTGCCTGGGGCTAGTTTCCCTCTTTGCCGTTACTCACAGGCTGTTTTGGAATTATCCTTTCCCACCCAGGGCTCATCTGGCCCTCAGAGGCCTGGCTGGATACTTGAGGCTCCTGTGCAGGCCCCTGGCCCCTGTATCTGTTCTCTGTTGTAGAAGGCAAGGATAGCTGTTTATTCAAAGATGGCCAGCCTGTTTATAGTAAAGATCTGTATCTCTAGTGGGCTCCCTTTTTGACCCCAGTGAGCCAAATGGCCCAGTGAAATGTGACCCTGATAACTTGAAACCCCATAGATGGCAGGGCAGTGGATCCTGGGGTAGATGAGACTATCCCCAGCTGTAGGTCCTGCCAAGGATATAGGGAACAACAGGGTGTGTGTGTGTGTGTGTGTGTGTGTGTGTGTGTTTTGCAGTGGGTCCTGGGGTAGATGAGACCATCCCCAGCTGTAGGTCCTGCCAAGGATATAGGGAACAACAGGGTGTGTGTGTGTGTGTGTGTGTGTGTGTGAGTGTGTGGCTCTCAATAATTCCCAAGGATTTATAAGGGGAGGAGCTCATGAAAAGCAGGGCGGGGCCAATGTTGTCAAAGACTGTGGCCTGGAAAGTAGGGCCTGTTACTTTTTGGTTTGTTTGTTTGTTTTGGAGACAGAGTTTCTCTGTGTAGCCCTAGCTGTCCTGTAACTCACTGTGTAGACCAGGCTGGCCTCAAACTCTGAGATCCGCCTGCCTCTGCCTCCTGGGTGCTGCAATTAAATGTGTGCGCCACCACCACCCAGTCTGTTACTTTTAATATTATTTATTTTGTGTGTGTGTGTGTGTGTGTGTGTGTGTGTGTGTGAGAGAGAGAGAGAGAGAGAGAGAGAGAGAGAGAGAGAGAGAGAATATGTACACCACAGTCCACAAGTGGGGTCAAAGGACAACTTGTGAGAGTTGGTTTGGTTCTCTCCTTTCACCATGGGGGGCGGAGATCAGGTTAGCAGACTTGGTGGTAAATTGCCTTGATGCCCTGAGCCATCTCACCAGCCCCCCACCCCCAGGACACAAGCCCTAGATGTCTTCTGTACACCCCGATACTCAGCTGTCAACAGTTTCAACATCTTCCATCCTCTCTTGCAGCTGAGCTCTGAAGCAACAGCCTTGATGCCCACACGACACAGACTGACAGACGATAGAGTATAAACACAAGCCTATAGAAGCTGGAGGCTTTGTAAGCCCTTCCCAAGCACTACCCTGATCCCAACTCCAAGCCTGGGGCAGGCTGTTGGCCACTGGAAGGCTGACTAACCCTGGGTTGCCACCCACCCTGTGGGGCAACAAAGGTTCTCCTACTAACTAGTGACTTGGGGCGAATCATTTCCATTTCTGAGCCTCAGGGTCTTCCTTTATAGAGGGTGTTTATTGCTACCTACCTCTCTGGGTTGCTGCTGAGTCCCAATGACTTAATGACACAGTCTAAAGCAGCACTTTGGAACTCCAAGTCCCTGCGCAGATCTGGATGTTACCATTGTTCTTACTAAGTCCCCACACATACCAGACTCCACCATTGTTCTTGCTAGTAAGAACAGTCACGTAACTCTGGGATATTGGGTCGGGGAGGGTGGTGGCCAGGTTGCTCTGAAACCCAAATCCTCAGCTGGGGGGTACAAAAGGCAAGGGAGGGGACAGGTGGGAAGGACTGAAGGGGGGGGGGCTTACAGGCCTCCAGTCCCATCCCTTCACTTGGTGGGGGCAGCAAGCACCTTAACCCAATGAGTTTGATCTCCAGGACACACAAGGTAGAAAGGGAGAAGAGACTCCCACAGGTTGTCCTATGGCCATGGCACGCCCACCCTCACACAGCATACATACAAACACACAAAGATGAAAAAGAATGCTTGGGCAGGCTTTGTGTTCAGGATGTTGGTGTGCAGAGTCCAGAAGACAGAGGTGGTGACAGGTGCATTTTCCCTAGTGACCTACCCAGGTCCCAGGGACCCCTCACTTCAAACAGCAAAGACAACCCTATGAGCAGCAAGAAGAGGGGACCACAGGAGGCCCCTCCTTCCCTCAGCCTATTCAGCCCCTTACCCTGCTGTGACTGAGCCCCTGCCGCAGCCCCCCAGCACCACGTAGTTCCGGGAGTGAGGATTCTCCTCCTTCCAGCTAATCCCTCCACAAAGCTGCCACGGGCCCTCCCCCAGGCTGCCTAGGTGAGCTGAACAGGTCTGACAAGTTGCTGCCACCAGGACAGGCTCAGCTTTCGGCTTCAGCCACACACCTCCTGTGGCCCTCAGTTTGTGGAATCTCAGTTTGCCTCTCCTTCCTCCCCACCCTCCCCACAGTGGCCCGGCTGTTAGCTGTTTCCAAGACAGGGAAATTGCGACTCAGAGAAGTTAAGCCCACTCAGTCTGACTGGGGACCTGCCTTCCTCCCACCACATCGGGCTGTCCTTAAGCATTGGGTCCAGCATTAGGCAGCCTGGAGTGAAGCCTAGTGAAGGGCAGAAGGTGGGGGCTCTTCTCACACTAACCAGGTGTCTGGGAGCTAGTGAAACCACAGGCTTCCTTCCGGGAGCTCCACGCCTCTGGCAGCCAGAGCCCCAGGCTGAGTGGAAGGATAAAGCCTGCCTGGGTGACGGGGCTGTGAGCATGCCCAGGCTGGCACTGTGGCTAGAACCAGGCTGAGGGTTCAGGAGAGGTGGCTCCCTGCCTGGGCAGGGCTGGGTTAGGTGTCTCTGCCTTCCAGTTCCAAGTCCCTGCTTCGGGTTTTCCCTACTCCACCTCAGCAAATGTTACCTCAGCATCCCTTCTAGTGACACATGTCAGAGTTCAAAAGTCCACTTTGCAACCTTCTGGCAACACGAGGACCAAGAAGACTTAGAGGCTCCCAAGTAAGGGGAAAGGCAGCCTCTACTCTACTTACAGAAAGACCCCTCCTTGCAGTGCTCACAGACCTTCCGTGGTTCTCAACCTGTGGGTCGAGACTCCTTGGAGGAGCGTCGAACTACCCTTACAGGGGTCATACATTAGATACACTGCATATCAGATATTTGCATTATGATGTATAGCAGTAGCAAAATTACAGTTATAAAGTAGCAACGAAAAATTGATGGCTGGCGGTCACCGCGACACGAGGAACTGCATTAAAGGGTTCCGGCGTTAGGAAGGTTGAGGACCCCTGGTCTAGGTCTCTTCTTTCACAAGCTGGGGAGGGGAGTGCTTTCAACTTTCAGAGAAACTAGCCGGTTCCCTTCCAGTCCCCAGGAGCTGTCACCGCGGCTGCTGAGTCAGCCCATCCCAGCTTGGGTGGAGCTTAGAGGAGTCCCCTGGGGGCAGGCCTCCGGTTCCCAGGCTAAGAGCCAAGTCGAGATGGGGGAGGGGCAAGGTACCAGAGCTAGGACTCAGCCGCCGGGAAAAGAGATCAAAGGGAAAAGCTCGGCACTCTCCAGGGCTTGGTGTGTGTGCCCCTCTACCCTAAGCAGCCTTGGGACTCGTGCCAACTCCAGAAGGATATACAGCACGGGGGGCGGGGGGGGGGGACCTCATGGGAACATGGGCCCAGGGGGTACATCCAGCCTTCACATAAAACTTCCAAAGTAAAAATCGGGACTGGTTCCAGGCAATGGTGTCGGAGGGTGGCTGGTGTCAAAGGACCTGAATGGGGCTGCACTAACTGAACTTTCAGTTTTTCCCAAGAGGGCCAGGAGCACCGCCTCCAAACCCTCCTCAAGGAGTCTTCTCCCTCCTTCCGTTCTCAGACTGCCCCTTGACCCTCTGCCCCAGGATCCTAACCCCACCCTAAGAAGCCAGGCCAACATCTCCACCCACGCTGTGCAGGCCAGGGAGAGAGGATGGGGGCACGGAATCCAATAGTCTCCACCCACGGGCCACCTGGAAAGTCGGGGAAAGTCGATACCCTAATCCTAGGGCTGCCTCTGGGGAGCAAACCCAAGGCCACTCCCTGTTCCCCCTTGAGGGAGGTCTGCTGGGTAGCTGGGGGACAAAAGCCCCTTTGGGCCTGGCCCCTCCCTGGCTGATACCATGGTGATGGGCTCAGGAGAAATGGCAGGGCAGTTTCTACCACTTCCCAAGGACTAGCCAGCTCCAGGCTCCAGTAGTGATGAGCTGTGACAGTGGGAAGACCCCCAGGGTGACCAGGGAACACTTTTTAAGACTGTTCTTCACCAGCCCAGCCCATGGTTCTTATTTATGGAAATGAGTCTGGTGCCCCGCTGTCCCACACTGGAGAAGTAGCCCTGATAGAGATGAGGGAACAAGAGGGTCAAGGAGAAGACCTTAGGGGGAGGGGCTGGTGACATTTCTGCTTTGTTGTGGGAAGCAGCTAGGGTTTTTGGTTTTTTCCTTCCTTGTGGACTTGGGGACATAGGCTTGGAGCTGGCATTGTTCCTCAAGGAAGCTTGATGGAGATGGCTTGGTTCTGCCTATGGTTGCCTCGTCAAGGCAGCACGGGATGCTATCCTTTTAGGCAGGCTGAGAAGTGACCAGGGGCTTGGAACTCTAGGCCACTTCAGCCCCTGTAGGCTAATGGTGTCCTCTGCTCATCCTGATGTGGGCTTGGCTACTACAAAGTCTGATGTCATCTCAAGCGCCCCGTAGGACCCCTACTTCTTCATCTCAGATGATGTCATCAGGTTCCCAGTAGGACCCTTCCTCTCATCTCAGATGATGTCATCAAGTTCCCCATAGGCCCCTACCTCTTCATCCATATAAGAACACTTCAGGTCACAATTGCTAATGTGTGTGTGGTGGTGATAGTGGCCCTTGTAGGAGCCAGGGCGCAGGAGGAACCAGGGGAGCTAAAATGGGCGCTGTTTCACAGACACCAGCACTCCTCAGTCAAGAGGCCCCGAGCCAGGTCCTCGCTTTGACTAGCTGCTCTGACTAGTGTCTCCTCTCAGTGCTGGACAGGGAGCCTTAGGGGGAAGCAGAGTTCCTCGGCTCTGTTCTCTTCCAGGCTGGGGAAGCCTGAGACAGAGCCGGCTGGTACCTGGGCTACTGCCTAGCTGGACACCATCCAAGGCTGGCCGCCAGGTGCCTTCCTGCCTGCCTGGCATGCGGTCCACCACCACCAACCCCCACCCTTCTCTCAGAAGCTGCCGATTTATGGGCTGTCCCAAGAGGCTAAGCAAGGACAATCAAGGAGCTCATTGTGAAACCGGGCCTCATTACCGAAGTAACAAATAGCAGTTACCGTTTATTGAACGTACAATATGGACTAGGCACAATGCCGAGGGCTTTATATATATTTTCTCACGTAAACCCCAATTGTGACTCTTTAAGGGAAATATGCCCACATTTCACAGAGGGGAGAAAGTTGATAACGGGACAGCAGGATTTGAAGTCAGAGCTGGAGGAACACGACAGAGTACAAGTATACCAAGTGTGGGGGATTTCAAAAAGAACCAGGCGGGCTGGAGAGATGGCTCAGAGGTTAAGAGAACTGACTGCTATTCCGGAGGTCCTGAGTTCAATCCCCAGCAACCATATAATGGCTCACACCCATCTATAATGAGATCTGGTGTCCAAAACACTATATACATAATAAATAAATTTATTAAAAAAAAAAGAAACAGGCATGGTAGTAATGACAGGCATGAAGATCTCTGTGAGCAGGAGGCCAACCTGGTCTACACAGTGAGTTCTAGCACGCACACACACACACACACACAAAGGAGATAATAGTTATAATGTAATCAAAATACAAAATATTATCATTTCAAGTTTGGATTTGTTTAAAAACTTGAATCTGAAATCGCTCCAGAAATCTGAATTCCGCCCCCCCCCCCCACACACACACACAGAGTCTCCTGTAACCCAGATTGGCCCACGTTGGCCTGGCCTCAAGTTCACTACATATCCAAGAATGACTTCCCAGAAGACTAGGAATCACAGGAGAGTGCCACCATGCCCAAGTTAAGTGGCACTGTAGCTAGAACTCAGGGCATCTAGGCAGGCACTCTCGACAGAACTAGATCTCTATATCTCGGGTTTGTGTAAATCTTCCCAAGTTGGCAAACATCCAAAACTCAGAATATTTCTAGTCCCAGGAATGTTAGATAAGGATTATCAACCTGCACCAGGCCCCATGTCCAGCGTACTTCGCTTGGACACTTCACGTGGTCCATGGCTAAAGGCTCAGCAGCCTCACTCTGCCGCTATGTTGCGGGGAGGGGGGTGACGGGGGGCAGCCCCAAACAGGCTCTACTCCTTGAACTTGCCGTGGGCATTGGGCTTGTGCCCTGACAAGCACATGGAGAGGCTGCCTTTGCCTCTGATCTGGCTGATTTTCTCTGTGTCACCATGCTGCCTTTGAAGTCACCTGACTTCAGGGAGTCTATACCACTTGTCCTTATTTCGGATACAGGACTGAAATATCCTCACGGCTGGAGATGTGAAGAGTGAGCTGCTTTACCTGGAGGGGAGGCTCAGGCAACAGCCAAAGCCAGCCTCCTGGGATCTCTGCGCTGCAGGGAAAAAGCAAGGCAAAGTAGGGGTGGGAGGAGTGGGTAAGGGTTGGGATTTTGTTTCCCTTCTGGGCTGAGCTACTAGGAAGCATCTCTACTTTTCTGGGGGATAGAAGGCCTTAAAGCTCTTGCTCCAACAGGAATGAACCTTAGTTAACCCAACTCCTGCATGAAGCTGGTTCAAGCACCCTGAATTGCCAGTCTTATGTCTGTGTTGCTGGGGGTTGAACCTGTAGCCTTATGTATGCCAGACAAACTATCACAAAGAAGCCCGAGTTTACGACACTGTGATGGTCCTGATGAGGTCCACATTTATCTGGAGAGCCAGCCCTGTAACATAACCCAACTGTGTGGCCAAAGGGAGGCCCACACACCAATGGGGTCATGATTGGGTGGGCCAACAGCTCTCTCCATCCCCATAAAAGACCTGCCTGGGAGCCTGGTGGTGCATGCCTTTAATCCCAGCACTCGGGAGGCAGAGGCAGGTGGATCTCTGTGAGTTCGAGGCCAGCCTGGTCTACAAGAGCAGGATAGGCTCCAAAGCTACAGAGAAACCCTGTCTCAAAAAAAGGGAGGGGGCTGCCTGGGGTGATGGTGATCACATGCATAAACACATTTCCTTTCCAAAGGTCCACCCTACCTTTACCTTCGACCTTCGGACAGATTAGTAAACACCAATGATCAGCAGCTATAGCTTATTTTCCCCAGAGGTCACAGTTCCAACATACTTTGACATTGCTCCTTGGCCTTCAAACACCTAGGCATTGCCTCACTTTTTCCCAGAGGCGCCACAGGTGGGAAGTTCCTTCCCCATCAATCTGGGGTTTCTTGAGAAGGAAGCCCTTTTCTGCTTCTAAGACAATCATTCCAAACAGACTAACTTATTGACGGCCCCAGGCTAAGAAGCAGGGCCACGCTGGCTAAACTACAGGGAAAATGATCCCACAATGGCATGACCTATACATTTCTTTTTCTTTTTGTGAGACAGGCTTTCACTGTATAGCCCTGGCTGGCCTCAAACTCATAGACTTACCTGCCTCTCCTTCCCTGAGTGTTGGGACTAAAGGTATGCACCACCACGCTGGGCCTTGACCTGTCCATCTCAAAGCCAAACACCCAGCAGTGTCCTACTAAAGTCTGCCCTTCTGAAGCTCTGCCTTGGCCAAATTAAACCTGTCTGCTAACGGCACCCGCCCATCTATCCTGCTTCCTGGGGTACCTACAGTGTCTTTGCCTCTATGATCAGGGTCAAAGCTAGGAGGAACCTGGCTGAATCTGAGTGCTTTCCCATCCGTGTCTGTCATCTGATTGCTATTCCTTACAACCCTGTAGGCTGGGGACTGGTATCCCATTTCACTGACTGGAAGCAAAGTCTTGCAGGGACTAAGGCTCCACAGCCAGGAAGCAGCAGAGCGGAGACTCTCAACACTAATGTGTCTGACCCCAAAGCCTAGACTTTTGGCCTCCCCGTCAAAGGGGAAGCTGCCAGTAGGCGAGAAGGAGTGGGTTGATTCTATCTGGAATTTCATCTCTAGGTGTACGGGATGCACAAACAAGCCCAGGTGTGCTAGACTGGGATGAATTGGGACAAAGGTCCCTTACAGCTGTTATGTATTCACTCATTAATTCAGAAACCATTTATTGAACACCTCCCTCTAGTAGATACAGAGCAATGTAGGTGGAATAACCAACACTGGTTGGAATACGAATAACCCCGGGGCTTCCCATGTATCAGAGGTGGAGACTGTGACCAGGTGAGCACAGAGACACAAGGATGTAGGGCTGGCTTGAGGGGATTCGGATCTTTGCTGTGGCTGGGAAAGAGCAGAGCAGTAGGAGAGAGTGGGTGGCCAATATTGTAGAGAACCACAGTACTACACAGAACTATTATCATTGTTAAATATTGATACAGCTGGGCAGTGGTGGCACACACCTTTGATCCCAGCACTGGGGAGGCAGAGGCAGGTGGATCTCTGTGAGTTCAAGGCCAACCTGGTCTACAGAGCGAGTTCCAGGACAGCCAAGGCTGTTTTGTTACAAAGAGCAACTGTCTGGAAAAACCAAAATAAATAAACAAATGCATGAATACTGACGCAGAATCTTGTCCTGTAGCCCAGGCTGGCCTTGAGGTAGCAGCCCTCCTGCCTTTGCCTACAGTGGGATTACAGGCCTGAGCCACCACACCCAGCTCATCACGTAAACACTAAACAACAGGGATCTGTGAGGACTCTGACCACTGGGCTTGGCCACAGCTGCACCTGCTCAGGTAGGGAGGAATCAGTGCTATGAACTATTTATTACTTCAAATGCCAACAGTCAACATTTACTGAGTACTAGCTTAGCTGCCAGTATTGAGTGACTTATACATGGACTTATGTAATCCTAATAACCCCATGAGGTCACTGCCATCATTCCCAATTTACACAATAGGAAACAAAGGCTTAGGGTGATGAAGAAACCAGGCTCCGACAGGTTAGCTAGTACAGCTGAGCTGGCTCAGGTCTGTCCAGGCCCTGCTCTGGGCCAAAATTCAAGGATTTAGGCCTTGTCCTGTATCTGGTAGGGAAAGACAACAGGAAAGCAGGCAAAAGGCTGGCGAGGTCGCTCAGACAGTAAAGTTCTTCCTGTACAAGCATGAGGACCTGGGTTCAATCCCCAGAATCCACTCCCCAACAGCTGGCAGTAGAGGTTTAGGTTTATAATCCTATTGCTGGGGAGGTGGAGACGGGAGGATCTCTGGGGCTCAGTGGTCAGCTTAGCCAGATTCATAAATTTTGGCCTGGTGTGCCATTAATCCCAGCATGTAGGAGGCGGGAGGATCTTGAGTTCAAGGCCAGCCAGTCTACACTGAGTTCCAAACCCAGCCAAGAGGATGTAGTGAGCTCCTTTCTCAAAACAAATCAACAGTTCCTACAATCTAAAAGTCCCAGGCTTTAGCATGAGATGTTGTCTTTGGAAACAAGGTGGGGGCTAAATGTGGTGGACCACACCTGTCACCCCAGCATCTGGGAGGCAGAGGCAAGAGAGCCTCTATGAGTTGAGGTCAACCTGAGATAAGCCAGAATTACATAATAAAACTCTGCTTTTTCAATAAAGAAACCTCTACCTCTTTGGGCCTCAGCAGGCCGGCGGGGATAGCCAATGTTCCAGGCACCTCTCTTCACCTGCCCTGCTGCTCTTGACCCACCAAGATGCCACACAGTCTCCGCCACAGCATCCGGAGCCTGGCTGACACCTCTGTCACATGAGAACCGAGGAGGTTAACAGAGCATTCCCGCTCTGCAAACAAACCCAGGCTAAAACTAACTGTCAAATCTCAGCTGGGCGCCTTATACATAGAGGGTAGGGATGTCTCAGTGTTTACTGGCATGTTTTGCAATACTGGATGAGGCACGGAGGAGTGTCAACTGCAAGCTTACCACACCAAGATATGGGAGCTCTATACCAGAGAAGCTTAGCAGAACAAAGCTCAAGGGACTGAACTTTTCAAGGTTCGGGCAATGATGACCTTAACCATCTCCCAGGAAACAAGTACCGGCTGCTGTTCTGATAACTACTGAAAAGACGGACCATGTTGCCCAGTGCTCTCATTTTACAGATGGGAAAAATCAAAGCTCAGAGAGCGACTGCCATGTCCTATGATGGTGTCCCCAGGATGGAGCTACTTTGAGTCTCCTGGCCTGAAGAATCGACACATAGGTAGGTGGTCCTACCACCACCCAGGGACCCTGACTCAGGACAGATCTCCAAGAGAAAGCCCCAGCCTACTGCCGTTTTAGATACAAAACAGTCTGATGTAGAACCTTCCACAGCAGGCTTGACGTGGCCCTCCAGCACCCAGCAGCACCACCGAAAGGGCAAGGGGAGGAGCTGAGCACGACTGGAACTCGGTGTGTATAGGGAGGGTGAGGGGAGGCTGCTGGTTATCTGCTCTGATGCTAAAGTCCAAAGGAAAAAAATAGGGGGTGAGGGTGGACGTGAAGGTAATAGTGAATCAGTGGACCCGGGACAAGGTTCAAATTGGGTTTGTGCCTAAGAGCAGAGGTCACCTGTTCCAATTTGCTGCCAGGGGCTCTACTACTGCTTGCCAATGCCAATTGGCACTGGCAGGAAGTGGGAACCTGGTGGCCCTGGCATTCCCAGCACCAAACTCTGGCAGAACAGGGCCTCTGGTGACCTCACTTCCACCAAACCAGTTGGTACTCTCAGGCTCCGCCTTCAACCTTAAGGCTGAACAGTGAGTGCCCTTTCTCTGTTGAGGGAGAATCTTCCTGGCTCCATGGATACTGCTGCCACATGTCGTTGCTACCAGGTAGAGAGCTACTGCACTGAAGGGATCCTGCTCCCCAGTCTGAGCCCGGAGCCTGGCTTTCCTCCCTCCTGGCTCTCTAGGGATCGGAAGCTCAGCACAACAGCTCTGTTTTGCCAGCTGCCCCTCCAGCAGCTGATCCAAAGTGTGGTTGTTTGGGGGAAATACTAAACAGGAGCAAACCCAACCGCCGGCTTGCTATCAGGGTGAGCGGTGACAATAAGGGTGAGACCACCTGCCCACGTGGACTCTGAGGGACGACGCCTGGCCTTCCGACTGCTCCCTCCCCCAACCATCTTTCCCCTTCTCCTCCCCATCCAAGGTCCTCCCACCAGGCT
Organism: Arvicola amphibius; assembly: GCF_903992535.2. Classification (NCBI taxonomy): domain Eukaryota; kingdom Metazoa; phylum Chordata; class Mammalia; order Rodentia; family Cricetidae; genus Arvicola; species Arvicola amphibius. The sequence continues at coordinate 6,729,436 of NC_052050.1, forward strand.
CCCAGATACCAGCTAGCGAGCGCTTACTCCTCACATTCCAGAGGACCATAAATCCTCCAGGGTGGCAGAGCCACCACCCCCAAGACGCCTGTGTGCCTCCTCCCTGTACCCCACCCCCACCCCTCGCTCTGAGACGCTGGGACTTCCTCTCTTTCTTAGAAGTCACTTTAGACTTGAGAAGGATGAAGTCCAATCGGTGCGAGTTAATGAAGCACAAACTAGGGAACCGAGGAGGTTTGGGTAGGGCTTCAAGGGCCTTCCTAGGGACCTCTTGTTTGTTACTCAGTCTTCACGCCAATTTTAGCTACCATCCACAAGGGCTGACGAGAGGGGAGAGACAGACAGACAGACACACATAAACACAGAATGTGTGTGTGTGTGTGTGTGTGAGAGAGAGAGAGAGAGAGAGAGAGAGAGAGAGAGAGAGAGAGAGAGAGAGGAGGGAAAAAAGAAGGAAGGAAAGAAAGAAAGAAAGAAAGAAAGAAAGAAAAGAAAAGAAAAGAAAAGAAAGAGTGTTAAGTTTAGCTGCAGTCAAGGACAGCCCAGGAAAAGGCTCCAGGGAGTCCGGGATGGGAGACAGAATTCAAGTAATGGGAGCTGAGAAGGGGACTGAATTCTTTTGCGACACCTCCCCAAAGTTCAAGGGAACCGAAAGTGCAGGCGAATACGGACAAGGCTACGGGGTCGCGGGTCGGAGTCCGAAGCCTCAGGAACAGCGATCGCTTCGGGTCAGAGGGCGGAAGCCGTTTCCTCCTCGCTGCTCGAGTTTCAGAAAGTGCTGGACGTCCGGGGCGCCCGAGTCTCTCGGGAATCCCAGTCCCATACCCAGCTCAGCCCGCACTTACCCGCTCCAGGTGGTTCTTTTCGGCCTGTTCTCCAGTCTCCTTCGCGACAGTGGCGACAGGCTGCTCGGCTTCTTCGGACTTCTGGGTGCGCAGTAGGTCCTCCCGGATCGAGACGCCCAGCTTCTTGAGATGCTCGTCCGTCGCGGGGTCGACCACCAGCAGGCGCACAGAGTTGAGCGCCGCGCGGATGCGGCTCACCACCTGCTGATGCGTCTCCGTCTCCACATTCTCGCCGTTCACCTCCACCAATCGGTCCCCGGCTAGCAGCCCTGACTTCTCGGCCGGCGAGCCGGGCTCCACCAGTCGGATAAACTGGCCCACCTTGCCCTTCTCCCCGTGCAGGTGGAAGCCGTAGCCGTTCGGACCCTTCTCCAGGCAGCAGAGCCGGGGCAGAGGCTCCCCGGCTGCCGCGATCACGCTCATCTTGCCCTGCGAACGCTCAGCGCGGTTCCTGTCGAAGGCCGGGGACGCACGCCTTTCTTCCCGCTTCGCGGAGCTCGAGTGGGGAGCTGAGCACCTCACTGGGGACAGTGAGCAGGTGTCCCAGGAACCGTGGTGGAGAACGCACAGGAAGGGAGGGAGCCAATCCCCGCCCTGCGCGGTGTCTGAGCGTTCCAGAGCCCGCCCCAGCGCCTAAAGCTGGGGGCGGGGCTGTGCCGTGGGTGTGAATCACCGTGGACCAATCAGAAGCCATTAACTCGAGCTCTGGGGCCGGGGTGAACAAATCTGGCCAATCAGGACGGTGGGGGTGTGGCTTGCACTCGGCGCGGCTCCCCGCAGCGGGAGAAGAAAAGAGAGCCCAGGAAGTGGAAGTGTTTGTTACCAAGTGAGGAGTTGGGTCGATGGGGCGGGGCCGGGGCCGGATTCCAGGTACTGAGCCCGGGGGCCTCGCGGGCTGCGCTCTGGTTTCCACGCCGTGGAGGCGGATTTAGAAGAGTCAGTCTCGGGGTAAAGGATCCTCAATGCTTTAACCGCCGACAACCAAAGCCTGTTGCACAGCTTGGCTCGAAGTGGGGGAAAGGGGGGGGGCAACAGTTGTCGGGGAAACCATCCCACACACACCCCCCCCCCCCACTCACTCACTCCTCCCCTTCCCCGGGGCCAGTTTAAGAACCGGACGGATGTCTTCTGTAACACAGTAACACTGTAACAGGGTAACTGTAACAGAATAACTCTGGAGCGGGGTTGTTTAAGTAACAAAGTTTTTACTTGTGGAGTCACGCCGCTATCCCAAGACTTGGCGTACAGAGAAGGTTAGGGCTCTAACCCCTTCTAGGAACGCGTAGGGCGGGGCAGATAGACCAAGGATCCGTACAGCCCACCTGGAAGACAGGCCGGCCCGAGGGTAGATCAATAAATAATGAATAAAAGGCTTGGTTTTGGCAGCAGCCTTTGGCTAGGGAGAGGGGGCGGGGCGAGAGACAGCTAGGTAGTCAATCTCAGGAGTCACTCTAGAGGGAATGGAGGCCTGGCTTTTTTCAACAGAGAAAGAAAACGACTTGGACTGTGAGATAAGCGGTCCAGCTCCCTCTTGCCTGCAGAGGCGTTGGTCTGGGGGAGGGCAGTCAGTTAAGGGTGAGGTGAGCCTATGAGGACCCCGAAGAATGAGGCTAGAATGATTTGGGCATTGGGTAACAGTTTCCCACAACATGCCAAGTAACAACCTCTCCCAACATGATTCCTCTTTCCTCTGGGAACAAACAGGAAAAACATCAGGGTGTACTTTCCAAAATACTGCAATTTAATTCTGAAAAACACAAATGCTGGAGACCCAGAGCTATGGGACTGGAGTTCCTGTAACCTGCTAAGAGTCCCAGAAGAGACAGGCAAGCCCAGGCTCCTCCTTGATCTGCCCCTGAGAGGTCACAGAGAGCTTCCTTATCAACCCAAGTTTAGAGTGCTGACTCTGCTAGGAGAGCAAGTTTCTGCCTTTGAAAGCAAATGCAGTAACTTCAGAAATGGGCAATGCACACTTTATGGGAGTCCCAGTCACTGCCCAGCCTACAGAGCTGCAGCAACGGTATCTGTGGGTCATGGATCTGCACACCCCCCACTTCCTACTGGTAGGGTCAGGGCTTTGGGAGACATTCGGCCTCAGGCCTAGAGGACCTTCTTACTGTCCTTCTCCATACCCAAAGCTTGACCAAACTACCTTCCCCTTCCCACACACATAGTACATTGGCTCACCCAGACACGGAAAGTTTCCCACCCTTTCACCTGATTTAGTGGAAGTGGAGATAAAACAGTTTTGGCCCTAGTATTGGCCTGAAGTTAAAGGAAAGAGCAGGGAGGAGACAGAGAGCTGGGACTTAATGAGAAAAATTGGACGGCGGGGTTGTTCAGTTCTGCCTCCCACCCATTCTAGGAGCCAGCGAATTCTTTATCTGGCTCTTACCTCTGCCTTAAATAGCTGTGGTGCTGTCCACCTTTGCCACAGGACTGGGAAGGAAAGAAAGCTTTTTTCCCTGGCTCTGACCTCTGGCATCTAGGAAGCCAGGCAGAAAGCTGATGGGAGAGATTCCCATGGGATGGTGGGGTGTTCCCTAGGATGTAAGGTCCAGAGGATAGAAAGTGATGTTTTCAGGTACCCGGCTGTGCTTGTGTGCTGGAGGAAAAGGGGCACGCTTCCAGAAGGAGGGTGAGGAGGGCCAGAGGTAGCTGAGCAGACGCCACCCAAGTAGCCGCTATTCTTCTTACACACCCTCCCCAATCTCCACTTTTATCTTTTCTGAGGCATTGGGCTAGCTCCCAGAACTAAGGCCTTTTCTATTAGGAAAGGCTGTCCCCTGGGCAGCTGGAGGAAGAGAAGTCTCCCTAGCCTCCCTAGTGAGGATGGTAACAGGGTCACAACCAGTTCCTACACCCTAGCAGTACTTTGGTGTCCCCTGGTTCCATGCTGGTGCAGTAACACCCATGCTAGGAGGGGGGATCCAGTCTTTTAGAACCCAGTCCCAGAAGGCAAAAGGACCATCAAGTCCCTACCTATTTTTTGGGGGGGTGTGGCACACTGGTGCCCTTTTTGGTATTAGTTTATATATATTAAGATAAAGTATGGGTATTTTAACCTTCCCACAACGCAGGGAAGCTAGAGAAACTAGGGTGGCAGCTACCTCCCTGGCCAGGGCTGCCCACTGAACCCCCAGCTCTCTCCCAGTTGGTTTGGCAGTTAGAATAACTGCATTCCAAGGGTCTCTGGGCCTCCTCTTAGCCCCTTAGAGTCACACAAAGGAGCAGCAGCTGGGGCGCTTCTTCTGCGACTCCACATAGTCTCGGATCTGGAAGCTGGGCTCATCAGGCTGCCTGCCTGCCCGGTATTTCAGTTCCCTAGAACAGGAAGAATCATGTGCTGAGCTGGGAACGTAGAGCCAGGCATTCCCTAACACCCCCCCTCACCCCACTGGCTTCCCAGATTGCCTCCCACCCCAACCCAGGTTCCCCTCCCTCCTCCCCCCACCCCTGCTCCCCCTCAGCTCTCACTTGGCAATTGCCAAAAAGGCCAGCTCCACATTCATGCCAGTCTTGGCACTGGTCTCCATGAAGGGAACACCATACTCCTGCCCGGGAGAGAGTGTTCTCAGGGCCTGCTATGGCCTCCCTCACCATTCCCCCAACCGCATTGGCAGTCACTTACCCTGGCTAGTGTCTCTCCATCCTCAGAACGGATCACCCTTTCGCTGCTTACATCCGCCTGTCAAGCCCATGTGGGTCAGTCAATCAACTCCAGGGAAAGGAAGCTTTGACCCCAGGAAGCCCATCTTTTGCCCCAGGAGCAAGCACTGCCCGCCCTCTTCTGGTAGCCTGAGGGACTGCAGGCAGGTGTGATTGGCCTGGGGCCAGGATTTCTGCTTCTGCGTTGCTCAGGCTGTGTCCCCACGCATGCCCTGAGCACTTAGGGAGGTGTGTGATACTAGCAAAGGGTGTGGTGACCCAATGTCATCGGGTGACAGCAGCTAAGTTAAACATTTTATACTTAACCCCTGACCTTTGACCTGTCCATAATGATCTAGCGATGGCTGGCAGCTAAGTCACCTGGCAGCTCTCTGGCAGCAGTTTAGGCTGTTGGTGGAAGGGGCCACTAGCGAAACTTTGGGGTGGGACAGGCAGATGTCACAAGACATGTCTGACTCCCACACTGGAGACCTCAGGGTCCCCTGCCGGAAGGGTTTCGGTGGCTGTGGGCTGGGTGGGGATGGGGTTGAAGCAGCAGTGGGAGAGAAGGGTCAGAGTGCACTGGCTCTGCCACAGAGCCACTCACCTTGTTGCCTAGCAGCATGATCACCACATCTCTCTGGGCATACTCATGAATCTCGGTGAGCCAGGCCTGTGGGAGAAGGGAGGCTGAGCCAAGGACCAGGGGATTCTTCTCCTAGAGGGCTCTGTTGGGAGTCTCAAACCACACAAAAGGGCTCAGTAATCAAAAGCAATGGGATCGGCCAGGTGTGGCAACAGAGGCTTATCCTTCCCACACAGAGGCTGGGGCACAGAGTTGGAGGCCAGCCTGAGCTACGTACCTAGACCCTGCCTCAAAATGAAACAACCCAACAACAGCAACAAACAGGAACTTGGGGTGGGGGTGGAGATGGCTAAGCTCGGCTGGGGATGTTATACAGTAGAGAAACACTTGTCTTTAATATACAAGGCTCTGGGTTTCATTTTCCTATTGCCTTTCTGACCAAAAAGTACTGAGCTTGATTATTGATGTCTGCCATGAGTATAGGCTTGGAAGTGGCAGTACCATGCAGTTTCCATGCTTTCATAACTGTCTGTCTTAGCCCCTCCGTTTGCTTTTCAGTAACCAGCCCTCAAGGTCTAGAAGCACATAAAACCTCTCTCCAGTGTTGTGCACAGAGTCACGCTTTGTATTTGCTGGCTATGGCCTCTGCTCTCTAGTGGTTCTGCTGTGGGGACATAGCCACTCACTCTGTCTTCTTGAGTTGCAGCTTGGCCTGGATGCATGTGGAGTTTTCTGCTTGGGCTTTCCCCTGGGTCCCTGTGGAGAATTGTCCAGGGAGGGTGGAGCTGGGACTATTCTGAACACTTTGATATAAAACACACTCGTGAACCACAGGCAGGACTATACCATCAACACAGGGCACATCAGCCTGCTTGGTTTCCATGCCTATGTGGCAATGAAATGCCCAGTCACTGCTGAGTGTTTTTCAAGGATGACAGGTTCTATGCTTTAGCTGTTTTGACAGAATTGAAGCAATCTGGCCCTGCAGAGGCCCTATTCTGGCTGCTCACGACAGGCAGGGTTGTTGGGGTGGGGGAAGGGCCTTGGGAGGGGAGGACCTACCCTGATGTTGTCAAAAGAAGATTTGTTGGTGATGTCATACAACAGGAGCAAGGCTGGAGGGGGACAGATAGAGGAGATCAGGGCATCAGCAGAAGTGCTGCAGAGTGGGGACAGGACAGAGGATGGAGACTTACCCTGAGCATCTCGGTAATATGCGTGGGTCACACTGCGGAAGCGTTCCTGTCCTGCGGTGTCCCAGATCTGGAAGACAGAGAGGTGGGAAGGAGCAGGGCTAGCTGCTGACTGGAGGGCTCCTGCTGTGGTGTGAGAGGTGTCGGTGTGGGGGTGGAGGTGAGGGAGAAGGCTGTTTCTTTCTGTGGGATCCCACAGGGCTCCCGTGCATCTAATGACATCAGTGGTGTTTCTGGGGTCTTACACCCTCTGCCTTCTCCAGTCCAGAGGTTGGGGTGCTTAGAACAGTATAGACTTGAAAAACTGGGCGGGGTGGGGAAGGGCAATGAGGGAGGCTAAGCCTAGTTGAGGGCATTTTGAGTTGCCTTTGATAGGAGAAAGGGTGCCTGGGAACTGCTTTTTCTACAGATATCAAACAACGAAAAGCAGTTTCCTCTCATGGGCCCTACAGGAAGTTACCCCAGACTGAGGGCAGGGCTGTAGGCCTGTGGTTCAGGTTGAGAAGCAAAGTGCAAGCCCCTCCCCCCTCCCAGGCACTGCTCTCACCTGAAGCTTCACCCTGGCGCCATCCACTGTCACCACCTTGTTCTGAAAGAGAAAAGGGCAGAGGGTGGGGAGGGGATGTTGACTGGCCCCCAAGGATTGTCAACACCCTGTGCTGGGCTCGCTCCAGGCCTGTAGGCGGTGTGGTGAGCCTGAGACATCTTCAGTCAGATCACCCAGGTAGAGCAGCGGGGACAAGATTCCTCCGTCCCTTGTTCTCATAACTCAGTCGAGCAAGGGGAACCTTCAAACCTGCCTAGTTCTCTGTGAGCCACCATGGGTTGCTGGGACTCAGGACCTCTGGAAGAGCGCCCAGGTGTTCTTAACCGCTGGCCGCTGGCCGAGCCATCTCCCCAGCCGTGCCTAGTTCTTTGTTGAACTCAGCAGGCGCAAAGGGAGTGTGGAAGGATCTGACCCTTCTCCACTTCAGTCCCTGCCTCCCAGAGTTCACCTTTAGAGATGAGGCACCCGTTATACCCTGAGGCCTTCAGAGCCTTGTCCTGCAAGACAGTCTTTCCTCCAGTTACCCATAATCCTTTCAATGTAGCCTCAGCACTCCAACCACTGGGAGAGGTGCAAAGCTTCCGCGGGCCTGCCTGCTGGGGTTAGACTCTACCCCTCTGGGATCCACAGGTGTGCAGTACTAGTGATCCTGCTTGCACGCTGATAGGCTGATAGATAGAGACCTTAGAGTCATCAGGGATGGGGGGGGGGGACAGCCCTGAGACCTTCATCTTTGAACCCAGCCCTTCAGCTTCTTGGTAATTGCTTCTTGAAAAACTGACCTTGACAGGGGTCCAACTCAGATGACTATGAGCCAGGGGTTCTCAGGACTTAGACCAAGAAATGAGACTACGTTTTCGGGGACGCTATCTAAGAGCAGAGAAGAAGGTGAACAAGACGCCAGCCAACCCTACCCAGACTCCTTTGACCTGGAGCCTCTGTGGTCCTGGCGGGAGTACCTCTGGGGCCTCCCAGGCAGTAAGCCCCTGGTGCCCTCAGGAGTCAAAGACAAGGAGAGGGCACCCTTCTTGAACCTGAGCTTGCTGCAGAAGGAGCCTGCAGCCACCTCACCCTGAAGTCTATGCCGACGGTGGCTATGAAGGTTCCGGACAAGAAGGCCCCGTCTTTGAATTGGATCAGGAAACAGGTTTTGCCGACGCCTGAGTCTCCCAGAAGCATCACCTAGGAGATGGGGGCAGAGGCAGTTAATGGCGGCTGGGGAGGAGAAGGGGTCTTCTGGGATTCCAGAGAAGAATGTCCTGGAGAAGGACAGAAGGACGTTAATCGGACAGAGGAGCGTGTGCCTGCAGCGATCCTGCCCCTGTTCTTGTCCTGCTTCTCTCCTCCGATCTCCTTGCCTCAGCCTCCCAGCTTCTCCTTCTGAGCCTCTTGTACTAGCCAGTGTCCTCAAAGCCAAGCCGAGACCTCCAAACGTACTTCGAGATCCCAAGACATTGGTCTATGCCTTGGGTATACATTTGCCTATTTCTGAACAGTGCAGACATTGCCCTTCTGAGTGTGCACTCAGGTGAACACAGGTAGGTGGGGCTCCTGCACAGGGAAAAGGACCTCTCCCCCAGGAGCCTAGCAAGACTTGATGGATGGGTAGGGCATGGCGGTGCCTTCATCCCAGCATTTGAGAGGCAGAGGCGGGCAGATATCTGAGTTCTAGGTCAGTGAGTTTGAGGGCTAGCCAAGGCTAAATAGTGAGACCCTGTCTTAAAAAAAAAAGACTCAACGGGCATAACATTGTCTTTAAATTACTATTGTTGGACTTTCCTTTTAGGTCAGACATTAATTTGAAAGTGTCTTATGAGGGCTTATGATCGCAATAGGCTTGCAAGAATTAGGGAAAGTTGACATTTATTCTGAGATGGGGAGACAGTTAGTCTGAAGTTTTGTTTTGTTTTATTTTTTTAAACAGAAACCTCCTAAGAGGGACAAATGGTTGCAAACTCGCATCTTTGGCTCACTGTGGGGGAAAATGTAGAAATGGTGTGTGTGTCAGGGGGAATTTCTCTGCTCAGCATCTTGGAGAATGGAAGTGTAGACTCAAAGCCAGAATGTTCCCAATTGCCCGGTTAGACTGTTAATAAGGGCAGAATTATTGGGCTCTCTGAACTTGATGGTGGAACCAAAAAACTTTCCTTCTACAGATACGAGGTTGTGGGATCTAATAGTTGACTTTGGTGGAAAGATGTGGGGGTAGGCCTGAGCGGAAAGGATTCTTATACTATTAGAAGCTTACTGTGTGCTTTTGGGGAAATTCCTTAATTTTTTTTCTTCTGTAGTTTGCCCATCCTGATAGGTGGGACGTGGAAGGCACATTCCTTTGAGGCCTTGCTAGACTTTGTCAATGTCTATGGTCAACAAAGTTGATGTAAACCACTCAGGACTCAGAGAAGAGTGGCCCTGGCGTGGGTACTGCATGCCAGAGACCCAAGAACTCCTATGATCCTCCAAGGACCTTTCACACAACTTTGGACTCAGGACTAGTTCAAGCCTTGGCAGGGTGGGGGTTAGCTACTTTGCTGGCCAGGCACTCCGATGGCTGGGGGGGGGGGGCCCAGTCCCAGAGAGGAGGGGGGCGAACACTGGTACCTGTTTACTTTACAGATCACAGCTGCCTTGAGCAAACCATGCAGCCAGTCACCCAGCCAGTCAAATCCACCAAACACAAACAGCTGCTCAGCCTTGCCACCTCCTAGGTAAACAGCTCAGCAGGCCCGCAGGGCAAGGAGGTCAGAAGATTCCCCCCCCCCCCCATCAGTCTGGGGGCCGGCCATCAGCAGTTCCCCCTCCCCTGAAGACACAGGGCCCCATTTCCTGCCACAAGCCCACACAGGACGCCTATCTCAACGGCTCTGGGTGGGTAGGCTGGCAGACTGGCTTCCCCTGAAACCCTGGGGGTGGGGACCCGAGGCTCCTAGTGAGAGTGAGACCCGGGGATGGGGAGGCTTCAAGGTGCTGAAAGAGGCCTGTGTCCTTCAAGAGCAGGCATCAGCTCCACTTAGCACAACCCTCACTTAGTTCTAACCTACTGCAGAGGAAGAGTGCAGGCTGCTGCTGGGGCTGGCTCAGCATCTCTTTTTAGGGTTCCTTGTACTTGCTTACTCCAAGGACACAGATGAGCAAGCGAGCGAGGTGGGGACAGACTAATGTCCATGCTTCTCCCACCAGCTTTTGTACAGGGCATTCCCGCAGAAGGTGCACCCCAGAGAGCTGCCTTTAGAGCCATCAGAGGAGGGAGGGTGGGCCACTGTTACTAATTGTTGTGCCTTTCTCAGCTTCTAAGTATTGCCAAGTGGACGTCGTGTGGGCTGGCTACACACAGCTTAGGGGGTAGGGAAGACGTTAGCATACTGTTGGGAAGAGGCTGGTGTGGAGGCAGTGGGGAGGGAAAGGGTGGCATTTGCTGCTGAGTGGGAGGGGCAAAGCATAGAAAATGGGGGACAGGTGTCACTCTTTGAGGTTTAGCTCAAAAAGGGCATTAACCTTGAGATACCTACGCAGGCATCTGCGTCTTTCAAGGAGTCCCCATTTCCTAGCACTTCCAAAGTGTGACAGAAGAGAACTGGGTTGTTGTCCACAGGGTGGGGAGTCTAAGTCTTTCTGCTGTCTTGCCCCACGCCCTCCTAGGTCAGCCTAGATCTCCAGAGACCGAGATGGGTTCAGGGGTTATGCTCTAGACCCAGACCCAGCTGACTCGGGAACGATTGAGTTCAATCTAGATACTTCTAAGAGGGGAGTAGACAGGGAAGGACGGGGTCCTATGGCAAAGGACACCAGAAGGGGTATCCCTCGGGCCCGACCTGGGGGTCCCCAGCACTGGGCGCAACGCCCACCCACCTTGCCCGTGAGATCGTAGTTCGGACTGCAGGGTGGGGAGCGCTCGGGGGCTTCTCCATCCCCGGTGGTAGCAGCTCCGGGCGTGCCAGTCATGTCCCCGGACAGTCAGAGGTGATCCGGGCTCGCTGCGAACGAGGGAGAGCGCGGAACCGCCCTGCACTAAGCTCCGCCCACTCCTCCCTGCCCTTCCACCAACCGGTTCGGACCCTGATAGGCTCCTCCCTCCGTCCCGCCACCCCTCGACGACGCCAGCCAGGAGGTCTAGGACTTGCAGAATGCGTGCCCGAGAGACTGGTGGGTGTCCTGAGAGACATTAGCCTAGTTTAGTGCTCTTACAGCAGCGAATGAGTCCAGGTACAGGACAAGTCCCTAAAGTCACAGCGGCGAGGTTAGGTTGCCATCGAGGCAGCTGACCCGGGAGATCCAGCTAGCTGCGGAAGGTGTGGCGCCTGGTTTCCTACTGTAGCATGACCAGCAGGGGACGCCCGAGCTCCAGCCAGCTGCCGATCCCGAGCTTGCTTACCTGCGAGAAGGAGGCTGGGACCTGGGACCGCTCCTGAGCAGTGTTCGACCGCGAGCTGCTGAGGCTAGCATCTAAGCAGTTCCTTTTTTTTTTTTTTTTTTTTTTTTTTTTTTTTTTTTTTTTTGCTTGTTTGTCTTGTTTTGTTTTGTTTTTCGAGACAGGGTTTCTCTGAGTAACAGCCCGGGCTTTCCTGGAACTCACTCTGTAGACCAAGCTGGCCTCGAACTCACAGATATCCGCCTGCCTCTGCCTCCCGAGTGCTGGAATAGCAGTTCAGTTTTTGCTGATGGACACCAGATCGAGCTCATCTGAGTCTACTTTTGTTCACCGACACGCAACCTTGGAGCGCACTGGCACTGTGTCATCTGGGGAGCTCCTGGGTGCACACTGGCACTGTGCCATCTGGGGAGCTCCTGGGTGGTGCTAATACTTCGAGCCCTTTGTGGTGTATCATCTCTCACTTCTCCTTTATTTGCTGGGAGAAATGAGTCCCAAGTCCCTAATGCCCCACCGTGGGAACACTTTCAAAGGTGGGCTTTTGCAGCCCTCCTTTCCAAGGGGGCAAGGTAGGGCCAGCCTTATTCAGGTGAGACCAAACCCTGGCCATCAAGTGGGTGCCACATGAACTTGTGGGTTGTTTGGTGCATTTTCCAGTACAGTCCAGGAGCCCTGCAGCTCCGGATGACACAGGATATGGAGAATCTGGGATTGCCCAGACCAGAGCTCAGTGGCTTGTGAGTCAGTCACTCTCATCCCAATGTTGTATACAAGGAAACTGGATGAGGGACTGGGTGAGGAGTATAGGAAGGAGAGTGGACCCCTAAACTTTTCAGGTGAGGACAGTGAGGGAAAAGGTCAAGGCTTGTTTTTTGGGTGACCATAGACCCGGGCACTGGCTGTGTACATCAGCAGGAGCTATTTCATTGGAGCTGATAAAAGAGCCCAGAGCGTGGATGGAGGTGACCTTGTCGAGGTGAGGATCCGAGAGGGGAACTGGCTTGCCCCTTGCTCACCTTCCCCTGGAAACTGATGTTATGGGTAACATTGTGTCCCCCAGGAGATATGCTGATGTCTCAGGTACTGGTACTCGGAATGTGACAAGGACGTTAGAGGTCACACTGGAATAGGGGCACTGTGCTGGTTAGTATCCATCATCAACTTGGCAGGCCCCAGAATCACCTGGATGATGGATCTTTGGGCATGCCTGTGAGGGATTTATCTTGAGAGAGATAAATTATTAGTTAGATTAGGCTAACTAATCAATGGATGGGAAGACCCAACCAAGAGGAGGGCAGCCTAAAAGAAAGGAAGCCAGGTGAGCCCAAACACTCACTTCTCTCTGCTGCTTGTCAGAGGCTGCAATGTTACCAGCTACCTCCTATGCTCCTGCTGGGATTCCCCTCCATGATGAAATATAACCTGACTTCGTGTGTGTGTGTGTGTGTTTATATTTATATATATATATATTATTTATTTTATGTATGAGTGCTGTATCTGCATTTACACCTGCCTGCCAGAAGAGGGCATCAGATCCCATTATAGATTGCTGTGAGCCACTGTGTGGTTGCAGGGAACTGAACTCAGGACCTCCGGAAGAGGGGCCAATGTTCTTAACAGCTGAGCCATCTCTCTAACCCTCAGACTTTCTTTCTTTCTTTTTTTTTAGACTTCCTTTCTTAATAAATGACTCCAGCGTATTTTATCATGGCAGAAGGATAGGCACTGAGACAAGCCCCTAAGTCAATGTGACCGGTGTTATGAGAAAGCCTGAGAGCAGACGGGGAGAAGACGTTTGTGAAGACAAAACAGGGAGGCTTCCTGGGGCTAACAAAAGCTGGGAAGCAGTAGGGAGAATTATAACATGAGCCTGCCGACACCTTGGTTTGGGACTTCGGTTTGCGTCATTGGCTCCGTATTATTTTGGGAGGAGGTAGAAGCTCCAGGAGTTGGGGCTCAGCTGGAGGAAGTAGGTCATGGGTTACACTCTTTTTTAGCAGCGTACATTTGGCACGGAGCACACCGGGTATCTCAAAAGATGGCAGAGATAAAAGCATTTGTACAGAGAACTGGGGAGAGTGCAGTCCTTTTTCTAGGCAATGCTTGTTGGGACCTCTGGGTTATGGTCCCCGGGTCTGCAGGACGCAGGCAGTGAAGTATGCATAAGTCATGCATTGTCCCTGGGATACTGTGCTGTGTTCAAGGGCAGTCCCAATGAAGTCAGAAGCAGGAAGGGCTGTGTAGAAAAGGGGCTCACTAAAAGGCAGGGGCCTTCAGGAGAGGGAATGATCTAGAACACAACACTCAGGCTTTCCAGCCTCTGCTCAGGTACTGTGTACATGCCTCGGCAGCTTGGGTCTTCTCTCCCATAGTGGCTCACACCTCATGTCACACCACGGCCACACTCTGTGACACTGACATCCCTCAAATGCACAACTCACATCATCCCTTAACATACAACCTTCCTATCACAAACAGCCACTGCGTGTCACATACCATGTGACATCATAGCACGTATCTCCGGTCGTAGCACAAGCATACAACGTCTTGCTCGGCTCGCAGACACACCTCACCCACTCTAAGTAGTTGCGTGTCTGTCACCGCTGCCATACTTTGCTTTACACGAAGAACGCATAGGACACATCAACGCTCACGTGTCCTCAAACTGACCACACACCTCTTGTCGTGTGGTGTTGGCTTGAAAGAAAATGGTCCCCAAAGGGAGTTGTGGGGTCATTAGGGGGTGTGGCCTTGCTGGAGGAAGTGTGTCATTGTGGAGGCATGCTTTGAGGTCTCATAGGTGCTTAAGCCACGCTCAGCGAGACAGTTCACTTCCAGTTGCTTTTGGATCAATGTGTAGATTTCTCCATGTCTGCATGCAGGATGCCATGATCCATGCCATGATGATAATGGCTGAACCTCTGAAGCTGTAAACTGCCTCTTCAATGAAAGAGTTGCCGTGGTCATGGTGTCTCTTCACAGCAATAGATACCCTAAGATACCTCACATCCTTACCAGATGCCCACATCACCCTCATGCCCCCCAGATGTGAAATGCACAGACACACCGTATTACTCTCCAATCAGAAGCCCCTGCCCTACTGTGTTTCAGGTCACAGCTCACACACTCACGCAGCCTTCCTGCTAGAGGCTGGGCCAGTGACACAGCCACCTTCTTCTGTTCAAAGGAACAGTAGGGTTCCTCCCAGACATGCAGGTGGATGGAAGAGATCCCCAGGGCTGTCGACCACGGCACAGTGACTGTAGGGTCCAGTGAGGGGAGACTAGGGTAGAGGCTGGGGTAACAAGGTCGATATTCGGGTTTTGCAAACTGTGGCGCATAGATCACCCTCAGCACAGCTCCCAGGTCATGTCAAGATGCAGACTCTGTTCCCCTATCCTGATCCTACCCAAACAGCCTCTGCAGGTTTTTACACACACCAAATGAGTGTTGAGAACTATCAATCTCAGTTGTGTGCTACTTTGACCAGACAATGAAGGCGATCTAACAGGCCATAGTGAGATGATGGGAGATAGCCAGAGGAAGGTTGTGGAGATAAATTTCGCAACGTTACCCAGGTGGTGGTGGTGGCGCACGCCTTTAGTCCCAGGGCTCGGGAGGCAGAGGCAGGTGTATCTCTGTTAGTTCGAGGCCAACCTGTTCTACAAGAGTTAGTTCCAGGACAGGCTCCAAAGCTACAGAGAAACCCTGTCTTGAAAAAACAAACAAAACAAAACAAAAACCAAAAAAACCCTCAACCTTGTTGAGGTAAAACTGAGTCTGTGAAGAATAAAGACACAGTCACAAGGAAGATCTGACTTGCACTGGGGCATCTGACTGGAAAGCTTAATGTTTTATGGTTTGAATACAAAATATCCTTGTATAAGTTTATTTTTTAGAGAATGCCTGGTCTCCAGCCAGTGGCATTATTTTGGGAGATGGTAGAGTTCTTAAGAGTTGAGTCCTAGCTGGAGAAAGTAGGTCCCAGGTTTATACTTTAAAGTTATACTTGATCTCTCTCAGTGAGTAGCTCTGATGGTCTGTCTCATTGTGAGCCCAGAATCAACAGAGCCAAGGACCAAGAAAAGAAGCTATGGTATTTGTGAGCCCAAACAGACCTTTCCTGGAGTTGTTTGTGGCAGCTTTTTACAACTAAAGTGATTAAAAGGTCTAATGCATTAAATTAGTACCAGGAGTGGGGGTCTTTGCCTTTGGAACTGGTTTGCAGGAGGACTTTGGAAGAGTTTGGACACGTGGGATAGCAAAGGCCCCAGAGTGCTATAAACTGATCTCAATAGGTGATTGTGATGGGTACTTTAAAGGCCAAAATGATTACAAAAAATGTGGACAATAAAGATAGCATTCAACAGGTTTCAGATGGGAATGAGGACTTTTTGCAGGGGGAGGGTGGGTTGGACTATGCGCCATTCATGTTATAATCTTGCTAAGAACTTTTTAACATTTTACCTGGATTCTCAGACTTGGTAGAGGGATGAGTTTAAAAGTCGGAGGCGAATTGACCCAGTGGTGGAAGTTTTAAGGCCCTCAGGATTCAGGCTGTGACATAGTTTTCATCAGCTCCTTGTAGTCAGGTTTATAGTGAGGCCCAAGTGCCAAAAGCTGAACAGAAAGTCTTGAAAATCCTGCAGTTTGGTTATAAAAGCCTGTGCAAAACAGGGGCTAGCGAAGGTAGGGCTCCCAAAGAGATTGGTACCATTTAAAAGAAGTCTAGTGTTTTACATCAGAACACTAGAAAAGATGGAGCGTCTGATTGACGCCACCGTGAATCCTGTTGATGTCAGCACTCCAGAAAACCCAGCAGCAGGACTCTGCAGCCAGCCCGAGAGGGCTTGTGATAGAGAATTTGGGGGATACCAGCATTTGGGAGGTGTCAGCTCCATCCCTGAAAGTCTATAGACCTGGAATTTTTTCAGTGAAGGCAATTCCATTCTGTGTGCACCCCCTTGTTGCCCAGGCTGCATCCGGCCCTCTGAGCAGGGCCAGCAAGAGCTTGGGGGCTTCTTCTGCTTCAGTTATTGTTACCCTGGAGTTCAAGCCCAGGCCCAAGGCATTTGCAAATTATTCTATAGAATATATATATAATAATATATTATATAGCATATAGGCTTTAAAAAAACCTCTCGGTTGTGACTTGAGATGGCTCAGTGGTTAAGAACTCTGTCAGCTCTTTGAGAAGACTTGGGTTTGATTTACAGAACCCACTTGGCAGCCCACAGCTGTCTGGAATTACAGTCCAGGGGATCCTTCTTCTGGTCTCCATGGGCACTAGGCACAAAACAGCCATGCACATAAAATAATAATAATAATTAAAACCATCTCACTGAGTGGTAGGTCAGTAAGCAAGGATTTTATAACCAGCATCTCTAGGGACCAGTATTGGAAGGACACCCGACATCCTTCAGCATCCTTGCCTAGCAGGATGCAGGGGAGTAGCTGCTGTGTGAAGATTCAGCTATTTTGGGCAGGGGGCTGGACCAGGAGGGAGTGGACGGAACAGTAGTAAGGGGAATAGGTATTGCCACAATCGACTCCATCACACTTCCTCTGTGTGGTTTCTGTCACATGGGGTTCATGTCACATGTGGTTATCATACCCGCTGTCACCAGAGGGACTTTCTCTGGATTTGGGTCTCAGCTGTGGAGCACGGTTGTGCTTGTTTGTGGTTCAAGGTCCTGCCCTTGACCCAAGTGTCTCCAAACTCGGGCTTTGCTCAAGCTGCTGATGCTGGCTCTGCGGAGGATGTAAAAACAGTTATCTCGAGGTCAGCAGGGGAAGACATCTCTCACCCTGGCTGGGCTGCTTGGATTTCTCTGACTAAATTCTTTCTTCTTGCTCATAGATTTGCCTTAGTTTTCTTGTCAAACTAGTAGCCGTGTTTAGAGATGATGCCTCTGTGACTTGTTTGGATGCATATCAGAATTTTCAGACCCAGGATTACTACTCTCTCTGCTCCCCAAGTCAGGTCAAGGATAGGTGAAAAGATGTGGGTGTGACCGTGAGGGAAGTCTGACATCAGCTGTCCCCCGGCACAGAGACATCTGCCTTACTTCCAGACAGGGTGATCCGAAGCCTTTGGGGTTGTCTAAATAGCCTTGGCCTTAGGGGTTGGAACCCCACTTTGTTCTGCCTTCCCCTTTAGAGAAGGCCAGGGCTCAACACATCCCACTTTTGAGAGTGCTTGGGTGGGGATGTTTCCAGCTCAGACAGTCACAGGCTGGGCGGCTCTCCATTCCCACTCACTGCCTGGGCAGCCACCTGCAGCTGTGTCCAGTCTGAACTCGACTTCCTCCCTCTGACCTTTTGGGAAAGCCCATTTTGGGGTCTCCTTCCCACTCTTTTCACCAGGGTAGCATGGTATGTCCTAGTCCCAAATGTGACCTCACAGGCCCCGTGCTTTGGTTTGTCTAGAGGTTTTCTCTTTCCTTTTAAAAGATTTTTTATTTATTTATTATATATAGTGTTCTGACTGCATGTATGCCTACTCGCCAGAAGAGGGCACCAGATCTCGTTACAGATGGTTGTGAGCCATCATGTGGTTGCTGGGAACTGAACTCAGGACCTCTGAAAGAGCAGTCAGTGTTCTTAATGGCTGAGCCATCTCTTTAGTCCTGCCTAGAGGTTTTCAAACCCCCACAGTGCCCAAGACATGACACCCGATCTCCCTGTCTCAGATACTAGGGTTTTGGAGACTCAGCACATGAGAAAGGGGTAAAGCCTTCTGGAAGGCCTTTCCAAGAATCCAAGGGGATCAGAGAGTACCTGCAGGCCTGGTCAGGTAAGGGAGGTGAGGGTGTGTGGCAGAGCAGAGCTGGTAGACTGTGGAGAACTGTGGGCAAAGGAGCTGGACCCCAGTTTCTAATTAGGTACTTACCCAATCACCCACACCCCAGTGCTGTGTCCCCGGAGAGACCAAGAGCTAAAAACCAGACTCAGTCCTTGCCTGCTGACTCCCAACCCATGTGGCCAAGCAGGTTCACACATTCTGTACTATCATTTGTCATTTCCTGCCCTTCCAGAATCTTTGCAGCCGCTGGGTGGGCCTGAGCGCATACACCCATATACCCTGTTTTGTTGGTCTGTAGGCTCAGAGTAAAATGGAGCCTCCACAGCACCCAGGGCCAAAGCCCAACCCTGTCCAGTCCTCATCAACTTGTCTGTATCTCTGGAAATAATCTGTTTAGTGGGATTCTTCTCGCTGTCTCATATAAGCACCCACCTCTTTCTGGCTGGCAGCCTGACACACATATAGGGGCTCTGGAGCTGGCAGAGCTGGTGAGTACTTACTGTAAATCCGATGCCCACGGTGGCTGAGAAGGAGCCAGGGATGAACTTTCCCTGGTCGAACTGAACCAGTAGAGATGTCTTCCCAACGCCACTGTCACCGACCAGGATGGTCTGAAAAGCAGCAACAGAGATGGGGTGAGGGCTCCAGGTGGGTTAGTTGTGACTGCAGGAGGGGATTCTTTCTGAACACACACACGTGTAGTACACAAACACGAACAGCACACACACGTATAAAAATACAGACACATACATCTAACCAGTACACAGAGATAGACAGACAGACATGTATAATACACAAACACAGATATAGGAATATGCACACCAATATAAAATCACACAGACAGGGCTGATGAGATGGCTCAGCAGGCAGAGATGACTGTCGTCAAGCCTGATAACAACCTGAGTTCAATCCCTGATACCTGCCTAATAGAAGGATAGACAAACTCTAGCAAGATGCCCTTTGACCTCTACACATACACTGTGGCATGTGACCCACCCCCATTTATACACACATACCCACTGTACAGACAGAGGCTCTTAGAACTAGAGGTATTCACCCCATGCACACTTCTTGATTTTTTTTTTTATTTATTGAAATCACTGAAAAAGGCTCAGTGTGGCCGGGTGGTGGTGGTGCACACCTTTAATCCCAGTACTCAGGAGGCTGTGGATCTCTGTGAGTTCCAGGCCAGCCTGGTCTACAGAGCGAGTTCCAGGACAGCCAGGGCTGCACAGAGAAACCCTGTCTCTATAAAACAAACAAACAAACAAACCAAACAAATAAATGGCACAGGGTATAGAGGAAAACTATGCCAACCCAAGTCCATGAACGCCCGAGACAGCCATGAGAACATGCCATATGGGTTCCCTCCCATCCCTAGGCTTCTCTCACATGGTGGGCCTGCTGTTCTGCTTTGAGGGCCATCACTGCTGTTTGCGCCGGGGTCACATGGCCATGGACAGTTATGAAGCAAAGGCAGAATATGGCAGGGACACTGTCCGACCTGTTCATGGGGGACACCAGACTCCGCTAACAACGACTTTAGCTTGAGGACCTCTGCCCCTGGAGTTCTGACCTTTGTCAGAGCCTAACATTTCTCTGACTTCCCTGGCTCCTACCTCATGGGCCATATAAGTGTTTCCCTCAATAAAATTCTTCCACATTTAATTTCGGTGTCTGCTCCTCGGAAGGCCAGACAACATGATGGCTCTCCCACGTGTGTTAGTCCACAAAGCCCCAGATGTGGAAAGCAAGATCAGGATACTTAGGGCAAGCCTTGGGAATAGTCCACAGCATGCCCTGAAACAAACCCTTGCAGAGGACAGTGCCCTACAGAGAGGAAACAGGACAAAGGTCACTCTCCCCTGGGAGGTCAGTCTGAGAGGAAGCGGAGAACCAAGCCTGGGAACTTGGATGAAATGTTTCAAAGGGAACCATGAAGCACATGAGAGAAGTACCCACGAGATGTGAGACTGTGCCCACCCGACTCGAAGAGCAGGAATGGGAGGGTGGGTGAGAAGACAAGGACCTTGGTTTCCAGGTGGACAGAAGCCACTTTCTGAAGACAGTCGCTGGAGGTCTGGAAGGCTTAGGAGAGGCAAACTTCATCTGCGTTCATAAAGACAGAGAGACTGTCTGCGCCTCAGGTCCATGAACCCCAGTCACTTAGGGGCTCTGACTGGCATGGGATGGAATCAGTCTCAGAGGGGGTTGAACATGGCATTGCCTGTGTGATGTTGACTTTGGACCTTTCCTGACGAGGGCTCTTCATCATCTACCTCCCAAATGAAACTCAGCTGGGCTTTTGTTTCCTCCTGGATTGAAAGGCACCATTTAATTGCTTGTGAACAGTGGCTTGGTTAATTTGCATCTCGCATTGAACTTCCCCTGGCTTCACGATGTACTTCCTAGAGAGAATCCTCTAGAGGAGCCTGCATGCATGCCCTGGTTCACTTCCTAGAGGACACAGCAGACACAATCTTTCATCTCCGCCCCCCTTTTCCTTTACAGTGTGAAGAAGCCTGTGGGTCTTGCTTGTCTCACTGTGATGCTTTGACCCTTGTGGACTGTGTGAGTTCTGCTCTTCAGACCCAGCGGAACTCAGGCTTAGGACAGGGCCTGCTCTCAGTTGGTCTTTTTTATTATCAAGAACCTAGCCGGGAGCCGGGCAGTGGTGGCGCACGCCTTTAATCCCAGCACTCGGGAGGCAGAGGCAGGCGGATCTCTGTGAGTTCGAGACCAGCCTGGTCTACAAGAGCTAGTTCCAGGACAGGCTCCAAAGCCACAGAGAAACCCTGTCTCGAAAAACCAAAAAAAAAAAAAAAAAAAAAAAAGAACCTAGCCGGGCAGTGGTGGTGCACACTTTTAATCCCAGCACTTGGGAGGCAGAGGCAGGTGGATCGCCGTGAGTTTGAGACCAGCCTGGTCTACAAGAGCTAGTTCCAGGACAGGCCTCAACACACACATACATCATGCACACACACATACACACACACATCATGCTCTCTCACACACACGCACACACACATCATGCTCTCTCACACACACGCACACACACATCATGCACTCTCACACACGCACACACACATCATGTTCACACACATACACACATGCGCGCACACACACACACATCATGCTTACAAACACATACTACCAATAAGTAATAAAAACAAGTTAATGAGTACTGGTTGGACCCAAACCTCTATGTCAACTGTTTGCATTTCCTCCCTCTCTTCTTCCTTCTCTTCGGCCTTGAGAAAGTTTCACTTGTATCTCAGGTGGCTCACAGTTCCTAATATTGCTGTCTCCACCTCTGAGCTCTGGAGTGGCAGGTGTGTATCGCCATGCCTGGCTGGGTTGCTTTTCTAAGTCATTTTGTTAATGTCTACCTTTATGTCTTCACCATTGTGAGGTAGTTTATAGCAGACCCGCACGTGCCAAAGGTGCTTAAAGGGTCGTGTCTGAGAAAGGGCACAGGACAGAAAGGAAGTGGGGAGGGGGCAAGCCCAGGTCAGATAGCAATCAGTGCATTCAGGCATTACGTTTAGTTTTACCTTCCTGAGTGTCAAGACAAAATGGGGAACTGCGGGTTTCTGTGGTATTTGTGTGACAAAGCCTATTTGACTGATGACCGTTCTCTCCAGACGTGTGACACTAAGAGTCATCAGTGACAAAGTGAGCAGCAGCCTACTTTTGCGGGTGATGCGAAGCTTTGTTGCTGATGCTGGAGCCCCACAGTAAACCCCAGTGCTGCGGAGGGCTGCCCGAGCCCTGGACCACCACTGAGTGTTGCTCTCCTGTGCACAAACCGCTCAGCGGCAACACTGAGAAACTAGGTGATGGGTGGCCGGCCCTCTTTGCTCCTGAAGTGGCTTTAAACGAATTCCTTAAGCAGACAAGAAGTTCAGAAGCCATCAAGATCACTTTGTCTGGAGCTAGGGCTGGGGCTCAGTGGCAGAGCGCTTGCCTTTCCCTTTTCTTTGTCACGGGGAGGAATCTTACGTGACTCACACTTGGATGCGGCTGACTTGAAGTCTGATACTTTGGGTGGTCTTCAGCTGCATAATTAAAAGACTTTAAAAGCAAAGCTGGTTTCCTTGGGGAAAAAGAAATTTTACATTGAGACTGTAGCCTATTGGACTAGGTGGGATGGTGCATACCTCTAATGCCAGCCCTGAAAGGCTAGCACAGGAGGATTGCAGGTCAGAGGCCAGACTGGAGCCACACAGTGAATCAGAGTCCAAGTAGGGCTGCAATGTGACCCTGTCAAACAAACAAACAGAAACAAACACACAAACACCTGCAGCCTCAGCACTCACCCGAGAATGCCCAAGCTTTGAAAACTTTCACTATTTTGGACTTTGAACTAACCAGACTCTAAAATCATATAAGCCAGTTTCTTAGAACAAACTCCTAAATGAAGTTTAATCCTTATTGTCAACTTTACTGAACTGAAGCATCCAGCACTCCTAAAGGACATGCTTGGCTGTGCCTGTGAGGGAATTTCCAGAGAGGATTAACTGAGCTTGGAAGACCTACTCCAAATGTAGGCGGCATACCCCCAGGTTAGAACCCAGATGGAATGGAAGGGAACTTGGAGAAATCCAGGTGGATTCTGGTATTCCCCAGATTCTGCTTCCTGGGTGGCCATGTAGTGATCAGAGTTCCTCTGTTTCACGTTCCCATCCCTCGATGTTCTGCCCAAGATCGTGGGACCAAGTGGTCATGACCTCAACTCTCCCAAGCCATTAGCCAAATAATCCCTTCTTCTCTTAAGTTGTTCAGGCAGTTTGGTCACAATAATGAAAAGCTAGCTAATATACTGTTTGGCCCATGTGCTAGAGAAGTCTGGCAGATGACTTCATGTCCAGTAGCTTGAGAATGGTTGACACCGGCTTGGGTTTAGTAAGCAGACTTCCATAGTGGGAGCAACCAGACGTTTGGAGAGCAATTGACAGTATCAAAGTTACCGATGCAAATTCTTCTGGCTCTCTTTGCAGAAGTGGACCAAGGTATGTTTGATAAAGGGGCTTCACAGGAATGTTCGTTAGAACAAATGACTCAACAAATAGGTACGAAGGAAACAAACTCTAGACTCTGTGTAGTAGAAATGTAGGGATAAAGAAGATGGGCCACGGGGGTGGTTCAGTGGGCAAAACCGCTTGCTGTGTGTATTAGTAACTCTTCTATGGCTGTGAGAAAACGCCTGGACCAAAGTGACTATTAGAAGGGAGGGTTTACTGGGGCTTGTGGTTCTAGAGGGTAAGAGGCCATCATGGCAGGACAGAAGTGTGGCTATGACCAATCCTTGGGTGCTTCACAGAGCATCTCGGGGCCAGGCATCCTCTCCATCATGTTAGACACACAGCCATGACCAATCCTTAGACACACAGCCATGACCAATCCTTGGGTGCTCCACAGAACATCTCAGGGCCAGGCTTCCTCTCCATCATGCAACACAGCTCACAGTGCCTTAGACTGCTGAAGCCAGACATCAGCGTTTCCCTTTCTGATGGTGCTTCTTTCATAGGACGGTTTTTCTCACGACAGACAATAGCATGTTGGGTGGTGTGAGCTTTGCATCTGCTGTGGGACAATGGTCTTGCACCCTCTAAAGATTTGTCAGTTTCATTGGTTTAATAGAAGGCTGATTGGCCAGTAGCCAGGCAGGAAGTATAGGCAGGGTGATGTGGGAGTCCCCTCTGTATGCTGTGATTACCATTAATGAATAAAGAAGCTGCTTTGGACCTATAGCAGGGCAGAACTTAGGTAGGTAGGGAAAACTAAGCTGAATGCTGGGAGAAAGGAAGCAGAATGAGGGAGAAGCCATGTAGCCCCACCAGAGACAGGTGCAGGACAGAACTTTAGCCAGTAAGCCACTGCCACGTGGCGATGCACAGATTAATAGAAATGGGTTAAATTAATATGTAAGAGTTAGCCAATAAGAAGCTAGAGCTAATGGGCCAAGCAGTGATCTAATTAATACAGTTTCTGTGTGATTATTTTGGTTCTGGGTGGGCAGGACGAACAAGCGACCTCCTTCCAACAGTGGGGGACCAGAAACAGGAGAATTCTGAGAAGATGAAAAGCTCAGTCTGCAATTGTCACCCAGACACAGAGGAAGCAAGATAAGAATGCCTCACTGATAAAAGATACCAAGCCATGAGGCTAAACAGACAAGAATTATGGGCTAATCTAAGATATAAGAGTTAATAAGAAGACTGAGCTAATAGGCCAACTAGTTTATAATTAATGTAGGCCTCTGTGTGTTTCTTTGACTGAACATCTTGCAGAACTGGATGGGACAGAAGCCTCTGTCAACAGACATCAGTTTGCCCATCTGAGTTCTGGGAAAGACTACGCATTTCTGTAGGAAGACAGTAGATGTGTGAACTATTAACCTCAAAACTAACAATGATCTCTCCTGTTGACGAGATTAGGGGCAATTAAATTCTTCCTGTTGTCTCCTCTATTTCCTAAAATGAGTGTGTTACTTTAGTAAGTTAGACAAATGAGCTATTTTGAAGTTTTTATTTTATTTTTAATTACACGTGTTTGTGTGTTTGCTTGTGGGTATGTGCACATGTGTGCACCTGCACGTGGAAGCCAGAAGAGGGTGTTACATCTCCTGGAACTGGAACTGGATAGTTGCCCAGTCTGTGCTCTTAAACGTGAGCCATCTAGGCAAAGGTACTATTTTCAGTTAGAAGCCGCAAGAGCTCCACAGTTCCCTGGGCTGACTGTGATCTGAACAGCATTAAGAAAACAGTGAGAAGGGAGCTGCAGGAAGGGAGGCAGGAGGAGCCACGTGCAAGTGCTGGGAGGGAGACAGATGGGAGTGCACAGGAGTCAGGAGCAGCTTAGCTTTTCTCTAACAGAACTATAATGCGGCAGAGAACTGCTCCAAACTCAAGGGCACAATCTGAGTCAGAACTTGGCCTTGGTGATCATGTTGTCCTCACCTGGGCTCCCTGACATGTCTAAGGTCTGCTGGCTGGTGGCCAGAGCAACTCAGCTCTTCCCTCTTTGTCTCTGGTGCCCACCCGGCAGGCCAGCAGGTTCCTGGCAGAAGCAGGAAGTGCAGAAGGAAATATGGGGCCCTAAGCTAAGAGTGGGGCCCCACACATCCCTCTTTGCTGTATTCAGAGCAGGCAGAACAGATCACGAGTCTGCCACGGGCTCAAGGGGAAGCAGACCCTCTCTTTAGAGAGGTAAGGAGATGTGATCCAAGGGAAGAATAACTACAGAGCCACTTCAGGCCTGAAGCAGACACAATCAACGCTGAAAGGAGCCCCATCTAGTTAGGGGTGTGACAATTCAGCTCCATGGGCTACAAGACAAAGCTCTAGAAGCCCTGCTAACTGCAGCTGAGGAGGGGAGCTGGAGGGTAAAGAGCTCCAGCCCCAGCTGTGGTGGCAGGGTCAGCATTCGGGGGACATGTCCGAGGCAGGATGGCTGACAGTCACTTCTAGTCACTGAGAGACCTAATTCCGTGGGTTATTTTCAAGTCTAACAGTTTTTACAAAAGATTTATTATTTGTGTGTGTGTATGTGTGTGTGTGTGTGTGTGTGTGTGTGTGTGTGTGTGTGACTGACACATGTATGTGCCCGTGAAGGCAAATAAAGAGCATCAGACCCCCTGGAGCTGGAGTACCAGAGGTTGTGAGCTGTTGACATGGATACTGGGAACCAAACTCAGGTTTTCTGGAAGACATCATGCTCTTTTGGTTACTGAGCCATTTCTCTAGACCCTATTTTTAATTTTGTATATGTGTCTATGCCTGGGTATGGGTAGTGCGTATGAGTGCAGGTGCCCATGACGGCCAGAAGAGGGCGTAAGATTCCCCTCAAATTGTAGTTCCAGATAGCTGTGAGCTACCTAACGTAGGCGCAGGAAACTGAACCTGGGTCCTCTGTGAGAGCAGTATGCGGTTTTAACTGCTCAACTATCTCTCTAGCATCTCCACCTGGCTTAGCCTTTGGCTATTAGCCTCCATAGTACACTTTTCCCTTTTATTTTTACTTATTTGTTTGTTTGTTTGGTGCATCGTGGGAGGGAGTGGGGCAGTGTGTGTTTGCCACAGCATGTGTGTGGTGGTCCTAAGATAGTCTGCAGGAATCAGACTGTCTCCTGCCACAGTGTGGGTCTTAGGAACTGAACTCAAGTCATCAGGCTTGGTGGCAAGTGCCTCCACTCACTGGGCCCCCTGGCCGGTTCTGCAGTGACCTTCTGGTGGAACTTCTAGAGTGGGATAGATGCAGTCTGGACCCGGAGCCTTAGGCGAATGACAAGCTCTCCCCACTAAGGAACCGCCCTCTCGGTCAGGGGCGCTTCCCCACAGGAATGGGGTGAGTCCCAAAAAAATCATGTGTAGTTTTCAAGTCCAAAAGGATCAAGAGGGCAAACATGTATCCTTACATCCAGAAGAACCCTATGGACAGCACACAAATGCACAGGAACACATAGGCACATATACATATACACAGATAGGCATGTTACATATACATATAACATTACCTATCACATACAGACAATACACATGTATACACAGCTCCCTCCACAAGAAATAATACATACAATGTGTGAGTGTGTGTGTGCGCATACACGTGAACATATTTTTTTCATTTTTTGGTTTTTGAGACAGGGTTTCTCTGTGTAACAGCCCTAGCTGTCCTGGAACTAGCCCTGTAGACCAGGCTGGCCTCGAACTCACAGAGATCTACCTGCCTCTGCCTCCCAAGTGCTGGGGTTAAAGGCGTGCGCTGCCACTGCCCAGCTTTATCTTTTTTTTTTTTTTGAATGCACATTTTGTAAACATAGTTCTTTAGGGAAGGGAGACTCTTCAATTGTCCATTCTATAGGAACTCACGTCTAGCCTGAACTTACTAAGTGGTTGAGGCTGGCCTTGAACTCCTGACCCTCAGGTGTGCACCACCACTAATACCTTCAATGCCCTGTTTCTCCAGTGGGGATATGGCAGCCTGGGAGGTGACTGAGTTATGCCGAAATCAATGGCCAAGCCAGGGTCTGGGCCTCTAATAGGCCTTTGAGGACATGGGGCTCCTGAATACCCCGACTCTCTCAGAATCCACAGAGGTCCTTGCTTAAGGGGTAGTCTCTCCTCGTCACTCTAAGACGGTGTTCTTGATTCAAAGGTTCGCCCTCCATCTTGGATGGGTCAATCTGAGAGAACTAGAATCAGGGTCTGGCCATAGGCTCCTGACAGACAGCTGTTTGTGTGTTTGCTTTTTTCTTCCTCCTGGACCCTCTATGAGCCCACCCCTTGGTTTCCAGGGCACCCCTGGCCTGATGATCACTTCCTTTAAAGTCATCCCCTATGCTCTACAGAGGACACCTCCCTCAGCATACCCGAGCAGTGCCCTGGGCAGAGACCTGTTCCATCAACAATGGCCACGGAGACTTCTGAGCCCATGTTGACTTTGCTTTATGGTCTAGGAACATGTAAAGTAAGTGGCCATCTCTGGCCACATCCTGGAAAGGCTGTGGCTTATCAGCAGCTAGAGTTTTCAGTGTAAACAACCCTCCCATAAGCCTCCTGTAGCCTGGCTAGCCTGACCAGGGCTCGAGGGCACTGTGAAGCCAAGGTGTCACAGGGTGTGTGCGGCACCTACCAAAAGAGACTCCTCTCTAAGGGCTTTCTGGAAAGGAATGTGTGTGAGAGACCTCAAGACTGCTCTTTGTTCCCTTCGGATTTGCAGGAATGGATACTTTGAAGAGGGTGTGGGAGCAAAGCTTAGGAGTTATGAATAGCAAACTGGTTTCTTTGGGGGTGGGGTAGCCATAGGGTGTTCACTAAAGTTCTAGGGAATTGGGTTAACCAATCCAGTAGGCTGGGACAGATCGGCTGCGTGTTCTCAAAGCAGAACCCCACCCTCCTCCACGACTCTGGGTAGATAGATTCCTGTTCATATATCCTAATTACCTGAGGCCCTCTCTTTGCAATTTTGTAGGGGTTCGGGGTGCTGCAGACCAAACTCAGGGCCTTGCTTACATTAGGCAGGAGCTCTGCTACTGAACAATACCCTCTTCCCTTTTTTTAGACAGGTGCTGTTACATAGCCCCGGCTAGCCTTCAACTTACTATGTAGCTCGGTTTCTTGTCAAACTTTCAGCTCCCCCCACCCTGTTTCTGCCCCTTGAGTTCTGGACCTACAGCTGTGCCCCAACACCCCTGATGAGGCTGGGTTTTGACACTGCCTCAGCTTCCTCCATTCCAGTAACTTCTAGAATCTCTCTGCTGATACCCTTCAGTCTCTGGTCTTCTGGGCTCGAATCGCGGGATCTGTAGATACAGAGCAGAAGGCCCCTGGTTCTCTTCTCAGAGAAGTCATTCTGGCTCCGGGCAGGGTGGTGTTTCTCAAAATCGACTTCTTGCATTCCATTTCACTCGCTCTACCTCGTTCCTCTTTTGGTTTTATTCACCAGTGGGAAGTAGCCGAAGGAGGAAGTGCTGGGGTGAGAGTGAGGGAAATCGGAGTACCCAGGAGCGGAGCATGTAGCCTGCGCTCGCAGACAGGCTCCACCAAGGAAGGCAGAAGGGTGTGAGAAGATGCACTTGGCGCTGCTGGTCCTCGTCCTCTCCTGGATCTCAGGTGAGCTTGCAGATTCCTGTGAATACTTCAGCAACTAGAGGAAGCTCGGGAACCAGGGAGCCCAGCAAGGTGTCATTCACATACTGCCCCATTGTTGTGGGGGCCTTCGTGGCAGAAACACTGAGCCCTTAAACCCAGTCCCAGGCACAGTTCCAGACCACCACGGTGTTGATCATATTTAAGGCAGACACCCTGATGGGCCCCCACTGGTATTGGAAAGATGGCAGAGCCCTGGTTGCTCAGGAGAATCCACGAGGGTGCTGGGCTGTCATCTTGTGACCGTGCTCCTTTAAGGGAAGGCTGTGGGGAAGAAGTGAGTGTGGGAGTAGGGGCCTGAGGGAAGGAAAGAGGGGACCTGATGTACAAAACAAATGGAGGGATGACTGACAGCAGCTGGGACGGAAGAAAACAGCAGAAATGGTGGGGGGCCTGAAAAAGGTGAAGAGGAGGCAGGAGACAAGGCCAAGGGAGGGCTGGCAGCAACTTTCTGGTGTATTTCTTGTGTTTTGTAACGGGGGCCGCTCCCTATGTAGCCAAGACTGGCCCTCTAACTAGTGATCCTCCTGCCTCAGCCTCTGTCTCCAAAAAGATTTTCATTATGATTAATAACAGTATCAGACAGAATTAGGGTGCAGAAGGGGGTTTTCTTGTGTTGGGGTTATAGGCTGCGCCATCACTTTTGATCTGATGAAGCTCTAAGTGGATGGATACAGTTTTGATTTCAAACGAAGAGAATTTTCTGTTGAACACAGTGATATAGTTCTAGGTGTGGTGGCTCACGCCTTTAATCCCAGCACTCAGGAGGCAGAGGCAGATGGATCTCTGTGAGTTCGAGGCCAGCCTGGTCTACACACCAACTCCAGGCTAGTTAGGGCTATACCATGAGGGTCCATCTTGTAATAAATCGCACAAAATAATGGGTTCATCGTGTCATTTTTTTCATGTGTGTATATCATGTACTTGGACCACGGTTTTCTCTTGTCTTCTCCTTCATTTCTGCTGATTCCCCTCCCTTTCTAAACAACCCCTTCCACTTTCATGTCTATTTTGTTAAAGAAAAAGTCTAGATTTTTGCATATGAGGGGAAACATGTGTTATTTGTCTTTTTGATCTGATGGCCAGTTAAATGTATTTGCTTGCCAACATAATCATGCATATATTTATCCATTCACCTGTCATTGGACTTTGGTCCATGGCTTGGTTGCTGTGGCTAATGCTGCCGTATATAAATAGATTTACAGTTGCTTAACCTGTGGGTTGCGACCCTGCTAACAAACCTCTATCTCCAAAAGTATTCACATTTTGAGGCATAAGAGTAGCAACATTACAGTTATGAAGTAGCAACAAAAATAATTTTATGGTTGGGAGTTACCACACCATGAGGAACTGTATTAAAGGGTCCGCAGTCTAAGGAAGGTTGAGAACCAGTGCTCTGGTGCATGCAGACCACAGAAGGGGTTTTCTTGTTTCATAGTCTGGTGGTTTCCACTGTGCCATTGGGATGCTCCTCTTGGTTTGAAATAGTATTAGCAAAAGGCTTTCAATTTTATACCCCTAGTGCAGGCATTTCCCAGGACTCTAGAATCTTACAGCCAAGCGCGTACTCAGCTTTCATATTTAGAAATTGACATTTCAAATGTGGAGGCTGGAGAGATGGCCCAGCAGTTAAGAAGGCTTGTTTCTTTTTCAGAGGAGCCAAGTTCAAGGCCTAGCACCCAGTATTGGGTTTCTCACAACTGCCTGTAACTCCAGCTCCAGGGGATCTGATGCCCTTTTTGGATTCTGTGGGAACTTACAGTCACATACACATACCCATAAACCCATACACACACACATATGCACATAAAAAATAAAGAAATCCATGCATATTAAGACCCCAACTTAAAGAGAAAGAAGAAAAGAAAGGAAGAAATAAAAATTTTAAATGGCTTGATCAAATCTTCCCAGATCCCTGTTTTCCCTGAGCTTTCCTGTCTTATTGTTTGGCAATTCCAGATTTTCTTAGTACTCAGGCCAAACCTGGGGGCACCCATCTCCAATGACCTCCTCCCCGACTTTGAATTAAAATCCTAAATCCTTGCAGATAGCTTACTAGGTAATCACCACCTGATTCCTTTCTGCATAGCATCCCTGGTCCCCCCCCAACCTTTTCTCCCTTGCATCCTTGCCTGGATCAGCTCCCTTCCCCACATGGCTTTGAACACACTAGGTTTGCTTGGCCTCAGAGTTTTCTGTCCTGTTTGCTTTGAGTGCTCTTCCCTAGGTGGTACCAGGCTCCCAACTTCCTCCCTGTCTTCATTTCTCACTGTGGTCTTCACTGGGGAAATTAAATAAATTAATTAAAACGTCTGTTCCTGCTGGGGTCTGGCCCACTCCACTCAGGAGGTGTAGACAAAGGGAGTGGTGTTCTAGATCATCCTCACCTACAGAGTCCAAGACTTGAATATGTGAGACTCTGCCTCAAAAGGAAAGCACACAGAAACAAATCGAGTCCCACCCCACCCCGCCATCGTCTGTGCCTCCCTCCCACATCTTAGTAGAATGGAAGCTCCCAGAGGGCAGAGACCTTTGTCCCTAAAGCCATAGTGGGTGTGATTTAGGCAAATAACAAGCAGGAGCTGCAGAAATGAATGTGTCCTTTAGAATAGTTGTTTACAACATTGCTCTTCCCGATTGTCTGCCTTTCTAGAACTGAACAACTAAGATGATTATCTTTTCTTTAAAGATTTTATTTACTGTGCGGTGTGTGTGTGTGTGTGTGTGTGTGAAAGAGAGAGAGTGCACACATGTGTGCAGATGCCAGAGGAGGCCAGAAGAGGGTCTTGGATCCCCTGGAACTGGAACTACAGGCCATTGTGAGCTGCCCGATGTGGGTGCTCAGAACTGAACTTGGGTTCTTTGCAAGAGCAATGTGTGTTCTTAGTCTCCAAGTCATCTGATGGCTCTTCAGAATGTTAGCTATGGCATGATCACATGACCAAAATGAACTGTAAACACACACCCGTGTAAAAACTAAGAATACAAATGGACATGATAATAACATTAATAATCCCTAAAAGGTAGGAATGATCTAAATGTCTGACCCATCCATTTTGATTTATTCTTCAACGAAACACTGCACACCCACACCATAGAACATTATTCTGTTAAAACCAGACTGAAGTATTAGTGACACAGGCTACGGTATGGATGGACCTCAAACGCGCAATGCAGCGGGAAGAAGCCAGCTACCACCGTACACTGTGTGATGTGTTTCATATGAGATGTGCAGATAGGTGAGTCCATGGGGCCAGGAAGGGGATCAGGGTTAGCAGCGAGAGGGCTGCGAGACAGGCACCCAGGGAGGCAGCTGTCAGTGGTGTGAGACAGCTCTTCATGCCGGCAAAAGAAAAGGAAGTTCTCAGCCTGGGAAGCTGGCTCAGGGGTTAAGAGCACTGACTGCTCTTAGAGAGGATTCAGGTCCAGTTCCAGGGGACCTGAGACCCTATGTCACCAATGCACATAAAATACAATTAAATAAATTATTGTAAAAAGAGAAGAAGTTCTGGAGTTAGACAGCAGAGATGGTCATAAAGCTGCGGAGGTCCTAACAACCACCGGGCTGGGTGTGTCACTGTGTGTGAACTATGTATCAGTTTTAAATATTCTTTTTTTAAATTTATTTATTTATTATGTATACAATATTTCGTCTGTGTGTATGTCTGCAGGCCAGAAGAGGGCACCAGACCTCATTACAGATGGTTGTGAACCACCATGTGGTTGCCGGGAATTGAACTCAGGACCCTTGGAAGAGCAGGCAATACTCTTAACCACTGAGCCATCTCTCCAGCCCCTATGTATCAGTTTTAAAGGCAGAACAAGACGGATCCCAGCTTGAAATGTGCAACAGTCCAACAAACAGTCCAACACCTTCCTCCAGGCTGGGAGGATTGAACCCAGGACCTCACATATGCCAAGCAAGCACTCTAACAACCAAGTTATATACTCAGTCCCCGTGTTCTTGCTTTTTATGAGACAAGGTTTCCCTACATAGTCCAGGCTGGCCTTGAACTTGCTGCATAGTTCACACTGGCTTCTAGAAGTGCTAAGATTACAGGCATGTACTACCATGCCTGGAGCATGGGTCTTTGTTGTTTTTTACATTTATTTGTGTTTATGTGTGTGTGGTGGTGGTGTGTAGTGTGTTGTGTGTATGTGTGGTGTGTTGTGTGTGCGTGTGTGTTGGGGGCATTTGTGTGAGTGGTTGTGGATGTGGAGGTCAGAGGACAACTTTCAGGAGCCTGTTCTTCCTTCTACAATATGGGTCCTAGGGATAAACCAAGGCCATTAGGCTTGGTGGCAAGTGCCTTTACCCACTGAGCCATCTTACTAGCACCCAAAAATTATTCTTGTAAAGAAACATTTAAGTGTCCTCTGCATCTTGCTAAGGTGGGAACACAACATGTATCTCCAGAAGAAACCTCTCTCACTTGTGACACTGCAAGGCAGGACAGTGTGGAATCAGCATGGAGTGGACACAGGTCAAAGGGGCAGAATGGAAAATCCATCTGGAACTCACAAGCGAGAGACTGTCTCTAAGAATAAGGCAGAGGGGTTAGAGCCATTAAGAGTACTTGTTCTTGCAGAGGGCTCATTTCCCAGCAGCCACACAATGACACACACCATCTGTAACTCCAGTTTCTGGGGACCTGACACCCTCTCCTGGCCTCTGAAGGCACCAGGCATTCATGCGGTACACAGACAGAGGCAGGCAAAACATGCATACATATAAAATAAAAGTCAATTTAAAAAGAATGAGGCAGAGAATGATAAAACAAGACACTCATGCTTTCCTCTGCTGTGTGCATATTAACTCCAGCTCATGCATTAAACATACATGTGTCCCCACCTATACACCACACGTGCTCACACATATGCATTCATATTGAGTATAAAGAAGTGAGGTAGAGTAAGTGGTTTTTGACTCAATCTCATTAGTAGCCCAGGCTAGCTTTAAATTCATGATCCTCCTGCTTCAGCCTCTTGACTGCTGGGATTAGGTGTGTGTAGCACCACACTAAGTAACACCACACCTATCGGTGCCACACCTGGCAGCATCACACCGGACAATACCACACTGGCAACACTATACCTGGAAACACCATACCTGGCAGCACCACACCTGGCAACACAACACCTGGTAACACTACACCTGGCAATACCACACCTGGCAGTGCCACACCTGGCAGCACCACACCTGGCA
The DNA here is from genome assembly GCF_903992535.2 of Arvicola amphibius. Classification (NCBI taxonomy): domain Eukaryota; kingdom Metazoa; phylum Chordata; class Mammalia; order Rodentia; family Cricetidae; genus Arvicola; species Arvicola amphibius. The sequence continues at coordinate 6,763,284 of NC_052050.1, forward strand.
ATAGTACACCTGGCAATACCACACTTGGCAGTGCCACACCTAGCAACACCACACCTGGCAGCATCATATCTGGTAGCACCACACTTGGCAGCACCACATCTGACAGCAACACACCTGGCAGCAACACATCTGGCAACACTACACCTGGCAATACCACACCTGGAAGTACCACACCTGGCAGTGTCACATATGGCAGTACCACACCTGGTAGCACCACACATGGCAACACCATATCTGGAAACACCACACCTGGCAGCACCACACTGGCAATACCACACCTGGCAACACTATCCCTGGCAATACCACACCTGGCAGCACCACACCTGGCAATACCACACTGGCAGTGCCACACCTAGCAGCACCACACCTGGCAGCATCATATCTGGTAGCACCACACCTAGCAGCACCACACTTGGCAGTACCACCTGGATGTTGTTTATATGTTATATGTTGTTTATAGACATGTTTATATATACATATATACACATGTATATATACATATATGTGTATACACACATATATCTTATATGGTGCAGGGAGGGCAGATGTTCAGATGTTCAGGACAAACCCGGGGTTTTGCCCATACTAGAGTCTCTATGTAGTCCTGGCTGTCCTGGAACTTGCTTTGTAGGCCAGGCTGGCCTTAAATTCAGGGACATCTGCTGTCTCTGCTAACTGAGTGGTGGAATTAAAGTCTTGCTCCACCATGCTTGGCCATTTTTTTTTTCTTTTGAGAGCTGTAATTGATCAAGAATTTTTCTGACTCCTCTTGACTCAGCTGAATGTTGAGGGACAGCAGGCAGCCTGTCTTGGAGAAGGGGTGTTCTCTGACCACTATTCAATTAATCATGCTTTTGGAATTGGCACTGTATGCCCTTGGAGTGGGAGATCAGTGGTCCACGGGTTTATATTTTCCAGGCTGCTCCACTGCTCAGGATATTACAGGTCCAAACATGGTGAGCGGTCATGAGCAGGGCTCCTTGACTGTGCAGTGCCGTTATGGCTCCTACTGGAAGAATTACCAGAAGTACTGGTGCCAAGGAGCTGATTGGAAAACATGTGAGATTCTGGTTAAAACGGATATGGAGAAGTTGGTGAAGAAGGGCCGTGTGTCCATCAGGGATAACCAGACAGACTTCATCGTCACAGTGACCATGGAGGAGCTGAGGATAAGCGATGCCGACATTTACTGGTGTGCAATTGAGAAATTTGCATCTGATCCCAAATTTAAGGTTAATGTGAATATTGGCCCAGGTAAGAGTGTGTATACATCTCTCCGGGTGCCCTTTTTGGTCCCTCAGGTCTCACCTAAAGGAATTAGCTGTCACTCATGAGCTGTTGCACTGTGCAGGAGGTCGAGTCCTGAAGTTGCCCTTGATAGACTGCTTGGGGTTGGGACAGAGCTTCTCTTAAACACCTCCTGACTCCCAGGCTTCCAGGCACTTCTCTTCCTCTTCTCTGCATGGCTCTATCTTTAGTCTATGGCCAAGAGAGGACAGGGAGGTGGCTCATAGGCCAAAGGTACCACTTTCTGTGGTTCCTGGAGTTGCAGTTCCTGCCAACGCTTTCCTTGAGTCCCATGGGGCGTCCAAGGAGCTCAGGGTGCCATCACCTGGTGCTGTGCTCACCCCCAATCTATCCATCCTGAGGGAAACCGTACCAGCCTAGTTGGGGTGTGGTGATCCAATTTTCAAGGTCTAGAAAGGCCTTTGCACACAGTTGCTTTTCTGATGTCTGCAGTCTCCCGAGGAGCCCATTTGTGCCTTTAGCCTAATGGTATTCTTTATGAGTGTTTCCAGAATGCGAAACTCATGGTGGTGGTGGTGGTGGGTCAGCTCTGAGGTCTTCGTGCATCAGCTTAGAGAGGTTTCTCTCTTGAGCTCTGCTCTGCCACCCTCAGACAGGCTGCTAGCACCAGGCCATAGGGCATCTGTAGGGTGCAGATGGCAGATGAAGGCAGGGCTACCACCTCCAGGACTCCCTGAGGTTCAGTATGGCGCAAAGCTTGCAGTATCTTGCTGAACCCCAACAATACTCTTGGAAAAAGGTATCCCCATTATTGAAACTTAACTTGTCCCAAGTGTCTTTCTGACTGTTAGGATTTTCTTTTTGCTATCAAAAGATTTTTACTTCTTTCATGTATATAGACAGGTGTTTTGACTGCATGCATGTGCACCACATGTGTGTCAGGTGTCCATGGAAGCCAGAGGAGGGCATCAGATACCCTAGAACAGATGGTGATGAGACATCATGTGGGTGCTGGGAACTGAACCTGGATCCTCTGCAAGAACACCGTGTGCTTTTAACTGCTGAGCCATCTCTCCAGCCCTAATATTAGTTGTCCCCCCACCCCCGCAGTATGGCCATGACCTTAGAAGTTTTGAAACTAGGTTATGTTAGCCACTTTTCAAGTTCCCTGTCTATTCCTGTCCTTGTCTGATAAAGCTGCAGGGAAGGGTTGGCTGAGGCACTGTCATAGCAATTGGGGTATTCAGCTGGGTTTCAGCTGCTCTTGTTCTGAGGCTCTCCCTGGCTCCCTCCAGGGTTCCACCATGCCCCACCCCGGACTTGTACCCAGTCCTACCTACCTCAGAAGCTCTGGGCTCTCTTAGAAGTCAAGAGGATAGTAGCGGTTCAGCTATAGTTGCTTGCCACAGCCCTGCTCCAGAGTCCTCTGGTTGGGATGGCCCACACTCCCTCGCAGGCTCAGAGCAAGAGCAGACTGTGATGGGTGATGGAATAGCGTTGTAATCTGTCTTGTGCCAAGCACCCACTACAGCACTGACCACGCTCCCCACCACCTCCGCCACCACCATGTTCACAGAGACCGTTGCTACGAAGACCACCATGTTCTCAATGATGACCAACTACTACTCTGATGGCAGGTAAGCCAGTTTGGATGATGCTGTCCTCTGTGGTCCAATTAGCCCCAAGTCTTCTAATAGTGGAGTTTCTGAAGTCTCAGACTCCATCTGTATAGTTAAGGATGCTGGCCCTCCCAACTTGCCTTCAGCTCCCAGTGAGCCCTCATCCTGGAACAGAGGGTAGTTTATAGGTTTGTTGGTCCATTTGTTCGTTCATTTAGCCTACTTTAACTGGAGCTAATTTCTTACTGGTGGGCCTGTGTTGGGTTCTAGGGATATGGAAGTGGTGCTCGGTGGGAGAGAGATATCCATAGGAAGTCAGCAACAACAGCATGGCTAGCTGATGTGTGTGTGTGTGTGTGCGAGGGGGGGGGGAGGATTGTCAGGCCACAGGGATGGCTTTTGGTCCAACTTCTAGGAGGTCATGGAGAACTTGTGGAGAATTTGATTCCCTAGAGCTATTTAAATGGGTGTTAAGGGGGTGGAGAGATGGCTCAGTGAAGAGGACCTGGGTTCGATTTCCCAGCATTCACATGCCGGTCACAACCATCTGTGACTCCAGTTCCAGGGGATTCAATATCCTCTTTGGCCTCTGAGGACACGCACACATGCACACACCACACACGCACACACACACACACACACACACACACACACACACACAAAATAGTCGAATTACTGCTAAAATAAGAACCGTGATATTGGTGATGTTGGTAGGTCCTCAATGTCTCTAGACCATGAGGAAGCTTATGAAGGGATTTCTTTCCCCTTCCCTCCCTTTCATTTTCTACCCTCCCTCCCACCCCCGCCACAGAGTCTCCTGCAGCCCAGACTGACCTTCAATACACCGTGGAGCTGAGGTTGACCTTGAACTTCTGGTCCCCCTGCCTCTATGCTGAGTGTTAGGAGTACAGGTGCAGGCCCCCACATACTACTTAAGCCTGTGGTTCAGTTCAGAGCCTCATGCATGCTAGTCAAGACCTCTTCCAGCTGAACTATATCCTCAGCCCTGCCTAAAGTTACCTTTGGCTCAGCCTGTGATCACACCATGAAAGGGATGGATACATACGAATGTATCCATTTGATAGAAGTAGAAACATACTAGATGGCTTCCTCTGTGAATCTTGATTCTTTTTTTTTTTTTTTAATAACGTCAGAACCTGGTTTATTCTTTAGCAACCTGTCTAGACCCCTGCAATCAAAGAACTTTCTTGAATCTCTTCTCGTTTCTAGTTTTTGCTTTCTTTGTTCTCATAACTTTGCATTTATTTATTTTTAATTAATCAATTAATGTATTTTATGTATAGGAGGCTTTTGTCTGTGTACCGCTGTGTGTGCCTGGTGTCCTCAGAGGCCAGAAGAGGGAGTTGGATCCCCAGGAACTGCAGTTGGAGATGGTGATGAACCGCCATGTGGGTGCTGGGAATCAAACCCAGGTCTTCTGCAAGAGTAGTGCTCTTAACCACTGAGCCATCTGTTCAGCCTCTTGACTGTGCTTTTGCATCATCCAAGGGCCCCTACTGCAGTCCTTTCCACAAAGCCTCATGGAAGATCCCCAGTCTTTCTCCCATCAGGAACCCCTTCACTCCTCTTCCCGCTTTGCCCTCTGTTTTGAGACTTTTGTTTGTTTCTGTTTTGCAGTGTTGAGGACTGAACTCTGGGCCTCAGCACCAACTAGGCAAGTGCTCTATTATAGAGCTACTCCCATGGCCTTCCAAACGGCTTTTAATTAGTAGTAACTGATGATTGCTCCCCCCTCCACCGTGTGTGTGTGTGTGTGTGTGTGTGTGTGCATGTGTGGGCGTGTGTGGGCGTGTGTGAGCGTGTGTGGTCCAGACCTCTAGTGTCGTTCTTCAGGTGATGTCTTTTTAATTTTAATTTTTATTTTTGAGTCAGAGTCTCTCATTAGCTGGCACTCACCAAGCAGTCTAGCCTGGCTGACCAGGAAGCTTGGGGGTGGGGGTGGGGGTTTCTCCTGTCTCCACCTCCCAGCACCAAAATCGTAGGAGCATATCACCGTGTCTGGCTTCTCAATGTGGGTTCTAGGGGTTGAACTCAGGACTTCATACTTGTAAATCAACTATTTTGTTGACTAAGCCATCTCCCCAGACTGCTTTTTCTTATAAGGTATTAGATTAAAGCCCATCCCCATGACCTCACTTAGAGACCCATCTTCAAATCCAACCACAGGTACCAAAGGGAGAATCAGTCCCAAGCCTTTCTTCTAGCCTCTGTGGCTGGAAGCAATGATTTTTTTATTTATATATTTTTAGAAAATATTTATTTTTATTTTATGTGTATGAGTACTTGCCTACATGCATGTCTGTATACACACGGGATACAGGAGGGCATCCCATCCCCTGGAAATGGACAGTTGTGAGCTACCATGCGCAGACACTGGGAATGAAAACTAGGTTCTCTGCAAGAACAGCAAGAACTCTTAATCACTCAGCCCCTCTCCAGCCTAAGTTGGCAGCAATGTGGATGTACTTGATTTGTAACTGTGTTACTTAAGTTCCTGGCCCTGTCATATGGCTTCTCCCTATATGTGTTCAAATCTCTCTCTCTCTCTGTAAGGAGTGCTGGTATGCACCTGTAATCCCAGCACTTGGGAAGCAGAGGCAGGAAGGTCAGGAGTTTAAGGTTGTCCTCATTTATATTGAGTTTAAGGTTAGCCTGGGCTACCCAAGATTCTGTCTTTAAAAAACAAAACCAGTGAACCAGTGAGGGCCTGCCTAGGATCTGGGAAGCCTGACTCAAGCCTCTGGTTGGACGGTTCTTGTGAGGCTTCTAGACACAGGCTTTGAAGGAACCCAGAATGAGAATCCTCTGACTGGAAACCAGAGTTCTGCAGGTCATAAGGTGTTGATCCTGCCCCTGCCGCCAGGTGGTTGGGATTCGGTTCAGATGATGAGAGGCACAGGCCTGGGTACCTATGTCTCCTGCCTGTTCCTTCTAGTCCTGTCGGTGACAGCGATGACAGCGGTGACCACGGAGGCGGTGATGTCCTGGGTCTCAGTGTGCTCCTCCCGGTCATCTCTGCCGTGCTGTTCCTTCTCCTGCTGGTGACCTCGCTCTTTGCTTGGAGGATGATGAGGAGACAGAAGAAAGGTGAGATTGTCTGGCCCCAAGGCTGGGGCTGGTTGGGTGGTGTGGGCTTATGGCTGGCCCTGCCATCTGAGAGCTGGCCTGAGGGACTATCCAAGCAGTCTGGGAGAGGCTGTGCCAGGAAGGCCACCACCAGCTAGTAGTCCAAGAGGCTGGAGATGATCTGGAGCTTGAACTTCCCTGGGAAGATTTGGGGTCAGCTGCCTGTTCTGCACACACTTGCTCCTCTCTGATCTGCCTTCTTCCCTGTTTCCTAGTTTGAGTCAAGGTGGCAGAAGTTGCAGTGACTTTAGGAGGGCAGTCCACTCTAGGGAGATGTGGTTGTGAAGGAGGTGCCAAGCTCACATGGGAGAAGAAAGACACACACACACACACACACACACACACACAGTATCCGTGTATGTGTGATCTACCCATACATGCGCGAATATGAGTTTCCAGGCATCAGGATCAATGTGATCCCAGCTTCTGCTTGTTCCCTGCCCATCAGCCCCTTCTCAGGCTGAACTACTTGTTCTAGGTGGCCCTGCTTTTCAGGAAGAGCCTCCCCGCCCCCCTACCCCTCAGAATCACAAGGTCTCTCAGATCACAAGGTCTGGCCTCAACCAAGCCCTTTCCTGTCTGGCTTCACTTCCACATTCTCAAGAAGTTGTAGAAAGTTTCTCAGAATGCCCAGGGACCTGAGGTGTTCCCATCGCCCACCCCTACTCCTACCTCCTCTCACATCTCCCCCACTCCGTCTCCACCCTGAGCCTAGGAGACTTACATCTCAGAAGACAGACTTTTTGTTCGTTTCAAGACAGAGTGAGTGCCAGGACTGCACAGTGAGACCCTGTTTCAAAAAACAAACGAACAAGCAAACAAGCAAGCAAAAAGGCAGGGTCTTACTATGTAGTGCAGGCTGTCCCGGAGCTATGTAGACCAGGCTGGCCTTAAATTCAGAGATCCACCAGCCTCTGCCTTATGAGTGCTGAAATTAAAGGTGCGCACCATCATGCCTGGCTAGACTAGGTTCTTTTAAATAATAATATAGTAATAATTTTAAATTGTCTATGTATGTATATGTGTGTGTGTACATTTATACACCCACATATGTATACCATAGCACATATGTAGAGATCAGAGGACAACTTTGGGAGTTGGTTTTCTCCCTCTACTCTATGGGATCTGAGAATTCAACTCAGATTGCCAGGTTCAATGGCAAGTACCTTCACTCACATAGTCATTTTGCTGGCCCCAAGACCCTGGTTCTGATTCATCCCTTCTGCTCCCAAATAGGTTGGCTGAGACCCAAGTTTAAGTATTTTCTCTTTTCCAAGGCATCAGGTCATTTGATACCCAAAACTGGAGGTAATCCTTTGTTCCTCTTTTTGTCTCCAGAGCAAGGGGTAGGATGTAGACAGGGAGAAACGTCAAGGGCAGAAAACCATTTATAAAATCCAGCAGTCTCTCTTTTCTCCACTTCCCTGCAAAAGCCGTGTCCACACCACACTGACTTAGCTCAGGCATCCTAGGTGGGAGCAAAAGGCTCAGCTGGCAGGTACAGCCAAGCATCTGTGAGAGGCAGATCCAGCCATCCTGTGGCTCAGAGCCTGGCTGAAGATGAACTAGAATTCAGTATTAGATGAAGGTGGTGGGATGGACAAGTGCCATGGGAGGAAGGACCCATGGTCCAGTTGCTAGCAAGGACACGCTTGACCTTGAAGTGACCTTGAAGGTGGCGGAATGATGGTGATAACAAGTAAAGTAATGAATGAAACCCAGGATCCTGCATGGAGAATCTCAGCTCTAGGAGAGTTGGCAAGGCCACTCCATTGGTCATTTGCACAGTTCTGTGAAGCTGGGGACAGGTACGTTAAGGTCTCTTTTTCTAATGGTCTTCTCATCTTTGAGATGAACAGCGTCACAGAGTGTGCCTCCCAAAGGGTCAGAATTTGAAACCAGACCTCCTGCCTCTGAGCTAGACCTTGCTTGTGCCCCACCCTGCCCCAACCTGCTCTGCCCGCCCTGCCCCACCCCACTTTTCTTCTTTGTGTGCAAGAACCTTGCAAGTCATAGCCGGGCAGTGGTGGCGCAGGCCTTTAATCCCAGCACTCAGGAAGCAGAGGCAGGCAGTTCGAGGCCAGCCTGGTCTACAAGAGCTAGTTCCAGGACAGGCTCCAAAGTTACAGAGAAATCCTGTCTTAGAAAAAACAAACAAACAAAAAACAAAACCAAAAACAAAAACAAACCTTGCAAGTCTCAAGGATAGGTTTTCTAATTTCAGATTTTTTTTGCCTTTTAGCTGCTGGGCCACACCCAGAGCAGGTAAGCGTCCCAGAGTCCAGACATCAGGGAACAGCAGCTTCTTTTCCTCTTTCCTTATTTTCCACCTTCTGGAAGCCTTTATGTCCAAATTCATCAGATAAGCCACATACAAAATTATTGACAGACTCCTGGTCCCTACAGGCTGGGGGGGGGGGGTGGCGATGAGGGACCTAGAAACAGCCGGAAGGGAGGAGACCTGGGTAGATAATGGGGTTGGGGCTGGGGAGCATAAGGAGCTAGGAGGGGGTGGGTACAGGAAAGCAGAGAGGCCCATATCCCACTGCAAAAGTAGAACTGTTTCAGCAGGCTGATTCTGCAAATGTGCACATCCTGTGTCCCCAACCCTAGGTATCGCAGTCTCTGGAGGGTGACCTCTGTTATGCAAACCTGTCCCTTCAGCAGCCCAGACCCTCCTCTCAGAAAAACGGTTCCTCCATGACCTCCTCTGACAAGGCCCACCAAGAGGAAGTGGAATATGTCACCATGGTATGTCTTTCACGGAGCCCGCGGAGATGGGAGGCCATCACTGTCCCACCCCCTTGGAAAGTGCACTTTGTGCCCATATGGACACAGCTGGTGAGGTCTGAGCAGATCTAATAGGTTTCAGAAGGGTTTCCACACCCACCTCTCAACCCTGCAGCCTTGGGCCTGTCTAACGTGGTCCTAACGCTAGACAGGGAAGAGCCACACTGGCCAAGTGACTCGGGATCCTGTAGGAAGTGGATGTCCGGGGGGCAGAGGTGGGACTCTCTTGTGTAGTGACAAAAGGTTATCTGGGGTTCCTGACAGAATGGAGGGAAACTGGAGCCCTGACCTACCTCTTCTGAGGACTTTCTTGTCTCATTGGATGGTCACTGCTCCCCACCCCACCCCCGCACCAGCCTTTCTGACCTTGTGATCCTCTGTATCCCAGGCTCCCTTTCCCAGGGAGGAGATTTCATACGCAGCTCTGTCTCTGGTGGCCTTGGGTCAGGAGCCCATTTACAACAACACTGGCTCCCACGTCACCCGCATTCCCAGCTTGAGCCTTGAGGAGTCCACGCAATATAGCAGCATCAAGAGGCTCTAGGCTGTGGCCATGCCTTGATGTTGGTCTCTGAAGAAGGCCTGGGAGCAGGTCCCAGCACATCTGCCTCTGTATCTGCTTCCTTATCAGGCCTAAGGGGTGGCTTGAACTCCGTCCATTCAGCCCTCATGGCTGTTAGCTCTACCTCGAGCTTGGAGCCCAGCCTCGGGACTCCAGGGAATTAAGTGTCTTTCTCCGTCTCCTCTTATAGTCAAGGTACCTTGGAAGGTGCAAGGGGAGGCTGCTGCAGGGATGCTGTGTAAATCATAACAGTGATAACAATAGTAATAATAGCAATTAATCTCTATTTATTGTTTATCATATGGCCCCCAAAGACATTTTTATCCTAATGCCCATAATCTGTGAATTCTTATACATGGAGAGACAGGTGCATTTTGCTTAAGTTAGGATTTCGAGAGGATTTTGTATTATCCAGGTAGGCCCAAAATAAGATCACAAGGGTTCCTCTAAGGAGGAATAGAGCAAGCAAGCAAGCAAGCAAAAAAAAAAAAAAAAAAAAAAAAAAAAAAAAAAAAAAAAAAAAAAAAAAAAGAGAGAGAGAGAGAGAAAGAGAGAAAGAAAAGAGAATGCATGGTGGGAACAGAACAGAAGGAATGCCAGAAGAACCAAGATGCGGCAATGTCCAGGAGTCAAGGAAGGCAAATATCAAATTGTCTCTTGGGTGGGACCTCCAAGAGGAGTTAGGCTTGAGCTGAGTTTGGAATTGACTGTACTGTTGGTGTTCAGAAATGTAAAAGAATAAACTTTGTTGTTTTTATTTTTTTGTTTACCATTTATTTATTTATTATTTGTTTATTTGTTTATTTATTTATTTATTTATTTGAGATAGGCTCTCTCTACATTGCCCCTGCTGTCCTGGAACTTTATAGACTGTTTTAGTCATTATGTAGACCAGGCTGGCCTCCAATTCATAGAGATCCACCTGCTTCTGCCTCCCAAATGCTGGGGTTAAAGGCATGCACACCACACTCATCTAAGTCACATTGTGTTAAATTAAGCCCCTGGTTGACAGTTCCAAGGGCTACAGGAAGTTGAATGGCAGGTGCCCTTCTCTGTTTCACATATAGTATTGAACTTTCATAATGGTGCTTCAGCTGTCATCCCATGCTGCAGGTGAGGAACCCCTTGCGTAGAGATGCTAAGAGACTTTGTGTCAAGCTTTATGGCTAGTAAGCCCATGAGGTGGATTTCAACCCGGAATGGGCTTCGGGAGTCTTCGCCAGCACCCTATCCTGTTTAAACATGGAGAAAAGGGTTTGTGTGCGTGTGTGTGCATGTGCATATCCATGTGTGTGTACATACAGCTACTTAGGACTGAAGAGAGCATTTGTAGACATTGGGCTTGGTGCCTTTGTTCTGGGTTCTAGCAATGCTCTCCTCAGAAGACATACTTGGTTTCATGGTCTTGCAGCCGACTCCAAGCAACCATCTCATCTTTGCCCCCTTTTTTTCCTTCTCTGTCCAAGTTAGTTTTCTTCCCAGTAGCCAGAGTAGTTAGTTCAAAGCTCAGCACTGATGGCTCCCACCTATGAGCCCCACGACTCCTTCATCTGTCTTTGAGGCCCCAGGGAACCCATGGGCCTCTGCTTGCCTCATGAATCCCATCTCCGTTCACTCCGCCATTCTGTTCTATCCAATCCACTCCAGCCTCTCTTCTTTCCTTACCAGTTGCTACAGTTTGGATCTGAAATTCTCCCAAGGGCTAGGTGCTAAAGGCTTGATCCCCAGCCTGTGGTGCTACTGGGAGTCAACACAACCTTAAGGGGGCGGGGCGTAGTGGGAGGAAGTGACGTCACTGGAGGCAATCCTTGAAGGGACCGTGGGAACCCTGGCCTCTCCTCTGTTTCCCGACCCCTGTGAAGTGAGTCGCTTTTCTCTACCATATGCGCCCCATCAGGGTGTTCTGTCTGGCCACAGGAACAAGGTGACGGAGCCAGACAGCTGTGGATTAAAACCACGAGCAATTCTACCTTCCTTTTAAGTTATTTTATCAGTGCAATGGGAAGCTGACTAATTAATACTGTTCCTTTCTCAGGGCCTGGCACTTGGTGTCTCCTCTTTCCAGAATGTTCCTCCTGCAGATTTTTAAGTAGCTCCCTTTCATCATAACATCCTGACTCCCTCCCCCCTCTTTATGGGCAGTAGCCCCCATTCTTCTCCTCCAGTTCCTCTCTGTCTATTTTATTTCTCAATGCGGGGGCCGAATAGGGAAGAACGCCTTATTTTGGTTTACAGCTTGAGGGGAGATAGCGCATTAGGGCTGGGGAGGCATGGCGTCAGGAGGATGGGGCAGTTGCTCATATTGTATCAATGGTCAAAAAAGCAGGGAGAAGACAGGAAATGGGGCCAGGCTAAGAAACTCATGCACAGTGATCCATTTCCTCTAGCTAGGCCCTACTTCAGAAGCTCCCCCCACTAGTGACCTACTTCCTCTGTGGCCATTATTGGACTGTCCTGAGGTTTTCTGACTATTGACAGCTGTGGACACTGGAAGTGGACCTGGGTAAGTGATCTTGGTGACCCTGGTACAGAGAGCCTTCACTTACTGCTCCAGAGAGGGCGTCCTTTGCTCTAAAGAGCTATTCTGATCCATCCTGAGGAAACTGTCTGATCCAAGGAGCTGGAATATTTTTTTATTTTGTTTTGTTTTTTAAGATTTGTTTATTTATGTATATGAGTGTTCTATCTGCATGTGTACCTGAATGCCAGAAGAGGGCATCGGATCCCATTACACAGTTGTGAGCCTCCATGTGGTTGCTGGAAAACTGAACTCATGATCTTCGGAAGAGCAGCCAGTGCTCTTAACAGCTGAGCTATCTCTCCAGCCCTATTTTGTTCTATTTGTAAAGTTACATTTATTAGTTTATTTGAGTGGGTGCATGAGTATGGTGGTCAGAGGACGACATGCAGGAATCAGTTTTTTTCTTTCCACTGTGTGGGTTTTGGAGATTGAACTTAGTAGCTTGAATAACAAATACTTCACCTGCTAAGGCATCTTTTTGTTTTTGTTTTTGTTTTTCAAGACAGAGTTTCCCTGTAGTTTCTAGAGCCTGTCCTGGAACTAGCTCTTGTAGACCAGGCTGGCCTCGAACTCAGAGATCTGCCTGCCTCTGCCTCCCGAGTGCTGGGATTAAAGGCGTGCGCCACTACTGCCCGGCCTGCTAAAGCATCTTAATTATCCCCAAGCTTGACTATTTTTTTTTTTTGAGACAGGGTTTCTCTGTGAAACAGCCCTGGCTGTACTAGAACTCAATCTGTAGATTAGGCTTGCATCAAACTCACAGAGATCCGCCTGCCTCTGTCTCCCCCCCACCCCCCCAGTGCTGGACTTAAAGGTGTGCACCACCACTGCCCGGCTTATTCAATTTTTTTTGAAATTTTATTTATTTCTATTTGATGTGTATGAGTGTTTGAATGTATGTCTATGCAACCTGTGTGTCCAGTGATTGTCATCAAAATCCCCAGAGACTGGAGTTACAGATGGTTGTGAGCCCCCATGTGAGTGTTGGGAATTGAACCCAGGTCCTCTGGAAGGGCAACCAGTGCTTTTAACCACCGAGCCATCTCTTTAGCTCCAGATTTGACTATTCTTGAATTGACCATTTGGAGTGTTTTGACCCAGGTCAGGGCATCGCTGTGCCACCTTAGCTTTTATCTTGGGGTTTCCTTTGAGCAGCCTGCCCCGAGCAGGGCATATAGACATATCCCTCTGCCTAGCAAAGAGCTCATCTTTTTTGGTGTCCCACGGTCACAGATCCTCATGAGCCACATCGCTAGGAGACTTCTGAGGCAAATGAGGAACAAGACCAGATATGGCGGTGTATTCCTTCAACCCCAGCACTTGGGGGGCCCAAGCAACCCAATCTCTGCGAGTTATAGGCCAGCCTGAACTACACAGTGAGACCTTGTCTCAAAACAAAAAATAAAACAAGACTCAAGTCTAGGAATGTAGGGAAGGCTAGAACGTTGCTCATTTTGGCTGGGTGGGAGAACCTTACAGCGTCCTCTTCTGTGTGGACAGTGGCTGTGGGCTGAAAATGGGAACTTCCGGCTGCATGGCTGCCTAAACTTTCTGACATTGCAGCCCATCGCTAATGTCTACAAAGTTCATACTAGAGAAGTATGTAATGAAGGTATCCTCCCCCCAAATCTTATAGTGATTTTAGGAATTTTATAGTTTTGTAAGGACTGCTTTCTTTTCTTTTTCTTTTTAAAGATAATATGTTGCTGGGGACTATAGAGTTGGCTCCATGGTTACGAGCATGTACTGTTCTAGAAATCTCAAGCCGGTTCTTGGCACCCTTATCACCTGCAACTCCAGCTACAGGCTATCCAATGCCCTTTTCTGTTTCCCTCGGACACTATGCTCATGTGCACATAGTCTCTCTCTCTCTCACACACACACACACACAGTTAAAAATAATATGTTCTTTTAAAATATAGTAAGTTGTCACTATTTTTTGTGAATGATTGTATGGAGGGGTCATACACATCATGGCACCAGTGTGAAGGTCAGAAGACAATTTTGTGGAGTCCCTGAAAGTAGTTGACACATACTGGTTCAGACAGTTCCACAGCTGACGGAGCAGCTTCTTGTCTGCGGTACTGATGGAAGCACCTAGATTCTTTGATGGCTGGAGTCAGTTTCTGCCCATTTGATTTGCTGGCGAAGTAGGAGGAGGAGGATGCTGGGAGAGTCGGGGAAGGGAAGCGAGCAAGCACACACTTGAGGCTGGGAAGGGAAATCCTTCACAGACTTCTCAGTGTATGGGGGCGTTGTCTTAGGCACATCCCGCGACTCAAGGGCTTCGCTCAGGAGTGCATGGGTGGCTGGCTGGTACTGTCATCGCAAGACAGTGAATTTGGTTGCATGCCACTGGGGTCTGAGTGAGGATGGCATTTGCCACCTGTGCATGGGTTCCAGGGAAACACATTGTGCTAGAACGGGCTCCAGGATGCTGTGGTGCTCAGCTCTTGTCGGGTGCCTGATTATTTATAGCGTCATCCAAAGTGGCCGGGCTCCCCTCCTCTGGCTTCTGAATTATTAATATTTAAAGACTCCACTTGATGTAAGTTGGGAGGAGGTAGAGAGAAGGCCAGTGGTTATTAATACTTGCTGTTCTTGCAGAGGACCTGGGGTCCCTTCCCAACACCTAGAGGGTCTCACAGCAGTGTGTAACTCCAGCCCCAAGGGATTTGGGCACAGCACACAAACATTAAAGATGGGAAACAAGGTCCATGGAGCCTGAGGAACGTTGTCCAACATTATCCGCTGACCTGCACACAGTTTCCCAAGAAATGACAACAGTACTTTTATGCCGACATCTGTTTTTGCTGTGTTTGTGTAATTTCCCACATGTTTGCTGCTGCTCTGTGAAGGGCTGGGCCTTACGCAACGGACAGGTGATTAGCAGCCATTGATCTGGTCCTCACCATTCCCTGGATGTGGCTCCTCTTCTCCTCTGTGTCCCAGCTTGTGTGTGGGCTAGCTTCCCCTTGAGAGCCTCCGACAGAGAGCATCCTTTTGTGTCTGAGTTCTGACTAAGGATGTCACTCATGTGGACCCCATGATCCATTGTGAAAAAGGGCCCTTCAATCTGTCAACTCCTCTTGACTCAGCACATACCCCTTAGCCAACACACGAGGCTCCTTGTGACCTCATCCTCACATGTCTCTCTCTGACCCTGAGGATTTTCAGTTCTTGCTTCGTGGAAGGGTGGATTGCTTCTTTGTCTTGCTATGGTATGTCTATGCAAGGCCTTAGAGCTAAGGTGGGGGAGAGGAGGCTCCTGAAGGTCAGACATGCAGAACAGACAAGGGGAACCCCATGGGGCAGAAACTGCAGAGCAGAGCAAACTCTTCTTCAGCAGGACAGGTCCCCCAAACAAGCCACCTGTAATCCCATCATTATCAGTGGCTAGCTTTGTGTATGTGGGTTCTTTGGGGGGGTGCATGTATGTGGAGGTCAGAGGTCCCCCTCAGCTGCTCTTCCTCAGGCACGTTCCACATTAGCTTTTTCAGAAAAGTCTTTCTCTGGTCTAGAACTTGCCAATTAGGCGAGGCTGTTTGCTGTGCTGGGATTATAAGCAGATGCCGCCACTCCAGGGATTTAACTTTATATATATATATACATATATATATATATATATGTATAATATATATATATATATATATATATATATATATATAATTACAGAGTAAGACACCCGTGTGCCTGCATCCTGCTGGAGAATGGGACGTGACCATCACCAATGCTGTCACACAGTTCATTGGTCATGTGTTTATCTCCCATGCAGGGACGGGCTTGTATAAGGAGACGTGAGGGTCCCCTCACCGGCCCTTCTTGCGTCATATAACTTAGCAAAATCACCAGAGGATCCTGCATTAGGTGACTATTGCAATGAACTGGCCAGTCTCAGTGGCCTTTCTCATTTTCATAGCATTCGCTGTCCATAAATCCATGAGCCAATGGCTAGTTGTGCGTGAGCGTTAGTTCAAACACTGGTTATTGGCTAACCACTCGGCAAAGAGCCCCATCTCCTTTCATTGTTGGTGTTCCCAAAAGCACTGTTGCCTTCTCTTTAGGACGCTGAGGGTCTGTTCCCCCAACTCGTGTGTGTGTGTGTGTGTGTGTGTGTGTGTGTGTGTGCATGTGCGCGCACGCAAGTGTGTATGCATGCATGTACTTGAACTCATTTGTGTGGAAGGTCAATGTCTTCCTCAATGGCTCTCCATCTTTTTTGTTTGTTTGTTTGTTTGTTTTTTCGAGACAGGGTTTCTCTGTGTTACAGTCCTAACTGTTCTGAAACTAGCTCTTGTAGACCAGGTTGGCCTTGCACTCACAGAGATCCGCCTGCCTCTGCCTCCCGAGTGCTGGGATTAAAGGCATGCGCCACCACTGCCTGGCTCTCCATCTTATTTTTTAAGGCAGAGTCTCTCACTGGTCCTGGATCTCACTGTTTCAGCAAGACTACATGCACAACAAGCCCCAGGGATCCTCCTGTCTCTGCTTCCCCAGTGCTAGGATGGCAGGGGCATACCACCATGCTTGGCTTTTCACATAGGTGCTGGGGATCTGAACTCACGTCCTCATTTTTTTGTGTGGCAAGCACTATACCAGCTGAGCCATCTCTCCAAACCCCTATTCTGAGGAGTTTCTGTGATAGAGAAGCAGCAGGTCACAGCTCTGCCCTCTGGTCACTGGAAGGAGCTGCAAAGTTTATGTGGTGCACCCATTCTGAGAGTCCACACAGCCTCGCTTACTAAGTCACGAAAGCAGAAGGAGGAAGCTCCCAGCGTGCTGGTGTTCTTTCATAGAAGTGTCCCACTGTCTGGACGGTGACAAGTGAACTAGTGTCAAGACAGAGAAGTATTTCATCATCGGATACAGGAAGACATTAGCGCCGATGAGAGGGGAGGAAGGTGACGGCGACTCCACCAGGTCGCAGAGTTGGTGTCTGTGAAATCTGGGGTCTGGTTTGATTTGCAGTAAAGGTGTGGCTAGAGTCCCCCCATTTTTCCTGGGAAATGTGTCCAAAACACCCTGTAGATGCATGTAATGGTGGATAGCACAGAACCATGCACACATGCACACACACATGCACGCACACACACACACACACACACACATGCATGCACACACACTCACAAACTAGTGGATTTCTTTTTGTATTAGATGTTGAGTACATTTTTAATAAACTTTTTTTTCAGACATAAAAGTTTCAAATTTGCCAGGTGGTGGTGGTGCACACCTTTAATCCCAGCACTTGGGAGGTAGAGGCAGGTGGCTCTTTGGGAGTTTCAAGGTCATCCTGGTCTACAGAGAGTTCTAGGACAGCAAAGGTTCTAGCACAAAGAAACTAGTAAACTAAGTTTCAATAATTGGCTATTTAATATCTAACTAAAATGTCAAATAGGGAGGTAAATAGAAACATTTAAAAAAGATCCCCCCTAAAAACCAAAACAAAAAAAATGGGAAAAAATATTCCCCCAGAATTCAAGAGACAGTGATTATAATGACAGACTAGTTGATTCACTAGATTCTGAGCAAACCCTCCTTCTTCCAATTTGACATGCTTCAACCATCCAGAAAGTGTGAAGTAATACTTATGCAAATTGAAGTCATCTTACTTTGACCTCCCCACTCTCCTAGGCAGCAAATACAAACTATAAGTCACATTACTGGTGCTCCCTTTGTTGTAAAGAGCACCTCCCAGCCCCAACTGCCCCCATCTTATGAGAAACAAGGAAGAGTGTGAAGCCACCTTCTTAACCATAACCGTCTTGAGGTGAACCTTGGCTTTGGCCTCAATAGCACAATGGTTTTCCGTGTGGTCAGCATGAAGTCTAATTCAGAAGAGCCCTTCAACGTGACACCCGTCCATTTCACCTTCCTGTGGATGTCCCCAGCAAGCACAAACGCCTGTAATGCAGAGAGCCATATCTGGTAAAGTGTAGCTGTATCTCCAGCTTCTGCAGCTTCAACAACAGGCAGAATCAGAAGCCACGAAGGAAGGACTAAAGCCAAGTGTGTTCAGACTGAATCCATGATGTCGGGATCTTAGGGCTGAACTTTCCAAAACAATAGAATATGTAAAATTCTATCCAATGTGAAGCATGCCCTCTCTGGAGTTCTGGGTGCTGGAGTTAGCTGAGAGGTTACCCGTGACACAGCCTGACATAGCCTGAACTAAAGCAGCAATTGCAGGAATCATGGTGTTGTTGGTTTTTTTCTATCCATACACATATCCATGCAAATAACAATACTTAATGTATAAATTAAACACAGTAAGAGGTTAAAAATAACAAAATAGAACAATTATAACAATATACTAGAAAAAATTCTCTAGATGAAGGTCCTCTCTCAAAATATCTCATTTCCTCGTTTATAGTAGTAAGATTTTTTTTGTTTTGTTTTTGTTTTTCGAGACAGGGTTTCTTTATGTAACAGTCCTGACTGTCTTGGAACTCACTTTGTAGACCAAGCTGGCCTCGAACTCACTGAGATCGGCCTGCCTCTGCCTCCTGAGTGGTGGGATTAAAGGCATGCTCTACCACCGCCTGGCTAGTAAGATTTTTTTAGAGCCTCCCACACCCCCTCTTCTTTAAAAAATATTTTAAAATTGTATTTGTGTGTGTGTGGGGGGGCTGGGTATGTGTATGCCCATGCAAATGCCATGGAGGCCTGAAAAGAGTGTTCTATCCCCTGCAGCTGGATTCACAGGCAATAGTGACCTGCTGTGGGAACTCCTTCAGCCAATAGCCTTTAAAATACCAGCCCACTTGGGTGTGTTCTCTTGTACTATAAATGTAAATGTAAAGCTTGTGCACTTCCCACCCTCTGCAATAGTGCTAGGTGGGAAAACTAAACTGAATGCTGGGAGAAAGAAGGCGGAGTCAGAGAGACACAATGTGGCCCCTGAAGGAGATAGAAGCCCCAGAACCTTACCGGTAAACCAAAAGCCTCATGGTAAAATACAAAATAATAGAAATGGGAAAATTTAAGATATAAGAGCTAGCTAGCAATATGCCTAAGTGATTGGTCATAGCAGTGTTTTAATTAGTATAGTTTCTGTGTGGTTATTTTGGGTCTGGGCGGCCCTTGAATGAACAAGCAGCCTCCTACTATAGTGACCCAACTGCCACAGGTGCTGAGAATCAAACTTGGGTTTTCTGGAACACCCTGATGTGCTCTTGACAGCTGAACCATTTCTCCAACTCCATACATTTATTTTCTGGGGACACAGTCTCACTACTTAGTCCTGGTTAACCTGGAACATTCTTGGCAGAGACCAGGTTGGCCCCGAACTAGCAGCAATGATTCTCCTGCCTCTACCTCCTGAGAGCCGGGATTATAGGCGGTGTACTATCACGCCTGGCTGTAAAATACTTTGAGTCAACAGTGACACAGGCAACCCTTTTCTTTGCTTCTGTTTCCCAAATGGCATACATTATATCGATGATAATGGCTCCTTCTAGTCTAACAGGCCCCGCTACTCTCTAATAGCCATGACGAAGCGTATGGCTAGTCCGTTGCCATGCCTGAATCAGATAGGGAGGCCATTGACTTTTTCCTCAGTCCTGGCACAGCCACTTACCCCATTTAACCTGCGTGAAGCCAGGCCACCTGTCCCCTTTAGGCGTCTGCCTTCAACACCACACTTTCTGTTGCCCGTGGCCCTATTCCGCAGTTAGCCTGTCCCTTGCCAGGAAACACCCTTATGGATGCAGCTCTACCTAGGGGAGGAGAACTGGCCACTCCTGTGCAATCTGACCCCAAACAGAAGATGACCACTTCCCAGTGACTCGAAGCATATCTTGAGTGGTGTGAAGCCAACAGAGGGGAAAAGCACCCTCGAGAGCAGTCCGGACTCACTGTAGAGGCAGACGCCTGCAGGAAAAGCGATAGCACTTGCAGGGTCAAGTAGGAATAATCAGTGGGTTCCTTGTGTAAAAATTATTGAGGTTTTAGGTGGCCATTGCCAAGCATTAAAATGAGCCCAGGCCCTGTAAAGTAGAGCAGGTTCCTGTGTGTTTGCACAAATGACACACCCATGAAGCCAGTCTTGTTTAGCGGGCCCTCGGCCTTACTTCCCACGCTTCATGTGGTGGCAAGATGCTCAGGCCCTAAGCCCTCTCGGGTCCCTTCATTGCTGCCTGGGCTACACTTCCTGAGTGCTAATCCTCTGCCTCAAACCAACCTCTTCCTTGGCAGCTGGACCATCTGTTTCCATCAGGGAAATGTCTGTTCCAAGCCAGAGGGTAAGGTCCACCTTCTCAGCCCCGTTGTTGAGCCGTTCCTATAGGGTCAGACTAGCGCATTCCTAAGACCGACCGGTCACTAATGACCCAAGCCCTGTTATTCGGTGGTAAATGTTACCACATGTTGGACACCAACAGCCCAGGCTGGGCTTAATAGTAAAGAGTTCATTTCTTTTCCAGTTTCTGCTCATTACAGATTTAAAAACATTGAGACTCAGCCTCACCCAGGATTACCACAGGGGCATCTGTTGCTTTGAAATGGCTCACCCTTGGCTGCTTGCCCCTCTCAAAAATCCCCCTTTTCTTATTCTCGTTTCTTCTCCCTCTCTTTGAGAGAACTATGTAGTGCTGGCTGGCCTGGAGCTCCCTATGTAGACCAGTCTGGCATGGAACTCAGAGATTTGCCTGCTCTGTCTCCCAAGTGCTGGCATTAAAGGTCTATGCCACCACACCAGCTGCCCCTCTCCCATTCTTGATCATTAGGGCTTCCGTGAAACGCGAGGGCGGCGTATAACTCGTGCTTAAGTTATGCTATCTACTGGCCCCAGTGATTGGTCCAGTGATGGGCATGTGACTGTTTCAACCTCTACAATGACTGGTTCAGGGGTGAGCATGTGGCCATTTCAGTCTCCAATGAGCCTCAGGTCTCAGTTGAATCGAGTTGCTGTGAAGTTACGATATAGGGGCTTTTGATAATCTTATAATGACTCTACGAGGAACTACATACCTGTGAATCAAGGCAAGTCATAGCAAAACATCAAAAGAGGGGGAGGAGTCAGGCAGTGGTGGTGCATGGCTTGAGTTCGAGGCCAGCTTGGTATCTACAGAGTGAATGCCAGGACAGCCAGGGCTACACAGAGAAATCCTGTCTTGAAAAACCAAAAAAAAAAAAAAAAAAAAAAAAAAAAAAAGAAAAAAGAAGAAAAAGAAAAGAAAAAGGAAGGAAGGGAGGGGGAGCTAGAGGAGGAGGGGGGAGAGGGATTGGAAGAGGAAGGGGAGGAGAGAGGGAGAGAAGAGGATAGGAGAGGAGAGGAGAGGAAAGAGAGAGAGAGAGAGAGAGAGAGAGAGAGAGAGAGAGAGAGAGAGAGAGAGAGAGAGAGAGAGAGAGATCTCCAAGCTAGGCTAGCCTCATACCAACCAAGCATGAGGCTGATGGATTCTTTTCTTGCTTAAACCAGTCTGAGCTGGTCCCTCATTGGCAAGCAGAAGGGGTCCTGACCTCAAATGTTTTTCCTGGAGAGCCTGTATTACACCCATACTGCACCCACTCAGCGGGATGACTGATGTGGACTGGCTCTGCAAATGGTTGTAGGGCTATTTGAGTGGTATGACCAAGGACGGACAGTCGGCTACGGGCCAAGGCGGTTTAATGCCACCTTACAAGTAGTTCTCTCTTTGTGCCAGTGAGCTGCAGGGGAGGGTGATGGAGGATGGTGCTTCGGTCAGCAGGGGACCTGATGGGGTGTCCGAGCCAGGGCATGGGCAGAGCACCTGATAGGGAAGACAGGACATGCATAGGGCAGGCAATGCTGGAGACCCGTGATAGATAAGGTGTGATGCTCGGGGATTCCACCTTGTGGTTTCTTGTGAGTCTGTGGTCCTGGACCATGCTGTTTGATAGAGACCCCATTCAGGGCCTGAAGGATGGGATCCTGGGATTCACATGGTCTTGGCTTCCATTGTTCCCAGGCTTCTCTCCACGGGCTGAGCTGTCGTGAAGAGCCAGGGCCCTGGCATCTTTCAGTTTGGCAGGAACTTTCAGCTAAGATGTTTGGGGATTCAGGGCGAGGTGCCTGCTTCATTTTAGAATGCTGGACTCTAGCTCAGCGAGCCCAGACCACAGAACTTCTCTCCAGGAATATCTCGGATGCCTGATGAGAACTTTTTTCCTTTTGGAGATATGAACTGGAAGGGATCCTTGATCTGGGGGACTCAGTCATTCTGATCTTCAGTGGGGAGACTTTATCCTGGATCTGTGGGGTTTTCCATTTATGTATTCATTATATATTTATATGTGTGTATGCACATATGCACATCACATTGCACCTGTGGACATCCGAGGACAGCTTTCAGGAACCTGTTCTCTTTTTCTGCCATGTGTGTCCTGGAACTGAACTCAGGTCATCATACTTGGTGGCAAGCACCTTCACCCAGTGAACCATCTTGCCAGCCCAGACCTATTGTTTTATAGTCTCTGGAATTAGTCATCTAGTCAGGCCCTAGAGCTAGGCAGCTTCAGAGAGCAGCACACATTTGGCCTTCCGCAAGAATTAAGGTATGAGACTCCAGCCCTTGGCCCTTAAGGAACTTCACAGGAACTAGGATCTCTGTATCATATGGGCTGAAGCCGTGGGACCTGTGTCACCTCTCTGAGCTATTCTCTGACTTGCAAACTTGCTGGACTCAGCTTGCTTGGGGTGGAAGGTGGCTCTTGATCCTGCAGACTTATGTGTTGAATTGATTTTCAAAATCCCCAAGCAGAGTTGACAATACTGGGGGGCATCTGGAGTGAGGGTCATGGTGGGTCTAAGGAAAGGGCTCCACCAGCTCTTCTTTTTCTCTGTCATGGTTCCCAAGCCCTAGATCCCCAAGGCCTTGACACTGGCATTGGCAGAAAGGGAGGCAGAGCAGTGAGGTGACAGGGTCTGGGTATGACAGATGGAGATTTCTGGAAGGAAGCGTTCCTTCCTCCCACTTCCCCTGCTCTGGCAACCAGGGCATATCCAGGGCATTCTCCAGCTCTAAGGCAAGTGGTTCTTGAGAGGATGACGAGGGATGTAGATGTGGGAAAGCCTGAACTCCCTGTCTGATTAAAGTCCCTCTCAGACACAGCTGATGGAAGCAGAGGTCGGATAGGGAGGAAGCCGAAGGGGTCACAGGTGCTATAGATTGAAGCCAGCCTCGTATAGGGCAGACAGTGGCTATATCTAATCAGACTGGCAGCTTTATATTCGGAATCCTGCAAGCCCCCTTTCCCTTAGCAAATGATCTCTTGATTATAATAATGGCTTGGCATTACAGGAATATATGGTTTTGCATTACTGGGCCATACAGGAATCATGGTCTCAGTAACACAAACCTGCCCAGAGAGACAGAGCAAAGCTAACTTTACAAGGGCTCAGTGGGCAGAGAGCTTGCCTAGTAAGTATCAAAACCTGAGTTCGAATCCCCAGGCCTACTCAGGTGAATCTGGACACAGTAGCACACATCTGTAATCTCAGTGCTCCTACAGTGGGAATGGAGGTGGAGACAGGAGAATTCCTGTGAGCTCTCCTGGTGTAGGCAGTGGGAACAGCAAAGAGATCCTGGCTTAAATGAGGCAGAATGTGAGGGTAGGCAGCAATGTATGTCCACTTCCCTCCACCCGTGTGCCGTGGCATACCCACACTCACACGTGGGAGCATGAATACACATTACACACACACACGCACACACACACACACACTACACACACAAACACACAAACAGCTAACAATGGACCCTATAGACCTGAAAAATACACATTGCACACCCCATACCCCAAAGCAAATAGGTGGACTTCTTGACAAAGCCCCTGTGCCCCCTCCAGCTGTGCCCCTCTGCACCCACAATCTTGCTTGTATTTAGGCTTAGACATCTTAATATCTGTAAAATGAGATCAAGCAGGCTGATTGTAGATTCCATGAGTTCACAGATATAAACGCTCGGAGCAATCCCCACTCTGTGGAAGAGCCTGCCTTGTAAGTGTCTGCTGTAATTATCAGAGTTTCTAAAATACCAGCTGTGGCCTTCAGCACGGAACTCTATTTTTCCCCATCTGGTCCCCATTTTCCCAGCTATAATATGGAATTAATGATGACAGCTACCCAAAGGGTTTGTGGTAAGAAAGTGTCACAGCATAGATTTAAAAAGATGTGAACTGTAAATTGCTTCACAGATGAGCCATGTGTTTTAAAAATAATTTTTATTAATAATTATGATTCTGCTAGGTCCCTCTCGACTATCGTACTGAAATGATTTGAACACTTCTGAGTTCAAAATTGAACAAACCAGTAAAGGGGACCCCACGAGGAGGAGGGAGAATACACAGACGGAGCTCTGCCACTGTGCCCCCTTTGCTTCTCTGATACCAATGTGCAGCCCAGCTTCATTCCCTTGCAGAGGTTTTATGACTTCCGGGTGTGAGCGTTGGGGATCCTTGAGAGCAGCGAGGCCCACTAGTCCCCGCAGACCAGTGGGGCACTTCTCTGACCCAACAGATCTGCTTATTTAAAAAACTCCCTGAATTGCTAGGGCGTGGCAAGGTGCTAAATTTAAACAGAGGGGCAAGGAAAAAGAGGAAGAGAAAGGTCTGCTTTTAAACGGCCCACAGGCACACACCTGTCGCCCTGGTGCTTGAGAAGCTGAGGCAGGGGGATAGTGAAGCCCGCCTAGGGCTGCCTAGGGAAACCCTGTCTTTGAAACAACAAATATCCCCAGTCCCAAAAATGGAACCAGGAAACTTTGAGAACATGCTCGTTATCACAGTCTATAGTTTATGAGAGAGGTGTGTATACAAGTATGTATGCTTGCATATTTGCCCACGCATGTGTGCGCGCGTGCATGCGCACACACACATGGTGACCTGGTTTCAGACACCTAAAAGCATATCAGTTCTATTTGGTGAAGCCCAAATTGTTAAATCACACCCTTATGATCCTACGTAAATCCATCTACTGATAACTAGGCATTCACGTAAGAGAGGAGGGCGTGGGGTTGGTTTCAGGGAAGAAGTAGGAGCTATTGTACCGGAGAGCTCAGCAGCTGGCTGATTGGAATTTACCACAGAAGGCCTCACTGCCTCCAGGAGCGGCTGAGGGCTGGGCAGGTGCTGATGGGTGAGGTCAAGATTCTAGGTCTGCTGTTTGCTGCTGGCTTGCTGCTCTCTCACTCAGGATGGCCGATCTCCTCTGGTTGGTGGGAGAGAGGACGGCCCTGCGCTGGTCTCTACTAGGGAACAGTGTCCCCAAGCAGTCCACAACTTAACAACAGTGTTATGATCTCTGCAGTCACCTGCATCCCTGGAGACTTGTGTCTCTTGCTTGAGGCGGGTGAGGGAGGAAGCAAACAGCACGTTGGGATAAATTTAGCGCCTCTGCAAGGATCTAGCTCAACACTTGCCAGGCCTGGCCCTCACCTATGCTTGTTTCCATTCAGCTAAAATGGAATCCAGCACGGCCGGAATTTTCCAAAGGCCTCTGACCTTCTCCCCCAAGTAGCTTCCCTTTAATATGGGATCATCCCCAGAGTCTTTTATGGAAAAAGTCTGAGATCCACTAGGTTCTCAAGAGTGCACACACACACATGCGCGTGCGCACACACACACATGCACATATGCCATGTGCACACAGATACATGCCTACAGACATGCACAAACACACAACTATGCATCCATATCCACAGCCTTGAAAATGAAGGAAGTCACAGTCTTTTCCCCAGACCAGCTCACAAGAGAAAACATGTCCCAAACTGGTGAGTCTCAGCCATTTCTCAAAATACCCTGGGGACTTCAAATTAAAGGGGATGGATTCTCAAAGGATGAAAGTCAGGGGCATTGGGAAAGCCACTAATGCTGGACCAGGTCACCATCATTTCCTGTTGAAATTATCCCAAGGAGCAAGCCAGCGCCTCTCCCCAGGCCAGCTGCCTGCTCTGGGAAACGGGCAGGGCCAGTTCCTCAGCTCAGGGAGCCCCAGATGGCTCCAAATTACCAGTATCGTAACCCGCACTTCCTTGTTTACCTAGAGCCATCAGAGTGCACGCTCGAGAGAGGAAATAGAGCAAATAAACGTTGAATAGCCAGCAGCCCTCTTTCCTTGGTTTCCTAGCTTATTCTTGAGTCTAGGTCGAAAATCTGGCAAGAAGCGGAGCTGTTCCCTCCAGGCAAAAATAATATTTATTCATTCACCCACAGAGTGTGCATTTTCCTGTGGATTTGGGTCCTTTGACCACAACATCGTGCCCCATTTACATTGTTTAATTGACAAAGATGCCTTTGAGGGATAAAGGGTTTGTAGAGGAAAGCAGAATACTGGGTACCATCTTCCTCTGGTTTGTTTGTCTTAGCCTAGTCATCTGTGGTGGGGGTGATTATAGGAAAGAGCAACCTTGCTTTAAGCAACTTTCCCTAGGTTTTATGAGTGACGGCTCAGGGCAGGGGGAAGACTGGCTGGGAGTCTGTCTGTCTTAGATGCTGATTTCCATTTATTCGAGACAGAGACTCACTATATAGCCCAGGCTGGCGTTGGCTTAGTGAGTCCCCTGCCTCAGTCTTCCTAGTGCTAGGTTTACAGATGCACACCACGGCAGCCAGCTTTAGACATCAACTTTAATCAGAGGCTGTCAAATGAAAGGGGACATTTCAAAATGATGTCAGAAGTGACCATTTCTAACTGGGTGGTCCCGCTGCAGCTCTCTGAGTCTTTTAAGGCACTTGAGACTATGTATACAACCTTAAAGCAAATTGTGTGCGCGCGTGTGTGCACACACATGTGTGGTATGAGTGATGAGTGTGTGTGTGTATGTGCCGGGGTCTGATGTTGAGTGTCTTCCTCTACCATCTTTTGTTGTTGTTGAACCTGGAACACGCTGATTTAACTAGACTCCGCCGCCAGTACGTCCCAAGGATCCTCCTGTGGCTGCCTCCTTGGTGCTGAGATTACAGGCACACACGGCTGTCTCTGGGTTGTATGTAGACGCTGGGGTTCAAACTCAGGCCCTCACACTTCATGGCAAGCGCTCTAAGTGCTGAGGTGTCTCCCAGCCCCATACCCGTGTCTTATAGGTCCCAAGCCATTGACGGAGGAAACTATTTTCTCTATGTCCTCCGCAGTGCCCCAGAGTGTAGACCCTCACACTTTGGAATGCCCGATATATGTTTGGTAAATGAGTAGATGCAATGTGGGGGTTACTATGGGATGTAATTTTCACAGAGCGAGAGCAGTGACAGGTGGAAGTGTGAGAGAGAACAGGGTGTGGCCGAGAGTCCCTGGGCCCCTGCACCATTCGCCTGAGGAGGTACTGCAGCAAACTCAGACGTGGCACCCTTTGCCCTTATTTCTCTGCTAATTTCATTCAGCAAAGACCAAGCCTGGAACAGATGAATGAGCAACCATGTCTTCTTGCTCTGCTTGTTTTTCTGACTTGCTGGGAGGAGGCTGGCTTTGGCTTAGTAATTCACTGCTTGACTCTCTTGGGACAAACCGAGCATGAGTAAGCACTCACTCAAGCCGAAGTCCCTGTGTCCTGCCTTTCTGACATCTGGGCCCAAAGTTCCACCCTTTCTGCCCTTAGAGCTCAAGGTCAGGGCAGGAACCACCGGCTTCCACCCAAGAGTTGCTTCTGGGCCCCTCCCTGCCATTGCTGCCCTGGATGGCCCTCGACATCGACCTGGTTGCCATACAGGACCAAAAGTTCTCTGAGAAAAGTCGAACACTATTGTCCATATGTTTTAAATTATTGAGCTGCATCAAATATTCAGATGTGTGAGAAGAACAGCAACTCTATTTAAAAACCCCCAGCATTTGGTGGATGAACCGAGTGCCTCCCAGTGGTTCCCAGCACGAGCTCACACTCGTGTGTCCTAAGAGTGTCTTGTGCTCCTCTGGGCCAGGCCGCCACTCACAAGACTGAAGATCAAGTGGAAAGCCCAGTCCGTGAAGTGAAACTTCACGGGGTTCAGCATGTCTCATGTCCCATCTCTCTAAGGAAAGAGACATTCCCATTAGGAAACTTGGACTGGAGGTTGGCAGAGAAGTCATATTTTCTGCATGGATGGTTCATGTGAGCTGTTCCCATGGGATTGTGCCGTGGAGTGTGTGTGTGTGTGTGTGTGTGTGTGTGTGTGTGTGTGTGTGTGTGTGCGCGCGCGCGTGTGTGTGCTTCTGAGTTTTGGCGTGTGAAACTGCTACTTTCTCACAAAGCATCATTTTAGGTGGGAACCGAATGTGGTACCTACTGAAATTACTTTGAAGCTTAAGATGTGTGTGTGTTTACAGAAACTGCCATTTATTGGATGCTTCTGATATTCCCGAGATTACACCTGTGCCTAGCATTCTGGTGTCCAATACCCGCACTTAAAAAGCAGTAAGCCAGATAGTATTTCATAGCTTAGAGAAAAGGAAAGCTGGCTGGGTGGGTGGGGGTAAGGATAGAGAATAGTGATATACATGTATTAAAATGTCACAATAAAACCCACGTGTTTGTATTCTAATTAAAACTAAATAGAAGTAAGAAAGGTAAGATAAGTAAAGGCTTACAGATGTTGCTGAAAGTTACATTAGAGACAGAAGGAACTCAGGCCAGGGTCTCTTCCCATAAAGCCACAGTGTCTCTTGTCTGGCGGGCTTCTAAACCGCCCTATGTCACTACCAAACATCAGACACTTCTCTGTGGGATGGAGGTATTTCTGGGGAACCGGCGAGGTTCTGTTTCTTCATCTGGGAGCTGGAGCACAGGGGTGCTGCCTCCTTGGCAATCCATCAAGGAGCACACCTGAGATTCAGGATCTTCACTATTTTCCTGTAAAAGGTTCATTTGAAAGACTCCTGACTAAGGGCCCATGGTGAAGAGCACTGTTTGCTCTTCCAGAGGAGCCAGGTTTGATTCAAAACCAAACCAAACCATCCAATCGAATTAACAAACAAAAAAACCCTTAACTGGGCATGGTGTCACGTGCCTAGAATCCCAGCACGTGAATCATGAGATCAAGGTCAGCCTCTGCTACAAAGTGAGGTTAGGGTTAGCTTGGGATACATGAGATCTGCATTGAAAAACTAAACAGAATCTGGCACGGTGATTTTGAGGCCAGCCTGGTCTATATGGTGAGATCTAGGTCAGCTAGGGTTAAATAGTGAGACCCTGTCCCCAAAAATAAAAATAAAGCCGGGTGAGGGAGATGGATTAGAGGGTAAAGTGCTTGCCACACAAATCTGAAGACCCAAGTTTAGATTCTAGGTATCCACATCAAAGGCCAGGCATGGAGGTCTCTGGGTGTAATCTCCACACAAAGAAGTGAAAATGGGGATCCCAGGAGTTCACTGACCAGCATTCTCCTCAATTGCTTAGTTCCTGAGTCAGTGAGAGACACTGTCTCAAAAAATAAGGTGAGACAAGATAGAAGACCCTTGACACCACCCTCTGGTCTCCATACACATATGCTCAGGTACTCAAACATATAGGTGCACACCATATACACACACACACACACACCAAATCCTAGCCCCTAATGCTGTATAGGAGATCTGCCTCTCACAGCTAATACAGTCTAATGAATCTACTTGGACTCTAGAATAATGCAAGATTTTTTTTTTTTTAGAGGCAGGGTTTCTCTGTGTAGCTTTGGAGCCTGTCCTGGAACTCACTCTGTAGACCAGGCTGGCCTTGAACTCACAGAGATCTGCCTGCCTCTACCTCCCAAGTGCTGGGATTAAAGGCGTACACCACCACTGTCTGTTTTTTTCTGTTTTTTAAAGATAGTGCTCCAGTGTCAATGCCCTGACCTTTTGCAACTCTAAGAGGAGATTGTCAGCACCATAGGAGAGGTTTTCTCATACACACACATGCACACACACATACGCATGTTCACGCACACACATACACAGATATGCACACACAAACGTGTGTGCGCACACATAGGTCACTGCATTGAGTACCATGGAGAATTCAAGGTGAGCTCCTGTCAATATGTTAGTGACCACATTGAGAAGACCAGGTATTCACCGTAGAAAGGGGACACTTGTTTTCCGGCAGAGCAAGACCTGTTAGAATAAGAACATTCTTCCTCTGGTGATCAATAAGCCCAAAGGAAGTGAAGGCTTTTGTGTGTAGATGAGAGGAGCAGGGAAGACCGCATCTAATCAATAGTTTGAAAACTCTGACTTCCCTATCTTAAAGCTTTCAAAAATGAATGTTTATATCTTTATGTCATGGTTTAAAATTAGAGCGACTCTTGGGCTGGAGAGATGGTTCCGTGGTTAAGAGCACTGGCCGCTCTTCCAGAGGACCCTGGTCCTGCTACCAGTGCCCACGTCATGGTTTGCTACTGCTTGTAACTCCAGGTCCATGGTATCTGACGCCCTCTTCTGGTCTCTGCCAGCACTGCACGCACATGGCACATGGACTTGCGTGTAGGCGAAACACCCGTACACATAAAATAAAAACGAGTCTTTTATAAATTTTAGAGAGACCTGTATAATTATTATGTTTTCCTACCAAGCTGGGTTTGTCACTGGCCTGTTGGTAAGGTTCCTTGTTTCCATATGCTTTACAGTGGACTACATTCACAGTCTCCAAGAACACAGTCCTTGAAGGTTCTAGAACTCCCAGACTTCTCCTTCTCTGGAGATCTGGAGGAAAAGAGCACCTGGGTTTCTCAAACCTGTACACCTGCGCCACTCACTAGTGGATTTTCTGTTATTCGGATCAGAAATAGCCAGCAGGGCACAAATCATGCATCGGAAACTTAGATGCCATGCCCTTGTTTACTCCCCTGGGGTCTTGTTAAAATGCAGAATCATTCAGCACGTCTGAGATACTACTTTCTAATGGGCTCCCAGGTCACACTCGCATTGCTGACCCCTGGGACCACAGGTCACACTTGCATTGCTGGCCCCTGGGACCACAGGTCACACTCGCGTTGCTGACCCCTGGGACCACAGGTCACACTCGCATTGCTGACCCCTGGGACCACACTCTGCTGAGAGGTTCTGCGGGGGTGCAGTGAACACAAGATTCGACTTGGACTCACAATCCTTGGCTTTTAGTTACTTTGCCTCTCTGTACCTTTTTAAAACAGAAGGACAAATAGGGTTATTTCAAGACTTGCATCTATAGACCTCTTGGGGGGGGGCGCTTCACTTTGAGTACAGCAATTTGTCTGCAATTTGAACACCAATCTCTGTCTACACACACACACACACACACACACACACACACAAGTGCGCGCACGCGCTCTTACTACATAGCCAAGACTGACCTGGAACTTCCTACATAGCCCAAGTTGGCCTTGGACTCACGATTCCAAACTTGCATCATCTGCCTCCTGCAAGTACTAGAATCACAGGTGTGCACCTCCATGCCCAGCTACAGATCACTGCTCCAGATATTTCAACCAGGTGAACCACTGCTCCCAGATTATGTGGAGCTGGAGATTGACAGAGAAGCTAGGAGAAGAAGTGCAGTCTCCCACAAGGCTTAGGGAAAGCTCAGATGCCCGTACACAGGCCAAATGGCAGAAGAAAGAGATGGGTGTGTGGGGAGGAGAGGGTTAACTGAACGAGTGAATGCAGCACCCCATAATTGGGGCCTCTGGAGGCGTCCCCTCCCCCAGTGTGCACGTATCTATCTCTCTTTTGAACATCAAACAGGATCGCATAGAAAGGCTTTGCCCAGGATCACAGATACTCGCTAGTTTCTTGTTTAAGTCCCAAAGCAAAAGTCAGGGGATCAGAGAGAACTTCCGGCATTGAGGTGGGCGCCCCGGGGGAGAGTTTTACCTTGTGTAGGACATGCTCGCTGAAGTGAGGGCCAGCTCCGCCCTGGTAGGAGTCGGGTCTCTGCAGATCCATGTCCAGCTAGCTCAGAGCCAACAGCTCCCAGCTCTCCCAGGGCTCTGCGTCAGCGCTCCCAGCAGCTCGGCCCGGAGCTGTGCCGGGCGCGGCAGGCTCTGGTCCAAGCACCCCAGGGGCCCGGCTGCATCCGTGATCAGCACTGGACAGCTCCTAAGGCGACCTAGAGGGTACCGACTAAAAATCGGTTTCCTAGATCCCAAAGGTTCAGAGTTCAGCAGGAGAATCACCGTGGTGCATCGGGGACCAGAGTTCTGCGATACTCGCAGCCCGGGATCACCTGTCTTGTGACTCCAAGATGCTGAGAGCGACGTAAGATTTTGAGGCTAGCTGAGGTATATGTGCGCATCGCATTCGGGAGAATCAGCTGCACTGCTGCGTCCTCCCGGCGGTGTGGTCCAGAGCTCAGGGTTCCCCATCCTCAGTGACCCAGCATCTCCCTTAATGGCTCAGCTCAGCTCTCCTCTCCTTCGGTGCTGGCGCCGCTTTTCTTTTGGTCCCTAGACAGTTCCCTTCAGGGGATAAATAACTGTTCCTAGTCAGAGGCTGGTAGAGGCTGATAGAAAGTGGGGGCTGAGGTCTTTGAGATAAGCATACAGACCTTTCAAGAAATACGACCCCAAAGTTAAGAACAGTTGGCTCAGAAGAGGCGGGATGGTAAGAGTACAGGACCCAGAATTCTGACCTCAACTTTGAAAGTTGTAACACTGGATTAAGTTGTAACAACAATAAATAAAAATAAAAGTAAATAATGTGTGTGCCTGCATAGGTTTATGTGAATTACATGCATACAGAAGCCCATGAAGGCCAGAAGAAGGTATCAGATTCCCTGGAACTGGTGGTTATGAGTCATCATGTGGGTGATAGGAGTGGAGCCAGGTCCTCTGCAAGAGCAGTAAGTGCTCTTAACCATTAAGCTATCTCTCCAGCCCCTCTGCCATACTTAACATTCTTTCAGCTTGGACCACCCACACATTGTTGCTTGTTGCTTACTTTACTAACAGCGACCCTGTGTTTATTATCAAGCTATCTTAAGTAAATCTACAAACATTAAAACCCTTCCAGCATTTTTCCCCCTCTTGACATTGGGCTTCCCTAGTCACTCACTGAGAACGAGCCTGTGTCTTGCAGCCCTTCCTGCTGTACCCACCGTTGTTATAGTAGAGTCTTGCTAGTTCAGCGAGGGTGGGGGAGTCCTCTGGTGCAATCAGCCTGTGGGTGTGCATTGCTGTGATGCTCATCTGGGAATGATGATTCCCGGCTTTTTCTGGGGGGGGGGGGGACTAAATATTTACAATCTTCACTCTCTGCTTTTGAGTTTTCTTGGAAACTTTCAAAATTAAAATGCTAATTTTCAAAGACAAGCTATTCTTTAAGTCGCTCTATTTGGGTTGGTCTCTTTTTGAGGGTTGAGACCATTCCAGGAGCAAGCACTGTACCCACCCATGGATTTATCTTGCTGGCACTAGGTTTGTTCATTTTATTTGTATTTTGTTGTTTGATTTGAGTCTTTCTTTTCCTTTTTAGACAAGGATTTTCTGTGTAGCCTAGGCTGGCCTCCAATTCATGATCCTCCTGCCTCAGTCCTTTGAATATTGGGACTCTGGGTGTGGCCTCACTATTTTTTGTACATTTCATATCATAAATCCATACCCATTCTCTTTGCCCCCTTCCTCCTTGCTCTGGAATGCCCCAACTTGGGGAGGAAAGCATTTATTTCATCTTGCAATTTCATCAGCAGCAGAAGTCAAGGCAGGAGCCTGGAGGCAGGAACCCAAGCAGAGACGACGGAAGAGCAGTGTTTATTAGCTTGCTTCCCTTCGTGTGTTCAGTTACCTTTCTTATATAGCTCAGGACCACCTGCCCAGGAATGACATTGCCCATGATGGGCTGGGCCCTCCTACATCAATCAGCAATAAAGAAAATGCCCCTACACACTTGCCCTAGAGGTCAGTTTGATGGAGAGAACTCCTCAGTTGAGATGCCCTCTTCCCAGGCGTGGCTAAGAGCATTAGTCAGGATTCTCTAAAAGAACAGAGCTGGTAGAATGAATTTCTGTTTAAAGGGAGTTTATTAGATTGCCTCACAGCATGTTGCCTGGGTAACCCAACAATGACTTTCCCATCAAAGAGGCCGAGCGTCATTGGTCCCTCAGTCCATGAAGCTGGCCGTCTCAGCAGTCCCAGTCTGGTGCTGAAGGCGTGGAGGATTCTGGGGGAGCTGCTGCTCTGCAGTCTGCATGTGAATCCTGAAGATGTTGGTTCTAATAGGAAAGGAACGAGGCAGCAATAGGGTAGATGGGTTTGCCAGCAAGAGTGAAGGCGAGCATGCAGAAAGCGAAACTTCTTTCTTCCAGGTCCTTTTATCTGGGCAGAAGGTGCTGCCCACGTGTAGGGTGGGTGTTTCTGCTTCAAACAAGCTGTTAAGAAAATTCCTCACAGGAGTGTCTCCCAAAGCTTGCGTTTTAGTTGGTTCCAGATGCAGTCAAGCTGACAAGCAAGATCAAACATCACATAGGTTTGTGCCAAGTGGTTCTTCTCAAAGTTCTTTCCTTTAGTCCTCAACTTTGAACGGAGTGCTGAGTCCTCTGTCTGTTCAGTCCTCCTGAGTGTGCACACGTCTGTCTGAGAATCTTTGATATATATATATATTTCATGTGTGTGTGATGTGTGTTCACTATGGTGCACACATGGAAACTTGAGAGCTGGTTCTCTTTCTGCCATGTGGGTTCTAGGGATTGAACTCAAGTTGTTGGGCTTGATGGCAAGCACTTTACCCCATGAGCCACCTTGTTGTTCCCCCATTTTTTGCTTTCTTAATGATAGTTCAGATTTCTTTTTTTTTAAAAAAAAAGATTTATTTATTTATTTATTTTGTATAGTGTTATGTCTGCATGTATGCCTGTAAGCCAGAAGAGGGCACCAAATCTCATTACAGATGGTTATGAGCCACCATGTGGCTGCTGGGAATTGAACTCAGGACCTCTGGAAGAGCAGCCAGTGCTCTCAACCACTGAGCCATCTCTCCAGCCCCGATAGTCACATTTCTTGAATCTTCAAGGTGTAAGGTGAAACATTAGTACCCCATCCTTTCTTTCATCTCTTCACCTGCCACTTCTCCCCTAACTTCTGTCAATAGGCCTAATTATAGAAAATCATTGATTTTAGAATTATTTTGTAATTGCAGAGGAATTGCACAGATATTACAGAGAGGTTTTAATTCTCCATGTCCTGTGTTCCTCATTATTAACACCTTAGAAGGCCTTGCTCATGACATGGCACCAGTATTGTTACATTGTAATTTATGTCATGACATGGCACCAGTATTGTTACATTGTAATTTATGTCATGACATGGCACCAATATTGCTACATTGTCATTCATGGCCACACTTTATTTGAATGTATTGAATGTATTTAACTTTTACCCCAAATCCTCATGATGTGCCAGGATTCTATATTTATTCTTAAAATTTTTCTAATTTATTTATTTTATTTTATGTGTATGAATGTTTTGCCTCCATTTGTGGCTGTGCACCACATGTATGCCCGGTGCCCTCAGAGGTCAGAAGAGAGAGTTGGATCCTCTGGAACTAGAGTTAATGATGAGAATGTGGGTGCTGGGAACTGAACCCCAGACCTCTGCAAGATCAACCAGTTCTCTTCCAGCTGATCTATCACTTCAGTACCCCCACATTTATTTTTTAAGTGATAGAGTTAGGGTGTTAAAAAGAGTAGAAAACACTCCTGAGGGCAGAAGTAGGCAACTGAGCTGCAAAAAGACAGATGTTCAAACAGCCCATTGTATTATTTACTTCAGGGGGTGCTTTTAAAATTTTGATCCCCTAGTTTTCTGAAAGCTCATATTTATATATTGAATTCTGTGCCTTTTTATTTATATGCTGGGTAAACAGGAGACCTTTTCAATTTGAAGATGTCTTTCCCTCAGTTTGAAGATAAAACATCCCCCGTAGGCTCATATGTTTGAATATTTGGTTCCTAGGTAGTGATACCATTTTGGAAGGTTCTGGAACTTTTAAGAGGTGGACCCTTTCTGGATGAAGTAGATCACTGGAAGTGCACCATAAGGTTTTATGGCCCAGTCTTGTTTCCTGTCTGCTCTCTGCTTCCTATTCTCCCAGAATGTGGGGAGTCCTGGCACATTTAGCTGCATGCCACCATACCTCCCCTCTATGATAGACTATATCCTTTTAAACCATGATCCCAACAAGCCCTTTCACCCTGGAGTTGCTTCTTGACAGAGGAGGAACCAAGAGACCCCTCTGTCTAGGAAATTCTTGAGTAAAAGTCATTTACTGCCTCTTAGCGATCGCTACCATTTTCTGAGGTTCTCACATGTTGGAAGCTGTGTCTCTTGGACCTGCTCCCTTTCTTGTCTGTGTCGGTCTCTTCTGCAGTGCCCTGACAAAATGCCTGCTACAGCAGCTTAAGGAGGGAAGGTTGTTTGACTCAGTGTTTCAGAGATCTTTGGTCCTTGACTTAATTGGTCTTGGAGCTGTGGGAAGGCAGAATACCATGGTGGTGAGAACGTGTAGACTCAGTTTAGGATATATAAGAAGCAAAGAACAGGGAAGGTGTTGACAGAGGTTTCTGTCCCACCCGGTCCTGCAGTTTGTTCAGTCCCAAAGAAACACACAGAGGCCTACATTAATTATAAATTGGTTGGCTTATTAGCACAGGCTTTCTTATTAACTCTTTTTTTTTTAAAGCAAATCCCTTTTTTTTTAGATTTATTTATTATGTATACAACATTCCTTCCATGTATGTTGCATGCCAGAAGAGGGCACCAGATCTCATTACAGATGGTTGTGAGCCACCATGTGGTTGCTGGGAATTGAACTCAGGACCTCTGGAAGACCAGTCAGTGCTCTTAACCTCTGAGCCATCTCTCCAGCCCTCTTATTAACTCTTATATCTCTCAGTAACCCATAATTCTTGTCTGTGTTAGCCATGTGGCTTGTTACCTTTTATCACTGAGGTATTCTCATCTTGCTTCCTCTGCATCTGGGTGACAACTGCAGACTGAACCTTTTCTCTTTCCAGAATTCTCCAGTTCTGGTCACCCTGCCTATACTTCCTGCTTGACTACTGACCAATCAGCATTTTATTAAATCAGTACAACTAACAAAAACGTTAGAGGATATAAGACCATTGTCCCTCAGCAGAAAGGAGCTTGGATCAGCCATGATTTCCAGAATCAGAGATGTGATGATCTACTTCCTCGAGCCACACAAACATGTACGCATGAATATACCACACACAGAGACACACAGAGACACATACACACAGACACACACACACAATCACATAGAGACACATGCACAAGCACAAGCACACAGACACACAGGCACACATACAGACACACAGAGACACACACAGAGATACACACAATCACATAGAGACACATGCACAAACACACACACACAGACACACATACATACACATACACACACCCTATGCTTACAGAGATAGCTGGAATTTGAACTCATCCATAACCAGAATACTGTTTTGATTTTGAAATTTTAAACTGAATCTAATGGCGAGATTAAGCAGGAAGTGCATTCTGGACCATTAAGGAATTGTGCCTGAACCATACTGATAAATTTGAGGCTGGCAAATGGGCAAGGCTTGTCCAATGGGCAAGGCTTATAGAAAACTCCCACAATAGACTGCACGGGGCTTTAATGCTGAAGAGAGCTGGGAAGTGGGAGGTGGGAGGTGGGATGACTTTCCTGGCTCAAATTCCAGCAGTGTCTCTTCCTTCTGGAAGGGCTTGCCCAGGTCCCGTGGCTGAGTTCCAGTATAGTGAGGAGTGCACTGTAGGGGGCAGCCCTCACCACCGCAGCCTTCTCTCCCTGGGTGGGAATGGAGGTGATGGGTTATGTTGACCCAGAGAAAACAATGGTGCTGGCTCCTTCCTGGGAGCTTCAAGAGGCTCATTCTTCATCTCTGCATCATTCTTAGCCAGACCTGTGCCAGTGCTTGGGTACATAGTCAAATGAGCCACAGTCCCTGCCTCCCACAAGCTGGCATTGTGCTCCGTGTGACTGACAGGTACAGCTACTCATACCACGTGATCAGGGCCACCTGGGCACATGAAGGAGCCGGTGTAGTGTAAGTGCTACAGTTC
Organism: Arvicola amphibius; assembly: GCF_903992535.2. Classification (NCBI taxonomy): domain Eukaryota; kingdom Metazoa; phylum Chordata; class Mammalia; order Rodentia; family Cricetidae; genus Arvicola; species Arvicola amphibius. The sequence goes on from NC_052050.1 coordinate 6,801,145, forward strand.
GAATGCTGGACCCAGCCTGCGTGGGGTCCCCACCTCGATCTGACAGTTATTGTCTGTGTGACTTGGTCTGCTCTTTCACGCTGCCGTCATGTGGCTCTTTTACAAGGTTGTTGTGAACATTAGATGAGGGCACACAGAAGCACTTAGCCCGGTGTCTGGCCCATTGTGTTGTGTGCTCCATCTGTGACGCGGGACAATACAGGCTGCGCATGCCGGAAGTCTGGGGGGGGGGGCGAACACCTTGCCCTGCCTGGAGCCAGGAGGCAGGTACTAGGGACATGATCACTTAGCATCTATCTTCCTCCCATATGAGCCAGATGTGGCACACATCTGTAATCCTGGCACTTAGGGGGTAACGTGGGGGTGATCATGAGTTTAATGTCAGCTTGGGCTATATAGTGAGAGGCCTTGTCTCAAAGGGGAAAGGGAAGGGGGAGGGAGAGAGACAGAGGTGGGGGAGGTTACCTAGGTAACTTTCCAGGACACAGGCTGCCTCAGGGTGGTCCTTTGTCTTCCTCCTTTAGCACAGGCTTTTGGGAAAATGAAGGATGAATAATGAATGAACCATGTCAGGCTCTTTTGCCTGTTTAATTGATCTAAGTTCATCTCACCTAGTAACCACCTGATAAAGGGTGCCATTCCCAGCCCAGAGCTGTCCCAGTGAGACTTGGAGACAGTGACTGCCATCAAGTTCACACAAATGGTGGACAGAAGGAAGGCGCTCTACAGACATGCTGACCCCGGGGCTGAGCCACCATCCTGCTGATACTTTCTTCAAACAGAATCACGAATCACACCCGGTTCAGACATGAAAATTGATACAGCGCTCTTAGCTCCGTGGTTGGAAAAATTCCCTCGCATAGGTACTTTTTCGGCTCTTTGTTCCATCGTTCCCTGCTGCTTGGTTGGGGTCTGGAGACTCAAGAGCTACCAGGACTCACCCCCTCCAGAGGGGTACGAGAAGCATCTAATGACTCCGTCACAAATCACATGTACTTCAGCACCCTGACCATGAATGCAACCCCACGACTGGGACTCTAGGAGCTCGCGGTCCTTCGAGGATCATTAGCATCTCAGCTCCTCGCCTCTCCCAGGGAGAAGCTGGATTTAAGGAGATTCCTCTACAGCGTGTGATGCATTCTGTGACTCACTGCTGCCTCCTTGTGGATATTTGTCTTCAGCAGCGACTTCAACACTGAGAATGGATAAACTCACTGTACCTGGCAGATGGGGATTCCTCTGATAGTCAGAGCACACTAGACAAACAGATAAAGTCAAAATTTACTTCCAGCCTTTAGCCACCCTTCCTGCTACGTTCCTTCGCTGTGTGGTGAAGCCTTTCTTCTACGTGAGAAATGTACCCCGAGGAAAGAGCCGGGTACAAGGACGCATTTCCTGAGTACAATCCATTCCACAGCATGGACTAAAGTTTACAGTAACGTTCCATGTCAGAACGTTTAGGCAGGAGAGGCGGCTCAGCAGTTAATAGCACGTACTATCCTCACAAAGTCCCAGCTCCCAGCGTCTGCAACTCCAGTTCCAGACGGATCTGACGCCTCTGGTATCTTCTGGCACCTACACTCCTGTGCACATACCCCCCCATATGCACATAACTAAAAATAAAATACACCTCAAAAACTTCTTGCCACAAGGAATTCCAGGTGGCAGAGTTCAAAATTCCATAATGTGTATGACAAATATCATCACATCACATTGCTCTCTATAAATGTACTAATTAATGTTTCTCAATTAAAAATAAATCAGAATCAGAAATACATCTCATCAGGTGAAAGTATTTGCCACCAACTCCTGGAAGTGGCCCCCTGACTTTTACATGTACACTGTGGCATGCCACCCCAACTCCCAAATTAAGTAAAAAATGTAAAGTTTTAAAAATAAAAATGTTTTTAGTAAGAGAAGTTGTCTGACTTCCCACTTTCTGTGATTTCAAATTTGCAGCTTGCCTGTTGGGGAGGCATTTCTTCCTTAAGCATCAGCCTTGACTGTGGCTGATACAGATAATATCCCTAACCCCCAGTTAGCAGCAGATGTCAGAGCAGAACATCTCCTCGAGGGAGGCACCACATTTTTGAGGCCCTTTCTATATTGAACTCACACCTCACTTGGCTGTGATCCTGTCCCAGCAACCTCTCCCATCCAACCTGCCACCTGCTTACAGGGATCCATGGATTTCATTTCAGGCATTTTCCCAAAAGCGACAGAAGGTCCTCCAGGCTCTCTGTCCCCACCCCACCCCCAGTTTACAGTTGTCACCCAGGCTCTGTCCCCACCCCGAGGTGGCAGCTGAGCGGCGAGACTGGAGAGGACACGAGCTCCTTCTATCCTAAAGAGTCATTCATTCGCTCATCAATTAGTTTTTCCTTAGGACGGAACTCAAGGTGGATGAAAGCGGACTGGACTACGGTGGGACTAATTGAATTCCGGGACATTTGTCTTCCACCCATAAAGGTACTCTCATTCATTCATTCATTCATTCACTCATCTACGGGTTCTTTTCCTCCAATGCAGTAAGAGCATGGAAAGCCTAAGGAGAAGCCAAGAGCCTGGTGGAAGCCTGTTTTTACCATACGCCCTGTCCATTCTTTGGTCTCCTGGAGTAATGACCACCCTGCTTCCGCGTCCACAGCTTCCTTGCTTTCTTAACAGTTTTGTTGCATATAATTGGTTCCTTCAAATACCTCATCCTAAAATGCCATTTTTACTTGAGTTTTTTGTTTTGTTTTGTTTTGTTTGTTTGTTCATTTGCTTTTGTTTTTTTGAAAGGGTCTCACTATTTAGCTCTAATGGTCCTGAACTTTATTATGCAGGCCAGGCTGGGCTCAAACTTACAGAGATCCACCTGCCTCTGCCTCCTGAGTGCTAGGACTAAAGGGGTGCACCACCACCACCCAGCTACTTTTCTTTGTCTGTTTATTTATTTGTTTGTTTATTTATTTATTTTGAGGCAGGGTTTCTTTGTGTAGCCTTGACTGTTCTGGAACTCTATAGATCAGGCTGGCCCCAAACTCACAGAGATCCACCTGCTTCTGCCTCCCAAGTACTGGGATTAAAGGTGTGTACCAGCTAACATTTTACCCAACTAAAATGTTCTATTTTGAGCCATGCGGTGGCTCATCGTGTTGGGCGCTTGCGAGTGAGTGTGTGAGCGTGCGTGTGTCTGCGAGTTCGAATCCCGTGTGTGTCGTGTCTGTGTGCGTGTGCTGCTTGTGCGAACTGTCCGTCCCTCCCGCGGCTTCTTGTGGGAAAAAAGTTAAAAAAAATAAAATAAAATGTTCTATTTTTATTATGTGATTCTGGGGAGGGCTGCGTGCCTGGCACACGAGAGTGCAAGTGCCCTCGACGTCCACAAGGGGGTGTTTGAGCTCCTGGAGCTGGAGTTACAGGCACTTGTGAAGGGCCTGATGAGGATGCTGGGAACCAAACTGTTTGCCAGAGTGGTTAAGTACACACTCTTAATTGCCACTCCCTTTTCTCCTTTAAAACAGGGTCTCACGTAGTGCCCCAGGCTGGTCTCAACTCCATTGCAATCCCCCCACCTCAGATTCCTAAATACTGGGATAACAGGCACTAGCTACCGTGCCTGGCCTCTCTGTTTTGTTTGTTTCTTTTGCTTTGTTTTGTTTTTTGACTTGAGATCACTCTGTGGAGTCTTATGTTCCAGGGCATTGCTGCAGTTACTGCCCTGACGGCTGCTTGTTAGCATTGTATCCAGTGAAGTTGCCACAGATGTTCACCCATTCTCCCATCCGAGGACACATGGTGGCTCCTGGCTTTCTTTGTTGCCACTGTGAGCTTTCACACACATGCTTCCTGTTGTCCATGTGTAAGAGACATCCTCTGTTTTTGCAGCTGAGAGCCCATTATTTAAAGCCAGTTGCAAGTGCTGCCACTGTCTGGTAATAACGAGGAACTGCAGGCTGGGGAGAGGGCTCAGCAGATTAGAGCCCTTGCTACTCTGACAGACTCCCTAGGTTTTCTGGCTCAGAATCTCTTGGGAATTTGTCTTGTCATGAACCTCTGGGATGGGGGTGGGCGACTTCAGGCATGAAGAAAGATTTAGGTGTCTGTAACTGTCCCTTTCAGTCAGTATGCCCTGGAGAGGGGATCTGAAAGGGCCCTTTTATGTTCCTAACACAAATGAGAGAGGACTTCCCTTAAGTAGGAGGAGGGGCTGAGCGGAATTAGAACAGAATATAGACTTCTTAGGAGAGGTGGAAATGCATGACTTCATGGCCATAGCTTGCATGTTGTCATACATACATGTACTATGAGGCCTAGCTGACCTCACAGGAAGATCATCTGTTTACGTGGTAGATCAGTTACTCTACTCAGGAGTAAAACAAAATGCCTAAGAAGCAGCAGCACTAAGGAGGAGTTTATCACAGCTTACAGTTCTAGGGCACACAGTCCCTCATGGAGAGGAAGCCATGGCCACAGGTGTGTGAGGCAGCTGGAGAGGAAGCCATGTTCACAGGAGCGTGTGGAGGGGAGTCCATGGCCACAGGAGCGTGTGGAGAGGAAGCCATGGTCACAGGAGCATGTGGAGAGGAAGCCATGGCCACAGGAGCATGTGGAGAGGAAGCCATAGCCACAGGAGCATCTGGAGAGGAAGCAATGGCCACAGGAGCATGTGGAGAGGAAGCCATGGCCACAGGAGCGTGTGGACAGGAAGCAATGGCCACAGGAGCATGAGGCAGCTGGAGAGGTGATGTGGGATTCCCCTCTGAATGCTGTGAATACCATTGGTTAATGAATAAAGAAAACACGCTTGGCCTGTTGATAGGGCAGAACTTAGGTAGGTGGGGCAAACTAAACTGAATGCTGGGAGAAGGGAGGTGGAGTTGGGGAGAAGCCATGTAGCCCTGCATGAGACAGATGCTGGAAACTTTACCTGGTAAGCCATGTCTTACACAGCAATACACAGATTACGAGAAATGGGTTAAATTAAGATATAAGTGTTAGCCAATGAGAAGCTAGAGCTAATGGGCCAAGCAGTAATTTAAATAATATAGTTTCTGTGTGATTATTTTGGGTCTGAGCTGCCCAGCGGCCAGAAAACAAAAAAGTGGCCTCTTACAACAAAGAAGAAGCCATGCCACAGGAGTGCAAGGCAGCTGCTCAGCGGCTGCTCCAGGCCACAGGCCTGCTATTTACTGCCATGTTGCCCACCATTCTGGACTATTATCCCAAAACACGCCCTTCCTTCTGCAGGTTGCCTTGGTCAGGGTGTTTTTACCACACCAGAAGTAAAATAACTAACACACTAAGCTTGGGTTTGAGTCCATCCTTTTCTAGTTGAGCCTTTGGTGGTGGCACTGACTTCTAGGTCCTTGTGACCTTATCTATAGAATAATCACATTGATAGCATTGATCTGCCAGGGTTGTCGCAAGGGCAATGAGTGGTGATATCATATGTCTGTCCTCGTTGGCAGTCATTGTCAACTAGACACAGCCTAGAGGCACACGATAGTGGAGTCTCAACTGAGGAATTGCCTAGACTGCACTGGCCTTTGGGACTTCCCTGATTGTTAATTGTGGCAGATGAGCATTGCTCGCTGTAGGCTGCACATTTCATGCTCAGGTAGTCTGTGGCCGCATAAGAAAGGTAGAGAAGTGTACTGGTTGGTTTGGTGTGTCAACTTGACACAAGCTAGAGTCATTAGAGAGGAAGGAGCCTCAGTTGAGGAAATACCTCCTTGAGATCCAGCTGTAAGGCATTTTCTCAATTGATGATCAAAGAGGGAGGGCCAAGCTCGTTGTGGGTGGTGCCATCCCCTGGGTTCTATAAAAAAGTAGGTTGAGCAAGCCATGAGGAGCAAACCAGTAAGCAAACCTCTGTTGCCTTCTGCATCAGCTCCTGCCTCCGGATCCTGCCCTGCTTGAGTTCCTGTCCTGACTTCCTTTGATAATGAACAGTTATGTGGAAGTGTAAGCCAAATAAACTCTTTCCTCCCCAACTTGCTTCTTGGTCCTGGTGTTTTGTTAGAACAATAGAAACCCCAACTCGGACAATAAGTGTGCACCCATGAGTGAGGAGGACCAGTATTCCTCCATGGTCCCTGCCTCAGGCTTCCGCCTTGAGCTCTTGCTCTGACCTCACTCAATGACGCACTGTGAGGTGAACTTGAGGAGCTAAATGGATGCCTCCCTGCCCTAAGTGTCTTTTGATCGCAGCATTTGTCACAGGAACGGAACGAAACTAGGACAATGACTTAATAGAAAGTCTCAGAATCGTTTCTTGTACTGAGACAGTGAAGCAGAGGTGCTTGGTTTTCATTGTCACCACCGTCATCACCACCACCACCATCGTCACCATTATCATCAGACCATAAATCCTGCTTGCAGGATTCCTCGAATGATTGGTTAAAATACAATCAGTACTTTGAAATAAAAGTACAGAAGAATGATAGCAAGGGGCTTTTTGCTCCCTAATTGTTTTGAGGGAAAACATAAATCTCAGCAGAATAAAACAGGGAGACCGCTGCCACTTATTTATTATAATTTCATAGTATCAAGTGTGAGCTGGGTGTGTGCTTCCGAATGTAAAGACCACATTTCCCAGCCTCCCTTTCAATGAGGTCACATAACTATGTTCTGGCTAATGGGAGTTTTTGTGTCTACCCTTAAAAAGAGATGAGCAAGCCCTCTCTTTAACCTCCACCTGGATGGAATATACAGGTTGCTAGGAGCTAGAGCAGCCATCTTGCCTTGAGTTGGAAACCAAACCCTGGAGGGTACAGTTCATGGGCCAGAAGAAGCCTGAGGGCCAATGGAGATGCTGAACCCTTCACCCTTGAATGTTGGAGGAAAGAAAAACAAATTTATTTATTTATTGATTGATTGATTGATTGATTGATTGATTGATTGATTTTTGTGCTTGGGATCAAATCCTCAGCCTTGCACCTGGCTCTTCTTATCACACACACTACCACAGGGGGATGTCCCCTACCACAGTTTGTTTTCCTGTGCCAGTGAATGAGCCCAGGGCCTAAGATGCACTAGGCTAGAAGGCTGCCACTGCACTGCATCCCAGCTAACCTGATAATTCTTCCACCTCATATAGGCCATGGTTAAATGATCTTTTAGTACTAAATAATGTAATTGTGTATAAAGAGTGAACATTCTCCTAGGTGGCTTAAAAAAGCAAAGAAATGAGGAAGGATGGGCGAAAGCCTTGTGTAGATGATAAAGAGAAAAGAAACACAGGAAAGAGCCAGGCATAGTGATGTATAACAGGAGGGCCTGCTCGTTGGGGGTTTCTGTGCTCCCACCAGGTCCCACAGCCAGCAGGCCCCAAAGAAAATCACACAGAGAGTCTACATAAGCTGTAAACTTATTGGCCCATTAGCTCAGGCTTTATATTAGCTCTTATATCTTATATAGCCCATTATTCTTATCTATGTCAGCCACATGGCTCAGTACCTTTTTCAGCGGGGCAGGTCACATCTTGCTTCTTAGGTGTTGAGACAGAACTGGGAGGAATCAGCTTCCTCCTTCCAAGAATTCTCCTGTTCTCATTGCCCCACCTCTACTTCCTGTCTGGTTGACCTGCCTATACTTCCTGCCTGGCCAATCAGCGTTTATTTAAAACATGATTGACAGAATACAGACAATTCTCCTGCACCAGTGATGCATGCCTGTAATCACAGCCTTTGGGATGTAGAGGTAGGAGGACCAAGAGTTCAAGGCCAATCTTAGTACATAGTGAGTCTGAGACCAACCTGGGCTATAAGAGAGAGACCCTGTCACAATCAAACAACACATTTCACATATATGGACTACATTATATATAATGCATATATTTATTTTTAATTATGTGAACACGTGTGTGTGTGCTTGTGCACCTTCATGTAGTACCCTGTAGGGGTCAGAAGAGGACGTCAGATTCCCTGAAGCTGGAGTGACAGGCAGTTGTGGGCTGCCTGACATCAGTGCTGGGACTTGAACTCAGGACCTCTGCAAGAGCAGTCTGTGCTCTTAACCATTGAGACATCCCTCTAGCCCAAGAACTCCCTATGTTTTTGTTCCAGGTGGCTCTGTTATCTCCATACAATTTTGACCACAGAAGGAAGAGGGGCTGAGTCCCAGGACAGGAACTACAGAAGAGAGATTGTTCCTGGTGTCTTATCTTGGCCTCCCCTGAGCTCCCCAATCCTGTGATCTCTGAAAGAATTCAGAGAAGATACACAGTGTGCATTACAATATAAGGTGGAGTGCTCCTTAGGGTGTGAGATGACAAAGGACAAAGGGACCAGCGTTTTTTGTATCTTTAGGTGGGTTTTAAACTGTATCTTAAGGTCCCTTGCATAGCCCGCTCCCCGAGGGGTGTTTTCCTGATCAGGGATGGACAGGACCATTGTGATGGACTCTTCTGGGAGGGGGCTGTGGTATGTCTTTACCAGAAAGCCTCAGCCGTGTAGCAATCTCACGGCCTCCCACATCCCCAGCTAGGACCAGAGATAGGACTCAGATCCCAGCCTTTAGGCCAGTAACCAGACGGTTTTTGGTTTTTCCTCTTGGCTTTACATGCTGCTGGTGCCAAGGGAAGAGGTCTGTCTTCAATGACCTTCAAGCCTACTAATATTTAACTAGTTATCTGACAGAACAGGGGACATAAGGGTGGACTAGAGGGATGAAGGGAGAGGAAAGGAAGAAGTAAGGGGAAGGTGCAGAGTTACCTTCAAGTTAATGCTTCAAAGTGGAAGGCTTTCTAATTCAGAGGCAATGTTTCTTTACACCTGATACTTTAGAAACAAATGAAAAGTCTCATTTCGTAGGCATGGGAGGAAAAACTAGTGTTCTCTACAGGGAGAAGGTGATAAGGGATAGAGCCTGTGACAGCCAGGTGAATATCAGTAACATAGTCACATCCAACCATAATGGAGGTGAGGTCACCACGCAGGGGATGTGGCTGAATACAGGACAGTTTAGTTTAAAGACAAGCTTGGCGGATAGGGCTCTGGTCCCATGGATTGCCCGTTTCCTGGGGCCGCAGGGCTGGGTCATGGCTATATTACAGTGCTGTTCTATCAGTGTGACATCGTAGGCAGTAAGGTAATGAGTGGTTGACTGTGAGACACACTAAATAAAGCCGGCCCAGAATAGTCTTCCTGAGTCTCGCAGTTTCTCCAAGGTACCCCGTCATTTCGGAACCTCATTGCCACCCTGCAGTTTCCGTGTTATATGAGGCACAGGGAAGGGGCGGTGGAGACTCCACAGGGCAGGACAGAGGGTAGCAAACTGCCCCTTGTTGTTGTGTGGAATTGCTGCTTTCTTCACATGAATGCTGGGGCCAGAAAATATAGCTTCCCTGGGAGCTGGTGGGGTCATGGAGAATGGAGGTGGGTGACTGTGTACAGTAGGGGATCCTAGGTCTGTGGGCATGAGCTCTCTTACTGCCTGATGGATTACTTACACTCTTACGGCTCCTCCACTCTGTGGACCCCAGGAAGATCATAGGACCAGGAAAGGAACCCAGGGAGATGGCTCAGTGCCTAAAATGCTTGTCGTGCAAATGTGAGGGTTGGAGTTCGAAACCCTACCACCCAGGTAAACCAGGGTGGGCATGACAACACACTTGTAACCCCAGCACTGGAGTGGTGGAGGCACGTGGCTCCCCAGGGCAAGCTAGCTAATGAGAATAGCCAAATCGAGTCTATGGAGAGACCTTTAATCTCCTTTTCTATTGTAGAGACAAAACACCTTGACCAAAATGACTTAGGGAGAAAGGGAATATTTTAGCCCATAGCCCCAGGTCTGTCACAGCAGGGAAGTGACAGCAGCAGCTGCTTGAGGAAGCTGGCCACATCACATCCATCATCAGCAGGAGATTGATGAATGCATGCCTGCTTGTGCTCGGCTAGATTTCCCCATTGTTCTATAGTTGAGGGTCACCTGCCTAGGGAATGGCGCCGCACAGAGTGGGCAAGTCCTCTCACCTCAACATGACCAAGATGATCTCTAATGGCATGTCCACAGGCCACCCTGATGTAGACAATCTCTTGAGAATCTTCCCAGGTGACTCGAGATTATGTCAAAACGATCACAACGTGTCTCAGGAGATAAAGTGGAGAGTGACCAAGGAAAATACCTAGTGTCGACCTCTGGCCTCCATGTGTATGTACTAGAGGTATACATGTATAACATGTGTAACACATGTGCAAATACCACATACAAATGCATGTGTCAAAAAAGGGACTGGATTGTGGGGAGTGGAAGAACCCTTAGTGACTGAATGTGTGTTGTTAACATGGGCATGGCCAGGCCAAAGACTTGAATGCACAGACCCATGGGGAATTGATAAAGTTGTTCCCTATATGGGCCAGGCTCAAAGTCGGCAAAGCCTTCCTCTGTCCAAGTATGAGTGCTTACCGATGATTGGTCAGTGGGCACAAAACCTAGCAACTGCAGCTTCCTCCTCCTCCCAGACACTCACAGCAGGAGACTGCTCCCCTAAAGAGACCTCCTGGCAGGACCAATTAGCCCCTTCCCCTGTTCTGTACATAATAAACACACTGAGGTTCTGGATTCCACAGTAAGAGGTGCCACTCCAGCAGAGTGACCACACCCCCACCTGACCACAGCGTTCCTGTGTGTGCCCCTGTCTGTCCTTTCTTCATTCTCTCCCTCCTAGTCAGGGCTTCAGGACTCACGCCATGGTAGTAGAAGAGACCGTGACCTTGAGCCAGATCAGTGTGAATCAAGACAGTAAGAATTAGCCGTTATTAGTAGAAACTATTTCTTGCCTTTGCATATTCATACACATGAGCATTTGGTGTGGTTTGATTGACTCGTGGGTAGGCTGCATGCCGAGGCCTTAGTGTCGTGGTACTGCTGGAGGGAAACGTCCCCTGTCCCACTTCCTTCACCTCCACCTACTCACCCTTCCTGCGGTTGCATTTCCCTGGCCTCCACCCCACCCCTCCACTAAAATGGCATTTGAATAGATCCTCGATGGTTTCATACCTCAGGATGCCAAGACCTCCTTTGCATATCTCCCTGGCTCTGCTCCTACAGGCTCTAGACTTCTTGGCTCCTGTGGTTCTGGATGTCTGGTCTGGTCATGTTCTGATGGCTTCCTCTTTCCTTACAGGGTGCTCCATTTCCATTCCTTACTTTGTTTTCCCCCCAGAGTTTTGCCTTCTCTCCCCCCTCCTTTTCTTTCCATAGGCTCACTGGCTGGTTTTAGCTACTTTCATGATTTCAACCCTCTGAACTCCTCCCCTATGCCCACAATGCTTAGGATCAGCTAAGCATTTTAGTCTTGAGTATTCTCTAGCTGCAAGGCTCTCCTGGGATGATTGTCAAACCAGCTTCAGTTCTTCCCAGATTTTCTTTGAAATGAGACTCAGGAAGGGAGGGCTCTCTCAGATATACAGAAATCTGGGCCATGTCTGTGGTTGTAATTTTACCCCTTGGAGAAGGCTGTGTGGAGGGAGGAGAACACAGCCCCAGGGCACAAGCAAGAGAGGCCTGGGGATAGGGGGGGGATGGGAGCTGTCTTTTGATTGGTTCCCATTGTCCCCAAGCTTCAGCAGTATCCTTGGATGGTCTCTGGTGAAGGATGTATGACACCCAGCATCCTCTCAAGTGTTTGTCCCCATTTCCTTATGTGTGTTCTCAGTGGGTTTGTGATATCTCCAAACAAAACAGTCCTGGACAGGATGGGTTCTAGGGGAACAGAGGTTCAATCCAGACTTCTATGTCACTTGACAAGGGTGCCAGGGACTGAGCTGGAGTCCTTGTAGGACAGTATACAGTCTTAACTGTCGAGCCAGCTCTCCAGCTTTGGCATGTGAATATGTTTTCTTTTCTTTTTTGTTGTGTGGGGGAGTTTGAGACAGGGTTTCTCTGTGTAGTTCTGGTTGGCCTTGAACTCATAGAGATCCACCTGCCTCTGTCTCTGAATACTGGAACGAAAGGTGTGCATCACCACCACCTGACTGCCTGTGAGAATTTTAACTGTATGGGTTTTTTTCTTTTGAAACTTTTTATCAGACACCTCCACCTATAGCCTGAATATCCACACGAGGGAATGGATCTCCTGGGGAATAGCAGTCCCAGCTGGCCACAGAATGAAGCTAAGATTGAGAAGCCAGACTCTTAGCGCTCATTGATGAATGCTTCCCCTCCTCTTCCTTCCCTTCCTTCTCTCCCACTCTTCCTTCTCTTCCACCTCTCGGTTATTCTCCTGCCCTTCTAGCTTCCTCTCCCCAACCCATTTTCTGTTTCTGAGACAGCTGAGCGTAAGTACAACCAGGAAAGAATCTAGAAAAAATAAAAAGTGACGTTATGTTAGTACCCATCCAGCAGGAAATTTCAAACTATTGCTTAGGTCACACAGACATCATTAGAATACAGAACAGCAGGCCCCACCCAGGTGACCTTTGTCAGTCATCCTCCTAGTGACTTATTCTGTCTCTACGAATGAGCCTCTGGCTTTTTCAATAGGAGTGTTCCGTTCCTTTCTTTCTGAAATCCAGACGCTGTCACACAGTTGCCTGCCCCCTTATCCATCATCATTTGATCCCAGTTCATTCATATTCTCTCTCTCTCTTTCCTCTTTCTCTCTCTAAATGGAGAGTCTGTTTTCCAAGTAGAAGCAGAAGCAGCAATTGCTACTTCTGCCTAAAATGCATGAAATGAAGAGGCTGATAAAACACACCCTGTTGTGTCTGGCAGGGCAGTATCCGGTGATTAACTGTGATTGATGGTGTCGCCTCACAGGGCTGAAAGCGGGAAGCATCTTTGGAGATAAGAGAAAAAGAGAAAAGCAAGCAGTTTTGGAGCAAGAACGCTTTAGACGGCTTGTGTACAGCCCAGCCAAGAGTGGAGGGTCTGTGGATTCCCAGCACATACCGTGGCTTTGCTGTCTCTGCTGTGTCTATTTGAACATTTTATCCAGAGGATAAGGCATGGTTCTCCCTGCTGTGAGGAAGGGTTGGTGGGGGATGCTCAGTGGATAAAGAGCTACTGTGTGTCTAGCTTACTTTCCCCTTGCTGTGACAAATGCCATGAGCAAATCAACTGGATGAAGACAGGCTTTATTTTTGTTTCCACTTCTAGGTCACAGGGCATCAGTGAGGCTAGTCAGGGTAGGACCTGAAGCAGAAACCATGGAAGGATGCTGCTTACTGGCTCTGCCATCTTCTTCCGCAGTTCAGGACCATCTGCCCAGGGGTGGAGTGTTGTGCGCTGTTTTATGCTTTTGGCTCTTTGAGGAGCCCACCACCCAGCTCCCAAATAAATTATGAATGCCCGGCCTTAGCTTGGCTTGTTTCTAGCCAGATTTTCTTAACTTAAATTACCCTGACTACCTTTTGTTTCTGGGCTTTTATCTTTCTCTATTTCTGTATACCTTTCTTTACTTCTTTCTCCGTGGCTTGCTGTGTAGTTAGGTGGCTGGCCCCTGATGTCCTCCTCTCCTTGTTCCCTTGCCCCTCCTCTTCCATGGTTCTCCCTCTATCTATGCTCTCTGCCTGCCAGCCCCGCCTATCCTTGCTCCTGCCTCACTATTGGCCGTTCAGCTCTTTATTAGACCATCAAGTGTTTTAGGCAGGCAAAGAATCACAGCTTCACAGAGTTAAGCAAACGCAGCATAAACAAAAGCAACACACCTGAAAATAATATTCCCAACAGAGGACCCTTTTATACCAATCAACAACCATAACAACCCCCCACAGACATGGCTGCAAGCCCATCTGCTTTGGGTGGTCTCTCAACTGAGACTCTTCTTCCTCACTCATTCTTAGTTGTGTCCAGTTGGCAGTAAAAAGCTAACCAGGAGGCAAAGGCTAGCCTGGTCAACAAAGTGAGGTCCAGGCTATCCAGGGCTACATAGTAAGACCCTGCCTCAAAAACAAAACACAAAACAAAAGCCTAATGAGACACTGTGCAAACATGAAAACCAGAGTTCGAATCCCTAGGAGCCACATACATATAGGGTGAGCCACCTGGTTAGCCTGTAATTCCAGTGCTCAGAAGGGGAGACACAGGATTCCTGGGAAAAGCTGGCTGGCTGGATTCGCTGAATCATCAAGCTCCAGGTTCATGGAGAGCCTCTGCCTCAGGAAACCAAGTGGAGAGCTATGGAGGAAGTCACGGGGCATCAACCTCACCAACCTCTGGTCTTCACACATATGCCCACACATGGGTGCCTCTGCCCACAGACCTTCATACTCTGAGAGAGAGAGGGAGAGAGACAGAGGAGGGGAGGGAGGGAGGGAGAGAGAGAGAGAGAGAGAGAGAGAGAGAGAGAGAGAGAGAGAGAGAGAGAGTGTGTGTGTGTGGCAGTTCTTTTATGTACAGCCTCGTCTTTCCCAAGGATTATGACACTCATGCTCAGGCAGCCTCTTAAGTACTCTATGTGATTCTTGTTTATTCTTCTCATGTAAAATTTACATAGTATAGATGTCTTATTTTGTTCATTAAACTCTATTGTTATTGTATATGTACCTGATATGGAGGTGGGGCGTGGCAGTGGCGTGCATATAGAAGTCAGAGTCAGTTGTCTCCAATCTTTGCAAGGGTTCTGGGACTTGAGCTTCGGTCTGCAGGCTTTTGAAGCCCGTGCCTTTACACGCTGAGCTATATCTCACCAGCCCTCAGCACTATGGTTCAACATTTCGTCTATTTATTTGTTTACTTGGGGACAAGGCTTCACAACTGTAGCCCAAGATGGCTTGAGATGAGCTTCTCCTGCCACCTCCATCTTCCAAGGGTTGGAATTTCACTCGTGAGCCTTCGTGCCCAGATCTCAGCTCTGTTTGTTAAGGGAACTGCGTGTGTGTGTGTGTGTGTGTGTGTGTGTGTGTGTGTGTGTGTGTGCGCGTGCGTGGGCAGAGGCCAGAAGACAACCATGGATATGGTATGGGTGTGGTTTCTTGGGCACTGTCCACCTTGGTTTTTGAGACAGGGTCTCTCACTGGGACTTGGGGTTGGAGCTCCCCGATTAGGCTAGGCTTGCTGGCCAGGGAGCCCCAGGGACCCTCCTATCTTAGTCTCCTTGACACTAGGATTCCAAGTGTGTACCACCATGCCTGGCTTTCTTTTTTTTTAATTTTATTGATTTTTATTGAGTTCTGCATTTTTTTCTGCTCCCTTCCCTGCTTCTCCTCTCCCCTTCAACCCTCTCCCAAGGTCCCCATGCTCCCAATTTACTCAGGAGATTTTGTCTTTTTCTACTTCCCATGTAGATTAAATCTATGTATGTCTCTCTTAGGGTCCTCATTGTTATCTAGGTTCTCTGAAGTTGTGATTTGTAGCCTGGTTTTCTTTGCTTTATGTTTAAAAACCACTTATGAGTGAGCACATGTGATAATTGTCTTTCTGGGTCTGGGTTACCTTACTCAAAATGATGTTTTCTAGCTCCATCCACTTGCCTGCAAAATTCAAGATGTCGTTATTGTTTTCTGCTGTGTAGTACTCCATTGTGTAAATGTACCACATTTTCCTTATCCATTCTTTGGTCGAAGGACATTTAGGTTGTTTCCAGGTTCTGGCTATGACAAACAAAGCTGCTATGAACATAGTTGAGCACATGTCCTTGTGGTACAATTGAGCATCCTTTGGATATATACCCAAAGTGGTATTGCTGGGTCTTGAGGAAGGCTGTTTCCTAATTTTCTGAGAAATCACCACACTGACATCCAAAGAGGTTGTACCATCTTGCATTCCCACCAGCAATGCAGGAGTGTTCCCTTTATGCCATAACCTTGCCAGCATAAATTGTCATCAGTGCTTTTGATCTTGGCGATTCTTTTTTTTTTTTTTTCGAGACAGGGTTTCCCTGTAGTTTCTAGAGCCTGTCCTGGAACTAGCTCTTGTAGACCAGACTCAGAGATCCGCCTGCCTCTGCCTCCCCAGTGCTGGGATTAAAGGCGTGCGCCACCACCGCCCGGCTGATCTTGGCGATTCTTACAGGTGTAAGATGGAATCTCAGAGTTGTTTTGATTCACATTTCTCTGATGACTAAGGATGTTGAGCATTTCCTTAAGTGTCTTTTAGCCATTTTAGATTCCCCTGTTGAGAGTTCTCTGTTTAAGTCTGTACTCCAATTTTTTTATTGGATTATTTGTTTTTTTGATGACCAATTTCTTGAATTCTTTGTATACTTTGGAGATCAGACCTCTGTCTGATGTGGGGTTAGTGAAGATCTTTTCCCATTCTGTAGGCTGTGGTTTTGTCTTGTTGACCGTGTCCTTTGCTTTACAGAAGCTTTTCAGTTTCAGGAGGTCCCATTTATTAATTGTTTCTCTCAGTGTCTGAGGTGCTAGGGTTACATTTAGGAAGTGGTCTCCTGTGCCAAAGTGTTCAAGTGTACTTCCCACTTTCTCTTCTATAAGGTTCAGTGTGGCTGGCTTTATGTTGAGGTCTTTGATCCATTTGGACTTGAGTTTTGTCAACGCCTGGCTTTCTATGTGCCTGTTGAGGGTCAGTTTCAGGCGCACATGTTCACACAGCAAAACAGTTTGCCAACGGTGCCATCTCTAGGCACAGGAACTCTTGCTCACCCATCTCTTTGCCTTGTTGTCTTGGTTGACAACCAACTGAACATGTTGGGATCTAATCCTGGGCTTTTTACAGTTCCCTTGGCCATTGTGTAGCTTTGCCTATAGACTTGGTGAAACGTGAGAGATCTTGACTATTCTGTGTCTCCTCTCTAGTGGTTCTCGATGGTTCCAAGTTGCTCTGTGGCCAGGGCTTATTGTTGGCTTGTACCTTTCTGCTTGGCTGAACCCCTATACCCGCAGCCCTCTTCCTCACCACAGGAGGTCACACCGAAACTTCTGTGGGCACAAAACTCCAGGTCGGGCCTGGAAGGAGTTGTGCAATGAAGTGTGGGCCGGTTCCTGACAGTGATTGCAGTGTGGTTTATTGAGATTTCCAAATATCAGGCTGCTTTCTGTTGTTCTACTGACCGGTGACAAGCAGACCCTGACACAACTCCAGATTCAGAGCCCTTGCAGAAAGGTTAGGGGTGGGAGTGTCTGCTTGCCAACCTTCGCAGTCCTCATTTGGTCACAGACTTTGTGAATAAACTAACTAAAGATGTGGGGTTGGAAGTGTAGGGACCAGCACCGGACTCCAACTGTTGAATGTTGGCTCTCATTTCTGTGTGAGCGATTGTTCTTTCTACACTACAGTTTCCTCCTGTGCAAAATGGGGCTAATAATCGGCCCTTCTTTCAAGGTGATTGTCGGCATGGGATGAGACATTAGATACAGTAGCAGTCTCTCAGAAAACAGGGGTCCTTATTATAATTATAACAACCATCATTGCTACTGTTATTTGAGGTTTGAGACAAGGTCTCACTATGTAACATGACTGTCCTGGAACTTGATACATTGACCTGACTGGCCTCAACTCAGAGATCCACCTGCCTCTGCTTCCCAAGTGATGGGATTAAAGGTGTGTGTGTGTATATCACCACTCCCAGCTTATTATTATTATCGAGACAGGATCTTATTGTGTAGCCCAAACTGGCCTTTATCCCAGATCTTCCTGCTTTAATCTCCCTAGTCCTAGACTTACAGGTGAGCCCCATCACACCTGGCTGTGTATATATTTGTATGTATGTATATCTGCTGTGTTTGTGCGTGATGAATTCTCATTTACTTTCTGTCTCTGTGTATATGTTTTATGCATCTCTGATAAAAAAATCAGTACTTTGATTTGTTTATGTAGCAGGGGAAGTATACATGCCACAGTGTGTGTAGGTCAGAGCACAACTTTCGAGATTCAGTTCTCTCCTTCCACCGTGTGGATGCCGGTCACCAATCTTTGTGACAAGCATCTTTACCCACTGAGTCATCTGACCAGCCCCATGTGCTTTTTCTATATTTCTTACATATGTGTGTATTGGGTTCCTGTGTGTCCTGTAGTCTATGTTAGTTACTTTTTCTCAGTGTGGTGGCAAAATATCTGACAGAAGATGCTTAAGAATAGAGGGGAAGGGTTTATTTTGGGCTCCTAGTTTGAGAGGATTCAGTTCACGATGGCAGGAAGCATGGAGGTCAGAGCATGAGCAGCCATATTGGATCCACAATCAGGAAGCGGCGTGAGACAAACGCTAGTATTCAGCTCACTGTCTCCTTGATTTGGTCTGAAACTCGAGCTCTTGGGGTGGTGCCGGCCACTTTCAAGGCAGGTCTTCCCTCTTTAGTTAAATTGCTTGGAATACCCTCACAGACACACCCAAAGGTATGTCTCTTAGGTGGTTCAAAATCCCATTGACAATGAATATGGCCAATCACATTGGGTGCAAATGTGACCATGTCTTGGGTATCTGTCACATACATTCATGCCATGTCTGACGTGTTTTGAATCAGGATATCAGATGTGTGTGTGTCTTTTGGGTGAATATGCTCTGGTCTTAGTTCTGTGTGCATTGGTGTGTCTGGTCTGTGTGTCTGTCTACTTTGTGGGCACGTGTTACACGCTACATTGAATGAACATGTTTGAGTGCAGACAGACGTTCACTGGTGTGGTGCAAGGTGGGATGCAGGAAGGTGGGCCTGGGGGCTGGAGACCAGAACCTTGGGTGGTCTGAGGACTGAACCCCTCAGCCTCAGCTCATGCGGAAACCAGAGGGCCAGGAAGTGTTGCCATCTCAGCTTTGCCACTTTTGGCTGGGCTCCTCTGGGGCAAGTCAAGCAGTGACGGCAGGGACAGACTTATCGACAATGATGGCTTGGAGACGCGAAGGCTGGAAAGGACCTGGAGACAGCACCGTCCAGAAGCTTTTGTCCTGGTGGGGCAGGGTCAGAGTGCATCAGCGAACTGGAGCATCTTGGGCACCAGGCTGGGTGACGTACTTGCTTGGAGTCAAACCGGATCCCTGACTAGGAACATGCATGCTGTAGGAGAAAGGGCTATGGTCCCCAGGTGCTGACAAGCAGTGGTTTTTAACCCCCCTTAAACATTTTTTGTTTCTTTTTTTAAAGATTTATTTATTTATTATGTATACAACATTCTGCCTCCATGTATGCCCACACTCCAGAAGAGGGCACCAGATCTCATTACAGATGGTTGTGAGCCACCATGTGGTTGCTGGGAATTGAACTCAGGACCTCTGGAAGAGCAGCCAGTGCTCTTAACCTCTGAGCCATCTCTCCAGCCCCTTTTTGTTTCTTTTTAAAATAAACTTGTGTGCCTGAGTTTGAGTGTGTGTGTGTGTGCATGCGCACGCACATGGTCAGGCAAATGCACACTTATGCACTTATGAAGTCAGAGGACAGAAGGAGGAACTGGTTCTCTTTTTCTGTCATGTGTGCCCTGAGGATCTAACTCAGATTGTCAGCTTTAAGGACAACTTTCTTTACCCACTGGTCCATCCTGCTGGCCCATCTCTCTTGTTTTTTTTGTGATTGAGGTCTCACTAGTAGCCTAGCATTGGTGTTGAACTCTCTCTTCAGCCCTGAGTGGTCTTGAATCCTGAACCCTCCTTTCTTTGCCTCCCTAGTTCTGGGATTGCAGGCACACTCCATCCACCGAGCTACAAGGCCCAGAGATTAGAGGGTTTTTTCTACATGTCCACCCTGGCTCTTACACTCCTCCAGACATGTAAATCAGCGTTGTCTCCTCTCTGAAGCCTCCCCTGATCCTCCAGTCCCAGCTGGTCCTGCCCCTCCTCTGGCCTCCATTGCTCTTGTCACATGGTGCTATGGTTGGAGATGCGTGCCTCTGCTTGCTACACACAAATCTCACTGGGGCTGGGGGTTACCTTGCCCATCCTTTTAGCACCCCGTACGTGGTACCGAGCCTCCCTTAGTATACACTCCACAGTCTATGGCCGAGTGGGCACACTCTCCAGGCCTCTGTACCGTGTGCATTTCTGTGTCATCTCCTGCCACAGAGCTCCAAGTCCGGCCTCAAGGTGCTTCATGGACAAGTGCGAGGGATATAAAAAGAGATACCAAATTGGCTCTGCTTTTGACACGCTCCGCTCCATTGGCCTTCAGCGAGCCAGCCAATGAACTCTGGCGCCAGAAGAAAGCTTTCTCGGTCAAAGTAAAGAACCCCAAAGAGATCTTTATTGAAGAAATTTACAGAAAACAACCCCAAAATAGATTTCAGATGGAAAAGTAGTTTAAAAAAAATTCCAGGAAAGCGCAAACTGAAATAACCGAGAGCCCGAAAGTGGTAGTTTTTGAAGTCACTCTGTCCCTGGGGTTATTTGTACTGAACAAACGGTCCATAGGGTTCCTGGAAGAGAAGATCAGATGTCAGAGGCACAAGGGCTTGGGGAAGTTTGACATGCTGTGGTCTGCAGTGTCCTCTGGCGGCCAGGTATAGACCAGGCGACTCTGTGGTCTGCCTCGGTATAGGTGTCTTTGATGTGAAGGTGTCTCTGGCTCGAAAGTCCACTCTCAGCACCCTTCCCACCCAGGAGATCCTCTTGATGGCTCCCCTCGGGCCAGCCATTCCAGCTGGTGTTGCCTGGAGTGGAGACGGGGTCCCAGGGGTCCCCGAAGGAAAAGGAGGGCAAAGAGCAAGTCACTTCCCTCCTGTCCTCATGTCCCCCCACAGGCCATGAGTCTGTGCTCCCTGTTGCTAATATTTCTGAGGGTGCCCCTGCTCTAGCCTGCTCTGTGTTGTGACCCCCAAACCCATGAGACTACAAAGCCCTGCTCAGCCCCTGTGGAGCTCCTTTTAGAGAGGTAAGGGCTTCCTGCTCTCATTGGTCCTGCTTTTTTGTTTCTCTGTCTCTTGCTCATTTCCCTTAACTCTTGTTAAGTTTTCCTCGACTTATGCATTTGAGTGGCTCTCTGACTGCTTCCAGGATGCTCAAGGACACCTACCTTCTCTTCGCCTTTGTGCCCCCAGTGGCAATCTGACTAAAATGTTCATTAACAGATTGTGCAGTTAACAATGATCTTTGCTACACAGGCCATGCCAGCAATATTTTGCCAAGATTTGCTAGTGCGGAGGTGGTTAACAGCACATACCGCTGTTGCAGAGGACCCGAGTTTAGTTCCCAGTAGCCATGTTGAAAGGTTCACAACTGCCTGTAACCCCAACTCTGGGGGAATCAACGCCCTCTTCCGGCCTATGCAGGAACCACGCACACACTTTTTAAAAAGAGAAAGAAATTACAATGGAGGGTCAAATTTCCAGTCCTGACTGCAGATAATTCTGCTTGCCCCATGCATTTGAAGACTCAATGATACATGAAAATGTGGCTTGTCTGTTTAGGGGAAGCTGTGGGCCGCCCTTTAGAAACTGGGAGCCTTGTGTTAATTATTATGAGACCCAAAACCACAGCTTTCTGTCATTTTCCTGCCTCCAGTTTCTGTGAAGCTGTAACTTCCACTCCTGAGATGAGGAAGTAACAGAAACCCCAGCGCAGAGGAGAAAATAAGAGTGACTCCAGCCAGTTGGCAGGAGGCCCAGCCCCAGTGTTCACAGAGGAGAGAGGCAGGGCGGTGCTGCTGGTTCTGAGTCAGTGTGGGGAGGTTGGTGCTGGTGGGAGGCCTGAGCTGGGATGGGGAGCGAGTGTGTGAGGGTGGGGCTGCGCTAGGGAGTGAGAGGGTGAGACAGAGGGAGTTTAGAGTTTCAGCTCCAGTCCTAGGTGGGCAGGGGATCTCTGCTCATCAAAAACCCAAGGGAAGCCCCCCAGACAGCCTGATCGTCCAGGGGTCCAGGTGTGTGTGTGTTGTGTGTGTGTGCGCGCGCATGTGTGTTGTGTGTGTGTGCGCGCATGTGTGTTGTGTGTGTATGTGTGTGTGTTGTGTGTGTGTGTGCGCGCGCGCATGTGTGTTGTGCGTATGTGTGTGTGTGTGTGTGTGTAGTTCTTGAGAGCAAGACTGTGCCTTCAGCTCCATACACGGTGAGACTGGCACATAGTGGGGCCGCTGACTGGGCAGATAGATCCCAGCCGCTCTGAACGCTGCGGAATCTCAGTGGAGACGTGGAGGCAGTGCTGTCGGATTAACTCACGTGAAAAGGGCAGGCAAAGTAGGTGGCAGGAGGCTGGCGGCTGGGAAGACAGGGCGGGCTTCCCATGGAAGTTCTGGGCTTTTAGTATTTCATGGAAAGACATAGTCAAACTTCATTTGCATGGAGGATGGGCTAAGCCCAGAGTAAATGTAACGATACAGCTGGGTGTTCGTCATATGGAGCTGTCATGGCACACACACGTACACACGACACACACGTACACACGACACACACGGCACACACACGGCACACACACGGCACACACAGCACACACATGGCACACACACGGCACACACAGCACACACACGGCACACACGGCACACATACGGCACACATACGGCACACACAGCACACACACGGCACACACGGCACACACACGGCACACACACGGCACACACAGCACACACACACACACACACACGGCACGCACAGCACACACACGGCACACGCACGGCAGATGGGTGCTGACCCGAGCTCAGGTCCTCTGAAATAGTAGCCAGTGCTCTTGGTCACTGAATCATCCCTCCAGACCCTATGTGTATCTTTTTCTCTCCTAGGCGGCCTCTGTATTTCTATTTATTTATTTTGAGATGGGTTATTACTGTGTGATCTTGGCCGTTCTGTAACTTGCTATGCTGACCAAGCTGTCCTTGAACTGATAGATACCTGTTCACCTCAGCCTCCTGAGTCTGAGTTCTGGGGTTAAAGACATATGCTAACATGTCTGGCCTGAACACTCTTTATAAATATCTCCCCTTTTGGGTCCTCTATGGCTTTTCCATAATAGAAGAAAACAAATCAGAAAAGCTGCGAGGGTGGCTGGGTATAGGTGTGCACATGTGTGCATGTGGAGGTCAAAGGTCGATGCTGGTGTCGTCCTCAGCTACTCTTCACCTTATTATTTGTGACATGGTCTCTCAGTGAATCTGGAGCTCACTGATTCAGCTAAACTGGCTGGTCAGCAAGCCTCAGGGTTCCTCCTGCCTCTCTTCCTTCCCGCTGCTAGGCTGCTAGTATTATTGACAAACAGCTGCGCTTGGCTGCGTTTTACGTCAGTGCTGGGAATCTGAACGCTGGTACCCTTCCATGACAAGCACTTTCCTGACTGAGCCATCTCACAGCTCTGTAAGAAGGATCCATTTACTTCCAGTTCCCTTATCAAGGATGGTATTTTCTGGGAACAGGGCAAGGACTAATGTCCTTGCTTAGCAGCAAGTACCTTTACCCACTGAGCTGTCTCGCTGGCCCTAAGTGTCTGTTCTTCTGGGAGACTCTCCAGTGGCTCCTGACTCTCCCCAGATACTTCAGCACTGCAGCGAGCCCCCTCACTGACTGTTCTGTGGCTCCAGTGACCCTGAGAGAATCCCAGCTTGCAGCAGGGAGCTCAATTGATGGTCCTTGCCTAGCAGCTGTTTGCTTCTTTCTCATTGTGCAACTTTAGATTCTCCCTCCCCACCCCTGCTGTGTACAGCCCAAGGCCATTTCCCCATGGTGGTGGGGGGGTGTAACAACGGGATGGGGGGGCACTGGCACCATTTCTTGTTCGTAGCCTTCCACTCCTTTTATAGATCTGACTCCTGACTTTGACTCACTGCAAATGAGAACTTCGGGTCTGCAATTTGTGGAGAATTCCCATAAGCCTCTGGGGGAAGCTCTTAGGTACCAAACCTACTGATGCCTATGGAATTTGGGGTACAATGAGATGACATCACATTAGGCTTATTTTGTGGGTTTGCTACCTTCCATTTCCTTTATTGTTATTTATTTATTGCTTTTTTTTTCTTTTTTGAGACAGGGTTTTACTATGTATCTTAGGTTGGCCCATAATTCACTTCTCTAGCCCAGGTTAACCCTGAAATTTACAGCAATTTTTTAGTCTTCACCTTGGGAATGCTGGGATTACAGGCATGCACCACCACACCAAGCTTCCATTTTGGTTTGGGGTTTTTTGCTTTAAAACTGTTTGGTTTTGTTTCCAAATTTTTAGTTTATTCTTTGAGAATTTCAGGCATTTATGTGATATGTTTTAGTTTGAATAAACAACTCTAGAGATCAGATTAGGTAAGGAAAAGCATACAGCTACACACACACACACACATAACTAAACAGTCAAATGGAATGAGCTGGAGACTGCCTTGATCTTGTCTGTTTGTTTTAAACATCTATTTGTTTCTATTCATGTGTATGAATGTTTTGCCTGCAGGTAAATGTAAATACATTTTATTCATGTCTGGTACTCACAGAGGCCAGAAGAAGGTGTTGGATTCCATAGAACTGGAGTTATAGAATAATTGGGAGCTTCCTTATGGTGCTGAGAACTGAACCCTTGTCTTCTGAAAGAGCAACAAGTGGTCTTAACTGATGAGCCATCTCTCCAGTCCCTGGTTAGATCTTCTTGATGGGGAGACCTGAAATCTCCCCTTTTTAGCACATCTATAGTGGCTCACAACTGTCTGTAACTCTATCTCCAGGGGATCCTTTGCTGTCTTCTGTCCCTTCCGGGCACCAAGCATGCATGTAGTGCACAGACATACGTTCAGATAAGCACACATACATCAAAATAAAAATGAATAAACTCTTTAAAAAGGATTATCACTATTTTGCTGGAAGAGGGAAGCCGTGCTTCATACACACGGACTTGCCCAAGAATAACAAATAAGCAAAAACAACAAAGGAATTGCCCCGCTTGTTCTGCTTCACCGATGAAGATGCTGGAGGACGCTGGAAGGAAGAATGACTCCACAGCAAGCTCAAGGGCGCACGGCTAGCCCGTAGTAGAAATGGGGGGCCAGCTCAGTGGGTGAAGGAGCTTGCTGCTAAGCTTGGTGACCTGAGTTCGATCCCAAGCCTCGCGTAGTAGAAGGAGAGAACTGACTCCCGCACGTTGTCCTCTGAATTAGCTGAACACCTGGTGGTAATGTAAGTAGTGCTGACCCACAGGAAGTCAGAAGGTTGAGTCTGGAGGGATATTGGGATGCTGGCTGGAGGAGGAGGTGTGTGAAGTCAACTTCACACGAGTAATTGTTGCGAGAGACACAGAGCGTTCATCGCTGCTCTTTGTCTGGGGGCACTCATGACCCCAAAGCTGATAACCGTAGCAAAGGAAAGCTACGGAGTTCGAGGAAGTGTACTAAATAAGAAGTGGAATGGGAGAAACAGGGATTTCCTGGGCTGGAGTTTTCACACACACAGCATCTGGCTTTCCTGAAGGTTCAGCTGTGCAGGCTCCCGCAGAGGAGCTGTTCATTCCCTGAAGCGGCTCTCGCTCATCTTCCTCTTTTGTTAAATTGGGAAGTAGTTCAAAGTGAGAAGGAAGTAGATGAGAGGCAAACCCAGAGAAATCTTGAACAAGGAGGTGGGCGCCAGGGTTCTGCCACACACATCTTGATTCCCGCAGCCACCTGCATTTTCCTGGAGACAGCAAGCACCGAGCGAGGCAGGAGCATGTGGCTGGGCCCAGGTCTGCTCCTTCTCTGCCTGAGAGGTGAGTAGGTCTATGCTTCTGTGAACCTAGTTTTGCAGAGGGCGGGAGAGTGAGATTCCTGGGTTCAAGCCAGAATGGAGGTGTCAGCAGAAAACAGGTAGCGGATACATCCATTGATCCATCTCCTTCTCTATCTGTATACTCCAACATTCTTCCATGGACTCTACAAACCTTTATTAAGTAGCAGCTGCATGCCTGGTTTGTTCTGAATGCTGTAACTATAAGCAAATTCCTCAGTCAAGAGAGTCCTATTTGAATGAGGCAGGCAAGCAATTTTACTATGGTGTGGGACTTGCTACAACAAGAGCATTCATGGAGAAATAGACCACACCAAGGACCCCTAGTTTTGCTCTCAGAGGAATGGAGGCTTCATAGAAGTCAGTCTTGATGGATGAACAGGTGTCAAACAGAGAAGCCATAATTTATATTAAGTGTAGATGGAGATCCTAAAGACTGGGAAGTGCAGAAGTGGCAAAGGCTTCATCTTCCTGATGCTTGGTTTAAAGAGGTTAGAAAGGTGTGTGAGAAACAATGCATTGGCCGGTGTGATAGTGTGCACCTGTAACCACAGCACACAGGAGGCTGAGGCAGGAGGCTGGCAGCTTGTAGGCCCGTCTTGACTACATCACGTGATCTTGTCTTTAAAAATCTTTAAAAGGGTCAAGCATGGTGGTACATGCCTTTAATTCCAGTACTTGGGAGGTAAGGGCAGGGTGGATCTCTGTGAGCAAAAGACCAGTTTGGTCTATATGGTGAAACCTCTTTCTTAAAAAAAAAAAAAAAAAAAAACAGAAACAGAAAAGGAGGAAAAACACATTTTTCTGTGGGAAATAGTTGAGGATGAAGATTAGAGAATATTTCTCATCCTTGCAGATGAGTTTTTATGGTGGTTGTTGTTTTTTTCTTTTTTCTTTTTTTTTGGTTTTTCGAGACAGGGTTTCTCTGTAGCTTTTTTAAAGCCTGTCCTGGAACTAGCTCTTGTAGACCAGGCTGGCCTCGAACTCACAGAGATCCGCCTGCTTCTGCCTCCCGAGTGCTGGGATTAAAGGTGTGCGCCACCACCGCCCGGCTGATTGTTGTTTTTTTTAAATGGGCCCAACAGAACATAAAATTTAAAGACCAGGAGTTATTTATTTTTAAATTTTAATTTTTTTTACTGTTTTTATTGAGCAATACATTTTCTCCACTTCCCTCTCCTCCTCCCCTCTCTTCTTCTACTCTCCTGTTTTTATGCTTCCAATTTACTCAGGAGATCTTGTCTTTTTCACTTTCCTATGTAGATCCATGTATGTCTCTCTTAGGGTCCTCTTTGTTGTCTAGTTTCTCTGGGGTTGTGGCCTGTAGATTGGCTTTTCTTTACTTTATGTCTAAAAGCCACTTATGAGTGAGTACATATTATATTTGTCTTTCTGGGTCTGGGTTACCTTGTTCAATATGTTTTTTACTAGATCCACCCACTTGTCTGCAAATTTCAAGATGTCGTTACTTTTTACCACTGTGTAGCACTCCGTCGTGTAAATGTACCACTTTATCCATTCTTCAGTTGAGGGGAGTCTAGGTTGCTTCCAGGTTCTGGCTATTACCAATAATGCTTCTATGAACATAGCTGAGCACATGCCCTTGTGGTATGGTTGAGTGTCTTTTGGGTATATGCCCAAGAGTGGCATTGCTGGGTCTTGAGGTAAATTGTTTCTTAATTTTCTGAGAAATCACCATACTGAGTTCCAAAGCAGCTGTACAAGTTTGCACCCCAACCAGCAATGGAAGAAGGCTGGGATTTAAAGGGAGGAGACCAGCTGAGTGATTCTGATCACACATAGTTTGCTTTTCTTACCTTTTTTTAAAAAAAGAAAACAAACTATATTTTTTCATTTTACATACCAATCCCAGTTCTCACTTCCTCCCCTCCTCCCATTCCCTTCACCGTCCCCCATTCCACCCTCCATCCACTTCCCAGAAAGGGTAAGGCACATTGCTTTGGGGAAGGTTCAAGGTCCTCCCCACTATATCTAGGCTGAGCAAAGTATGCATCCAAAGAGAATAGGATCCCCCAAAACCAGTAGAAGCAGTAGGAAAAATCCTGGTGCCACTGTCAGTGTCCTCTCAGTCTGCCCCAGCCATACAACTGTCACCCACATTCAGGTGGTATAGTTTGGTCCTATGCTGGTTCCTTCTCAGTCCGGCTGCAGCTGGTGAGCTTCCATTAGCTCAGGTAAGTGTTTCAGTGGGTGTCCACATCATGGTCTTGACCTCTTTGCTTACATTCTTTCCTTTTTTAATAACATGTGTTCATTCATGTGTGTGGGGTTGTGGGTGGGAAAGCGAGGTCAGAGGCTGGTTTTGTAGAGTCAGTTTTTTTTCTTCCACAATTATGAGGTTTCTAGGGACCGAACTATGATGGCCAGGTTTGCACAGCAAACCACTGAGATGTCTTGATGGCCCCTAAACATAGCCTTCTCATGAGTAAAGTGAGAGGAGACTGGATGATCTCCATGATCCCTCACCACCATCGTGATCTAGATCTTTCACCAGGAGTTGTATCACACACCTTGTCAGTCCTTGGGAGACAGAGGCAGGAGGATCAGAAGCTTAAGGACATTCTTAGCTATGTAGCTAGTTCATAGGCCAGCTTTGGCTCCATTGGTATAAAACAATAAAACAACAAACAGCAAAACAAAATCTAGGTCTTCAGGCTATGTTAGACTATTAGATTCATAGTGTCACACTTATAAGACACTTGAACTGCCCTGACAGAAGGTGATGATGGTGATGATGGTGGTGATGATGGTGATGGTGGTGATGGTGATGATGATGATGGTGGTGATGATGGTGGTGATGGTGATGGTGGTGATGATGGTGATGATAATGGTGGTGATGATGGTGGTGATGGTGGTGATGATGATGATGATGGTGGTGATGGTGGTGATGGTGGTGGTGATGGTGGTGATGGTGGTGGTGATGGTGGTGATGGTGGTGATGATGGTGGTGATGGTGGTGATGGTGGTGGTGATGATGGTGGTGATGGTGGTGATGGTGGTGACGATGGTGGTGATGTTGACGATACACTCCTCATACAATTTGGAGAGTTGGTGGAAATTTTGTAATTACTGGAGTAGATTTCAGAAACTTTGATGGCTGGAGCTGCCTTGTCTCAGATCACAGGAGACAACTACCGGCTTTTCCCTTCTCTACAGTAAATAGCAGCTTAAAGTCAGGTATGATGAGAATATCAACACCACAGTAATCAGCAACACCACGAAGCAGGACCACACCTGCTTCTTTGAGTAAGCTTGTTTACATCTGACAAAATTACCCAAGTGCTGTAGCTCAGTGCAGTTAAACGGAAAATGAGACCCTCTTTTTGCCCATCCTTCAGGAGCTGGCTGGCATCCCCATCCAGGCCCTTCACCTTTTCACTATGGGTGCATTGGCACCTGGGCAGGCAAGCACTTACACCTAGATTTAAAATTGAACTAATTCGTACTCACATAAAGTGCACTCTCCTGCATCTCAGCTCTGGCATATCACCCTCCTCTTCCACAAAATTCCTCTCTACCCACTGCACCCACCCAAGGTTGTAAACGTGGTCTGGGGGAAAGTCAGTCATTTGGTATACCTAGAGGAGATCCACAGGGTTTATATAGTAAGCCTGAGAATGAAGAACGAGAAAAGGATAGAAAGAAAGATGGTAGGGACAATTTCAGAGTAGGTATGGGAAATGTCAAGAGAAAGGAAGCGGTTTCTGATATAAAACCAACAGAAATAGCCAGGCAGGGTGGCACACACCTGGTAGTCCTAGTGCTCAAAGGCCTGAGGCAAGAAGACTGTGAAGTTGAGGCCAGCTTTGTCTAAAGGAAAAGAAGGAGGAGGAGGAAAGAAAAGAAACATAAAGAAAAACAAAGCCAAACAACAACAGCAACAACAAAAACCAAAATAAAAGAACTAAAGCTAGTGCCAGTGAGCCGGCTCATGGGTGAGAGCCCTTGCCATACAAGCCTTGAGTCTGATCCTTAAAGTCCACAAAATGGAAGGCGAGAACTGACTCCTAAAGTCATCCTCTGACCTCTAATAACACCATGCCCCCACCATAAAGAAACAAAAATTTAATGAGGAACTAGAACTTTTTAAAAAACATATTTATTTATTTATTTATTTATTTATTTATTTATTTATTTATTTTACATCTGGACCACAGTTTCCTCTCTCTTCTCTCCTCCCAGTCCCTCCCCCTACCTCCCTTCTGAACCCCTAATCCATTGCTTCTCTTTTTCAATTCAGAAAGGGGCAGAGCTCCCATGGATATTAGCAGAACATGGCCTATGAAGTTGCAGTAAGATTAAGCATCTCCCTTTGTATTAAGGCTGGGCAAGGGGACCCAGTATGAGGAGTAGGGTCTCACAAACCAGCAAAAGAGTCAGAGGCAAGCCCCTGCTCCCACTGATTGAGTTCCACAAGAAGACCAAGCTACACAGCTGTCATATATGCAGAGGGCCTGGGTCAGTCCCATGCAGGCTCCCTGGTTGTTGGTTCAGTCTCTGTGAGCCCCCATGAGCCCATGTTAGTCAATTCTTCAGGTTTTCTTGTGATGTCCTTGACCCCTCTGGCTCCTACAATCCTTCTTCCCTCTTTTCAGCAGGATTCCCCCGAGCTTGGCCTAATGTTTGATTGAGGATCTCTGCATCTGTTTCCATCAGTTGCTGGATGAGGCCCCTCTGATGACAACTGGGCTAGGTACCAGTCTATGAGCATAGCAGAATATCATTAGGTGTCATTGACATTTTTTCTCTAGTCATACTTTGTTCTATCCTGGGCCTCTGGGCCATACAGCTTCTGGGTCCTGGTATTCCAGGCAAACATTAAAACTTTTATTCGTTGTATATTGTGTGGTCCACACTTTCAGGTTTGCAGTGTTACTAGAATTTTCTTTGATTGACAAGATGATTGCACACACTTCTGGGGTACAATATGCTATTTTGATGTATGTACACATTTTGCAATGCTCAAATCAGTCCTGATATTTATCAAAACATGAATGAACCTGAGGACATCTTATTAAATAAAATAACGCCCTGCGTGTGATGCCTCATGCCTTAATCCCAGCACTCATGAGGCAGAGACAAGAAGCTCTCAAGGGCAGGGCTGATTTGGCTACAATTGTAAGACCCTATCTCAAAAACAAAAACACAAAAGGCATTTCTGTCCTGGCCCTGTTGCTATGTAGTAGAGAGGTAGGTTCCTCCTGCAAATTCTGGAAGGTTCTTAGGTTTGATTGGATCAGTGGCTACCAGAGTCCTGGCCTCTGGCTTGAGGTGCCCCAAGAGGCACAGAGGCGCTGAGAGCACCACCATGACCCGCTGCCTGGCAGCGAGGAGCCTGGAGAAGGAAGGCAACCCCCATCCAGAGGCATGACAATCCCCATCCAGAGGCGTGACAATCCCCATCCAGAGGCATGACAGTCCCCATCCAGAGGCGTGACAATCCCCAACCAGAGGCGTGACAATCCCCATCCAGAGGCATGACAATCCCCATCCAGAGGCGTGACAATCCCCAACCAGAGGCGTGACAATCCCCATCCAGAGGCGTGACAATCCCCATCCAGAGGCGTGACTATCATGCAAATGCTCTGATTGGAATTTGGGTAAAACTGTCTAACAGTCTGGCTCCCCAGACTCATGCAGTCAGAGTCACCATGCCCTCAGCTGACTCAGGCTCTCACACCACACAAAAGATGTTCAATTCCGTCATCCGCTGTCTTCTAATCGAGATGACACCAAGTCTAGCTGAGATGCTCAGTTCAGCAAATGTGGTTTTGAACCAGCACGAGACCTTTCAAAGATGACTCACACAGAGCCTTCTCTTTTAGAAGGCATAATTTGAATAAAATAATTTTTGTTTTTAGGGTTTTGTTTGCTTGTTTGTTTGAGATGGGGTTTCTCTGTGCAACAGCCTTTGCTGTCCTGGAACTCACTCTGTAGACCAGGCTGGCCTCAAATTCACAGAGATCCACCTGCCTCTGCCTCCTGAGTGCTGAGATTAAGAGCATGCATCACCGTGCCCATGATAATTTTAATATTTAATAAAACAGTAATAATTTTAATGAAAAAACTAACAAAAGAAGAAATAATTGAAGTGCAGAATGTTGAGAACCATGTGTTCTCAGCAGCCTGTGGAGTCCACAGTAGATGTTAATGCCCTTTTAGCCGGTGAACCACTTGTGACCTAGGCAGGGAAGGCAGCAATGTCCCCATCTTACAGACACACGGTTAGAGGCAATTAAAGGAGACCCCACCCTCACCATGGGGACTTCCTCCAAACCCCAGAGTAGGCACTGACTACACCCAAACACCTGTTTCACAGAGAGAGCCTTTATTAAGCAGGGAAGAAAAGTTAAAGAGACTACATCTGACTCAGGTGGAAAACAGCAGCAAATGACCTTGCAGGTGTTGTTCCTAAGAGGAGAAGAAGGGGAGGTCTGTGTTAGAGTAGACTAGGTTGCGGTGGTAAAGGAGAGAGGTGACGAGGGAAAGGGGGAAGGAGTATCCAAAGGCTGCCTCTGGATAGAGAGGAGACACATACCTCAAAGCCTGTTTGTAAAGGTAAAGGGGTACCCTCGTGTTAGGATGAGGTGTTTAATTTTAATCGGGCATGTTAATTAGGTGAGCCAAAGGGGGCTTTTGATTGCTGGATCTTGGTAGTCAGCTTCAGGAGGGAAGTGGCTGAATAAGGGAACAGACATTGACGGTTAGCTTTAGGAATGTAATCTAATGGTTTTTTAGCAAGGCAGAGGGAATGGGGAGAAAGGGGAAGCCTGCCAGAACCATGTTTGAGGAGCCTAGTGTCCCTTCAGCAACTACAAGAACTGAAAATAAAGCTTAGATCCATCTCCTCTACTGAGTGCTCACCACTGGCTATGGAAGCGTCTAGAATCAAGACAAGCTTGTATGTTCAAAGAACAGCTCAGGATGCTTCCTACTGGTCAGGCTGCTACAATGTATTACAGCTCAGGATGCTTCCTGCTGGTCGGAATGCTACAGTGTATCACAGCTCAGGAGGCTTCTTGCTGGTCACACTGCTACAGTGTATCACAGCTCAGGAGGCTTCCTGCTGGTCGGGATGCTACAGTGTATCACAGCTCAGGAGGCTTCCTGCTGGTCACACTGCTACAGTGTATCACAGCTCAGGAGGCTTCCTGCTGGTCACACTGCTGGAGTGTATTACAGTTCAGGAGGCTTCCTGCTGGTCGTGCTGCTACAATGTATTAGTTTTGTTGCTGCTGTAACAAAGCACCACCCAACAAGAAGCAACTTAGAGGAGGAAGGGTTATTTGGGCTTGCAGTTCAAGGGAACAAGGCTTATCAAAAAAAAAAAAAAAAGCCTTTGTTTGTCTGTTGTTTTTTTTTTGTTGTTTTTTGTTTGTTTGTTTATTTTTCGAGACAGAGTTTCTCTAAGATACTCTAAGTTTCTCTAAGATTGGGCAATGTGAGGAAAGGAAAAAGCCTTACCCAAGGGCATGCACATTCAAATCTTAAGCTTGGGCCATTGCCGCTTTAACACTAAGTATCTATATATGAAATGAATGTCAACTCTATGACAGCAGCCTTTACAGCAAATACTGATTGTGCTGGAATGTTCTCATCTGCTGGTGAGAGACTCCAATCAGACTCCAGGACAAGTGGACTCCACAGCCTTCTCATGTTTGCATGTTTTCCCTTTCTCTCTGTACTGCCCATGTACCCTACCCCTACAGTCTCAGCTTACCCCAATACATCTATAGGGTGGTCTCTTTCTCCTTCTAGGAATATGTGCACTATCAGCCTGGGCCATGTGGGTGGTGTGGATGCTGGTGTCTGTGTTCACTCTGATGTGTGCAGCTATCCTCCATCCTCAAATAGTTGAAAGCTGCCTGAAAAGTGTGGTTCCTTGGGACTGAGTAGATGACTCCGTGTTCAAGAGCACTCATTGCTCTCACAGAGGACCCAGATTGGTTCTTAGAACCCACATGGAGGCTCACAACCATTTGTAACTGTAGTTCCAGGGGTTCTTTTCTGACCTCTGTGGGTATGCACACCACACACACAAAATACAATATTTTTTTTTCCTTCGAAACAGGGTTTCTCTACAGCTCTGGAGCCTGTCCTGAAACTTGTTCTTATAGACCAGTCTGGTCTTGAACTCACAGAGATCTGCCTGCCTCTGCCTCCTGAGTGCTGGGATTGAAGGTGTGTGCCACCACTGCCTGGTTATAAAAATATTTTTTTAAAAAAATAGAGTCTTGCTGGGCAGTGGTGGCACACATCTTTAATTCCAGCACTTGTGAGGCAGAGACAGGAGGATTTCTGTGAGTTTAAGGCCAGACTTGTCTATAGAGAGAGTTTCAGGACAACAAGGACTGCACAGAGAAACCCTGCCTTGAAAAAACCAATACACACACACACACACACACACACACAGTCTCTCACAGCAAGACACAGTCTGGAAAAGTGTTTTACACAATACGAAGTAACTTATGGCAGGGCACACAGCCTGGTTGTGCTAGTGGAGTAAATCAGGTTTTTCTGTTTGTTTCTTTGTTTTGAGATAGTCTGCTATGTAGCTCAGGCTGGCTTGAAATTCACTATGTAGTTGAGGCTGTCCTCAAACTCAAAATCCCCCTGTCTTAGCCTCCTGGGTGTGAGGAAGCCTCCTCCACATGCAATTAAGAAGTAGAATTTTTAAAGAGCAAGTTGGACTTGCAAAAGATTCCAGAATGCAGAAACTTGAGTCCAGAGGAAGTGATTTGCATGCTATCTAACTTTATGCTAGCTTTGACCTCCTTTAACCATCCCTAAAGGCAGGATCCCTGTGTGGTCACTTGGTGCCAAGTCTCTACTGGGGACCAGTTTCTCCTTGTCTCTGCCACAGACTCCAGTCCATTTTGCTTGGGTCCCATGTGCAAATGTCCCTCCTGGTCCTCTTCCCAGATCTCCCCATGCCTCAGGAAAAATTACTTCCGGGCCCACCAGGAAGGAGGCCTCGACTCTGACTTATGTTTTTCAGGCTGCTTCTCTCTGACGGGCCCTGGCTCTGTGTCTGGCTATGAGGGAGGCTCTCTCCATGTACAGTGTCAATATGGAGAGTCATACAAGAACCACATGAAATACTGGTGTCGAGGACCATACGACACAGAATGTGAAACTCTCGTGGAAATCACAGGAAACGGGGAGGAAAAGAAGAATGGCCGAGTGTCCATCAGAGACCATGCTGAGAACTTCACTATGACAGTGACCATGGAGGACCTCAGCCTAGATGATGCTGGATCTTACTGGTGCAAGATTCAAACTTACTTTATCTGGGATTCATGGTCACGTGACCCAGCGGTCCTTGTAAAGGTACATGTTTTTCCAGGTAAGGCTATACCGGCTCCAGCTACAGAGCTTTGAGAAAGTGTCTGGGTTGGGACATGGGTGGGCATTGCCTTGAAGTGTACCTCTGAGTGTTGTCCTCATCTCAGTGGGGTTGGGGAGAGATGGCTGACCAATCCACCGTAGGAGGGGTTTTGAGGGATAGGTCACACAAATGACCTGACACCTGATGTCTCTAGGAGGAGCCAAGGGATGATCTAACTCCTCCTTAGTGGTAAAATTATTCATTTATTATTATTACTATTACTATTATCATTATTATTATTATGATGATGATGATGATGATGATGTTTTCATGACAGGGTTTCTCTCTGAAACAGTCCTGGCTGTCCTGGAACTTGCTTTGTAGACCAAGCTGGCCTTGAACTCACTGAGATCCTCCTGCCTCTGCCTTCCAAGTACTGGGCTTAAAGACGTACGCCACTACCGCCTGGTGAGTTAAAGTGATCTTTAATTGTTCCAGTATGAAGGATGCTTGAGAACCCTCCATGGTCTCTGGGAGGATCTTTGGGCCATAAGCTGAGCTGTTTTCTTTCACACTCCCTCTCATGGGCATCTCGCCAAGCAGGGGGGAATCCCTGGAAAACCCTTCTGCCCTCCCTCAGGCAGAGAGAGAGGTGGATGGAAGAAAGTTTGACATGAGACATTGGCCAGTGTTTTGGCAGAAAGGCTCCTTCAGCCCTTGAGAGACAAACCCATGATGTGGCTGAGGTTTGCCTTGAACAGATCCACATAGATACTGATTTAGCACGGGCTTGGGACCACACGGTGAACTGGTGTCCATCTTTATCTCCAACAGCCCCAACTACCGTGGAGACCACACCCCCAGCTACAACTCCCATTCTCCCACTAGTGAACGCTGGACACCTGAGGGTTAGCATCATTGAGGTGTTCCTCCTCCAAGTATGGTAAGGATCCAAGGCCAGGAGAGAGTCAGGTGCTTAGGATTCTAGGGGCTGGCAGTGTCACCCATGTTGAGGAGACCTTACTATTGAGTGGTGTTTCCTTCCCTCTGATCTCAGCTTTCAAATTCTCCAAGCCTACATGTGGATTCCAAGTATGGCGGAGGGGCTGGAGGGACACAGGCTTAGAACAAAGTGTGTGTTTTGTAGAGTCACAGATCCTTCCCATTCACACCTCTCTTTTCTATCCCTCCCCACTGGACTCTAGACTTGGAGTCCTAGCTCTGTGCCTCTTTCAAAAGTCATCGTTGAAGGCCAGGGAAGTGATTCAGTGTACCCACTGAGTGCCTGCCACCAGGTCTAACAACCTTTGTTCAATCTCTGAGCCCCACAATAAACAGATAAATGCAAAGGTCTTTGTTCAGCTGGGGTTCTTGCTCCCAGGAGCTGCTCATGAGGAACAGGCTCAGCTCCAGGCTGAAGTTTGTGCTCCTTCTTCCTTCTCTGCCAGACGAACTCAGAAAGGGCTATGATGCCTGTGCTAACTAGTCTCATGTCAGCCTGACACACAAACTAGAGTCATCTTAAAGGAGGGAACCTCGACTGAGAAATGCCTCCAGAAGATCTGACTATAGGACATTTCTTAATTAGTAATTGATGGGGAAGGGACCAGACCACAATGGGTGATGCCACCCTTGGACTGGTGGTCCTGCCTTCTGTAAGAAAGCCAGATGAGCAGACCATGGGGAGCAAGCCAGTAAGCAGCACTCCTCCATGGTTGTTGTAGGGGGTGGCCGCTTGTTCATCCTAGCTGCCCGAAACCAAAATAATCACACAGAAACTGTAGTCATTAAATCACTGCTTGGCCCATTAGCTCTAACTTCTTATTGGCTAACTCTTACATTAATTTAACCCATTTCTATTAATCTGTGTATTGCCATGTGGCAGTGGCTTACCGGATAAAATTCCCAGCATCTGTCTCAGGCGGATCCATGGTGTCTCTCTCTGACTCTGCCTCCTTTCTCCCAACATTCAGTTCCATCCCCTTGCCTACCTAAGTTCTGCCCTATTAACAGGCCCAAAGAAGTTTCTTTATTAACCAATGAAAGCAACACAAAGACAGAAGGACCTCCTACACCGCATGGTCTCTGCATCAGCTCCTGCCTGCAGGTTCCTGCCCTGCTTGAGGTCTTACCCTGACTTCCTGTGGTGATAAATAGCAATGCTGAAGTGTAAGCAGAATAAACCCTTTCCTCCCCAACTTGCTTTTTGGTCATGGTGTTTCATTGCAACAATAGAAAGCCTGACTAAGGCAGTGCCTCTAGGCCTCGAATGGGGAGGGAAATTCAGGAGAACTAGTTTCAAGAAGTCAACTGAAGGTTGGGGATGTAGCTTAGTTGCTAGAGTGTTTGCCTAACATGCACAAAGCCCAGAGTTCGATCCCCAGATTGGGTACTGTATCTGCAATGCTCACCAGAGAATCAACCACAAAAGACACAGAGGTTCAAAGTTGTAACCGTGTCAGGAAGCCAGCCTGTGCTATGCGAGCTCTGCCCTACCACCAATAAACTCAATTAATAACTGGGAGACAGTAAGTATCTCTGTGCCATGTGTCTAGAAAACTGTGTCTACCTAGAACCCTTTCCTCTCTTCATCAATCACCTTTCCTTAACAAGAGAAGAGGTGGTGGGACCACAAGAGTAGACTTCCTTGAGTCATTTCCTAGTTTGATTCTGGATCATTTGGGATTCTGAGGCAAGGCATTAGGGAATGTGGGAGGAGTTGGATGGGTTCTGGAATATCCCCTTGAACTCATTGTCCATCCTCATGTGCCCACAGGTCCCTGCTCAGCAGCATCCACTTCCAGGTCCTGGTCTTCCTGAAGCTACCACTGTTTCTGAGCATGCTCTGTGCTGTCTTCTGGGTGAACAGGCTTCAGAAGATCCCTGGGGGAAATTTAGAATGAGCTACCCAAGAGCTATGGAGTAAAACACCCCAGGAATGCCCTGGGGGGGACTCAGCCCTGACTCTGCATAGAGGCAGCAGTGTTTGGATTCTGGACTTCACTATTTCCACATCTCAAGGGAGGATCTTGATTACCTGTGAGTCTTAAGATATCAGACTCCCATGGAGTCCTCAGTGTTAAAGAGGGAACAAGGCTGGCAGTAATGGCACACACATTTAATTCCAGTGCTGGAGAGATGGAGGTAGGTGAGGCTCTGCGTGTTCAAGGCCAGCTTGGTCTACATAGTGAGTTCCAGGACAGCCAGGGCTACATAATGAGACAGTCTCAAACACCCCCCACCATTCCCAAAAAGGGAACAAGACTTCCCTGGGCCCCATGTTGGAGGTCCCCCTTTCCCTTCTCCAGATTTCTTGGATTCTGCTCTAATGTCAGCTCCAAAGGGTAAGAATCCTCTAGAAGGTTCTTGAACACAAGCCTAGCCCCTTGATCACTGTGACATAAAACCATCTCAGGTCATTGTCTCCAATGGCAACAATCACCTCCTTCCTATAGAGAAGAGGTTCCCTGAGGAACATGTTTCTTATAGACTTGGATCCTGGGTCATGTTCTCTCTTCTAGAACAATCCCAGAGAATTTGGTTTCTGTCTGAGCATCTTCACTGCCCACTCTTCCAAACCCATAGCATTCTTTTATCTTATCTGATCCTTTTAGCTCACCATGATCTTGAGGTCTCCTTATGTCCCCATGACCAGCGAGCATGTGTCCGAGCATGTGCTTGGCTGGACTGAAAACAGCTTGAAAGTGAAGCTCAGTGTCTCTTTTAGTTTTCAGATCAGCAGTAGAGAAAGAGGCAGTGAGTGCCATGAAATATTCTATATTTCTTGGGGTCTTCTGTGCATAGTGTTAACTGAGGGTCCATCTTTGTGCACTTTAGAACCTGGCGGAGTCCATTTTGGGGAGAAAAGGAGAGATCTAGAGACAGGTGTGGGGCCAGTAGTGAGGAGATATCATATCGTCTGGGCATCCACTGGACTTCCTCAGCTTAGAATATGGCCAATTTGTTGACTGCTTGCCAGTTTCTTCCTTAATTCTCTTTGCAGGGGACCTCACAGACTTAGCCACAGCATCAGCATCTCCATCCTTGATGATCTTTCCAGGGGGCCCCACAGGGTTAGCCACAGCATCACCATCTCCATCTCCATTCATTCCAGACACTCAGATCAGATCTTTCTCTCCACCCTCAGGCTCAAGCCTGCCTTGAACTAGTGATGTTTATTTCCACAGAGAGGACACATTTGTAGGAGCACCATAAGTGGATGTAAAGACCCAGGGAGTAACCTCACAATGATATTTCTCCATGGAGCCTCTACCCACTGACAGACTACACCACAGAAGTAGTTTCTTAGGGTGAGGCATGTCTGTCAGCCCAGCATGATGATGCTTTTCTTCTAGCAGTTCAAATGGAGTGTGTGGATTCAGCATCAAATCTTGCTTACATTTTTTCTAAACATTGGATACACTTGAGCATACCGAGATCCTGGATGTAATAGAGGAGAGTTTGCCTAGCAGGTGATGCAATGTCTTCAAAGAAGAGTCAAAGAGCAAAGGGCCTAAGTCTGTAGATGGGAGTAACTGACGGGTGTGGGAAAAAGAGGGGCAGGCTTGGGTGATGCACAAGCTAGTGACTGTATTATCAGACAGAGGGTGTCAACTAGGAGCTTAGAGGTGTGAGCTAGCAGAATATTGAGGGCTGGAGAGGAAGGAACAGGGAGAGATTAGCTGGTGCAACCAGAGGTAGGTAAAATTACCAGGTGAGCATTCAGGACCAAGAACAGGGCTCTGGATGTGTGGTGAAGCAACTGAGGTAAGCATTCAGCACCAAGGACAGAGACCACGAGGCTCAGCACCAACCATGTTTCAAGAGGGAAGGTGATGTAAAAAGGCAGAACTGAGTTAGGATGAAGAGGACACTGAACTTGACATGCAGAGTCAGTGGAACCTCTAGATACCTAGTACCTATAGTGCACAGGGTCCTATGAACCTTTCTGCCAGCTTCCCCTAGTGGTGGTGTACTGTATATGTGTGTGTGGAGAGAGAGAGACAGAGAGAGAGAGGGAGGGGAGAAGAGGGAGGAGGAGGAGAAGGGGGAGGAGGAGGAAGAGAAGGAGGAGGAGGAGGAGGAGGAGGAGAAGAAGAAGAAGAAGAAGAAGAAGAAGAAGAAGAAGAAGAAGAAGAAGAAGAAGAAGAAGAAGAAGAAGAAGAAGAAGAAGAAGAAAGAAGCTGGTGCTAGTACAATATTGTGAGCCGGATTGCAGCCCATACTCGGTTCTCAACAGTTTTCACTTGTGTTCATTTGCATGCACGTTTAATTATGCATTGTTGTCCCACATGTACAGCCATTTAAGCTATCATGGTCAAAACAGAGAACTGCTTCATCATCACAAAACCTACTTCACGCCACTCTGCCCCATGACTGCCCGCTAGAGACCATTGGTATGCTCTCCAACTCTGGTTTTGTCACTTTGAGAATGTTCTGGAAATGGAAGCATTTCAGTGCCATATTTTGAGATCAGCTTTCCCACTCCCTCAGTAAGTACAATGCCTCTGGGATCCATACAAGAAGATGTACTTAGACATAATTCATTCCTCCTTACTACTGGGTATTATTCCATTGTGCCATACAAGCAGATGTACTTAGAAATAATTCATTTCTTTTTGTTACTGGGTATTATTCCACTGTATAATGGAATAGATTCACAACAGCTTAACCACTTGTTCACTGCAGTATTTGGATCATTTCCATTACAAATAAAACTGTTATCCACATTCACACATATTTTATTTTATATGATTATGCATTTTTATTTCTCCAGTGTATGCTTGCACAACTACTAAGATATATAATGAGTATATGTTTGATTTTATAATAAATAACCCAACTATTCCAGCATGGCAATGTTATCTTATTTTCCCATCAGTAAGGAAAGAAAGATCCAGTTTCTTTGACTATTAACATTATTTCTTTTAAAGAATTTAGATTTATTTTGTGCCAACAGAGTTTTGCCTGCATATGTGTCTGTGCACCATCTGCATGCATGCCAGGTACCTCCAGAGGTCAGAAGAGGGCATCAGATTCCTTGGAATTGGTTTTATGGATGGCTGTGAGTCTCCATGTAGGTGCTGGGAGCCAAATGAGTTTTCTGCAAGAGCAGAAAGTGCTCTTTTGAAATTTTCATTTTTATTCTTTACATACATTACATTCCAACTACAATTTCTCCTGCCTCCTCTCCTCCAATCCTCATCCCCTCTCCCCTAGACCCACTCCTCCATTTCCCTTAAAAAAAAAAAAGAGCAGGCCTCCCAGGTATATTAACTGGACAGCATAGCAAATCACAATAAGACTAGGCACAAACTCTCATATTAAGACTGGATGAGGTGGCACAGTAGGAGTAAAAGGGTCCCAAACTCAGACAAAAGAATCAGAGACACCTCCCATTCCTACTGTTAGGGGTCCCACAAGAACACCAAGTTATGCAACCATATGTATATGAAGAGGACCTGGCTCAGACCATACAGGGTCCTTGATTGTTGCTTCAGTCTCTGTGAGACTCTATGAGTTCTGCTTAATTGATTCTATGGCCCATGTCCTCATGGTGACCTCAACCCCTTTGGCTCCTAGAACCCTTCATTCTCCTCTTCTTCAGGGTTCCCCTGGCTTAGCCTAGTGTTTGGCTGTGGGCCTCTGCATCTGTGACTGTCAGTTGCTGGACGATGTCTCTCTAACTACAACTGGGCTAGGCACCAGTCTATAGGCATAGTAGACTACCACTAGGAATTGTTTCATTGACTTTCTTCTGCCAGTCATTTTTGGTTCTATTCTGGGTCTCTGGGCTGACCAGCCTATTTTCCTGGCCATCCATGCAATGTCAGGATTGGGCTCCCTCTCATGGCATGGACCTCAAGCTGGACCAGTCATTATTGGTTGGCCACTCCCACAAGTTCTGTGCTACCTTTGCCCCAGCACACCTTGCAGGCTGGGCATATTGTAGGTTGAAGGTTTCATGGATGGGTTGATGACCCAGTCCCACTGCTAAGAGCCTTGCCTGATTATAGAAGATGGACAGTTCAGGCACCATATCTCCCATTACTAGTAGATTTCACTACGGTCATTCTCATAGATTCTATGGAGTTTCCACTGCACTAGGTTTCTACATTGCCTCTCAAGTGCTCCCAAATTCCTGTCATCTCTCTCAATATTATCTCCCTCTATCGCCATTTCTCTTGCCTGAATCCTTCTGCTGTCCCCATTCCCACACATCTAAGTCCACCTTCAGCTGGATGATGGTGGCTCATGTCTTTAATCCCAGAACTCAGGAGACAAAGGATCTTCACCTTCTTATATTCTTATTATTCTTAGGTTTGCTCTTTTCATTGTGTGCCAGATTTCCTGGATGTCAGGAAACTTTTTAGATTTAGCATTTTTTTAGCCTGGTGTATCTGTTTCTACTATTGTATCTTCAATGCCTGAGATTGTCTCCTCCATCTCTTGCATTTTGTTGATGAAGCTTGCAGCTGTAGTTCCTATTCACTTACCTAGATTTTTCATTTCCAGAATTCTCTTGTTGTGTCTTTATTGTGTCTATTTCCATTTTTCAGGTCTTAAATAGTTTTGTTCATTTCTTTCAGCTGTTTGGTTTTTTTTCTTAGAGTTCTTTAAGGGATTTATTTATTTCCTCCAATTGTGTGTTTGTGTTTTCCTGAATGTCTTTAATGGATTTATTAATTTCCTTTTTAAGGACCTCAAACATCTTCATAAATTTGCATTTAATGTCTTTTGTTTTTGTTTTTCAAGAGAGGGTTTCTTTGTAGCTTTGGAACCTGTCCTGGAACTCGCTCTTATAGACCAGGCTGGCCTCAAACTCACAGAGATATGCCTGCCTCTGCCTCCCAAGTGCTGCAATTAAAGGTGTGTGTGAGCCACCACCTGGCCCTATGGTATTTTTTAAAGAGAGAGAGAAATGTATTTGTTTATTATGTACACAACATTCTGCCTTCCTATAAGCCTGCAAGCCAGCAGAGGGAATCAGATCTCATTATAAATGGCTGTCAGTCATCATGTGGTTGCTGGAAATTGAACTCAGGAACTCTGGAAGAGCAGCCAGTGCTCTTAACTACTGAGCCATCTCTCCATCCCCTTAAGGTCTTTTTCTTATGTTTCTCTTGTGTTGGAATATTCAGGGGTTGCTGTAGTAGGATAGCTGCATTCTGGTGGTGACATACTGCCTTGGCTGTTGATTGTGTTCTTTTGCTGGCCTCTAGGCATTTGGATTGATTATAGGTCTAGGTACTGATTTCAGAGTTCATCTTTGTTGTATATGGGTGTTTTGTTCCTTTGTTTCTGTTTCTTCTCTGGTCTTCTTGTAGGTGTGGCCTAGACTTCTTGCATCTGCTTGATCTGTGGTACAATGTGGACTCTCTGCCCCAGTTTGGGCCTGGAGCAGGGCAACTAGGAAGGCACAGGGCTGGGGATAGGGTCAGGGGATGCCAAGATAGTGAGAAAGTGGTGGTTTTGGCAGGTGGGCAGCCTACTTGAACTTCTCTCTGTTTGGTCTTTGGTGAAGCAAGGAGTCTCTGCTCCAGTTGAGGGCTGGGTTTTGGTGGTCAGTATGGTCTCTGGTAGAGCAGGAGCTTCTGCTCCAGTTGGAAGCTGGGGCACAGCAACTAGGAGGGTTTGGGACTGGGGATAGTGGGAAGGGCGGTGCCAAGATAGTGAGAAGGGGGAGATTGGCAGGTGGGTAGCCTATCTGGACTTTTCCCAGTCTCAAAGAAAACACTCTTAACTATTGAAACATCTCCCTGGCTAAATATTTTAAACTTTGATGACGCTCAATTCATCAAATTTTTGTTGAAAGAAGTTTCTGTCCTGCCTGGCCCCACAGCCATTCAGTCCCAACAAAACACACAGAGGCTTATGGTGTAGGAGGGTCATCTGTCTATGTGTTACTTTCATTGGTTAAATAAAGAGACTGCCTTGGACTTTTGATAGGACAGCAGCTTAGATAGGCAGAGTAGACAGGACAGAAGGCTGGGAGAAAGAAGACAGAGTCAGGCAGACGCTGTGGCTCTTCTCTCCGAGACGGATGCTGGTTAGACTCATGCTGGTAAACCACAGTCAAGTGGCGATACAGATGATTAGAAATGGGTTGAATCAATATGTGAGAGTTAACC
Organism: Arvicola amphibius; assembly: GCF_903992535.2. Taxonomy (NCBI): domain Eukaryota; kingdom Metazoa; phylum Chordata; class Mammalia; order Rodentia; family Cricetidae; genus Arvicola; species Arvicola amphibius. Next base: position 6,845,086 of record NC_052050.1, read on the forward strand.
AATAAGAGGCTAGAACTAATGGGCCAGGCAGTGTTTAAATGAATACAATTTATGTGTTGTTATTTTGGGGTATAAGCCAGGTGGCCAGGAGACAGGCAGTGAGAAATGGCCCGCCACTCCTCATTACAACAGGCTTATATTAATTATAAACTGGCTAGTCTGTTAGTGCAGGCTTATTATTAAGTAGCTCTTACAACTTAAATTAACCCATAATTCTTGTTTATGTTTAGCCATGTGTCTTTGCACCGGACTCAGTGAGACATTCCCAACTTGCTTCCTCTCCATCTGGCTGGTGACTGCAGATTGAGCCCTTCCTCTTCCTAGAATTCTTCTAGTCTGGTCACCCCACCTACACTTTCTGCCTGGCTACTGGCCAATCAACATTTTATTAAACCAATACAAGTGACAAATATTTACGGGGTACAAGAGCATTGTCCCACATAAATTTTCTTTTAAAGGTTATTTTGATGTTGTATATAAGAAATCATTAGTTACCTTTTATTTGTTCCAACTTTTAGAAAGTTTTAAAGTATCTATCTACTATTTGTTTATTTACTTCCCCCACCTCGTGTGTGTGTGTGTGTGTGTGTGTGTGTGTGTGTGTGTGTGCTCATGCAGGCTCATAGCAGGGTGTGAGATGTCTCGTTCTATCACTCCCCACCTTATTCCCTTGAGCCAGGATCTCTCCCTGAACTGGAGCTCCCTTTTCAGCTAGACTGGTAGCCAACAGAGCTGAGTTATTGTAGCTTTTTATCTATCATTGGAGCTCATGAATTGTGATTTATTTTGGATTTCTTAGTCAGTACAGAGGGGAGCAGTTCTAGGCATTGAATTTTCTAGCATGTGGGTATCCAAATGTTTCAATAGTGTTTGTTAAGCCTACCATCTTTCCAGGATTGTTTTTGTTTTTTTTTTGTCAAAACAAACAAACACACAATAACCAGTCAAACACATTTGAGTGGAGGATTGTGACATTACCTAGAACCCAGGGAAAGATGAAGCCACCAAAATATGGATTCTGGACCAAGGACAGAGCTTCCACAGTGGAACTTACACAGACAACAAATTTCCCTCAAATTGTTGTGGGTAAAACAGAATGTGTTTGTCAATCCATGCAGAACCTCAGAAGCTAGTCTGTGACCTCTGACTAAAAGGAAACTTCAGAAGTGTGGATGGATGTCTGTGGCCATATGGTGCCCCAGCAGGCATGGGGACTAACATCTAAGGTGCACAGATGGGCCTGAGGGGACAATGTGGGGACATGTCAGCAGGGCAGATTCAGCTCTTCTGCCTGTCTTGTGACTAGGCCCACAGTGTCACACCTTCAGGTATATATATATATATATATATATATATATATATATATATATATATATATATATAAATGAGACAATTTAAATTTTTATGCATAAATGTTGATGAAAAACTATTACTAGTTTAGAGATATTTTGATTAAGGGAGCCATTATGAGACTAACAACAAGAAACGTGGCACTAGAGAAATTCCCAGGAATCCACAAGGTTGACCCCAGCTAAGACCCTAAGCAATAGTGGAGAGTATGTCCGAACTGGCTTTGCTCTGTAGTCAGACTGATGACTATATTAAAGTCACCATAGAACCTTCATCCAGCAACTGACAAAAACAGGCAAAGACCTACAGCGGAGCACTGGGTTAAGATCCCAAAGTCCAGCTGAAGAGTGGGAGGAGGGAGAATATGAGCAAAGAAGTCAAGACCATGATGGGGACACCCACTGAAACAGTTAACCTGAGATAATGGGGGCTCACCAACTCCAGTTGGACAGGGAAGGAACCACCATAGAACCAAGCTAGACCCTCCGAATATGGGTGACAGTTGTATGGCTGGGCCACTGGCAGGAGCACCAGGATTTGCCCCTGTTGTTTGTACTGGATTTTTTGAACACTTTCTCTTTGGATGGATACCTTGATCAGCCTGGATATAGTGAGGAGGGCCTTGGTCCTTCCTTGGAGCAATGTGCCTTCCCCTCTCTGGGGAGTGGAAGGGGGTGTGGGGGAAAGATGAAGGGAATGGGAGGAGGGGAGGGAGTGGGAACTGGGATTGGTATGTAAAATGAAAAAAAGGTAGTTTGTTTTCTCTTCCCACAGGGCAGGGCACCCTGCCCTCTTTTAGGACTGGAGGAGGGTGAGTGGGGGAGCGGGAGGGAAATGGGAGGAGAGGAGAAAGTGGAAATTTTGAATGGCATTATTTACAAAGCAATAAAAATTAAAAAGTATAAAATAAAAAAAACTGAGCATTTCAATTGTAAAGCATAGTAAGTATACTTATTAAATACCATTTTCTAAAATACAACTTTAAAACATATACTTGTTTGATCTCAGTACAATGGATTCAAGACCAAGTATCCATGTTACATGCATCAAGGCTAGATTGCAACTTATCACAGTCACCCTCATCTTCGTAGTCGTCAGCATCATCTCCACGTTTTCTTTCAAGCGCATTTGCGGACTCATTGGCTGTATTTTGTGATACCATATTCGTAGTATTGAGAATGTTTTTGGGCCCAATTAATGACGGATTAGCCAGAACATTATGAAGTGCCAGGGCTGCGGGAATTGAAGCTTTCACAGCTGGGGACCGAGAAGAGGGATCTGTACTGTAAACCTTTGTCCTGTGAGGAACATTGGGGTGCCTACGTTAGTTGAAACAGACATGGTTTGTGGAGTTGGTGTGCCTAGCATGGGAGTACTGGGTCTGCTAGAAACTAAACCAGCACTTCCCTGTGGAACGGTTATTCTTCCTGCAGGAGTAGGTGCCTTTTTCTGTAATGACTTAAACATGTAGATTGGGGCAGTTAAGCAATAGATGTCAGGAGACAATCTAGGACCTGAGTATGGCTCGATCAACGGCAAAGGGGTTTGATTTCTTTGTCTTGCAATATCTAATAAAAGATCTCTCCTGAGAGGAGAAGTGAGAGACTGATTGGCCCGGGACTGGATTGCCAACCACACAGCATCTGTATCAATAGCAGCTTTCTTAGCATGGCTGGTATAAACTTTAGCATCATCTAGAACTGTGGTCACATATCAGAAGGCAAGCTCCAACGTCTGATTTGTAACTCTCGGCTCATATTCTGTAATCCCCAGTCCCTTCGGGGTCTGTACCATCGTCTGTGCTTCTCTCTCCGCATGCTCGTGGGAGAAGCCATCCTGTCAGACTCCGTGGTATCCGGTGATCAGACCTCTTGAGCTAAGTCACCCACATTAATGCACTTCAGTCCTGATCTTGATGCAAGTTCTTTGCTAGTGTGGTTTTTCCAACTCCTGGTGTACCCGTGAGCAGGATGTTTGGAGGGTTCATAGTCCCCCTTCACACACAGTTGGCACCTTGGCTCACATGTCCAGCATGGTCTCCATGTAGGAGCTGGAGAGCCTTGTCCTTATGATAGGCAATGAGACTGTCATAGATTAAGATCCTTGTCTGTAGCAGTTTGCTGTCCTGGCTGCAAAGTCTTTAAAACTCTCATTGCTCATCGGGATCAATCTTCCCCTTGAGGCTGGGTGTTCTGGGACAGTTTCAGCCAGGAGATGGCAGTGTGGCTCTTAATCTTTCCTTCACGAAGTGTCTTATGGACCTCAGTCTAGAACTGCCTACATTCAGGGTTGGTTGTCCCTCCCCATTCAAGCTTCTCTGTACACACCCTCACAGAGACACCTATAGGGTGGTCTCCTGGGTGATTTCAAATCTAATCAGGATGACAATGAAGACTGGCCATCATAAGCATTCCCCTTGTGTGCCTGTCTCTGTCTCTAACTCTGTCTCTGCCTGTCTCTAACTTTGTCTCTGTCTCTCTTTGTGTGTGTGTGTGTGTGTGTGTGTGTGTGTCTACTTAAAAACTTCCTCCCATGAATTTGATGCCAGGGCACTGTCACTATATCCATCCATACAACTGGTCCTCTGGATTTAAACCAACTGCAGATTCCCACAATTTGGGAGGCTGACACTGGAGAGAGTCTGAAGTCAACTTGAACTATACAGTAAAACCCTGTTTTGGAAAAACCCAAAGGGGTTGTAGATTCAGCTCACTCGGTAGAGCACTTGCTAGTATGCTTGAAACCTTCAGTCTTCAGACCTTCATAAAACTGAGCATGGTGGTGAACGCCTGTAATCCCAGAACTTGGTGGTGGAAGAAGTTCAAGGCCAGATTTAGATACATGAGACCTTGTCTCAAACCCAAACTCTCCCTCTTTCTCGGAACCAGCACTTGGGGCTCTAGTAGAGTTGAGACAGGTGTCCCTGGCCAGAGAAATCCCTGCTCTGGGGTTCATAGCAGCGCTGCCCCAGGCTGAGCCTTTAGCCATGCTTCTTGCCATCCTGGGATTAGCCTGGGATACCCTACACTCCCTTGCTACTGCAGCCACTCTGTCTTTGGCCGCTCTCCTCTCCCATGATCCCCTGCAAGTCACTCATGTCCCAGGTGAGAAGAGGAGTTTGCTGTATTCCGTATTTTTCATCCGCCACTGCTGTCCTGTCTATCTGCATCTCCCCTTGGGAGTCCCACCCATCTCTCAAGTTCACATCTATCAGTGCATCTGTCTAATGGAGGAAGTTCCCCATTCATCCAGCTGTACCACACATGCAAGGACTTGATCTTTTCAAATCCTCTTTTTTGAAATATGTAAAATTGAGAAATTGTCAAGGAAGTGAATAATGAAAGGAAATTCAAGCTGAGTTTCAAGTTCTTGCAGGGTGTTAGTTTCTGTCATCACTAAGGACAGGAGAGAAGACAGGATCATGTGGCTGCTTGCTGCTCTGCTCCTCTTCCTCGCAAGTAAGTAGCTGGGGCTTTAAGACGTCACAGTGAGTTCAAGGACAGTCTGGTCTACATAGGGAGACCTGTCTCAAAAAGCAAAAAGAAACTGATAGGGTGCAATGTAGTGATACTTCATTTGTATTTTAATAAATAAATCTTGCCTGAAGATCAGAGAGTAAAACAGCCCTACTGGTCAGCCTTATAGACCAGGCAATGGTGACACACACCTTTAATTCCAGCCCTAGAGAGGAATATAAGACTGGAGGAGACAGCTCTCACACACAATCTCATCCTGAGAATTCCTGGAGGCATGATCGCCATTACAGACTGAGATAGAAGTAAAAGCCAGTGGCTGACTGTTTTGCTTTTCTGACCTTCATGCAAGCTTTATTTATTAAAATACAAATAAAACATCACTGCAGTACCATGTGGCATTTGCACGTGTGTGTACAGGACGTGGCAGTCAGATCATGGTAGCTGGCCTCTGTCATAAGCATTGGTCATTTCTTTGTACTAGAAGCATTTGGTATCTTCTCTAGTCTATATTCTGTTCACTACTTCTCTGAAGTCAACTTTTTCTCCTTTTGAAAAAAAAATGTGTCTGTGAGGTGAATGCATGTGTGTATGTGTGTGCTCAGGTACATATGTGTGGGTCGGTACACATATGGTGTAGGAGGTCCTTCTATTTGTTGCTCTCATTGGTTAATAAAGGAACTTCTTTGGGCCTATAGCAGAGCTATAGGGGAACAGAGCTAGGCGGGGGGCGGGGGGGGGACAGAACGGAATTCTGAGGGGAAGAAAGCAGAGTCAGGGAGAGAAGCCATGGCTCCTCAGCCTGAGTAGGATGCCGGTTACAATTTTACCTGGTAAGCCACTGCCGTGTGGTGATACACAGAGTAATAGAAATGGGTTAAACTAATATGTAAGAGTTAGCCAATAAAAAGTTAGAGCTAATGGGCCAAGCAGTTATTTAATTAATATAGTTTCTGTGTGGTTGTTTCGGGGCTAAGCTAGCTGGGCGACCGGGACAAATTAGCGGCCCCTCACCCTGCAACACATATATATGTATATGTGGAAACCAGAGATAATCATTGGGTACCTTTATCGCTCTCGAACTTGTGTGTTGAGACGGGGTTTCCCTCTGAATCTGGAGCTTATCAACTCAGTCTATGTGGCCAGTGATCCCCAGGGATCTTCCTGTCGCTAACTCCCCAGCTCTTATGGCTACAGACACATCTCACATCATCTGGACTTGCCCCTGTGTTCTGGGGATCCAAACTCAGGTCTCCTGCTTATGCAACAAACACTTCGCTGACCTGTCCACCTCCCCATGTCCCTAGCCCCAGAGAATAACGTTCTAGCTTCCACATATAAATAAAACTGTGTGGTAGCCTCTTTCTGTGTCCGATTTATTTCACTTCCTCCAATTCCATCTGTGGGCTGCAATGACGGAATTCAATCCTTCTACAGTGCTATTCCACTGCTGCCGCGCACCGCGGCCCCGTCTGCGCTCTATGCGCTAGAACCCAGTTCGCGAGCTTTGGGCAAAGGGCTGGAGGTTGAGAATACACACGCAGAGACAGACTGACACACAGACTTTCCAACACTGGTACCAAAAAGCCCCTCTTTAATAGCACTATGGAGGCTTAAATACCCTGCAGTCAATGGCCAGCAGGTGAAAATCCTATCCTCTGATCCTCTAGGTAAAGCACAACTTTTAGTAACTTCAATTAGAAGGCTCTAGACAGGGAAGAGCAGCTGAAGGCCAGGACTTAATTAGTCCCAACACACTGCATTTCTATAGCACACTTTCCTAGCCATCCGTCCACATCTAGGCCGATGCTGTGCCATGGCTACTGTGAACACTGCTGCAGGAAGCACAAGGCAGGATGTCTCTTCAGCATGCTCACTTCGCCCTCTGGGCTGTGTGCTTGCTTTCTATTGCTCTGATAGATACAGACCATGGTGAAGAAAGGCTGGGGAGGAGAAGGCAGAGACCCTGGAGCAGTGCTGCTTCCTGGTTTATGCCCCATGGCTTGTTCAGCCTGCTCTCTTATACTACAGGGGTGACGTCACCCACAGTAGGCTAGACCTTCCCATATCAAAAAAATGTTCCTCAGACATGTCTACGGGCCAACCTGATAGAGAGGCATTTTTCTTTTCTTTTAATTGATTTTATTGAGCTCTACATTTTTCTCTGCTCCTCTCCCCTCCCCTTCAGCCCTCCCCCAAGGTCCCCATGATCCCAATTTACTCAGGAGATCTTGTCTTTAGGACACTAAGAGAGACATACATAGATCTAATTTACATGGGAAGTAGAAAAAGACGAGAGAGGCGTTGTCTTTCTGCATGCCCCCAGATGGTGTCAAGTTGACGAAAGTAACCAGCACAGGCTATACCCCCCACCCCCAGCAGTTACTGTGTTGTGTGGCAGTTCTATGCTTCTCTGAGCACTTCCATACTGTTTCCCACAGGTCTCTCATTTACATCACAATGCACAGCGTGTGAGACTCCCTGTCCCACATGCACTTCTACGGTTGTTATATTTTGTCCTTTTGGTAATAGCCGTTCTGGCGGGGGGATGATGATGATGGCTCTCTATGGTTCTGATTTGCATCTATCTCCCTGACAGTGAAATAGAGCATTTCTCTGTGCATTTATTGACCACGTGTATCTCCTCTGAGAACTGTGTGCTCCCACGCCTCCATTGTTGGTAGGAGTGCAAACTTGCACAACCACTTTCGAAATTAGTATGATGGTTTCTCAGAATACTGGAAATCAACTTACCTCAAGACCAGTAATACCACTGTTGGGCATATACCCAAAGGATGCTTGGTCATACTACAAGGACAATTGTTCAACTATGTTCATAGCAGCATTAGTTGTGATAACCAAAACCTGGAAACAACCTAGATGTCCCTCAATCGAAGAATGGATAAAGAAAATGTGCTGCATTTACACAGTGGAGTACTACTCAGTGGTAAAAAAAAAAAAAAAAAACAAAGACATCTCGAAATTTGCATGCAAATGGATGAAACTAGAAAAAAACATCCTGAGTGAGGTAACCCAGACCTAGAAAGATGATCATGATATATACAAACTCATAAGTGGATATAGCTGTAAAGCAAAGGATAACGAGCATATAGTCCATGACCCCAGAGAAGCTAAGTAACAGAGAGAACCCTAAGAGACACATACATAGATTCCCCTGGGAAGGGGAAATAGACAAGATCTCCTGAGAACTGTGTGCTCCGTTCATTGCTCATGTGTGTGTGAGTATGAGCATGCGTGCTTGCAGGCGCACCTGCACACGGGTATGCATGCATATGAAAGCCTGAGGTCAAGAAATTGGGTGTCATTCTTTAATTGCCCCCCTTTTTAATATAACTTCATTTTTGACGTAGGGTTTCACTACACTGCTCTGGCTGTCCTACAACTCTTTATGTAAACCAGGCTGGCCTTGAACTCACAGAGATCTGCCTGCCTCTGCCACCTGGATGCTGCAATTGAAGTATGTACCATCATGCCCTACTCCCGCCTTTATTTTTTGAGATATGGTTCCTCGCTGAAATTGAAGCTGTCTTGGATGGCCATGGAGCTTTCAGGATCCCCTGTCTCCTCTGACCACCTCTGGGTTGGGCTGCGGGGATGCCGTCACTCCTGACTTTGTACATGGATGCTAGGGACACAAACTCGGGTTCTTCATGTATCAGCTTACACGGCAGGTGTTTCATTGGCAACCCCCTCTCCTCAGCCCCTCAGCTGATCATTTTCAATAGGATTATGATTGCCGTCAGACTCTTTGAGCTGAATTTGTGCTCATATAGTCTGGAAATTGACCTCCTGTCAGATGCAAAGTCTGAAAAGATGTTCTCCCCTGCTGGAAGGTGTCTCTTCACTCTATTGGTTGAGTCCTTTTAGTTTGAAATAATTACATTTAGCGATTTTTGTTTTTTTACCTCTGCCATTGGGAACATATGTTGTTGTTGTTGAAGCCAATACTCTGAAGCTCTTCTTTTAACATTTTAAAGCAGGTTTTTGTTATTGATTGGTGTTCTGCATGCTATGTAAGCTCCCCACCTATCGAGCTGCCTCTGTAGCCCTTACTGGTAGCTTTGGAACTCAGATTTACACGGAGCTGAAAGAGAGAACAGGGTCTATGTGCTGTGGGCTCTGTACCACACAGAGATCCAAGTGGTTGGGGTCATTTAGGTCAACTTTCAATGCATTCATACAGGGTGGTTGCCTACAGAACCCTTGGAGACTGCTGGACTACCTGAGGTGGCCTCTGCATGGCCATAGGATGTGGTTCTTCAGATGGACCTCTTGAGGGTCATGGGTACTGAAATGAAGGCAGGATCATGTCCTGTGGACAAGGTCTTCTGATACTTCCTCTGCTCCAGGGAAACACAAAGATGGTTGCAAAAAGGATCCTTTGAGATGTACTTTTATTGGGCATTACAGCATGAAGAGGGTGGATGGCAGGAAGCCATGATTGCTCTGTGTCACCGTTTTAACTTCTGTGACCCGTAACTAGGCTCTTCTGCCAAGTTTTGAGAATTTGACCAAGAGGATGATCTTGGGAAAGGGGTAGCCCTTTAATGACTGTTGTTGCTGAGTTGTGTCTCTCTTTGGAACTGGCACTGTGCCCTACCCTTGGAGTGGGAGATCAGTGGTCCATGGGTTTGTATTTTCCAGGCTGCTCCATTGCTCAGGATGCAATCATAGGTCCAAACATGGTGAGCGGTCAGGAGCAGGGCTCCTTGACTGTGCAGTGCCCTTATGACTCCTCCTGGAAGAATTACCAGAAGTACTGGTGCCAAGGAACTGATTGGAAAACATGTGAGATTCTGGTTAAAACGGATATGGAGCAGTTGGTGAAGAAGGACCGTGTGTCCATCAGGGACAACCAGACAGACTTCATCGTGACAGTGACCATGGAGGAGCTGAGGATAAGCGATACTGACATTTACTGGTGTGCAATTGAGAGATTTGCATCGGATCCGAAATTTAAAGTTAATATAACTATTGACCTAGGTAAGGAAAAAATTCCAGAATATCATGGCCGGTGTGAGGAATCAGGGACCTTGCATTCATTGCTGTAAAATCTGACTGGAGAAAGTAAACACAGTCTACTCTATTGATCCTGTTTTCTACCGGGATACAAGGTGAGGTGGGGAGGCCTTGTCTTCCCGCCCCCACATGTGTGCCTTGCATGTTCTCACTTGTACAGATCTGGGAACTGAACTCAGAGCCTCATGTGTGCTAGCCAAGCGCTCTACCCCTGGGCTAAACTCCCATCCTGAGACCGCCCCACCCCCCCTAACCTCTACCCCTTTAACAAGAAATAATAATTGAAACCACAGAAACTCCATTTCTGGTCAAGATAGAGTCATGAGGATCAGATTTGTGTCTGTTTAAACAACTACAATCAGGAAAAGAGACAAAATTGGGGTGGAGAGATGGCTCAGTGGTTAAGAGCACTGGCTACTTTACCAGAACTGGGCTTAGTGCTCAGCATCTTAGGGAAACTCGCAGCCATCTTCAACTCCAGTCCCAGGGGATCTGATGGCCTCTTCTGGTCTCCATGGTCACCGCAGTCACATGGTGCACATAGTCATGGGCAAGCAAACACCCATCCACATATAAATAAAGATTTTCAAAAAATACATGAAACATGCAAAACTGAGGTTTTTCTGCTTTATTACACACCAGACAGTGATGAGTAAGCCCCGAGGAAGCGAGTGTTGAAGGGGGGCTGCTGCTCTGCCTCTACATCATCTTTGTTTATAAAGGAATTATTGTAAAGCTTTGGGTGGTGACTACAGAGAAAGCTATTTAATTCCTAGTGGGAAAAGCTGTAGGCCATGCCCAGAGCTGGGCTGACCTCAGGAGGAGTGACCCTTGTTTACGTCCATATCTTTAGCCCCAGAAACTTCAACTGTAATATTAACAACCATGGCTCCAGTTCTGACATCCGCACCGTCAACCAGGGAGAGCATTGCCAACCATGGAGAGATTCAAACCAGCACCCTCACCTGGTAAGCGGAGCTGGACCCTGGCAGCTCTTTCCCACTGGGGTGTCCTTATGGCGTCTTGCCTGGGAGAGCTTCCAGACAAAACACAAGATGCCCAGGACTCCTAGAATCCACAAAACAGTTAATTTCTAGCCTAATGTATCCCAGCATTACATGGCTATATTTATCATTTTTAAAAAGTTGCTTATCTGAATACCAGATTGGCCTGGTCATTTTGTAATTTTATTTGCTAGACTCAGTAACTATCTTATAGAGACACTCAGGTGACTGTATTCTCATGACAAAGCCTGAGGTGAGCTCCTCAATCCTTTTACCTTTTAGTTTACCAAGACTTCCCTTCTAAGCCTCAGCTACAGGAAGGCAGCATCTTCATCTGAGTGGCAGAAGAGACTGAGCCTGGTACTTGGTGTCTCCCCATGTGTTCCCCACAAAACAGGACAGACAACAGTTGGTCTTCTCTGAGTTAGAAGAGATTCCTCTCTAACCACCATCTGTCTACAGCCCATTAAATAAATCCCATTGTTCCAATGCAAACTCTGCCAAGAGCCAGGGTGGGGGTCCATGAAGCACAGAGGAGGAGCATGGGAAACTGAGGACCGTGCTGTGTCAGCGTGATGCTTGTCACTCCTGAAGGTGTCCAGAGCAACACCCAGCGCCATACAGCTACCTCGGCATAATTCCATCCCAGCCTGGTGGGGTCAAGTCTCCAGGTCAATGACACAGCTAAACCACAAGCCTCCACTTCCCCCTAAAGACAAGGCAGAGGTCATTGCTCTCTTCCTTCTACTGTGTTCTTTCTGCCTAGTAAATCTTAAGGTGAACAAACATGCCTCAAAACATTCCTACCTTGTAGCTTCTCTTGAGGATTAGTTTTAAAATTTTCTTTCTCTCCTGGTGCTTTGGAAGTATTTCTGCTAGTTTGTTTTGCAAGTCGATGGAGTGTTAGCCATGGAGAGACAGAGGGTATACAAGGCTCCAGAAATGTAGAGTCCAAGAGAGTGTGGAGCACGCACAGAGCGCAGTCCTGGGGGACATGTCAGGACACTTGATGCATGGTGTGCCAAGTGGCAGCTCTTCCAGGAACACGTTTGTGCTAACCTGAGATTCACAGAGGACCTGCAGCCATAGATACTTTCCATGAGCTGAGGATGGCCTGATGCTGGTCCAAAGGAGAAACCAAATATGGTCCAAGGAGGAAGATGGACACCTGGGAAGGGGATGAGGATGACAGAGAGGTGGAGAAGAAGGGATCATTATTGTCAGGGTCTTTGGTCTCAAGGGATATAATAAAAGGAACACAATGTACTGTAAATACCAATGTAAATTCATGTGACAGAGCGGTTGCAACTGTGAACCATTTCAAGATGTAGTGTGCTCCCAGACCACTGAGATGTATATCAGCTCCCACACAGTGATAAGGTTTGGCAGGATCATCCAGGTGAAGAATGTAGCAGAAGCCGAGCTCAAAAGTTCAGGGAGCAGGGAAGCCCTCAGCCTGGCTGGAATGAAGACTAGATGAGGACTTCTGGGAGACCAGGCAAATAGAGAGGACAGTGGTCAAATGGAATTGAGGGACACCAGGCAAAGCTCCCCTGGGCAGGAGGTTAGCCTGCAGGCAGCATGAGCAGCCATGCCTTTGCAGGGAGCCCATCCTAGTAGCACCCCAGGCTTGTCCTTATCTGGCCATTGAAGGATGAGGTAGAAACACAAGGAAGACTGAGACCTCTGTGCCAGGTGACTTCTTACTTTCTGTCTCCTTCGTTTCCTGCAGGTTCGTGATGAGCAGCATCTACTTCAACTTCCTGGTCTTTCTGGAGCTGCCTCTGATCCTGAGCATGCTCAGTGCTGTCCTCTAGGTGAACAGACCTCAGAGGTGCTCTGGGGAAGGTGAAGTCAGCCTGGGGAAGGTCCAGAGTTCTGATGCCGCGAACAGAGGGAAATACCTCCCTGTACATAGGAAATAATCTCCCCTCTCTTTCTTTTTCTCTCTCTGGTGTGTATGTATGTATGTATGTATGTATGTATGTATGTATGTATGTATGTGTGTGTTTACACATTGTAGGTACATGTGTGTATGGAGAGGACAAATTCAGGTGTCATCCCACTATTGTTTGAGACAGGGTCTCTCGATGGCCTGTACCTTTGCCAAGTAGGCCAGGCTAGCTAGCAGGGAACTCCAGGGACCTATCTGCCTCCATTTCCTATCTTGCCATCCTAAGCACACACAAGTGCCTCAGCTTTAACACACACACACACACACATGTACACACACACACACACACACACACACTAAACACAAAAAAACCATGGGTTGTGATGATTAAACTCATGTCCTTGTCCTTGCGAGGAAGATAAACATTTTATCGACTGAGCCATCTCCCATCCTAGAAAAGAATATTTCCATTAAGCAATGACTGTGGTCAGCAGTACCAGGACTCTGGGGTACTGTGGGCTCACCCTCAGACTGCTCCCCACTCCTACAGCATGAAAAGCTGAGGTTTGGAACCCCTCAGGTTCTCCCTCTCTCAGAACATCCTACTGTGCCTGCCTGGGCCTTTCTTCCTCTGATGGTCTGCAGGGAAGTAGAGAATACAAAGAAAGGTCATGTTTCTTCTTAGGGCGCCAGTTCCTTCAGGACACATGTCATCCCAAGTCTGTGGGCCACCAGCCATTGTTTGAACAACTCTCTGGGAAATACAGCTTCAACTCATGGCATAAAATTTGGCAACTGTCATATTGGATGTCTGTGCCTTACAGATAGAACATGTTGTATTTTCTTTACAGTCAACACAACCAGTGACTTCGTGCATTCCAAGCATTCCAAGACTGAGTCTCTGTGCCGCCTAGTGGGGTTCCCATGGCGTAGCTCAGTCATGGTCCCTGAAGTGTTCTCCACCCAGTGAGACCAAATGGGGAGTTAACTGGTGAAGGCTGCTGTTCCCCCTCTAGGGCCGGCCTCTGAACCAGGTCATTCCGTTTTCCTTCTGTTCCATCAGAAGCATCTATTCAGTGTGTGAGTACCAGACACCGTCCAAATACAAGTTTCCAAATGAGAAAGACCTGGTTAAACTCCACAGAGGAGGCTGAAAACTTCAGTGGCAAATGCTCAGGTAGAAAACAGTTGTTCCCAGCTCTCCAGCCTCAGCTGAGTGCCACGCCCACAACATGGAGTCTTCTCATCCACTCAGGCTCTGATGCCCACAGCCCTAACTCACGCTTAGCACTTTGTGTGGGAAGAGACCCCCGTGTTGGCATCTTCTCCTTGACAACATGGGTTGGACCTCTAGGGAGTCTGCCTTTGTCAAGAGGAGGCTTTTCATTTGTTTCAGTGGTGTGGCTGCTGGTCAGTTGCCCATGTTCCAGTAATTCGCCTTCAGTCCACATTCAGACAAGCAGTCCTAACTAAATTCAATGGAAAACATACACACACACACACACACACACAGAGAGAGAGAGAGAGAGAGAGAGAGAGAGAGAGAGAGAGAGAGAGAGAGAGAGAGAGAGAGAGAGACACAGACACAGAGATACAGAGAGACAGACAGAGAGAGACAGAGACAGACAGACAGACACACACACACACAGACACACAGAGAGAGAAAGAACATGTACTCAAGAGATTGGCAAATGGTCCTTTAGAAGGAGCTGGTGGCACACTCCTTTAATCCCAACAGAGGCAGGCAGATCTCTGAGTTCGAGGCCAGCCTGGTCTACAGAGTGAGTTCCATGACTACATAGAGAAACTCGGTGAGGTCCAGGACAGCCAGGGCTACATAGAAAAACCTTGTTTAAAAGAGAGGGTAAAAAGAAAGAAAGAGGTAGGAACAGGAAAGGAGATGAGGAAGGGTAACAGTGCTGAAAATCACCAAAATTCGTTGTATATACTTGTGAAGCTGTACGAGAATTTTTTTTTAAATAATATAAGAAAAATTTAGAGAGGGAAGAGCGTCTCATCTGAGTGTCCCCGCCTTCTTCTTTCGCTGCGGACTTTGTCAGCACAGCATGTTTTACATGTGTGACACTTATTTCCCTTCTGCAAACAGCCCCCGTGGGTTAGTCCCCCGCCCTTCCGATTTGTGTGGATTCATTGCCTGCACAGCTTCTCCTTTTCTCGTTACTCAACTTGTTGCCTTGTTGGCCAACTTTCACCATGACGCAGTTTTGCCATCTTAGAGGGTCCGTGGGCATGGCACTTTTTCTCCTCTTCTGCTGTGATTGTCTGTGGCTGGAGCCCTGGAAAGTCTGCGGTGGTGCGGAGATTGCCAGGACTCTGCTCAGGCTATGGAGATAGAGCTTTTCTCAAGTCTTCCGGGATAGATGTCCCTGAGCAGAAATGTGAGGTGGACACTCTCCCTGGAGGGTAAAAAGGACAACTGGGGCAGGAAACCAACCAATCACTGAGCACCCTAATTCTGAACCCAGAGCCAGTGAAAGAAACACACCCTGTATCTGAGATCTGAGCCAGGGAAAGAAACATCTTCATTCTTGAACACAGGACCATAGAAACATGCCCTGACTCTGAAATCAGTGCCAAAGAAACACACTTTGTCTCTAGAATCAGAGCCAGTGAAAGAAATATGCCCTGCTCCTAAGTAAAAAAGCTAGAAAGGACCAGAGAAAGAAACACAGTTTGGCCATGAAGTCAGAGCCATCTCTGCCCCTGACCAGCTAAACTAACCAATCCCTGAGCAGGGAAAAACTAACCTTCTCCTTGGGAAAATGCCACCTTTAAGAAGCCCTATAAGCCTCTCTTCCTGTTCAATGAGGGGCTGCCATTTATCTCTCCCTGGAAGAAGTTGCTACTCAGAAACTCTCCTGGACTCCTCCTTCCCAAATAAATTTCTTTTCAAAAGAGTCTTAGTTGACAATCTTCATTGGCTGGTGCAGAATAGAAGAACCTGCCTTCGATGTCCCTTAGGGAAATAAGCCAAAAATCCTTGCTGAGATTCTCACTGGGGGGGCCGCTGAGCAAGGCATAGCAGAAAAAATAGCAACTTTTAGCAGGAGCTGGAGGAGACTGTTGCATTTCTGCAGGGGCTACCTCTTTAGCAGAGTGTTAGCAAAAGGAGTAACATCTTGGGTGGGAGAAGAAGCCCATAGCTCTGCTAGGATCTTCTCTTAAGAGAACAGAGCAGAGCTCAGCTGTAACAGTGCAGAGCTCAGCTGTAGCAGTTCTCCGGGAGAAAAGCTGTCCTATTGCGGCTCTACCCTTCCAGAGCGGTCCTATTGTGGCTCTAAGTGTTTCCTGGCTTCTCGATAAGTCAGGATATGTCTGCAATTCCACAGCTTTAACACATTCCCTACACTCTCATCTCCCTCAAACACTCCTGACCTGGCACAAACAGATCCTGAAGAAACCGCTCAGCCCACTAATCCATCTTCTTTGCCACTCACATCAGAGGCAACCAGAAGCAACTTGCTACACAGTTAGGGGTAGCTGAGGTCTACGGTCCCAAGTCTAGCTGCTTCCTCTGCCTCACAGCCTGCACAGCTGGTTCTGTCCACTAAACGTTTGTATTTTGACCAGTCTGCTGTAGAAGGAGCAGCGGGGCTGCGTCCCGCCACCTGGCTAGCTTTACCCAAAATAATTACACGGAAACTGTATTCATTTAAATACTGCCTGGCCCCTGGCCCGTTATCTGTAGCTTCTTATTGGTTGATTCTCATATCTTGCTTTAACCCATATTTAGCAATTTATATAGCACCACGAGGGGTGGCTTACCAGGAGAGATCTTAACCTGCATCCATCTCGGAGAGGAGAAGCATGGCGACTGCATATGGCAACGGCCTGAAGCATCTCCCCCACTCTGCTTCCTTTCTCCCACAATTCTGTTCTGTCTACTCTGCCTACCTAATTTTCTGTCTCTTAAAGGGCCAAGGCAGTTTCTTTATTAATAATGAAAGTGACACATAGACACTCCTCCATAAGTCTGCTTTATGTCTTTGCCCATTCTATGAGGACACCATCAAAGTTCCAACATAACAAATTAGCTCAGACCCCATACTATGTAAAACTTCATCACTGTCTGCACTGGTAGACTCTTGGTAAGGACCCCCAAGAAGTCAGCCCCACCAAATTTTGAACACTTGGGGTAATTTCTTGTGGGACAGGGTCTGGTCATTTCCCGCCCCCCAACCTCACCTGGCATGTTTCTTCTCCCTGGACTCTAGAACAGACTTTCTCTGACTCCTATTTGAGCCCTTTGGTTCCAGGTCTCCAAGGCCACAGAAGTACTACCTGGGGGCCGAAAAGGAGAAGAACTGGTGGCAGCTACAGGTCCTGCCTCCCACTCATGGCTTCCTTTGTCTACAAACAGCCGTCTCTCCAGACCTCAGCAAAGATCATCCACAGCCTATCTGATTCACCTTGGAATCTTGTCCTAAAAAAATTGTGTGTGTGTGTGTGTGTGTGTGTGTGTGTGTAATGGTGTGCACACACACACCTACATATGCATGTGTGGGGATGGCATGGCACAAGTGTGGAGGTTAATGTAAGTATGTGTAGTGGTGTGCAAACACACCGACATATGTGTGTTTAGGAATGCCATGGCACAAGTATGGAGGTGTGTGTGTGTGTGTGTGTGTGTATATAATGGTGTGCACACACACCTACATATGCATGCATGTGTGGGCATGCCATAGTGCAAGTGTGGGGGTCAGTGTGTGTGTAGTGGTGTGCAAACGCACCAACATATGTGTGTTTGGGAATGCCATGGCACAAGTATGGAGATGTGTGTGTGTGTGTGTGTGTATAATGGTGTGCACACACACCTACATATGCATGCGTGTGTGGGTATGCCATAGCGCAAGTGTGGGGGTCAGTGTGTGTGTGTGTGTAACGGTGTGCACACACACCTATATATGCATGTATGGCATGGCATGCCATGGCACAAATGTGGAGCTCAGAGAGCAATGCTATAAAATCGGCTCTCTCCTCATCCTCTTTTTTTTTTTTTTTTTTTTTTTTTGGTTTTTCGAGACAGGATTTCTCTGCAGCTTTTTTAGAGCCTGTCCTGGAACTAGCTCTTGTAGACCAGGCTGGCCTCGAACTCACAGAGATCCGCCTGCCTCTGCCTCCCGAGTGCTGGGATTAAAGGCGTGCACCACCACCGCCCGGCTTCCTCATCCTTTTCTTGGGTTTCAGGGATAGAACTCAGGGTGCTGGCTTTTGTTTACGCGAGTCATTCCACTCATTACCTTTCTTTTTCCAATCCTTCCTCCGCCTTTTCTTACATGCTTCAGCTTCTTCCCAATGTCAAACTGAAGTGGGTCAGCGCTCAGACACATGACAAATGAGCAGTTGGTGCCACATGTAGGGGACGGGGTGGGGAGACAGATTCTGGAGCCAGAGCATCACGGGAGCCCTGAGAATGCAGCTAGGATGCTGCCAGGTGACCCTGGCATGAGCTTATTCTTGTCATTAAAATTCTTATTTTATGTGATGTATGGCTTTATATGTACGTTTGTCTGTGTACTATGTGTGAGCCTGCTGCCCACAGATGCTAGAAGAAGTCAGAGGATCCCCTGGAGCTGGAGTTATAGATGGTTGTGAGCAGCTGGGAACCAAACCTGGCCCTGAGGGAGAGCAGCAGGAACCTTTAACTGCTGAGCCATCTTTCCAGTTCCTGGCATGTGTTTTTAAACAATATTTACTATTATTATCATTTTGAATATGTGCGTCTGTATGTGGGCGTGCACATGTGTGTGCAGGTGTCTATGGAACCCAGAAAAGGGTGCAGATTCCCTAGAGCCGGAGGTCAAGTGGTTCTGAGCCCCCTGGGGTGGGTGCTGGGCCCCGAGCTCAGGTCCTCTGTGAGAACAGCACCTTTGTACTTTCATTCTATTTGTGTATTCATTTATTCCGGGTGTGTGGGTCATTTGACTGCATGCATGTCTGTGCACCATGGGCATGCCCAGTGCCACGCAGAGGCAAGAGGAGGGTAACAGCTTCCCTGAAACTGGAGTTGAGGATGGCTGTGAGCCTCGATGTGGGTGCTGGGAATGGAACCCAGGTCCTCTGGAAGAGTAACAACTTAACCACTGAGCCATCTCTCCAGTCCCTGGCATGGTTTTT
Source organism: Arvicola amphibius (assembly GCF_903992535.2). Lineage (NCBI taxonomy): Eukaryota > Metazoa > Chordata > Mammalia > Rodentia > Cricetidae > Arvicola > Arvicola amphibius. The sequence goes on from NC_052050.1 coordinate 6,863,985, forward strand.
GACAAGGAGAGACACTCTTCATCGTGTATCAAAACTCACCATACCAATTAGTAATGAAAAGGGGATGATTAAGGATTCCAAACCCACTCAGAATTGTGAAGTCTCTCTAAGTAATTCCTTTAGTATTGAACACATATTTATTAAGAGCCTAGTAAGTGCCAAGCCCAGGTATAAACAAAAAGGTGGAGTGGCTGCCCTTGTGGAGTTTACTTCCTGTCACAAGGAGCCAAACCAGCTGAAGTGTGATGTAGGGTGGCCATGCAAGTCTTCTCTGACATGGCTTCTCATCTGCGGCCTACAGGAAGGAAAATACTATAGAATGGTAGCCAAATAATCTACTTAAAAACCATGAACTGTTTTTTCAACTCAGCTATGTTCATAGCATCATTATTTGTAATAGCCAGAATTTGAAAACAACCTAAATGCTCCTCAACTGAAGAATGGATAAAGAAAATGTGGGACATTTACAGAATGGAATACTACACAATGGAAAAAATGACATCTTGAAATTTGCAAGCAAATGGATGGATCTAGGGAACATATTGAGTGAGGTAACCCAAACCCAAAAACACAAATATATTATATACTCACTCATAAGTGACTTTTAGACAGAAATCAAAGAAAAACCAGATTACAATTTATAATCCTAGAGAACCTAGACTCCAATGAGGACCCTAAGAGAGACATACATGGATCTAATCTACATGGGAAATAGAAAAAGACAGGATCTCCTGAGTAAATTGGGAGCGTGGAGATCATGGGAGAGGGCAGAAGGGGAGGGGAGAAGAAGGGAGAGGAATGGAGAAAAATATAGCTCAATAAAAACAGTTTTTAAGAAATCATGAAATGAGTCAGGCAGTGGAAGCACACACCTTTAATCCCAGCACTTGACAGAGAAGGGAGAACTCTCTGAGTTCGAGGCCAGCCTGGTCTACAGAGAGAGTTCCAGGACAGTCAGAGCTACAACAGAGAAACCCTGTCTAGAAAAAAAAAGGAGGTGATGAGGAAAGGGGACCAAGATACAGGAAGAAACTGAATCATGAGCTAAGAGTCTTGGTCAAGTACAAGTAGGGAAAAGGCACCTTGTGTGTGAGTCAAGGGATGTGATAAGCAGATCCATCTGTCTGTCTGGCCTATTCATCCATCCATCCATCATCCATTCCATCCGCTATTCTAGTCTGTTTCATGTTGCTGTGATAAGACACTGACCAAAGCCACCTTGCTGGGAGGAAAGGTTTAATTTGGCTTCCATGTCACAGTCTGTTTTGAAGGAAGCATGCAGGAATTCAGCAGGAACCTGGAGGCAGGAGCTGAAGCAGAGGCCACGGGGAACAGTGCTTACTGGCTTGCTCTACATGGCTTGCTCAGCCTGCTTTCTTATAGAAGCCAGGGCCATCTACCCAGGCATGGCATCACACATGGTGGCCTGAGCCCCTCCATATCAATTTACAATCAAGAAAAATATTTTGTTACAGTAATAATGATAAAAATAACTAATATAAGGCCTCTGGAAAGGAAGAAAAGAAGAAAATAAGAAAAGACTAGAAAGATAACAGCAGACAGACAGACAATGCCTAGTAAGTTTTCGTCAACTTGATACAAACTAGAGACTCCAGGAAGAAAGAACCCGTATTGAGCAATTGCCCCCATCAGATTGGACAAGTGGGCATGTCTGTAGGGATATTTTCTTGTAACAATACAATATGAATGATGTCTTGGTTGCTCCCTCTCTCTCTCACGCGCGTGTGCACATAACACATCCAAACACATATGTAAAAACATACACACATCACATATACAGAATGTAGCTACCCTACCCCAAATCTTCCCTGTTTCCATGGAAACATTCTCTCCCTATCCCTTTATTTCCTTGCCCATCAATCTCAGCTCCTGGGTCTGGCAAAGGCAGTGCCCCTCCTCAGCCTCCTCTAAAATGGAGGTCACCTTAGGATCCGACCCTGGGGAGCCTCAAGCCTGGCCCACGTGAGAAGTCAGAACTAGAACTTATCTTTCCCAGGGCCCCTCATTCTGCTCTTTCCCAACACTGTGCAAGTCCCCTCGGGGGAATTCCTGCGCACATCGTGTCTGTATGAAGGCATGACAATGCGTTTACCATCCATATTTACCACTCTGGAGGTTTAACAAGACCCAAGGTGAGAAGAGGACACTGGCCAGGCATCCATCAGAACTGTCCCTTGAACTTCCCATTCACAGTGAATGACACAGGCACAGTGTGGGCTTCGCTAAGCAAAGGCCATGGATCCTCTACACTCACAGAGATGGAGCAAGAGAAGATGGTCAGCTCTCAAGTCCACTCAGGAAGTGACGTGTCACAGAGGTTGGGCAACCTGAGAAAAGGAAATGCTCTCCAGAGCTCTGCCAGGAGTGGGAAGGTTGTGAAGCCCTTAGCTGAGGGTTGGGGGACAGGTGGCATCCTCAGTCCATGACCATGGATGTGATAGCAGTGATAGGGACCAGTGTCCCTGGGACCTGGAGCATCTTCAGAGCACTTCCTGTACTGGTTCACCTGGAGCCTCACATGGGACCAGGAAGCATAGGCCAGAAAGGAGAACTAGGCACATGAACATTGTGCTTTCCAGAAGGATACACCCCTTTTCCTCTCTTGGTCTTGGTGTGGGTGCAGGAGACATCTGAGCTGAAGAAATGACCCCGAGGGTGTTGGGAGTGTGGCTGCCTTCAGCTCTGCTCCTCCTGCAGGTCCTAGGTGAGCACAGGGACAGGGTGGGGGCTTTCAGCTTTGAAAGGGGATCTCCTGGTGTAAGTGAGAAAGCATGATATGGGGGATGGGAGGTGAGAAAGAGCAGCCAGCAGAGGAAGATGGGGCTTAGAGAAAAGGCAGAAAGTGGGAGTGGGCAGGAGTGGCCAGCCTGGCCTCACAGGTGCAGTCAGGCTCAGTACAATGATGTCAGCCACACCTGAGACAGTCAGGACCTGCTGAGAGGGTTAGCTGCGAAGTCATTGCCGAAAACCACACAATCTCTACTGTGCAGACATATGTATGCAGACATGTGTGCATACCAAACACATACAAGAACTCATTCACACAGAGGCACAAGTACCACCCACAGAGACATACACACATATATGTACATAGGTAAAATCTCTCTCTCTCTCTCTCTCTCTCTCTCTCTCTCTCTCTCTCTTGGTTTCTCTTTCTCACTGTGACACACATGCATGTGCACATGCTCACACACACACACACACACACACACACACACACACACACACACAGTGTTGTTTCCTGCTGGGTCCTTCCTTTCTCTGGACAATATAGGTGCTCACCTCAGCCCTTGCTCCTGGGTCTGACAAAGCCTGTCTCCTTTCTCATTGCTTCCTCCAGACCAGAGCACTCTCTAAGACCTGACCAAGGAAGGCCTGACCCCCATCCAGCTGTGAGGGTGCAGAACTGTGGCTTGTGTTTTCCAGGCTGTGTCCCTCTGCGTGGCCCCAGCACCGTGACAGACGCCGTGGGGGAATCCCTGAGTGTGCAGTGTCAGTATGGGGAGAAATACAAGAGCAAGGTCAAATATTGGTGCAGACACTTGCTTCAACGATGTAAAGTGATTGTCTGGACCAGAGGCTCAAAAGAAGCTAGGAGTGACCGAGTGTCCATCAGGGACCATTCAGCCACCCTCACCTTCACGGTGACCTTGGAGAACCTCGCCCTGGAGGATGCAGGCACCTACAAGTGTGGAGTGGATGTACCGTTTATCATTGGCTTCTCGAGGGAGCATAATCCCTCCTTGGGAATTGTTTCCTCCTTCAAGGTTGTGGTGTCCGTGGTCCCAGGTAAGCCCCCTTCATGTTAGGGCATCCTGAGTCCTGGTCTGTCATTCCCTCATGAAAGAAGGAATCCAGATACAATAGCATGGTGAGCATGGTGAATCAGTGACTCAGACACAGGGAGTGTGAGTCCACTTGTGCCATTGTGAGAGCAGGGGTGGGGTGTGATAGCATATGTTCACCAATGAGAAAAATGAGTTCTTAGAACCTCTCTTTTTGTAACATCTATCTATCTGTCTGTCTGTCTATCTATCTATCTATCTATCTATCTATCTATCTATCTATCTATCTATCATCTGTCTGTCTATCTGTCTGTCTGTCTATCTATCTATCTATCTATCGATCTATCTACTTATATACCTACCTGCCTGCCTGCCTGCCTGCCTACCTATTTGTTTAGATTTGCCAGTGCTGTGTGTCAATCGGAGAACTTCTGGCACATAGTTTTCCTTCCTATACCATAGGTCCTGGTGTTCAAACTCAGGTCACTGAGCTTGGCAAACATAGGTTTTTACCCACTGAGATGTCTCATCAGTCCCTGTTGGAGAATCTCTGTGTCCCATGTGACAGTCTCAAGCCCAAACCTTTCAAGAGAAAGGCCATGAATGCCTGGTTCTTTGTGACTTCCTGCCCCGATAGGAGGCAAGTCCTCTCTCCCAGGTCTCATTTGGTCCGCTCCCCATCCCCATGTGGGAACAGTACCCCAGCACATCTGCTCCCCTCCGTCAAGGGCTGCTCTGGCCTGGGACTGAGTGGACACCTCCCTTCCATGGAGAGCCTGAGGGACCAACTTCATCACAGTGGTTCTGGGGCTTCTGAGAGGTCCCAGAGACACAAAAGGAGCCTAGATTGTGTATCGGGGTTCTTGATCCCTGAGGAACCCATTCAACCCCTCCAAGTTCCTCTGTGTCCCCATTTCCCAGGAACAATGTCCTGCAGGGAGAAACTCAGAGAATCCCCCAAAAGTTCCCTTTTTCAGGCAGAGAGTCAAGGGAAATGGAAGCCAGGTCTCAGCTACTTTGGTCCCAATGTTCTCCATGCCTGTAATCTATTGTCCACTAACAGAGGCTGTCTTGTTCATAGAACCCAAATTAGCACATCTGTTTAAGGATACAGTGGTGGCAAGGGCTGAATGGCTGATCCGCTCTGCTATTTCCAGTTTCTTTTTCTTTTCAGAGAAAGAACCGCACTGTTATTCCCAGATTTTTATCTTTTCTGAAAGAGGGTTTGTGTAGCCCAGGTTGGCCACAAACTCACTGTGTAGTTGAGATTCGTCTTGAATGACCGATCTTCCTGACTCTGCCTCTCCCACACTGGCACCCCACACCCAGCTTCCTGTTCTGGTTCTCAGTGTTGGTTTCGCCCTCACATAAACTTCCCTCCAGCATCCTCTGTGGGTTCACACTGAGGAGTGCAGAACCAAATCCACTGGTATTACTAGTTCTCTGCAGTAGAGGCCACTCTCCACAGGGTCCTTCAAGCATCTGCCTTTCTAGAACTTTCCATCTGGACATGCCTCAGAGATGACTGCCCAGTGGGCTGTCTGGCTGACAGTGTGGGAATGAGTGGGCCAGACAGACAGGGTCCACCCCTCTGTGTCTGTCCCCACAAGGGTGGAAGACAAGGAGGCAAAGGTGGGACTGAGGCCAGCTGGGACCTGGTAACACGTGTCATGACACTGACACTTAAACTCTCCTCTGTAGGATGGCTGGCCTCAAGTGTGAAGGTGCCAACCAGCCACAATGCACCATGGGAAGGGAGGCCCCGGCCAGGCCTTTTGTGGTCATCGGCCTGCAGGCTGTGGAACAGCTGTCAACCATGTTCCTAGGGTCCTGTGTGAAGCAGAGCTGCAGAGGCTTCAGTGGGTAGGAGATGGAGTGGCAGTCACTGAGACTGTCCTGTGTTTCCATCCTTTACTCCTAACACAGGCTCTGTGCCTGAGGACAGAACAAACACTGTGGGGTCTCCCACATCCTCACCAGTGCACACTCAGCCCAGCGTTACCACAGAGAACACAACTCCTGGTCCCAGCCTACAACCTCGGTGAGGGGCCATATCCTTGAGGTCTCTGGATTGTTGGGAGGGGGTAATGCTGAAAGGGTGGAGGGGGAAGGTTTGCATCCCCTCCTTGGGCATCTCCTGCATCTCCCCATCCCACACTGACCTGGGGGTGGGGTGTCTTGTGAGTGGTAATTGCTCATCTAAAGACTGGAGCACAGCAATGACACCCAGACACAGACCTGCTGAGACGGAGTTAGTCTGTCCAGAGGTTACCACATAAACACATCCAGAGCCTGGGGAGACAGCTCTGCTGGTAAAGTGCTCGTCTTGCAAATACAAGGATCTGAGTTCGAGCCACACTACACACATGTCAGGTATGGTGGTATACTCTTACAATACCTGAGCTCTCTGGAGGTGGAGAAAGGAGGATGCCTGAGACTCGCTGGTCAGCCAGCTTAGCCTACTTGGCAAGCTCCAGGCCACTGAGAGATCCTGTCAGAAAACAAGAGAGATGGACCAGGCATGGTGGCTCCTGCCATTAATCCCTACACTTGGGAGGCAAAGTTACCAATCTCTGAGCTTAAGACCAGCCTGGACTACACAGCAAATTCCATTCTAGCCAGAGCTACACAGTGAGACCTGTCTCAAAACAAACATAACAAGGTGATGAGTCTTGAGAAATGGCTTCCAAGGTGATCCTCCTGTCTCCACATACATGCACACACATGTGCACCTCATATGCACAGATGAACATACACACATACAACTAAATTAACTAATTAACTAATTAGAATAAATACAGACACCAGGTGTGCTAGCACAAGCCTTTAATCCCAGTGTTTGGGAGGCAGAGGCAGGTGGAACTCTGTGAGTTCAAGGCCAGCCTGGTCTACATTATAAGTTCCAGGACAGCGAGGGCTACATAATAGAGAGACTTTGTTTCAAAAACCAAAACCAAATGACAAAATAACAAAATAACTGCCACTAGGAGGAGATAGGGAGACTCAAGTTAAAGGAGAGCTGGGGCCTCGGTGGGGAGGCACGCCTGCCTTGTTACAGGCTTTGGGAATAGAGGTCCATGGGGTTGGCCTAGAGAGTGGGTCAGGCCCACAGTTCAAGGCAATCAGTCACACTGGCTGACTGGGTAGGGGGGGTCTCTTGTCCCTGAAAAGAGCACGTGGACACACTCCTGGGTGAAAGAGACAGGTAGGGTAAAGAGCACCAGAGCTGCATTCTGGGAAGGCAATTTATTGTGACCTTGTCCCCCACAGGTCCCTGCTGAGCAGCATCTACTTCCAGCTCCTGGTCTTTCTGGAGCTGCCCCTGCTCCTGAGCATGCTCAGTGCGGTCCTCTGGGTGCACAGACCTCAGAGGTGCTCTGGGGAGAAGCGGCATCGCCCCGGTTATGAGAATCAGTGACGTCTGGTGACAGTGAAGTCCTGTCCATGTCACCGCACGCAGCTCCCCTGGTGGCAGAGGACAATCTGTGCTGCTGAGAAAACTCTGAGATGTCTTAGAAGAGTCTTTGTGCTGTGCCAAACACATGAAAGAATGTGCCTAATAAATACATATACGTTTTAATAGAGTATCTTTATTTATTCTTAGATAATTTCACACATGTACACCCTAACTCTATCATATCCACCTCCAACCCCACCCTCCCACTCCCTCGGGCAGGTGTTCCCTCCCCCTTCATGGTCTGTCCCCTATTTCCATTCTTCTTCTTTTCCTAACCACTGAGTCCAGTCAGTGCCGCCTGCTGGGATGCTCACTGACCTTGCTGTCCTGGTGCTGTGCAGGTGACCGCAGCTGCAGTGTCGTGAGTGCAGTGGCCGTGGCACAGCTGGAACACAGCATCTCACAGCCTCTCCCCCTCTCCTATGGCTGTCAAGTTCTTTCCTCTCCCTCTTCCGTCCATAATGTTCCTTCTCTTTGGGGTATAGTGGGGTGGTTGGGGTAGGATGGGGGTGACTTGTGTAGGGTCTGGGTGCCTGGGGGTAGAGTGGGGGTACCTTGTAGTAGGATGGGGTGCCTTGGGATGGGGTGGAGGTTTGATACAGATGTCCCATTTGGGCTGAGCACTAAATAGTCACATATTCTCAGCACTTAGACCACAACTTCTCTGACCAAGGCTGAGGACAATCTAATCAAAGGATATAGACGTAGATGTTTGGAGGTCGGTTTGACACGTTATCCAATACGGTGACAACGCCTCATGTGGAAATATTCTTGGCATTGTGTCCTTCTCCAGATCCGGTAATAGAACATGGTTCGTACTGATGATCGCTGTGTCTGTATCGCGTTCCTGCTTTTTCCTTTCCTCAGTGACAACCTCATTCTGGTATATTCTATCTGCTGGCTTTACGGCTCTGGCATATGCATGCATATGGGTTTCCCAGGCGTATACTGTTTAGGGTTTCTGTTTCTGATAGTTAGAAAGACAGAACCATACTTATTTTGAGATCAGGTCTCACATGGAGCCCTGGTCCAGAACTCACGGTGTAGATCAAGCTGGCCTCGAACTCACAGAGACTCATCTGCACCACCATGCCCGGATGAATATGTTTCGCTCATTTTGCTCAGCGTTCAGGAGTAAACGCAAAGCCTGGCATGCAGAACAAGCAAGAGGACACAGAGATGCACTATAGCCTCCCAGATACCCTGAAACTATAGAGACCAGGCTAACCTGGAACTCGCAGAAACCCACCTGTCTCTACCTCCTGAGTGCCAGGATTAAAGGTGTGAGCCACCGTGTCTGCCTTTTATTGATTTTTTTCCCATCAAGACTGAACTAATAATCAATATTTCTTTCTCTCAGTTTAACACTGCCCACATCTTCCTAGTGCCCTGCAATGCCAGCCAATTTGAAGAAGACACTGATTTTTGGATACGCTTGGATTTTCCCCCTGGCTACTCTGGTTTGTTTAGTTTGTCTGATTTCTCACTCTGAACAGTGTCCTTGGTAGAGCTTCAGTCTCAATCTTGATGTCATGTCTGTTTTCTTGGACATCAGGAAGTCTCTGTAAACAATAGTTGGGTCACCTTCTATGTACATCTTGGGGCTAGACAATCAAACTCCTAAAAAACAAAATCCCTTGTGAGCTAGAGAGATGGTTCCCTGGTTCAAAGTAGAGGCTGCTCCTGCGGAGGATCTAAGTTCAGTTCTTAGCATCCACACCAGGTGTCTCAGAACCCAGCTCGAGGGATCCAACGCCTCCTTCTGGCCTCTGTGGGCATTACACTTACACGGAGCACATACAGACAGACAGCAAAACGCTCATACATGTAAAATAAAAAAAAAAAAAACTTCGAAAAGGAAGGAGTCTTTCTGAAAAGTCTACATTGGGATCCCCTGGCTCTGCTTCCCCCACCTCCAGTGCTGAAGTTACAAATGAAACTCACTGTACCCAGGTTGCATATAGGAGCTGAGAACCTGAACTCAGGTCCTCATGGTTACATGACAAGCCCTTTACGCACCTCCCTGACCTAAACATTTTAATCTTTGTTGGCACACAATTCTTTTACATTTCTTTTAAAGTTTATGTTTTATATTGTGTATAAAAAGGCCATTAATTGCCTCTTATTTGTTCCATTTTTTGTGTTTTTTTTTCCAGACAGGGTTTCTCTGTGTAGTTTTGGAGTCTGTCCTGGAACTCGATCTATAGACTAGGCTGGCCTTGAACGCATAGAGATCCACCTGCCTCTGCCTCTTGAGTGCTGGGATTAAAGGCGTGCACCAGCACCACCCAGCTTCCAACTTTTAAAAAGTATTAAAGTATCTACCTATATATTTGTTTACTCCTCCTCATGTCTTCTGTGTGTGTCTATGTGTGTGCAGGCACCCGTGTACTCACGTGAGCATGAAGAGGTCATAGAACTGTCTCACTCTATCACTTAGACCCTTGAGACAGGGTCTCGCCGTCTTTTTTGTTTTGTTTAGTTTTGTTTGGTTTTGCTAGACTGATAACCAACAGAACTGAGTTTTGTAGCTTTCTATTTCACATTGGAGCTCATGAATTGTCATTTATTTGGGATTTCTTGTTCAATTACCTAGAGCCCAGAGAGAGATGAAGCCATCAAAATATGGATTCTGGACCAAGGACAGAGCACCCACAGTGGAACTTACACAGAAAACAAATTTCCCTTAAATTATTGTGAACAAAAATAGAGCGTGTCTGTTAGTCTGTGCAGAACCTCAGAAGCTAATCTATGAGCACTGACTAGAGGTTGGAGACTTCATACATGTGGATACATGCCTGGGGACATATGGTGTCCCCAGCAGGAATAGGGACTGACCTAAGTACGGTGCACAGATGGGCCAGCAGGGATGAGGTGGAGACCAGTCAGCAGGGCAGATAAAACTCTTCTGCCTGTCTCATGACGGGAGCCTATGTTGTGTCACACCATCATGTCTTGTCCTTACAATAAGCTATGAGATGGCCCTAGACTGAGATCCTTTTCTGTAGCAGTTTAATGTCCCAGCTGCAAATTTGTTAAAACTCCTATTATCTGTCAGGCTCAGTCTTCCCTCACCTTGAGTCTGGGTGTTCTAAGCACATACAGCCAGTAGATGGCAGTGTGGTTCTCAATCTTTTATTCATTGAGCATTTTTCTAATTTAATTTTTTTTAATATTTTTTAATTTAATTTTTTATTAAATTATATAATTTTACAAATTTTCACCTCCTCCCCTCCTCTTATTTCCCTTCCCCTCCCCCTGACCCTCCTCCCCTCCCTCTGCAGTCCAAGGAGCAGTCAGGGTTCCCTGCCCTGTGGGAAGTCCAAGTTCCTCCCCTATCCATCCAGATCTAGGAAGGTGAGGATCCAAACAGACTAGGTTCCCACAAAGCCAGTACATACAGTAGAATCAAAACCCAGTGCCATTGTCCTTGGCTTCTCAGTCAGCCCTCCTCATCAGCCACGTTCAGAGAGTCCGGTTTGATCACATGCTCCATCTGTCCCAGTCCAGTTGGCCTTGGTGAGCTCCCATTAGATCAGTCCCATTGTCTCGGTGAATGGATGCACCCCTCATGGTCCTGACTTCCTTGCTCATGTTCTCCCTCCTTCTGCTCCTCATTTGGACCTTGGGAGCTCAGTCCAGTGCTCCAACGTGGATCTCTGTCTGAACCCAAAGAAAAACATATAGTTATCCTCCGGGATATTGGAAGTAGACAAGATTGCCAGGCAATAATTGAGAGCTTGGGGTGGGGGCAGGATGGGGGTAAGGGGAGATGGGGAGAAAGAAGTGAAAAGGGGGGATGGGGAGAGCTTGGGGGAATGGGACAGTTGGGATGGAGGAAGAGTGGATATGGAATCAGGAAAGTATATTAATTAAGGGAGCCATTTGATTGGACTTTAGAGGGGTTCCCAGGTGTCCAAGGAGATGTCCCCAGCTTGCTCCTTGAGCAGCTGAGGAGAGGGGGCCTGAACTGGCCCATTACTATAGCCACACTGATGATTATCTTGCATATCACCATAGAACCTTCATCTGATGTTGGATGGAGATAGAGACACGTTGGAGCACTGGACTGAGCTCCCAAGGGCCAAATGAGGAGCATTTTTTAAAAATTAAATTTATTCATTTGTTTTACATCTTGACCTCAGTTCCCCAACCTCCTCACGTCTCATTTCTTCCTACCTTATATCTACCCCTCCCATCCTCTCCTCCTGCGTTTTTGTCCAGAAAGGGCAGGTCCTCCATGGATAACAACAAAGCATAACATGTCAAGTTGAGGTAGGACTAAGCTCCTCCTCTTGTATTAAGGCTGGAAAAGGTAACCCAGTATGAGGAATAGGTTCCCAAAGCCAGCCAAAGTGTTAGAGATGGCCCCTGCTATCACTGCTAGGAATCCCACAAGTAGACCAAGCTACACAACTGTTACTTATATGTGAAAGGCCTAGGTCTGTCTAATGTAAGCTCCCTGGCTGTTGGTCTAGATTCTGTGAGCTCCTATGAATCCAGGTTAGTTGTTTCTGTAGATTCCCTTGTGATGTCCTTATTCCCCCTGGCTCATGAAATCCTTCCTCCTTCTCTTCAGCAGGGTCCCCCAAGCTGGATCCAGTGCATGACTGTGGATCTCTAGATCTGTTTCCACCAGTTACTGGATAAAGGCTCTCTGATGACAATGGTGGTAGTTGCCTATCTATGAGTAGAACAGAATGTAGACTTCAGCCTAGAGATTTAGAACTGCCAACATCCTCATTCAACCTTCTCTACACACCTGTAAATGATGTTCTAAAGTAGTCCCTCACAAGCTCAGAATTGAGTATAATAAAAGGTTCTTTATTTAGGGACAGACTCACAGATTACAGTCTTCTGTAAAAGCAGGGAACAGGAACCGAATCCAACAGTCGAGGGAGAGCACACAAGCTTTACTGCTGTATTTATAGTATAAGAGACCATGCCCAAGTGGGCTGGTATCTTAAAAGCTATTGACTGAAGGAGTTCCCACAGAACCTCTCCCTCTTGTCTAAATAAAATGTTTTAAACCTAATACCAAACTATATACAATAAGAACAAATATCAAATATAAAAATTAGAATTACAACCAGCATAAATAATATCCATCAAGAAACATATGCTAAAGGTTGTAATAATTATTCTATTTTAAGGAATCTAAGTCTTCTATTAGAAATGGCTTGGCCAAGTCATGAGAGGAAAGAAACTGCAACTATCACAAGTGATAATTCTCTTTGCTTGTTGGTCCAATCTGGATAATTATCTTTTCCTCTTTAGACATCTAGATGTCCAGGGTCTCTTGACTTTCTGAAGACCAGTATTTTCCTGCAAAGACAAGAGCAGAATCCTGACCCAACTCTATATGATTTCCTTACCTAACCTGTATGGTTGTCACCTCTGTGGATAAGCCATCATTTCTTTTCTCAAGAAATTTATTTTTTCAAACCTAATCTTTATTAATTTTGATGGTATCCATAAATTTCCTTCTCCTGTCAAAACAAGAACAATACCATTTCTGCAATGTAGCACATTTCCTGGCTTCCACTGTGAGGTCAACACATCCTTGAAATACACCAACTGATTTAGTTCAGAAGGATTTTCTATTTTCCAGTGTCTCTCTGCTGCTGTGTGCCTTTCTCATTAGCATTAAGAAAATTCAAGGTCAATAAAGCACTATGTAATCTACTTCTGGGGGTATTTTCCATCCCTTTCTGTTTGTTTAACATATCCTTTATAGTTCAGTTTGATCTTTCTATATCTGCCTGACCTGCAGGAGTGTGTGGTATACTTGTAATATACTTTATATTGTAATAAACAAAAAATTGTTTCATTTTCTTAGAGATATATGTTGGACCATTATCTGTCGTTATTTGTGCAGGTATACCCATGATGGCCATGACTTCTAATAAATGTGTGATTACTGAATCAGCCTTTTCTGAGCTCAAAGCAGTTGCCCATTGAAAATCTGAGTAAGTGTCAATGGTGTGGTGTATATATTTTAATTTTCCAAATGCTGCAAAGTGGAACACATCCATCTATCTGCCAGATTGCATTCCTTTGAGTACCTTTTGAGCTAGTCCCTGCAGGGAGCAGTGTTTGGTTATAGAAAGAGCAAGTAGGACATCTCTTTATAATCTTCTTAGCTTGTTGCCATGTAATAAAAATGTCTTTTTTTTAAACATTTGTTATTGACATGATGTTTCTTTTGAAATTCTGAGGCCTTCAGCGTATTTCCAATTAATAATCGATCAATTTCTGCATTACCTTGTGCTAGTAGACCTGGCAGACCTGTATGGATTGGATGTGTGTTATGTATATGGGACCAAGTCTATTCCTGATTATATTTTGAAGCTGTATGAATAACAAAGTCATTTCTGTATCATCTGGTATAAATTCAGCAGTTTCAATATGCAAGAACAACTCTTTTTTGCATATTGTGAAACAGTACCTATATTCAGAGGTTCTTTAAAATCTCTTAGTACCATAAGAATAGCATATAATTTTGCCTTTTGGTCAGATGAATTTTTCTTAGTTAATCTTGTATCCTGCTACATTACTGAAAGTGTTTATGAGTTGTAGAAGGTCCTTCATAGATTTTTTTGGGTTGTTTGGGTAAACTATCATATCATTAGCAAATAGTAAGAGTTTCATGTCTTCTTTTCCTATTTGTATCCTCTTGATCTCCTTTTGGTGTCTTATTTCTCTAGCTTGGACCTCAAGGACTATATTGAATAAATATGGAGAAAGTGCACAACCTTGTCTTGTTCTTGATTTCACTGCAATTGCTAGGAGTTTCTCCCCATCTAGTTTGATGTTGGTTTGTTGTATATTGCCTTTATTATGTTTAGGTATGTTCCTTGTATCCCTGCTCTCTCCATGGCATTTATCATGAAGGGATGTGTATTTTGTCGAAAGATTTTTCGGCATCTAATGAGATGATCATGTGATTTTTATTTTTCAGTTTGTTTATATGGTGGATTATGGTGACAGACATTTGTATGTTGAACCATCCCTGCATTTCTGGGATGAAGCCAACTTGATCATGGTGGATGATAGTTCTGATGTGTTCTTGGATTAGATTTGACAGTATTTTATTTAGTATTTTTGCATCAATGTTTATGAGTGAGATTGGTCTGTAATTCTCCTTCTTAGTAATGTCTTTCTGTAGTTTGGGTATCAGGGTAATTGTAGCCTCATCAAAAGACTTTGGCGATGTTCCTTCTGTTTCTATTGTGTGGAATAATTTGAGGAGTATTGTTATTAGTTCTTTGAAAGTTTTGTAGAATTCTGAGCTGAAGCCATATGGCACTGGGCTTTTTTTGTTGGGAGACTTTTGATTACTGCTTCATTTCTTCATCGGGTATAGATCTGTTTATTTTGCTTATCTGGTCTTGATTTAATTTTGGTAAGTGATATATATATATATATATATGTGTGTGTGTGTATATGTATATATATATACATATATATATGGATGGATGGAAGGTTGTCCATTTCCTTTAAGTTGTTTTCTATATTTATTTATTTATTATGTATACAATATTCTATCTGTGTGTATACCTGCAGGCCAGAAGAGGGCACCAGATCTCTTAACAAATGGTTGTGATCCACCATGTGGTTGCCGGGAATTGAACTCAGGACCTTTGGAAGAGCAGGCAATGCTCTTAACCACTGAGTCATTTCTCCAGCCCCTCCTTTAAGGTTTTTAATTTTGTGGAGTACAGGTTTTCTTTTTTTTTTTTTTTTTTTTTTTTTTGGTTTTTCGAGACAGGGTTTCTCTGTGGCTTTGGAGCCTGTCCTGGAACTAGCTCTTGTAGACCAGGCTGGTCTCAAACTCACAGAGATCCGCCTGCCTCTGCCTCCCGAGTGCTGGGATTAAAGGCGTGCGCCACCACCGCCCGGCTGAGTACAGGTTTTCAAAATATGACCTGATGATTCTCTGTATTTCTTTTTTTTTAATCATTCTTCTTTTTAGATTTATTTTTTTATTACATATACAGTGTTCTGCTTGCATGTATACTTGCAGGCCAGAAGAGGGCACTAGATCTCATTAAAGATGGTTGTGAGCCACCATGTGGTTGCTGGGAATTGAACTCAGGACCCCTGGAAGAGCAGTCAGTGCTCTTAACCTCAGAGCCATCTCTCTAACCCTTCTCTGTATTTCTCTGTGTCTATTGTTATGTCCCCCTTTTCATTTCTGATTTTGTTAGTTTTGATATCCTCTCAATGCCTTTTGATTAGTTTGAATAAAGATTTGTCTATTTTGTTGATTTTTTCTCAAAGAACCAACTCTTTATTTCATTGATTCTTTGTATTGTTTTCTTTGTTTCTATTTTGTTGATTTCAGGTCTCAATTTGATTATTTCCTGCTGTCTAGTTCTCTTGGGTGAGTTTGCTTCTTTTTGTTCTAAAGTTTTCAAATGTTCTGTTTATTCAGTAGTGTGGGATTTTTGCAGCTTCTTTATGTAGGCATTTAGTTCTATGAACTTTCCTCTTAACACTGCTTTCATTGTCTCCCATAAATTTGGGTATGTTGTGTGGTCATTTTCATTGAATTTTAGGAAGTCTTTAATCTCTTCCTTTATTTTTTTCTTGACTCATTGATGATTCAGGTGAGCATTGTTTAATTTCCATGTGTTTGTAGGCTTTCTGGAATTAGTATTGCTGTTGACTTCTAGTTTTAAACCATGGTGATCTGATAAGATACATGGGGTTATTCCATTTTTTTATTTATTGAGGTTTGCTTTGTTACTGAGTATGTGGTCAATTTTTGAGAAGGTTCCATGAGGTGCTGAGAAGAAGGTATATTCTTTTCTGTTTGGATGAAATATCCTATAGATGTCTGTTAAGTCCATTTGAGTCATAACATCTGTTAGTTCCCTTATTTCTCTGTTCATTTTTTTCCTGATTAACCTGTCCAGTGGTGAGAGTGGAGTGTTGAAGTCTCCCACTATTAGTGTGTGGGGTTTAATGTATGGTTTAAGCTTTAGAGTGTTTCTTTGATATATGAGGGTGCCCTTGTATTTGGAGCATAGATGTTCAGTATTGAGCTTTTCTCTTGATGGATTTTTCCTGTGACTGATATGAAATGTCCTTCTTTGTCTCTTTTGATTGATTTTAGTTTGATGTCTATTTTGTTAGATATTACAATAGCTACACCTGCTTGCTTCTTAGGTCCATTTGATGGAATATTTTTTCCCAACCCTTTACTCTGAGACAATGTCTATCTTTGAAGTTGAGATGTGTTTCCTGTATGCATAAGAAGGATGGATTCTGTTTTCATATCCAGTCTGTTAGCCTGTGTCTTTTTTTTTTTTTTTTGGTTTTTTCGAGACAGGGTTTCTCTGCAGCTTTTTTTTTTTTTTTTTTTAGAGCCTGCCCTGGAACTAGCTCTTGTAGACCAGGCCGGCCTCGATCCACCTGCCTCTGCCTCCCAAGTGCTGGGATTAAAGGCGTGCGCCACCACCACCCGGCTAGCCTGTGTCTTTTTATAGGTGAATTGAGTCCAATTATATTAAGGGATATTAATGACCAGTGATTGCTATCTCCTGTTAATTTAGTTTTCATTGTTGGTGATGTTAATTTGTGCGTTTTCCCCTTCTTTGGGATTTGCTGCTATGAGACCATCAGTTGTCTGTGTTTTTGTTGATGTAGCCAACTTACTCAGTGGTTGTTCCCTTGTACCTGTCCCTGTAGACTTTGCTGTCTCTGGTCTGCTCTGGCTCTGGTCACTGGCTCAGTCCTGATCTGATAATGTCCCTGGACTGGATCCCCTCCCTCTCCTGTTGAGCTTGATTTCTCAGGTCCACTCAGGCTTAGGTAGCTGGTTCAGTTCCACTCCTGTGGAATTTGTTGCCTCAGGGCTGCTCCAGCCCAAGGTGGAGTTCATTGCCTCAGGTCTACTTTGGCCTGGGTTACTGGCTTTGACCTGTTTCTGTAAATCCTGGTCTGGATCCACTCCTGCAGAGGTGCCTGGCTTGGAGTTGGTCCTGCAAAGGTCTCTGGCTCCACTCCACTCCTTCAGAGTTCCCAGGTTTGTGTGAGCCCAGATCCATGAGGACCTGGCTCGGGCTTACTCCCTCAGAGGTCCCAGACCCACACTTGGACCTGCAGAGGTTTCTGGTTCCTGCCTATATTCCCTTTGATGTCCCAGACCAATGCTTTCCATCAGCATATAGAGCGTATGAGAGCATGCCCAGCTGAATGGGTAACTTAAAGGCTACTGGCTGTAGGAATTCCAACAGCAACTAGATAATTACAGCTTTACAATTTTCCTTGTCACAAAAGAAATTTAAAGTTTATAAAGGTTGAGAAATATAAAACCTTAAGTTTTCTTTCTAAGAAAAAATGTTTTAAGGTATGAAAGAATATATTTAGACTGGTAATACAAGACTTCATGATAGGAAGTGATTTAGGTATAAAAGTTTGGACTCATCAAGATAGGATAGATAATAGAATACCTTCTCCAAGTTGCCAAATACAAATAGACTGGACATTGGGAATGTAAATCTTACCTGATAATGGTTTTTATTGTATATAGTTTATTGATGTTAGAGAAAGAGAATTTTATTGGATTTCTAAAAGGGGGAAATGTTGGAATAATCTTTCTATACACTGTGTGAAGATGAATCTCTCTCCTTCCTCAATGATTGGTTTAATGAAGATCTAATAGTCAATAGCTAGACAGAAGAGATTAGGCAGGACTTCTGGGCAGAGATAGGAACTCTGAGAGAGAATTGGAGGAACAGGAGATTCTCCAGTCAGACATGGAAGAAGTCAGACTTAGGGTATTGAGGAAAGGCAACAAGCTATGTGGCAGATTTAGATTAATACAAATGGTCCGATTTAAGTGTTAATTGCTAGTAGGGAGCAAGCCTAAGCTACGGTCAAGCTTTCACAATTAATAAAAAGTCTCTGTGTTATTATATGGGAGCTGGCAGCCCACAGAACAGTCTGTTACATGCTCTCCTCACCCCTGATTTCTTGCAACTCATGCACGTCCCAGGTGAGCAGAGGGGTTTGCTGTATTTCATTGTTGGCAGCTTTCTCTATTGCCCTGTCTATCTGTGTCTCCCCTGGGGAGTCCCACCCATTGTTCAAATTCTGATCATGGCATCTAGCTAGTAGAGGAAGTTCCCTATTCATCTAGCTGTACCACACATGCAATGACTTGGTCTTATCAAAAACTGACATCCTCTTTCTCAAAATATGCAAGTTTGAGGAGTTGTCAAAGAAGTGAATGATTTAAAGGAAATTCAAGCTGAGCTTCTAGTTCTTGCAGGGTGTTAGTTTCTGTCACCGCCAAGGACAGGAGAGGAGACAGGATCATGTGGCTGCTCCCTGCTCTGCTCCTCTTCGTCTCAGGTAAGTAGCTGGGGCTTTAAGACATCGCAGTGTCAGGGTGGGGAAGGACACAAACTGTCTACCCTGAGTTGTGGAAAACAGGAAGGGCTGATTCATTCACCAAACGTTTACTCCCTAAATAAAGGCAAGTCTTCGGCATCTGATGGATCCTATGGGTGCTGCAGGAGAAGCCAAAACAAAACCAAATTTTCAAAACTCTACCACAATGTTTTTCTCAGCCCCGGCTGCTCCACAAAAGTGGATGAGAGAATGGATAAACAAATTCTTTAAAAATATGTTTAGTTTTATATTTAGCACTTTGAGATAGGATCTCATGCAAACTAGGATGACCCTAAAGTTGTGATTGTCTGACCTCCACCCTCTGAGAGTTGGGATTTCTAGATCCACCTCCATTTCCAGTTACATTCTGATTTTTAATTGACACAATTAAACATACTTATTGGGGCTTGGAGTGATAGTGTACACCTTAATGTCCACACTCAGAAGCAGAGGTAGGCGGACCTCTTTGAGTTCAAGGACAGTCTGGTCTTCATAGGGAGACTTGTCTCAAAAAGCAAAAAGAAACTGATAGGGTGCAATGTACTGATATTTCGTTAATAAATTAAGCTTTCCTGAAGTTCAGAGAGTAAAACAGACCCAGTGGTCAGCCTTTGAGACCAGGCAGTGGTGACACACACCTTTAATCCCAGTAGCCACACTAGTTTGCCATAGAAACTGGGCTGTAGTGGTGTATGCCTTTAATCCCAGCCCTACAGAGGACTATAAAACCAAAGGAGACAACTCTCACTTAGTCAGTCTCATCCCGAGGATTCCTGGAGGCAGGAACACTGTTTTGGATTGAGGTAGAGGTAATTGCCAGTGGCTGGCTGGTTGGTTTTTTTTTGTTTGTTTGTTTGTTTGTTTGTTTGTTTGTTTGTTTCGAGACAGGGTTTCTCTGCAGCTTTAAAGCCTGTCCTGGAGCTAGCTCTTGTAGACCAGGCTGGTCTCGAACTCACAGAGATCCGCCTGCCTCTGCCTCCCGAGTGCTGGGATTAAAGGCGTGCGCTACCACCGCCCGGCTGGCTGTTTTGTTTTTATGACCTGCAGGCAAGATTTATTTATAAAAATACAACTAAGATATCACTGCAGTACCATGTGGCATTTGCACGTGTGTGTACAGGATGTGGCAGTCAGGTCATGGTAGCTGGCCTCTGTCACAAGCATTTGTCACTTCTTTGTACTAGAAGCATTTGTTTTCTTCCCTAGTCTATATTCCGTTCACTACTTCTTTGAAGTCAGCTTTTGCTCTTTTTGGAAAAAAAAAAGTGTCTGTGAGGTGAATACATGTGTGTATGTGTGTGCTCAGGTACATACGTGTGGGTACACATATATGTATGTGTGGAAACCAGAGATGAGTATTGGGTACATTTATCGCTCTCAAACTTATTTGTTGAGACGGGGTTTCCCTCTGAATCTGGAGCTCACCGAGTCAGTCTACGTGGCCAGTGATCCCCAGGGATCTTCCTGTCGCTAACTCCCCAGCTCTTATGGCTACAGACACATCTCACATCATCTGGACTTGCCCCTGTGTTCTGGAGATCCAAACTCAGGTCTCCTGCTTATGCAACAAACACTTCGCTGACCTGTCCCTCTCCCCATGTCCCTAGCCCCAGAGAATAACGTTCTAGCTTCCACATGTAAATAAAACCGTGTGGTAGCCTCTTTCTGTGTCTGATTTATTTCACTTCCTCCAATTCTATCTGTGGGCTGCAAATGACGGAATTCAATCCTTCTACAGTGCTATTCCACTGCTGCCGCGCACCGCGGCCCCGTCTGCGCTCTATGCGCTAGAACCCAGTTCGCGAGCTTTGGGCAAAGGGCTGGAGGTTGAGAATACACACGCAGAGACAGACCGACACACAGACTTTCCAACACTGGTACCAAAAAGCCCCTCTTTAATAGCACCATGGAGGCTTAAATACCCTGCAGTCAATGGCCAGCAGGTGAAAATCCTATCCTCTGATCCTCTAGGTAAAGCACAGCTTTTAGTAACTTCAATTAGAAGGCTCTAGACAGGGAAGAGCAGCTGAAGGCCAGGACTTAATTAGTCCCAACACACTGCATTTCTATAGCACACTTTCCTAGCCATCCGTCCACATCTAGGCCGATGCTGTGCCATGGCTACTGTGAACACTGCTGCAGGAAGCACAAGGCAGGATGTCTCTTCAGCACGCTCACTTCGCCCTCTGGGCTGTGTGCTTGTTTTCTATTGCTCTGATAGAAACAGACCATGGTGAAGAAAGGCTGGGGAGGAGAAGGTTTGATTGGCTTACATGTCCAGATCACCGTCCATCAAGGAGGGAAGCCAGAGCAGGCGCTCAAGCAGGGCAGGGACCTGGAGGCAGGAACTGAGGCAGAGACCCTGGAGCAGTGCTGCTTCCTGGCTTATGCCCCATGGCTTGTTCAGCCTGCTCTCTTATACTACAGGGGTGACGTCACCCACAGTAGGCTAGACCTTCTCATATCAAAAAAAAATGTCCCCAAGACTTTTGTACAGGCCAACCTGATGGATGCATTTTTCAACAGATGTCCTTTCTTTCTGCATGCCCCCAAGTGGTGTCAAGTTGATAAAGGTAACCAGCACAGGCTATCCACCCCCCTATTCCTCCCCACCCCCTCCAGAGCAGTTACTGTGTAGTGTGGCAGTCCAGTGCTTTTCTGAGGACTTCCATACTGTTTCCCACAGGTCTCTCACTTACATCACAATGCACAGCGTGTGAGACTCCCTGTCCCACATACACTTCTACGGTTGTTATATCTTGTCCTTTTGGTAATAGCCGTAATGACTGGGGACGCGGATGACAGCTCCCTGTGATTCTGATTTGCATCTACATCTCTGACAATTCAGGAAATGGAGCATTTATCCATGTACTATTGATTGCTTGTATCTCCTTTGAGAACTCTGTGCTCGGTTCATCTGCTCATGGTGTGTGAGCATGTGTGCATGCACACCTTTAATTTGTTACTTCATTTTATTTTTGACACAGGGTCTCACTATGTACCTCTGGCTGGCCTGCAACTCTACGGAAAGCAGGCTAATCTTGAACACACAGAGATATGCCTGCTCTGCCTCCCAAGCGCTGGAATTGAAGCATGTACTATCATGCCCTACTCCCACCTTTATTTTTTGAGACAGGGTTCCTCACTGAAACTGAAACTGGCTTGGATGGCCAAAGAGTTCCCAGGATCCCTTGTGTCTACTGTCCACCTCTGTGTTGGGCTGCGGGGACACCCGCACTCCTGACTGTACACGGATGCTGGGGACAGAGACTCAGGTTCAGCACTCCTGACTTTGTACACGGATGCTGGGGACAGAGACACAGGTTCAGCACTCCTGACTTTGTACACGGATGCTGGGGACAGAGAGAGACTCAGGTTCTTCATGTTTAGGTTTGCACAGCAGGTGTTACACGGACTAAGCCATCTCCACAGCCCTCAGTAGATGATTTTCAGTTGGATTATGATTGCTGCTGGAGTCTTTGAGTTGAATTCTTGCCCATATAATCTGGAAATTGACCTTCTCTCATTTGCACCATCTGAAACGATGTTCTCCCCCGCTGGAGGCTGTCTCTACACTCTTACTTGAGTCCTTTTGGTTTGAATTAATTACATTTAGCAAGTTTTGTTTTCTTACCTCTGACATTAGGAACATACTTTTGTTGTTGAAGCCAACCAATACTCTGAAGCTCTTTTTTATTATTTTAAAGCAGGTTTTTGTTGTTGGTTGATTTTCTGCACGCTATGTAAGTTCCCCACCTACTGAGTGGCCTCCGCAGCCCTTCCTTAAGAGGACTTTGGGTCAGATTTGCATGGATCTGAAGGACAGCGCAGGGTCCGTGTGCTGTGGGCTCTGTACCGCACGGAGATCAGACTAATTGTTGTCATTTAGGTCAACTTTCAAGGCATTCATCCAGGGTGGTCCCCTGCAGAACCCCTAGAGACTGCTGGACTACCTGAGGTGGCCTCTGCATGGCCATAGGATGTGGTTCTTCAGATGGACCTCCTGAGGGTCATGGGTACTGAAATGAAGGCAGGATCATGTCCTGTGGACAAAGTCTTCTGATACTTCCTCTGCTCCAGGGAAACACAAAGATGGTTGCAAAAAAGATTCTTTGAGATGTACTTTTATTGGCCATTGGGGCATGAAGAAGGGTGGATGGCAGGAAGCCATGATTGCTCTGTGTCACCGTTTTAACTTCTGAGACCTGTACCTGGACTCATCTGTATCAGGCTTTTCTTTGGGGCTACCAACCATTTCCCAAATCATGACACACACACTTACGATTAGTTTTGAATGTTTGGCCTTAGCTTCTGCACATTTCTGGCTAGATCTTTTAACTTAAATTAACCTGCCTTTCTATCTCCCTTTCGCCTTGGGGCATTTTACCTTTTCTCACTTTCTTGCTGTCTATATGCCTGGCTGGCTGATGGCTGCCTGGCTTCTGGCCCCAGTCAAGTCCTGGTTCTCTCCTCCTTCTTGCTTTCTTCTTCCTGACCCTAGATTTCTTCTCCTATTTATTCTCCCTCCCTGCAGCTCCACCTATCTCTTCTCTGACTTGGTATTGGCCATTCTGCTCTTTATTAGACCAATTAGGTGCCTTAGGCTGGCAAGGGAAACAAAGGCAACTCATCTTTACATCATGAAACACACATCCGGATCTCATTAAGCAAATGCAGCAGAAGCAAGTGTAACCCTTTATACAATTACACAGTATACACAAATGAAACACATCTTTGTCTAGTGAAAATAATATTCTACAACACTCATCAGCCATTTTTTGAGGCTTTGACAAACAGAATGACAGTGCCTAGTCTTGGAAATGGGGTAGCTCTTCACTGATGGTTATGAATTCTTGGTTGACTCAGGGCACTGTGCCCTGCCCTTCGAGTGGGAGATCAGTGGTCTACAGGCTTGTATTTTCCAGACTGCTCCATTGCTCAGGATGCAATCACAGGTCCAAACATGGTGAGCGGTCAGGAGCAGGGCTCCTTGACTGTGCAGTGCCGTTACTGCTCCTCCTGGAAGAATTACAAGAAGTTCTGGTGCCGAGGAGCTGGTTGGAAAACATGTGAGATTCTGGTTAAAACGGGTATGGAGCAGTTGGTGAAGAAGAACCGTGTGTCCATCAGGGACGGCCAGACAGACTTCATCATGACAGTGACCACGGAAGAGCTGAGGATAAGCGATGCTGACATTTACTGGTGTGCAATTGAGAGATTTGCATCGTATCCGAAATTTAAAGTTAATGTGAACATTGACCCAGGTAAGAAAACATTCCAGAACATCCTAGGTAGGGTGAGGATTCAGGAACCGTGAACTCATGACTATGAAAGTCTTAACGGACAATATAAACACAGTCTACTCTGTTGGTCCTATCTTCTACTGAGATAGAAAGTGAGGTGGGGAGGACTTGATTTCCTGCCCCCGTGTGTGTCTTGCGTATTCTCACTTGCACAGATCTGAGAAACAAAATCAGAGCCTCATGTTGCTAGCCAAGCATTCTACTACTGAGTTAAACTCCCATCCTGAGATCCCCCTCCCCCCGCAACTGCATACCATTAAGATAAAATAAACGAAGCCACAGAAGCTCTATTTTTGGGCAACATAGAGTAATAAGGATCAGATTTATTTCTGTTTACACAACTACAACCAAGAAAATAGAAAAAAATGGCTGTGGAGAGATTGATCAGGATTTAAGACCACTGACTGCTTCTCCAGAGGACTGGGTCTGGTTCCCAGCACCTACATGGCAGCTTAGAACCATCTTCAACTCCAGTTCCAGGGGATCTGATGGCCTCTTGTGGCCTCCATGGTCACCGTATGCACATGGTGCACATAGATACTGGCAAGCAAACACCCGTAGACATATAAATACATATTTTTTTAAAAAAAATAGACAAAATACGTAAAGCTGAAGTTTTCTGTACATTGCCTGCCAGACAGTAATGAGCGAGCCCCGAGGAAGCGAGTGTTGAAGGGGGAGCTGCTGCTCTGCCTGTCCATCGGTTTTCTTTAGGAAGGAATTAGTGTAAAGCTTTGGGTGGTGACAGCAGAGCAACCTCCTCGATTCCTAGTGGAAAAGCTTTAGGCCATGCCCAGAGCTAGACTCCTCAGGAGGAGTGAACCATGTTTCGTTTGTATCTTTAGCCCCAGAAATTTCAACTGAAATAACGACAGTCATGGTACCAGTTGTGACAACCACACCATCAACCTGGGAGAACAGGAGCAACCATGGGCAGAGTCAAACCAGCACCGTCACCTGGTAAGCAGGCGGGCAGTGCTCTCCCACTGGGCTGTCCCTGTGGCCTCTCCCCTGGAAGGGCCTCCAGATAAAACACAAGATGCCCAGGACACCTAGGATTCAGGAAAACCTATGTATATCCCAAGCAGTACACGGCGCTATCTGTGTATATCCCAAGCAGTACATGGCACTGTGTATATCACAAGCAGTTCACGTCGCTATCTGTGTATATCCCAAGCAGCACATGGCACTATCTGTGTATATCCCAAGCAGTACATGGCACTATCATGCATTTGAAAACGTCACTTATCTGAATACCAAATTGGCCTGGCCATCTTGTAATTTAATTTGCTAAACCCAGTAACCATCTTGTAGAGACACTGAGACTGGTGTATTCTCATGAGCTCCCCAACCTTTTTACCTTTTAGTTTACCAAGACTTCCCTTCTAAGCCTCAGCTACAGGAAGGCAGCATCTTCATCTGAGTGGTAGAGGAAACTCTGGGTGGTCCTAGGTGTCTCCCCATGTGTTCCCCACAGAGCAGGACAGAGGGCCACAGTTGAGTCTCCTCTGAGTTAGAAGAGATTCCTTTCTAATCACCTCTGTCTGCAGCTCATTAAATAAATCCCATTGTTCCAATGCAAACTCTGCCAAGAGCAAGTGTTGGGGGTCCATGAAGCACAGAGGAGGAGCATGGGAAACTGAGGACCGTGCTGGGACAGCGTGATGCTCGTCACTCCTGAAGGTGTCCATAGCAACACCCAGCGCCATACAGCTACCTCGGCATAATTCCATCCCAGCCTGGTGGGGTCAAGTCTCCAGGTCAATGACACAGCTAAACCACAAGCCTCCACTTCCCCCTAAAGACAAGGCAGAGGTCACCTCACTAGCCCTCGCTGAGAACTGTCCCTCAGGTCTTATCTGGTCCTCTGTTTTATCTGTCTACTAAATCATAAGTTAGACAAACATGTCTCAACGAATTTCTGCCTTATATGACTACTTTTTAAATTTTCTTGCCCTCCCAGTGCTTTGGAAGTGTTTCTGTTCATTTCTTTTGCAAGTGGATAGAGGCTAATTATCAGGAGCCTCTGAGTTCCAGCGTCTGCACCCACTCAGTGTTCAGAACAGGATGCCCACAGCAAGCAAAAACTGGCTTAAAAGGTTTCTGAGGATGAACAAATTCACTCAAACGCGTTTCTTCTTCAAGTCTCTTTATTCTTCCAAAATGCATCCCCACTCACAAGGCTTTCAGTTTCTATGCGTACATGGATAGAATCAGCAGTTCCATAGGCAATAGCAATGATACCAAACATGCACTTCACAGAGCCACAAAAACCAGTAAATCGGACAAAGTAGTAACCTGTTAGCTTACTACTGTCTCAGAGGATGCATGGTTGTGAAGATCCCTGGCAGATAACAGGAGGATTAATTAAGGATGGGGCTTTAAATCAGTACAGAATTCTAAGAAAGAGAAAAGGGGGCTTTTGTGTACTAACTCCCTTTCTTACGTGGGACTAGTTAAGCTAGGAGTTTGTGAAAAGTGGAGA
Source organism: Arvicola amphibius (assembly GCF_903992535.2). Taxonomy (NCBI): domain Eukaryota; kingdom Metazoa; phylum Chordata; class Mammalia; order Rodentia; family Cricetidae; genus Arvicola; species Arvicola amphibius. Next base: position 6,890,439 of record NC_052050.1, read on the forward strand.
AAAAGAGGGAAGAAAAAGGCAGCAGTGGTATTGCACTTTCTGAGCACTTCTGCTTCCTACCTCAGAGACTGGGAGGGATACAGCACTTTGGTAACCATGGCAACCGCATCAGGGGAGGAAAGTTATGCTGCTGGGGAAGGCCCTCCAGTCACCAGTACAGAAGGAAGTAGTGCTCATCATACACTGCTGGGATATCATACACTGCTGGGATATCATACACTGCTGGGATATTTCGGGATGAAGCCCACTATGGAAAGGGGGAACGCTATGGCTAAAGAAGGATTTTACAGAAATGACAGTGGCTATTCAAAAGACAAGCATTCCCAAAGCTCTGCAGATAATGGTCACTCACTGGATTATTCTCCTGTGAGTTTATTCGAGAGATCTGCCGGCTGTGTTTTCACTGTGGACTACTGTGGACTTGTACCAGTTAGTCAAGGAGAGACAGAGAGTACGAGGCTCCAGAAATGTAGAGTCCAAGAGAGTGTGGAGCATGCACAGAGAGCTGTCCTGGGGGACATGTCAGGATATATGATGCATGGTGTGCCAAGTGGCAGCTCTTCCAGGACATGTTTGTGCTAACCTGAGATTCACAGAGGACCTGCAGCTGTTGATACTTTCCATGAGCTGAGGATGGCCTGATGCTGGGCCAAAGGAGAAACCAAGGATGGTCCAAGAAAGGAGATGGACGCCTGGGTGGGGATGAGGATGACAGAGAAGTGGGGAAGAAGGGATCAATACTCTTCAGTTCCTCACAGAGCCATGGGGTATAATAAAGGAACCCCAAAAGAACCCCACAACACGAGTATCAATTCATGTGACAGAGCAGAAGCATCTGGCAGTCATTTCTAGACGTAGTATGCCCCAAGCCTCCTAAGTGTGTATCAGGTACCACACAGTGATGATGCTGGGCAGGGCCATCCGGGTGAAGAATGTAGCAGAAGCCAAGGTCAAAAGGTCAGGGAGCAGGGATGCCTTTAGCCTGTCTGGAATGAAGACTAGATGATGAGGACTTCTGGGAGACCAGGCAGAGAGGACAGTAGTCAAAGGGGAATTGAGGGACACCAGGCAAAGCTTCCCAGGGCAGGAGGTTAGCCTGCAGGCAGCATGAGCAGCCATGCATTTGCAGGGAGCCCATCCTAGTAGCACCCCAGGCTTGTCCTTATCTGGCCATTGAAGGATGAGGTAGGAACACAAGGAAGACTGAGACATCTGTACCAAGTGACTTCTTACTTTCTGTCTCCTTCGTTTCCTGCAGGTCCCTGCTAAGCAGCATCTACTTCAACCTCCTGGCCTTTCTGGAGCTGCCCGTGTTCCTGAGCATGCTCAGTGCTGTCATCTGGGTGAACAGACCTCAGAGGTGCTCTGGGGAAGGTGAAGTCGGCCTGGGGAAGGTCCAGAGTTTTGACGCCGCGTACAGAGGGGAAAACTTCCATGCAGAAAGAAAATAATCTCTCTCTCCCTGCTGTGTGTGTGTGTGTGTGTGTGTGCGCGCGCGCGCGCGTGCACATGTATACATATGTGTATGTAGGGAACAAATTCTGGAGTCATTCCACTGTTGTCTGAGACATGATTTCTCATGGGCCTGGACCTTTCTTTGCCAAGTAGACCAGGATAGCTGGTGGGGAATTTCAGGGACCCATGTGTCTCCACCTCTTAACTTGCCATTGTAAGAACACACAACCGCCTCAGCTTTAACACACACACACACACACACACACACATCATAGGTTATTTTGATGACACTCATGTCCTTGTAAGGAAGCCAAGTGTCTTACAACTGAACCATCTCCCAGTGTAGAAGAAAAAATTTCTCCGAAGGAATGGCTGTGGTCTGCAGTACATGTGACTGGAATACCGTGGGCTCAGCCTCAGATTGCTCCCCCAACTATAGCAGGGACAGCTGAGGTTCTGGAACCCCTCAGGTTCTCCCACCCTCGGAATGTCCTACAGTTCCTTCCTGGGCCTTTCTGTCTCTGACGGCTTCTGGAGAAGTAAAAAATACAAGAAAAAGTCATGTTTCTTCTCAGGGCCTCAGTTCCTTGGGAAACACGTCTTCCCAAGCCTGTGGGCCACCAGCCAGATTTGACCAAATATCTGGAAAATGTGGCCTCAGAAAGTGGCATAAACATTTATCACTGTCATAATGGGTATCTGTGGCTTACAGACAGAACACACCATGTTTACTTTCAGTCAACACACCCGAGAGACTCATTTCATTGCTTTCCAAACACAGATGAAGCAATTGACTAGTCTCTGTGCCACGTGTTCCCAGGGGTTCCCACAGTGTGACTCAGTGTTGGTCCCTGAAGTCTAGATTCTTGGTCCAGTGAGACCAAATGGGATGTGTTGCATAATATTATTTTAACTATGCAAAGCTGTGTTACAATTGTTTACATTGCAGAATATTATTTTGATTGTGTAAAGTTGTATTACATTTCTTTCTGCTGCCTTTGTTAATGATGAAAAGATGTGTTACTTTTGTTTTGCTGTATTTCTTTAATTATGTAAAGATGTGTTGCTGTTTTACCTTGCCCACCCAACGCACCTGATTGGTCTAATAAAAAGCTGACTGGCCAATAGCTAGTCAGGAGAAGGATAGGTGGGGCAGGCAGACAGAGAGAATAAGTAGACTAGAGAAAAGAGAGAAACAAAGAGAATGAGGGAGAAATAGAGGGACACACCCAGGCCCAGAAGTCAGGTGGTCACCAAGCAGCCAGGCATAGAGACAGCAGGAAAGTAAGATATGTAGAAAGAAAAAAAGGTAAAAGCCCCGGGCAAAAATGTAGATGAAGAAAAACAGGATAATTTAAGTTATAATAACTAGCCAGAAATGAGCCTAAGCTAAGATTGACCACTCATAACTAATAATAAGTCTTATGTCATGATTTGGGAGCTGGTTGTGGGTCCAAAAGGAAAAGTCTGTCCCAGGGGAATTAGGACTTACAGGAAGAGAAATAACAGCCACGAGCCATGTGCCAGGATGTAGATTAATAAAAATCGATTAATCTAAGTTTAAGAACTAGTTAGAAACAAGCCTAAGCTATAGTCTAAGTTTTTATACTTAATAAGTCTCTGTGTCATTTTTGGGAGCTGGCTCGTAGGACAGAGAAAGATGGCTACGCCATTGACCATTGTAGGGCCGGTCTCTTCACCAGGTCATTGTTATCCTCCTTGTCCTTCAGAAGAATCTATTCAGTGTCTAAATAACAGACACCACCCAAATATGAGCTTGAAGATGAGAAAGACCTGGTTAAACTCCACGGAGGTGGCTGAAAGGGTCAAGGGCGAATGCTCAGGTGGAAAACAGCTGCTCCCAGCTCACCAGCCTCAGCTGTGCTGAGTTATGCACCAACAACATAGACTCTTCTCATCTTGTTGGGGTCTGACACCCACAGCCCAAAGTCACATGAGCACTTTGTGTGGGAAGAGACGCCATGTTAGCATCTTCTCCTAGCTGGCGTGTGTTGGACCTCTAGCGAGGCTGCCTTTGTTGAGACAAAGCTTTTCATTTGTTTCAGTGGAATATTAGACAGGAAGTGGCCCTGTACCATCTATGCTCAGACAAGCAATTCTAATTAAACTCATTTGGATACTGTGCATGTGTGCATACGTGCGTACACACACAGAGAGATGTCATGTAAACAGGAGAGGAGCCCATATTAGAAAGAAGAGTACTGGGTGGTGGTGGTACACGCCTTTAATCCCAGCACCTGGGAGGCAGAGGAAGTTTGAGGCCAACATGGTCTACAGACCGTGTTCCAGGACAGTCAGCTCTATACAGAGAGAGCCTGTCTCCAAAAAAAAAAAAAATGAAGGAAAGAAGGAAGGAAGGAAGGAAGGAAGGAAGGAAGGAAGGAAGGAAGGAAGAGAGGAAGAGAGGAAGAGAGGAAGAGAGGAAGAGAGGAAGAGAATAAGAAAGGAAGGAAGAGATAAAGTAAGGAAGGGGTAAGGGAGGGAGAGAAGATTAAGGGAGGAAGGAAGAAGTCACATTGTGGTGGCCCACTCCTTTAATCCCATCCCTCAGGAGGCAGAGGCAGGGGGTTCTCTGTGAGTTTAAAGCCAGCCTGGTCTACAGGGTGAGTCCTATGACATCCAGGCATACACAGAGAAACCCTGCCTTAAAAAAAAAAACAAAAGTAAAGAAAGAAAGAACCAAAATCTACTGGGGAGATTGTCTGAGCTCTCCGCCATTTGCTCATGCTACGAAGATAGATCTTTTCTCCAGTCTTCTGGGATGGATGTCCCTGAGCAGAAAGGTGAGGTGAACACTCTCCCATCTCCCTCAGGCACCCTGATCTGGCACAGATCATGAAGAAACCACACAATCCACTGATGCATCTCCTTTGCCTCCCACACCAGTGGCAACTAGAAGCAACTTGACCCATGCTACAGATATAACGGTAGCTAAGGCCCATGATCCCAAGACTAGCTGCTCCTTGGAGAGGCCTAGGTCACAATGGAAGACCCTGGAAGACACAGGGAGAATGGCACAGGTCCAGAGATGCCCTGCTAGGCACTTTGCATGTGCCTGTAGCTGTGGAGTTGCAGTGATGAGCACATGATGTGTCTACACACACTTCCTCTTCTAGTATCCACAGGGTCTTCCTCTTCTCAGTTAGACTTTTTGTTCCTCACTACAGGGTAGAGCTTGGCAAGAAGTAAGAGAATTCCTGTCCTTTGTCTTCTCTGTTTCCTCTTTTCTCCATAGCAACTCCATGTGTTTCAGTGGCTCTGTTTGTTCATGTGGCTAGACGGGTATAGTAAGGGTGAATCAGCCCCTGCCCTGGGTAACAAAAAACAGGCTAGAACAGATAAGATGGATGGATGGATGGATGACCAGACAGATACACAGACAGACAGACAGGCATATCTTCTTATCTTACCACTTGCTCTCGCCATCACCTTTCTACCCTCCCTGAATCTTCAGTAAGGACCATAGCATATGCACGTAGATGATGTCAACACTTGAGAATTCACAAGACAGGAAGACAGCAGAAGCCTGGAACTCTGGCTGTGTGAGTATGCACCTTTGTGGTACACAAAAATAAGAAACTCGTTTCTGCAGTCTCTGAAGACTGCTGGAAAATGTATAGTTTTATTTACTCTAGCTATTATGAGCGAGGCATTAAGTAAGAACACACCAAGGGTGAGCCCTGATTTTAGGAGACTCACGGGTTAGTGGACACAAACACCCTGCTTCCAGAGTTGTTCTGCCACTCACTCTGGGGAGAGGGGAACAGTTGCATCAAGACACCAGATTCCTCAAATCTCCTTCTCAGAGCATCAGGATAGCACCCTGCTTTGCCTCGTTCCAAGATCCTGATTTCTGGTGTCTCCTTCCATGCAGCAGTGTCTAAGCATGGAGATGGTCCAGCCTGAGTGCTTGGGTTCTTTCCTGCCTCATCAGATTCCAAACTGAGCAACAGCCAGCAGCAGCCAGAGGCTGGAGGTCACTCTGTAGTATTAGCCTAGCCTTGACGTTCATGACCTCATTCTTTATATTCTATTTCCTCCCAGACGTTCTGACCGGGTCAACACCCTCATTTTAGAATCGAGGAATGGAAAAGAACCTAGTAGGGTGATTCTGACCTTGGGAGAAAAAGGCAGAAAGAGCTCTCCAACTTTGAAACCAGACAGACTACAGCAGCTGGTTTCAGGTCAGCCAGGGATACACAGCTAGACCCTGTCTCAAGAAGAGCACAAAGAAGATGACACAGAAGATGAGTGGGAAGGAAGAGGAGGAGGATGAGGAGGAGGAGGAAACAAAACAATTTTTCTTTCTGCCATTCTTCTTTGTTTTACCAAATCTCCATGGCTCCATCTTCCTGTCCAAACCAACTCTTTCACACAAATTTGCTGATTTACTGCTTTCTAAAAGTTAACTTCCTTGTTTCTGCACTCTGTACAAAAGATTCCTCCTCTGACCAGTACTTTCCACTCAGTAACATTTATAAATACTTCAAGGCGATATGCTTGAATAAATGCTATGGCCGTGGTGAAGAAGGGTTCTGGAGAGCAGAAATTATGTGAGGGAGTGCGTGAGGGTTCGTATCGGTTAGAGGGCATATGCACATACATATATGATTGCACGTATGTGGGTGTATGTTTGGGTGTGTGTGTGTGTGAGTGCATGAGTGTGTGTGCATGAGTGCACCTGAGTGTAGAGAGCCTGGGTATTGTTCCTCAGGTACTGACCACTTTGGATTTTTTTTCTGAGACTTAGGGTCTCTTGTGACTGATTGGATAGGGTGGCTGGCCAGTGAGACACAGTGAGTGGATGTGTCTGTCTCTGCCTGCTCAGCACTGGGATTACAAATGTGTGCCACCATGTCTTGAGATGTTTAACCGTGTTCTGCCGGTATTGAACTCAGATCCTCATACTTGCAAGCACGTTACTGTCAGACCTGTAGGTGGAGGCTGCTCATTTGTTTTCCAGATACACAGCCCTTAAATAATCACAAAGAAGCTATATTAATTGCAATTCTGTTTGGCCAATAGCACAAGCATATTTCTAGCTAGCTCTTATATCTTAAATTAACCCATTTCTATTTTTTTGTATTTTACCACGAGGCTTGTGGTTTACCAGCAAGATTACAACTGGTGGCTTGTGTCTTTCTCCTCTGGCGGCTACATGGCGACTCTTTGACTCTGCCTTCTTTCTCCTAGCATTCAGTTTCATTTTCCCGCCTAACTCTATTCTGTCACAGGCCCAACCAACTCCTTTACTAACCAATAAAAGCAACACATATACAGAAGAATTTCCCACATTGTGGACCTGTCTTCCCAGCCACAGAAAGTAATTCTTGTAAAGCAAACAGGCCAGTCAAACATGGTAACATGGTAACACATGTATCTCACCCCACATTCAGAAGGTTGAGTTAGGAGGATGGCCACGAGTTCAAGGTCAGCCTGACCTAGAGAGTGTTTCAGTCTGAGTTACATAGTAAGAACTTGTCTGAGAGAATCAAAAAATAAAAATAATACTCATATGTCGTGGCACACACCTATAACTCCAGCACTTGGGAGGCTAAAACGGGAGGATCAAGGATTGGAAACCAGCCTAAGATATGGAGAGACTCTATCAAGATTTAATTAATTTAATTTAGAACAAAAATTGAATGTCTGTTACAAATAAAAACAAAGCTATCTTTTTGGAAGTATGTCACAAACTCTAAAGAGGTAAGCGATAGACCCATAATGTTGATGGCTGTGGCTGTATTAACTTGGACAATGTCCCATGGACCTCATGTGGAATCTGTCACACCCCTCACCACCTACCATCCTGCTCTGATGTGGGAGAGTCTTCTGTTTGTGTTGATTTCATTGGTTAATAAAGAAACTGCCTTGGCCCATCTGATAGGCCAGCCCTTAGGTGGGTGGAGTAGACAGAACAGGAAGAAGAAAGTGAAGCAGATGGCTCAGACAGTCGCCATGCCTCTCCTCTCCGAGACAGATGCAGGTTAAGATCTCTCCTGGTAAGCCACCTCTCGTGGTGCTACACAGATTACTAAATATGGGTTAAAGGAAGATCTGAGAATTAGTTAATAAGAGGCTGAAACTAATGGGCCAGGGTGTTTAAATGAAGACAGTTTGTGTGTTGTTATTTCGGGGCATAAGCTAGCCAGGTGGCTGGGAGCCAGGCAGGATGAAAAACAGGCCTGCCCCGCAGCCCCTCACTACACTGCTCTTGTGGTTCAATGCCCCTGATCCATCTGTGAGGCATACATACTCCAAGAGTCAGCATGATGGCCGTAATGCTTACCTCCCACAGCAAATGACCCCAATCCTTGTCCATAAATACACTTGAGTTACGTCTAACCTTCCTTCCGTGATTGGGGTCCCCAAAGTCACTTGGGGTCCCTAGATCCCCAGGACTCATAGAACAGAGCTATCTCCCCCAAGGTTACTTAAGGTCACTGGATACCCAGGACTCACTCACAGAGTGGCTGTCCCCTGCTGTTACTGCAGAGAAGGGTGTATTTCCCTGTCCCCCCATGATGCTGTGAGTTTGTGTGACACAGGCACCCTCAGAGCTGTGATCTAAGGGCCACCATGTGGTTTTCTGCCACCTGGCGTGAACTCGAGGCATCTTCATCCTGGGCAAGGGGGGTAGGATTAGCTGACTCAGTTTTTCCAAGAACAAGAAATAAACTTGTGTGGTCACTCAGTCTAGAGTGGGTGGTTTTGCTGATGAATTCAGCCTCTGTCCGTAGGGGTTTGGGATGGGGATGGTGAGAACGCATTTCTGGGAGCATCAGCGGTTTTTACCCTTCCTTTCCAACTCTTCCTTAGCTTCTAAGAGAGACACGTGGAGCAACCCTCACTCCTGCAACTATCAGGAGAGCAAGGCTCCCAGAGACAGGGCCAGCTCCTGGGATCCACATTTTCAGAGTTCACCCAAGTAGCCTCGCTAATCACTGGACTATGGCTACACAGGAAAGGTCTGGCTACCCAAGGCATATCCACCATTGCCATTATAACCTTCTCTCCAGGATCAAGAAGGAACATGGCTTATCACACACATGCACACATTGTCATATGTATACACATATGAACATCCCTCACATGTGCTATGCATGCCATGCACATGTATGCAGCACGCACAGCATACTTACAATAATACATGAAGTGCACAATGCACATACTACATGTGATAAATAAATATATACCACACACATCATATGTGTGTATACCATGCCTCACAAAGCTACACATGCTACACAAACGATGTATATATACTGTACTCATCAGGTGTATATATGTACACCACTGTTTGCACAGCAGTATATACCACACACATACCTTGCCAATGGTTCTCTTTCTGAGACAGAGTCAGGGAGCTTTAATAGTAGTGATTGTGATGGCCATGATTGTAACAATACAACATGAATAATGGCTTCATTGCATGAACACATACACACTCTCACATAGCCACACACCCCACCCAAAAACATATGTACCAGGCTTTTTTATTTAGGCCACCAACCAAATCCCAAATCATGACTTGGAGACTTCTTATTCATTTTGAATGCTCGGCCTTAGCGTTTCCTTATTTCTGTATAATTTTTCCTTTAACTTAAATTAACCTGTTTCTCTTCATCTACATTTTGACATGGGAATTTTACCTTTAATTCTTTGTATATATCTTACTTTCTTGCTGACTCAGTGTCTGTCCAGCTGACCCCGGGAGTCTCCCTAACCTTTTTATTTTCTCCTGTTTTTCGTTCTTCTCTTCTCTCAAGTCTAGATTTTTTTTCCTCCTATATATTCTCTCTGTCCACCTGTCCTGCCTATCCATTCTCTGCCTGGCTATTTAGCCATTGAGATCTTTATTAAACCAATTAGTTGCCTTAGGTAGGAAATGTGAAACAGCAACACATTTTATATAATTAAACAAATGCAGCAGAAACCAATATAACACACCTTTACACAGTTACAGTAATATTCCACTGCATAAACAAATGTAACACATCTTTACATAGTGAAAATAATATCCTACAACATTTTCCCCTTTTGTCTACATAAAAAGAAAGGATTTAATTTTAACATAGAAAAACAATATACAATATATTAGAACAGTTATCAAATAAGAATTACATTCACAATATCCACGCCACTTGTATTTGGCAAATTCCAATAAAATATTCCATTATAAATCCTATCTTGATGAGTCTGAACTCCAGTCACCCTGCTCACACTGCCAGCACTTTACATACTGAGCCGTCCCCCAGGCCCACGGAGTCCCTGAGATATCAGACTCCTTGAAGAGGTCTTGGGGCTTCTAAGTAGCCATAAGAGGGCACAAGAAGTAATCCAGATCCTATGTAGAGCTTCATGTTACAACACTGTTTATAAATTCCTATATAGCTCCTAAAATTTGTGTGTGTGTGTGTGTGATGTGTGTTTCTTGACTGTTCAATGCTTGTCTAACCAATGCAGCTCCTTGCAGAGTGATTCAAGATCAGAATGAGGTATACCTAACATGGACCATCCCTAACACTCCTGAGTCCCCTGACCTCACTCAAATCTTCAGCATGAAGGGAATGTAGCATTGTGCTGTGTTGTATACTTTGACTTACCATTTAGAGGAGGTTCTGTGACTCCACCTTGTTGTGGGAACTCCTTCAGCCAATAGCCTTTAAGATACCAGCCCACTCTGGGTGTGGTCTCGTGTACTATAAGTGCAGACAAAAAGTGTTCACAGCCTTCTTTTCTGCTCGATTTGGTTCTGGTTCCGAGTACATGCAGAGGACAGTGGATTGATACTCTTACTGTGAGCTTATCTCCAAATAAATAAATCTTTGTTATACTCCCTTTTGAGCTATTGGAGAATATTTTGGTACCACTACAAATTGGCACTCAATGTAGATGATGTGGGATATCTTTCTGTATATGTGTTGCTTTTATTGGTTGATAAATAAAGCCGTTTTGGCCAATGGCTTTGAAGAGTAAATCCAGGCAGGACATCTTAACAGAGATATAGAGAGAGAGTAGTAGGCAGAGTCAAGGAGACACCATGTAACTGCTGAGGGAGACAGACACTGGAACCTTACTGGTAGAACACAAGACTCATGGTGATACATAGATTAATAGAAGTAGGTTAAATGTAATATGTAAGAGCTAGCTAGGAATACGCCTAAGCTATTGGCCAAACAGTGTTGTGATTAATATAGTTTCTGTGTAATTATTTGGGTCTGGGCAGCAGGAAAATGAACGAGCAGTCTACACTTACACCTCCTCGAATATGATCCCCCTTACCACATTCTTCACTTCTGGGCTAGAGTGTAAGGACTGATGTCTTTGCTAAGCTCGGTTATGAGTCACATGCTGTGTTATAAATCAAGTCCTGTGCTGAGGAGACACCAGAGTTCAGAGGTGTCCTATAGGACAGAGCTGAATCAGAACACAATCACTGATCTCCATTAGATACTGCTCAGCCAAGAGCACTCTCTCTCTCTCCCCTCTCTCTCTCTCTCTCTCTCTCTCTCTCTCTCTCTCTCTCTCTCTCCTCTCTCTCTCTCTCTCTCTGTGTGTGTCTGTCTGGTCTGTCTGTCTATCTCTATCTATCTATCTATCTATCTATCTCTCACTCGCTCTCTCTTTCTCTTCCTGAAAATCAGGATGTAGCTCTCAGCTATGCCTACCACGCCTACCACTGTGCTCCCCACCATGGTGTGAATGGACTAAGTTGCTGAAACTGCAAGCAAGCCTCCAATGAAATGCTTTCTCTAATAGGAGTTTCTTGCTCATGGTTGTCTCTTCACAGCGACAGAATAGTGACCAACACAGATACCAAGCAGGGACTATAGCCTTCATGTCCCCGAGTGGATACAAAAAGTGGTGTCTTTGCTCTTTATTCTGTAGAGCACAAACAGTGGACAAGGATGAGACGCAGACAGACATCCTGAAGATGTGTGAGAGAGAAGCAAGAAATGGAGAAAGTGATACAACGGGGGATTCCTGCATTATCTGCTAATGGGGATTAGAGATGAGCAATACGTGTGGATATCCAAAGGAGAGCCGTGAGTCAGGACACAGCAAGTGCCGATGTCCCCACAAGTGTCACCACAGTCTCCAGACACTGACACATATCAGAGAGGTGTAGATGCCTCTAAGGTTAGGTGCATCACCAGGCTCCAGGAAACATTCTCCCGCCTTCTCCCCCAGCATGAGAGGGAGGTGTACCGCCAGAATTGGGAATGGAGGGATCAGAAACGACAGACCTGAGTTTGTTATTCATCCTCCTCCCAACACCCAGCATTTACCCAAAATAATGACCACAGGTCCATGTCTAGATATGGGACCAGGAGACATCGGAAGACAGAGTCATCAATCAGGGAGACTCAAGGGAGGAGGACTTCTGTGAATTCAAGTTCAGCTTGAGCTAAATAGTACATTCCAGTCCAGCCTGGGCTGCAATGTGAGATACTGTCTCAAATGAGACATAGCTCAGTTGGTAGAGTGCTTGCCTAGCATGCATAGAGCCCCAGGCTCAATCCTGAGCACAGCATGGATGGGGTGTGGCGGCACACACCTACAATACGTAGATTCGGGAGGTGGAAGCAGGAGAATAAATGCAAGGTCATCCTCAGCTGTATAGGGGTCAACCTGAGCTAGAGAAGCTGATACAAACAAAGGAACAGCAGCCAATCAGAATAAGATGGGTGGGGAGCAAGAATTGTGGCCTCCAGATCTGTACCCTTTGTGGGGGGACTCAGCATCAAGGTGAACTCTGATTAAGGAATCAGGATCACAGTGTAAGCTCGATAAGCTGTGTGAAGACAGAAATGGAGCCAGAGACCCCATGGACTAAGAGCATGCTGTGGGCGGCTAAGCTGACTATTGGAAGGAGATGGTTTCTCCGTGCTCACAGAGATGGAACAAAAGATAATGGACAGCTCACAAGTCCAGTCAGGAAGTGACGTGTCACAGAGGTTCAGCAGCCTGAACAAAAAAGGAAATGCTCTCCAGGCTGTGCCAGGAGTGGGAAGGTTAAGAAGCCCTTAGCTGAGGGCTAGGGGGCAGGTGGCATCCTCAGGTGACCATGGATTTACCCCTCACTGAGAGTGATAGGAACCAGCACCGCTGAGCCTGGAGCATCTTCAGAGCACTTCCTGTACCTGTTCATCTGGGGCCTCACACGGGACCAGGAAGCAGAGGACAGAAAGAGAACAAGGCACATGTGCATTGAACGTTCTAGAAGGAAGCATCCCTTCTCCTCTCTTGGGCTTGGTGTGGGTGCAGGAGACATCTGAGCTGAAGAAATGACCCTGAGGGTGTTGGGAGTGTGGCTGCCTTCAGCTCTGCTCCTCCTGCAGGTCCCAGGTGAGCACGGGGACAGGGTGGGGGCTTCCAGCTTTGAAAGGGGAACTCCTGGTGTAAGTGAGAGGGTGTGACAGGGGGTGGGGGGAGGCCGGTGAGAGCAGCCAGCAGAGGAAGATGGGGCTTAGAGAGAAGATAGGGAGTGGGGGTGGGCAGGACTGGGCAGGATGGTCTCACAGGTGCAGTCAGGCTTCCGGACAGTGATGTCAGCCACACCTGAGACAGTCAGGACCTGCTGAAAGGGTTAGCTACAAAGTCATTGCCAAAAAAAACCACACAATCTCTACTGTGTACACACATGTATCTGCATACATATGTGTGCTTACCAAACACACAAAAGCACTCAATCCGACAAAGACGCATGTGCCACCCACAGATATATATACACATATATGTACGTAGGTAAAGTCTCTCTCTCTCTCCCGCTCCCAACCCCCCCCCTCTCTCACACACACACACAATGTTGTTTGCTCCTGGATCCTTCCTTTTTCCAGGGACAAGCCCCCTCCTGGCCCTCTCTTATGGACAACAAAGGTCCTCACCTCAGTTCTAACTTCTGGTCTGACAAAGCCTGTCTCCTTTCTCATTGCTTCCTCCAGACCAGAGCGCTCTCTAAGACCTGACCAAGGAAGGCCTGACCCCCATCCAGCTGTGAGGGTGCAGAACTGTGGCTTGTGTTTTCCAGGCTGTGTCCCTCTGCGTGGCCCCAGCACCGTGACAGGCGCCGTGGGGGAATCCCTGATTGTGCGGTGTCAGTATGGGGAGAAATACAAGAGCAACGTCAAATACTGGTGCAGAAGCTCGCTGCTACTGTGTGAAAAGATTGTCAAGACCAGACCCCCAAAACAAGCTAGGAGTGGCCGAGTGTCCATCAGGGACCATCCAGCCACCCTCACCTTCACAGTGACCTTGGAGAACCTCGCCCTGGAGGATGCAGGCACCTACAAGTGTGGAGTGGATGTACCATTTATCAATGGCTCCTCAGGGATTGATAGTTCCTTGTTGGAGATTGTTCCCTCCTGGAGGATTGATGCTTCCTTCAAGATTGTGGTGGCCGTGGTCCCAGGTAAGCCCCCTTCATGTCAGGACATCCTGACATGAAGTCCTGGTCTGTCATTCCCTCATGAAAGAAGGAATCCAGATACAGTAGCATGGTGAGCATGGTGAATCAGTGACTCAGACACAGGGAGTGTGAGTCCACTCGTGCCATTGTGAGAGCAGGGGTGGTATGTGATAGTGTATGTACACTTGTACATGTGTGTGCATGCACACACTGGCACAATGGGGAACCTGAGTTCTCAGAACCTCTCTTCAGTAAATTTATTTATTTATTTATTTACTTAATTACTTACCAAACTTGTCCATGGTGTGTGTCAGTCAGAGGAGAATTTCTTGGACTTAGTTTTCTTTTCCACAGTGTGGGTCCAGGGGCTCAAACTCACGTCATCAGGATTGGCAAGCAAGGGTCTTTACCCACCGAGTTGTCTCATCAGACCCTGTTGGAGATTCTCTGTGTGATCCATGTGACAGTCTCAAGCTTGACCCTTTCTAGAGACGGGCCCTGAATAACAGGCTCTTTGTGACTTCCTGCCCCGATAGGAGGCAAATCCTCTCTCCCAGATCTCATTTGGTCCGGTCCCCATCTCCATGTGGGAACAGTACCCCAGCACATCTGCTCCCCTCCATCAAGGGCTGCTCTGGCCTGGGACTGAGTGGACACCTCCCTTCCATAGAGGGCCTGAGGGACCAACTTCATCACAGTGGCTCTGGGGCTTCTGAGAGGCCCCAGAGACACAAGAAGGAGCCTAGATTGTGTATCGGGGTTCTTGATCCCTGAGGAATCCATTCAACCCCTCCAAGTTCCCCAATGTTCCCCTTTGCCAGGAACCATTTCCTGCAGGAAGAAACTCAGAGAATACCTGAGAAGTGTCCCTACCCAGGCAGAGGTCAAGGGGGACTCAGTTACTTTGGTCCCAATGTTCTCCATGCCTGTATTCCATTTTCCCCTTACGGAGGTTCCCTTGGTCATAGAACCCCAATTAGTGCATCTTTTTAATAAGACCAGGGTTGTGGCTGGGGCTGAGGGGCTGAAATTCTCTGTCAGTTTTTCTTTTCTTTTCTGAGAGGGGGTCTTGTGTAGCCCAGGTTGGCCACAAACTCACTGTGTAGTTGAGATTCGTCTTGAATGACCGATCTTCCTGACTCTGCCTCTCCCACACTGGCACCCCACACCCAGCTTCCTGTTCTGGTTCTCAGTGTTGGTTTCGCCCTCACATAAACTTCCCTCCAGCATCTTCTGTGGGTTCACACTGAGGAGTGCAGAACCAAATCCACTGGTATTACTAGTTCTCTGCAGTAGAGGCCACTCTCCACAGGGTCCTTCAAGCATCTGCCTTTCTAGAACTTTCCATCTGGACATGCCTCAGAGATGACTGCCCAGTGGGCTGTCTGGCTGACAGTGTGGGAATGAGTGGGCCAGACAGACAGGGTCCACCCCTCTGTGTCTGTCCCCACAAGGGTGGAAGACAAGGAGGCAAAGGTGGGACTGAGGCCAGCTGGGACCTGGTAACACGTGTCATGACACTGACACTTAAACTCTCCTCTGTAGGATGGCTGGCCTCAAGTGTGAAGGTGCCAACCACCCACGTGCTCCATGGGAAGGGCTGGGAATGGAAGCCCTGACCAGGTCTTGGTGTGGCCATGAGGTTTATGGGCTAAAAGACAGCTGTCTACCATGTTCCTATTAATCTGTGTGAAGCAGGACTGCAGAGGTTTCAGTGGGTAGGAGGTAGAGTAGAGGTCACTGGAACTGTCTTGTGTTTCCATTTTTTTGCAGCTATTGTAGACCGTATCCCTTGGAGCAGAACAAATACCCTGGGGTCTCCCACATCCTCACCAGTGCACACTCAGCCCAGTGTGACCACAGAGAACACAACTCCTGGTCCCAGCCTACAACCTCGGTAAGGAACCCATATCCCTGAGGTCTCTGGATCGTGTGGGGTGGGGGAGGTAATGCTGAGAGGGTGGAGGGAGAAGGTTTGCATCCCCTCCTTGGGCATCTCCTGCATCTCCCCATCCCACACTGACCTGGGGCAGGGGGTGCTTTGTGAATGCCAGTTGCTCATCTAAAGACTGGAGCACAGCAATGACACCAGACCCGCTGAGACGGAGTTAGTCTCCTGTCCAGAGGTTACCACATAAACACATCCAGAGCCTGGGGTAAAGTGCTCATCTTGCAGACACAAGGATCTGAGTTCGAGCCACACTACACACATGTCAGGTATGGTGGTATACTCTTACAATACCTGAGCTCTGGAGGTGGAGACAGGAGGATGCCTGAGACTCACTGGTCAGCCAGCTTAGCCTGCGTGGCACACTCCAGGCCACTGAGAGATCCTGTCAGAAAACAAGAGAGATGGACCAGGCATGGTGGCTCCTGCCTTTAGTCCCTACACTTGGGAGGCAAAGTTACCAATCTCTGAGCTTAAGACCAGCCTGGACTACACAGCAAATTCCATCCTAGCCACTGCGACACAGTGAGACCTGTCTCAAAACAAACATAACAAGGTGATGATTCTTGAGAAATGGCTTCCAAGATGATCCTCAGGAATCCACATTCATGCACACACATGTGCACCTCATATGCACAGATGAACATACACACACAGGCCACTAAGTTAATTACTCAACTAATGAAAATAAATACAGTCACTAGGTGTGGTGACAAAAGCCTTTAATCCCAGTGCTTGGTAGGTGGAGGCTGGTGGATCTCTGTGAGTTCAAGGACATCCTCGACTACACAATGAGTTCCAGGGCATGCACCAGGAGGAGATAGTGAGACTCAAATCAGAAGACAGTTGGGTGTGTGTGTAGCACAATTAATAAAAACCCAGAGACAAATACTGGGCTTCAACCTGAAGGTCAGAAAAGCAAAACAGACAGCCGCCGGCTCTTACTTCTACCCCACTCTAAAGTAGTGATCCTGCTTCCAGGAATCTCAGAATGAGACTGACAGAGCTGTCTCCTTCCATTTTCTATTCCTCTCTAGAGCTGAGATTAAAGATGTACACCACTACCGCCCAGTTTCTATGGCAAACTAGTGTGGCTACTGGGATTAAAGGTGTGTGTCACCACTGCCTGGTCTGTAAGGCTGACCAGTGGGGCTGTTTTACTTTATGATCTCCATGCAAACTTTATTTATTAAAATGCAAATGAAATATCATCACAGGTGTGGGTGGGGGCGGCACTGCCTGTCTGGACAGAGGCTGTAGGAATAGAGGTCCATAGAGTTGAACTGGAGAGAATGGACCAGGCCCACAGTTCCAGGCTCTTTCTTGGGCTCTCGGTCACCCTGGTCAATCAGGCAGGGCTGCCTTGTCCTTGTCCCTGGAAAGATCACGTGGACACTCTCCTGGGTGAGAGAGACAGGCACAGCGCTGAGCACCCACTCCACCTTCTGGGAGGGAATTTATTGTGACCTTGTCCCCTACAGGTCCTTGCTGAGCAGCATCTACTTCCAGCTCCTGGTCTTTCTGGAGCTGTCCCTGCTCCTGAGCATGCTCAGTGCGGTCCTCTGGGTGCACAGACCTCAGAGGTGCTCTGGGGAGAAGCGGCATCACCCCGGTTATGAGAATCAGTGACGTCTGGTGACAGTGAAGCCCTGTCCATGTCACCGCATGCAGCTCCCCTGGTGGCAGAGGACAATCTGTGCTGCTGAGAAAACTCTGAGATGTCTTAGAAGAGTCTTTGTGCTGTGCCAAACACATGAAAGAATGTGCCCAATAAATACATATACATATTAATAGAGTATCTTTATTTATTCTTAGATAATTTCACACATGTACACCCTAACTCTATCATATCCACCTCCAACCCCACCCTCCCACTCCCTCGGGCAGGTGTTCCCTCCCCCTTCATGGTCTGTCCCCTATTTCCATTCTTCTTCTTTTCCTAACCACTGAGTCCAGTCAGTGCCGCCTGCTGGGATGCTCACTGACCTTGCTGCCCTGGTGCTGTGCAGGTGACCGCAGCTACAGTGTCGTGAGTGCAGTGGCCGTGGCACAGCTGGAACACAGCATCTCACAGCCTCCCCCTTCCCCCCACCCCGGCTTCCAATTCCCTCCTCTCCTTCTTCCTTCAATAATGTTCCTGAACCTTTGTAGGAGGAGGCCGCTTGTTCATCCTAGCTGCCCAGAACCAAAATAATCACACAGAAACTGTATTAATTAAATCACTGCTTGGCCCATTAGCTCTAGCTTCTTATTGACTAACTCTTACATATTAACTTAACCCATTTCTATTAATCTGTATATTGCCACATGGCTGTGGCTTACCAGCTAAAGTTCCCAGCTTCTGTCTCCGGTAGTGGCTGCATGGCTTCCCCCTGACTCCACCTTCCCTCTACCTTGCTATAGGTCAAACCAGTTCCTTTATTCATTGACCAATAAAAGCAACACATAGACAGAAGGACCTCCTACACCAAACCTTGGAGTAGGATGGAAATGCTTGGGATAGGGTGGCGGTGCATTGGGGTAGGATGGGGGTGCCTTGGGGTAGGGTGGATGTTTGACATAGATGTCCCTTTTAGGGCTGAGCACTCAATAGTTACTTTTTCTCAGCACTTAGATGACAGCAGAGAGACGCTTCTCCAACCAAGGCTGGGAACAGTACTAATCAAAGGGTACAGACATAGATATTTAGAGGGCAGTTTGGCAATGTGACCAATAAATACACACACCTTACATGCAAATACACTTGGCACTGTGCCCTTCTCCAGATTCAGTCATAGAGCATGGTCCATAATGGTGATCCCCCCCTCTCTGATGTCACATTCCTGTTTTCTACCCCCTGTGGTGACAACCTCAGCCTGGTATTATTTTATCTGCTGGCCTTAAAGTTTTGTCACATACATGCACATGAATTGGCCAAGCATATTTTGTTTAGCACCTTTATTTCTGATTGTTATATGGACAGAGCTATACTTTTTTTTTAAGATTTCAATCATTTATTTATTATATATATAGTGTTACGCCTGCAGGCCAGAAGAGGGCACCAGATCTCATTATGGATGGTAGTGAGCCACCATGTGGTTGCTGGGAATCAGATGCACCCCAGTCCCCTTCCTTTATCTGTCTGTCTGTCTATCTGTTGGTGTGTTTGTCTGTTGGTGTATCTATCAGTCTGTGTCTATTTGTGGGTGTGTCTGTGTGTCTGTCTGTGTGCTTGTGTGTCTGTCTCTGTATTTCTCTCCCCTTTTCCTTCTTTCTTTCCATCTTCCTTTTCTTTCATTAGCAGAGTCTCACAGTGTAGCCCAGGCTAGTTTCCACCCCCTCATTCTCCAGCCTCAGCCTCCCTAGTTCTGAGACTATAGGCACGTGCCATGCTCAGTATGCATGCTTCGTTTTAAGTCTTTGCTTTTCTCATTAAACTTTGTGCCTCTGAGGTTCGTGCACACTGATGTGTTGACGCTGTAACGTGCATCTTGTTTGTGTTGCCCTCTGGCTGGCTACATTAGCACAAAATTACATAGCTTTCCTTCTGTGGATAAACACGGTAGAGCCTCTCTTTCCTTTCCTTCCCCCTCCTTCCCTCCTCCTCCTCTTCCCTCCCCCATCTTGCATTTGTCATGAAACAGAACACAAAATGGTCTCTTGACATATTCTCTCTATATCAACCTAGTGGCATCCTGGGACTCACAGAGATCTACCTGCCTCTGCCTCCCTAGTGCTGGCAATAAAGGTGTGCACCATCATGCCTGGCATGGAGTCATTTCTCAGTTGAGGCTCCCTCCTCTCAGATGACTCTAGCTTGGGTCAAGTTGGCATAAAATATAGCTAGCACAGTGCACCAAATGCACCTTTTGGATAACTTTCCTAGCTATGGACCTGGACTGTGACCTCAATTATTTGGGAACCTGGAAAAATACCTTTTAAGGGTTGGTGAGATTGGATCAGCTTCACTGTGAAAACCTGGCCACCTGAATTCAATGCCTAGAACTATGGTGGAGGAAAGAACCAACTCCCAGATGTCATCCTCTGACTTCTACATGCAAGCTGTGTTGCACATCCATGCTCACAAACACATCAAACACCCACAAGAAACAAAATTTGAAATAAATGATAAAATGACTTAATAAAGTATTTCTTCTTTGAAGCCTGTTCATATGTTTGTTATATTTGATTTAGAATAACTTGTATTATTATCTCAAGATTTTTAAAAATATTTTATTTTAATTATTTGTGTGTGGCACACACACACGCACACACACACACACACACACCCATTCACATGTAAATGAAGTGCCCATGGACAATAGAAGAAGGCAATGGATTCCCCTGGAGCTGGAGTTACAGGTGGTTGGGAGTCACACGTTGTGGGTGTTGGGAACCAAACGTGTGTCCTTTGAAAGAACAGTATGCACTCAATCACTGAGCTGTCGCTCCAGTCCCTATTTTTAAATTTTTAGTTACACATATGTATGTACAATCACATATAGTTACATATATATGTATATATTTATATATGTACATGTATGTGTATATATTGTGTGGTTATGTGCATTTGAGTATAGTTGTCCATGAAGGTCAGAAGTAGCTCTTACCTAATAAGCCATCTCTCTCACTCCTTATATTTATTTAGTTATTGTATTTTCATTATTTTGAATTTTGTGTCTTGTGAGATTAGAGTGTCAGATATCTCTAGAGCTACAGGCGTTTGTGTGCCCCTGATGTGGGTGCTGGAAATAGAACTTGGGTGGTCTGGAAAACTGGGAAATGCTCTTAATAACTGAATCATCTCTCCAACCCCTTATTTTTATCTTAAATGGTGTCTTTAGACTAGAGACGTGGCTCAATGGTAGCATGCTTGCCTGCCATGTGAAAACCCTGGTTAGATCACCAGTACCACACACACACAAAAAAAGAAAAATTATTATTAAGTGATATTTTGTGCATGTATATGACAACTTCTCTAAAATCTTAGAAATTTCTTTTCATTTTTATATGTAGACATTTCAGTTATAACAAAATTTGGTTTCTTTCCAATTCTTTTGTCTTTTTTATGTATTAGTTAGTGTTCTATTGCTGTGGTAAAACATCAGACCAAGGCCAATTATAGAGGGAGGATTTATTTGGGCTTCTGATTCCAAAGAGGTCGAAGTCCATCGTGGGAGGCAAACACGACAGCAGGCAGCGAACACGGAACAGCTGAGAGCTCATATCTTGGACCACAAATAGGACGCAGAGAGTGTGTTGGGAAGAGCAGGAGGCTTTGAAACCTCAAAGTGATACACTTCCTCCAGCAAGACGACACCTCCTAATCCTACTCAAACAGCACCATCAACTGGGCATTCGATATTCAATGCCAGGTGTGCTAAGCACAGTCTGCTACCGCACGAGCTGGGAACCCGACTGCTGGGGCCCATCATTATAGCCTAGATCACTTCTGGGCCTAATACCCAGAGTGCTCTATCCCTTAACCCCAGGCCAGATAGTCTGGCCATCTCCACCACTGTTCTACAGGCTTGCCACCTTCGCCTCTGCTCGCCTGGCACAGTTCCCTAGCCTCCTCATTTCTCCTGAGTGATCAGCTCTGCAAAGAGCTGATGCGTCTTGTGCTGAGTAATGGACAGCAGGAAATACCCACTCTATAAAAGGAAGCCGACGAGGAAGACACCCACAGGCAACCTGGACAAGCAGAGGGGTCAGCCTGGGCTCTCTGGTGCATTGCATATCCAGCTGGGATTTGGATTTGCTGCTGGCTGTTGATCAAGGGTGTGGAGCAGGGAGGCAGAACCATGTGGCTGTCCCCAGCTCTGCTCCTTCTCAGTTTCCCAGGTATGTTCAGCTAGAGTCTGGAGGCTTGGGACTGCAGCTGCAGAGCAGGAGGCAGGGGGATCTGTCCTGGGTTTGAGGAGAGCTGCCTGCCACTTCAGGGACATGAAGTTCTGCAGCTTTGTTCAGCAAAGGACCCCTGGTTTTACATCATGCCAGGCATGTGCCGGGACCTGGGAACATGAAGGGAAAGGAGAAATGGAGTGGCCATCAGAGATCCCAGATGCTCTGATGGGTGAGACATACTTTAGAATAGGAATTAGCAGCAGGAAAAAAAAAAAAAAAACAGGACAGAAGAGGAAGGAGCTTAGAGCAGGGAGAGGCTACCACTGAGGGAGCTACAGAAAGCCCTCCTGGACCCGTTCCTTCCATGCCCCAGGAGACAGATCTTCACAGCCCTTGCAGCACGCAGAGTAGACACTCCATGGAGAAGACATAGCTTGGGGAAAGGGCTACAGGCTTAAAGAGGATGGCACACTCATGCAGAGGGAGCTCTCAGTGGGCAGGACACTGAGGGCACACTGGCTAAACGTGAGTTTGGAAATGCCGAAGGTAAAATAATGACTGACAGCTGTGGGTGCCTGCATGACCTAGCTTGCGTCTGAGTTCCGGGTCCCCAGCCACCTGCTCTCTACGTCTCAACGTTAGGCTTTCCCAGAGGCCAAGCCGGACAGGAGGAGCCATGCGTGGCTTGCACATTCACACACACACACACATCCACATTCACTAGGACACTCAAAGGCACACATCTACATAAGTCACACCCAGTCCATACCGCCACGATCCTCTCTACTCACTCACATTCACACTCCTAAGATGACATATGCTGAGACTGTTCACAGAAGGAATTTCAATTTTTATTGTATTATGTGTACGGGCGTTCCGCCTGAATGTGTGTAAGTGCATCATGTGTGTGCCTGGTGCCTGCAGAAACTAGAAAGAAATTCCTGGCTCCCCCCTGGAAACTAGTCATGGATGGTTGCAAATAACCATGCTGAAGCTCAGAATTAAACCTGAGTCCTCTGGAAGAGCAGCCAGTGCTCTTAACCAATGAATTATCTCTCCAGTTACCCACCCACCTACCCCTTTGTTGTTGATACAGGGTCTCATCATGTAGCCCTGACTGGCCTGGACACTCACTATGCAGACCAGACTGGCTTCAAACTCACAGAGATCCTCTGCCTCCCGAATGCTGGGGCTAAAGGTGTATACCTACCCTGTTAGGTAACTTTAAAAAATAATCTAATAATAATGTGCTTTGGGATCACTCTTGTCATTGTTTGGACAGTGCTCTTTACTTTTTAACTATGATTCGCTATATCAGAACTTCCCAATCTAATTCCCTGTTAATGGCCTTTGAGTTTTCCGGGTGTTTACTGTTGCATCTGTGGTGAGGATAATTCCCACTCCACTGTCTTTACTAATCCTAGAGCTAGGATGGTTGTGTGCATGACCACAATGCACAGATTCTTCACAAAAATAGCTAACAACTTTAGCAGTGCCCACTATGGCCAAGACAATGAGCAAGACCCTGGGGTTGGGGGTGGAAAAAGGGAGAAAGGAAGCGCATCACCTCTGGGCTTTGGGAGTGAGAAATCTATCGAGGATGTGAGGAAAAGAGATACAAAGCCCTTGGGCTCCAGACGAAAGGCCAGGGGTCTGGGCCAATAGGAGGAGGCAGCTCCAAGAAGGGGATGAGACATTGGGAAGGAGCTCAGCCTGGTCCACTGCCTTGAGAGGGCACATTGGGGTTAGGGAAAAAAAGGCTCAGGTGGCTACAAGAGGAGCAAGGACACTAAGGAGAAACTAAAACCAGTTTGCAATAAGACATCCATTGCAGGAATGAAGCTTTTCCAGTCACTCTGGGGCAGGTATGCAGCTGACATGCCGGATGCAGCTGAGGGCGCAGAGGAGTAGCTGATACATTGGGAACAGCTGAGGGGGCAGGAGAGTAGCTCACATACTGGGTGCAGTTGAGAGTGCAAGGGAGTAGCTGACATGCTGGGTTCAGCTGATGAGGAGACAGGCTCAATCCGGTCCCGAAAGAGGTTTGAATTGAAAGAAGGATGCACCAAACCTTTCTGAATACTACTACCACCATCCAAGTACTGGACGAGAGCCGTCTCCGGCCAAACAGCCCAATATCCAGCATTAGGCGGTTACATGAGGTTTATAACAGCCAGAATCTGACTGAAAGAAGTCATGGCAGCTGTGCTAAGGGGGAAGTGAGGCTCAGCGAGGTTAAGTAACCTCCCCAGGGTTTCTCAATAACACCATGGTAGATGCGTCCCTCTGCTGGCAAAGTTCACACTTTCTCTGTGTCGTCCCCATGGGCTGTGATAACAAAGACGTAAAGAAGATGGTTCAGATCGGCATTTCCAGGGTGCAGTTGGCTGAACTGGCGACCAGTCACTTGCGGAGGGAAGGAGAGGAGAAATCAATATAGATGCTAATTCTCCAATGTGGCTCCCGAGTGGAGTGAGCTCAGTGCTTACAAGGGGGTCTGGCAGAATCCTTTATGCGCCTCTGCGGCTGCTATACCCAGTGACCACAAATGCAGTGGCCCAGAACAACATCTCTTCTTTCTGCTGGTCCAAGATCAAGAGTCCAAAACGGTCTCACTGGCCAAAGTCAAGGTTGAGTTCCTTCTGCAGCTCAGGAGAACCATCCATTTCCAGGCTTCATCCAAAAGCCCCCATGCATCTGTTGGCCCATGGCCTCTCCTCCTCTTCAAGGCCTGCAACAGAATGCCTTTAAACCTAAACCAGTTTCAACACACTCATTCATCAGGACTTACAGGATAATCCAGGACAATCTTATCTCAATATCCCTAATCATACCTGTAAATGCCTTTATTCTTTTTCTTTTTAAAACTACAGACGGGAGTATGTCTGAAGTTGAAGGGCCATTTTATTTTCTTATTTTCATTGGTGTGCACGTGCCTGCTACAGAGCTTGTGTGGGGGTCACAGGGAAACATCGTGGAGTCAGTTTCCCCTTCCACCTTCACGTGGGTTTCAGGGATTAAACTCAGGTTTCACAAGAACTTTTACCCATGTACCCATCTCACCAGCCTCCCTTTTTCTGTGTGAGGGCACATAGTAATAGGTTGGGTATTAGAATGTCAATAGTCAGCACTTAGTAGGCAGAGGCAGGCATGTGTCTATGAGTTCGAGGGCAGCCTGGTCTATGTAGTGCAGTGGACAACCCTTTCCAAGGGGCTTCCTAAGACCATCGGAAAACACAGATATTTACATTATAACTCAAAATAAAAGTAAAATTACAGTTATGGTGCTGCAATAAAAATAATTTTATGACCAGGCAGTGGTGGGGCACACCTTTAATCCCAGCACTCAGGAGGCAGAGACAGATGTTCAAGGCCAGCCTGGTGTATAAGAGCTAGTTCCAGGTTAGCTTGAGCTGTTACATAGAGAAACCCTGTCTCAAAAAAAAAAACCAAAATAATAATAATAATGATAATAATTTTATGGTTGGTGCTCACCACAACATGAGGAACTGTATTAAAGGGTTGAAGCATTAGGAAGGTTGAGAACCAATGGCATAGAGAATTCCAGGCTAGCCAGAGCTACATAGTAAGAGCCTGTCTCAAAATAAATAAATAAATAAATAAATAAATAAATAAATAAATAAATAAATAGATGTCTGTGAAGAAGGGTTATTCTGTCAAGCATAGATGCAGACCTCAAATTAAAACTAAATTAGCTCTATGGAGAAGGCCCAAGGTGTGACGGATGGCACCAGGCTATTGTGCAAATGCACCCCACTGGCAGAGACCAAAGTCTAAGCCTGGGAGCTGGTCAAGAAAGCCTTCCCCTGCAGCGGCTCTCTGCTTCTTTGTCTGCTTCCAGGTGCCTGGGAACGCAGGTCACCGTGCAGAAAGGGTGTCACTCCACAGACCAGCAGGATACACATTCCACATAGATGCTCTCTAACCTATTTTGGACTCTCTGGTTCCTCTGGAACCAGAAGCAGAGCGGGCTCTGTGGCAGAGGTGGTGTTACGTGGTGGGTGTTTGGAATGGTGGTCTAGAATCAAGGGCAGGATTTGGGCTACAAGTGTCTGGACCTCAGAGGAAACAGACGTGAGGATCCAAGCAGGTCACGGCGGCTGGAGTGAGCAGGACCCTTCTCTAATCCTTTGGACGCTAGGTTGGCTTAGAGGAGCAGAAGCCGTATCTCTTGCCCTCCTGTTTTCCAGGCTGTTTCGCCATCCAAGGCCCAGCGTGGGTGAGAGGCCCAGAGAAGGGGTCAGTGACCATTCAGTGTCTCTACAGCTCCAGATGGCAAGCCTACAACAAGTGGTGGTGTCGAGGAGCAAACTGGAAGACTTGCAGGGTCCTCATTCGAACCACGGGATCGGAGAAAGAAAGGAAGAGTGGCCGGTTGTCCATCAGGGACAACTGGAAAGAGAACGTGCTCCTGGTTACCATGGAGATGCTCAGGCAAAATGACACAGACACTTACTGGTGTGGCATTGAAAAATTTGGAACTGACCGTGGGACCAGAGTTAAAGTGACCGTTTACCCAGGTAAGCATTGGCCTGTGGGTTACCGCAAAGTTCTGGCGCTTGGGGCTAAAAAGACTAAAAAGAAAGAACTGGGAGTCTAAAGGACAGACAGACAGACAGACAGACAGACAGATGGGACAGGGCAGTGACAGAAATAAGGAAGAATAACAGCCCAACACTTTTATCAATGCTAGCTCCTGAGTCCTGACTGGCAGATGTTGGTGTGGGGCTGGGGCTTAGACGTCTCTCTGGGAGCCACGGCCGAGCCCTGCTACCCTGCATCCTGGAGCTACACAGCCCTGGAAACGCACATTCTTCCCCTGGAGCCTTGAGTAGGCCTTGGATGCCTGAAGAAGCCCTCAGCACTGCAGGCTGAGAAATTTCTAGTTTTCTAAAACTTGTACCCTTGTCCTGTCATTACATGGGACAGTGGGGGCGAACTAAGGCATCGTTGGGGAGGGCTGCAGGGTTGAAGGCCAGGCCTGGCCAAACCACAGTGACTCTGGGCACTTTGGAGGGACTGAACTTTCCGGGTGACCACTCCTGCTTTTTCTGACTACAGAAGACTAAGCATGGGATAAGGAAGACCCAGGAGGCTTGCAAGTGTAAAGTAGATGCTTTAAATGGAGGCTTTGGTTACTAAATCAAAATCAGAGATGTCCCTGGTTCTCCTGGCTTCTTCCTGCCTCATCCTCATTGAGGGATTCCAGGGTCTTCTGTTGGTACCCAAAAGGCAGCCCTCCCCCACTTCCACCCGACTAGTCATGCTCAGACCTTCCTCATCCTGGCGGACACGCTGGCTCCTGAGAAGGCAGCAGGCAAACACAGCATTGGCACTGAAGTTAGCCCACGGAGTGACAGGGCTGAAACCAATGAGAGAGATACGGAAGTTGCCCCCTAGGGAATGTGAGGTGCAGAAAGAGTCACCCCCAAAAAGATTTCCCCAGGGATACCGCTCAGGGGAAGCTGAGCTGATCTGTGGAGACAGAGAGTGTATTGAATAAGACATGTAGGCAAAAGACAGAGTAGCCAAAGAATGTGCCCCATGCTGAGCTTGAAGTGTCCAGGGGGACGGGGAACACCAGCCTATATGGTGACTGTGGCCTCTTGGAGGACTGCAAGGACTGGAGCTCCCCAGAATTCTCCTCAGCTTCCAAGTGTTATTAAAACCCAGAACCTTTGCAAGAAGGGTTTGCTGGGTCAAGAGCTAGCTCAAAGGACTAGCCAGAAATGCTCATGCCCAGCTGGGCTCAGGAATCCCTAACCCAGCCACCCACTACAAGCCGCCTGTAGTTTCCTCTCTGTGACATTTCCTTCCTCAGAGCCATTCATGATTTAGCTAGCATGTGCCTTCTTGCTCAGCAACCTTCTGTCACTCACCACCCTGGCCACTAGGGACTTGTTTCTGAGATCATGGGTCCTTGAGCCTTACTCGGACACTGTCTGAATGGAAAGGAACAGAGGTTCATCCCCCCAGCCAAAACAAATGGAAAGAAACTGTGGGTGTCTCCTCCTCCAGAACTAACTACAGTCTTTCTCCTCCTTGATTTCCATATCTCCCTGTCATATATCCTATTAATAAAATGATGAAGGAAATGACTGTATGGGGAATCTGACAGTTCAGTAGAAGCCAAAGGACTGTATCAGAGGGATGGGGCTTCCTAATCCAGGGGAAGAAAGGTCTCCTGATGTGCTGGATAGTTTTATGTCAATTCGGTACAAGCCAGAGTCACTGGAGGAGGTGGAGCCTCCATAGAGAAAATGTCTCCGAAAGATCAGGCTGCAGGCAAGCCTGTAGGGCTTTTTCTTAATTAGTGATTGATGTGGGAGGATTCAGCCCATTGTGGGCAGTGCCACCCCTGGACTGGTGGTTCTGGGTTCTACAAGAAGGCAGGATGAGGAGCTGGAGAGGTGGCTCAGCAATTAAGAGCAATGGTTGCTCTTTCAGATGACCTAGGTTCAATTCCCAAGGCCCACATATGGCAGCTCACAATTGTCTGTGACTCTAGTTCCCACACAGACATATATGCAGGCAAAACACCAATGCACAGAAAATTTTTAAAAGAAGAAAAGAATAAAGAAAAATCATTTAAGAAAGAAAGGAAGTAAAAATAAGAAAGGGAAGAAGGAAGAAAAAGGAAGGAATGAAGGAAGGAAGAAAGAAAGAAAGAAAGAAAGAAAGAAAGAAAGAAAGAAAGAAAGAAAGAAAGAAAGAAAGAAATTAGGCTGAGTAAGCCATGGGGAGCAAGCCAGCAAGCAGCACTATCCATGGCCCCTGCATCAGCTCCTGCCTCCAGGTTCCTGCCCTGCTTCTGAGTTTCTGTCCTTCTTTCCTCCAGTGATGGACTAGGACGTGGCAGTGTAAGCCAAATAAACCTTTTCCTTCCCAACTTGTTTTTGTCATGGTGTTTCATCGCAGCAATAATAACCCTGACTAAGGCACCCAGTGAGGGCTAATTGGGTGGGGTGCCAACGTGAGCCATGCATGAACCACCCCCAATCTGTTCCATAACCTATGGCCATCTTTGCTTATGTCTAGAGGGAAGAGATACCATGTCTTCCCAGCTACACTCCTCTATACCCACTGTGGATAGCAACACATATGTGATTTCTTCTGACTTATATAAGAGGTGAGTCCCGAAGTCCCTTCTGCTCCCTCTACATGGGTTCTTCCTACGGGGATGCCAAACCCAGGTTCTATCATCAGGTGCCAGTGATTGTCATAGTCAAGATTCAAGGTCCCAAGGCCACCTCTGTCCCTTGTCCTTGCCCCCACCATGGTCCCATTCCAGCTCCACCAGACAACTACTCTGTAGAGCTGTTCATCACTACCCAGCCCTGGTAGCATCAAGGGAAGAGATGATCCTATAAGGTTCCAGTCTCATCACAGAAGCAGGGCAGGGAGAGAGATTTGCCAACCTGGAGCAAATGTTGAGGGCAGAGTAAGCAGACACAACCCAGATGTGGAGAACTCCAGGTTTCTGCTGGTAGGAGGAAAAGGAGAACCCCACCCCTGGATGTAAAATTGGGACAGGGACAAGCCATACTAAGACCACACGGTCATAGAGGAGCCCTCATGGCTGGGCGGTCCTTGGAGAAGGCCCTGCGGGAGCTTCCAAGTAGGATGTGAGCCTTCAGTATCAGGCTGTGATGAGCTGGCTATTGACTTACCAGTGTTGGGGATGGGGCATCACGGGATTCAAAGACATGGGACCCTGATGGCTGTATCTTTCTCATAGGACACACTACATACTCCTGGCATTTCTGAAGGTGCCTGCCTTGCTCATCTTGGCTGGTGTTGTCCTCTGGCTGAAGAGGTCATCTCGGAAGATCCCCGAGGAACAGTGGAGACACACTCTCAGCAGCAATTTGGACTCTGAAATTCTGAACAAAGACATTACCCCTTAGACTGGAGCATAAGCAGAGCCTTCCCAGTCTGGACTCTCGTTCCAGAAACATCTTTAAGTCCTCAGTGGGTAGTGAGTAAGGCTGGTTCCCAGAGGGCTTGGCCAGGCATGATCTCCACTCTGCACACCATGGGGACCCCGCTCAGTACCCCCTCAGGTATCATCACACCTGCAGCACCAGAATCTCGCTCCTCCTATACATCCTCACCTGCCCTATCCACTCCACCTGCCACGGTCAGCCCGGGGTGAGAACCGCCAGAATGGAACCTAAGCTGCAGAAAGACAGCTGCATGTCCCTTGATGGAAAAGCTTGTGCAGAGTCTAAGACTAAAGCACAGGGAAACAGAAGGGACCCAGTGGTGTGGCTAGTCTATGCTATGACTCTGTCACAGAGAGCTCAGGGAGCGTGGAGCAGGCATCCACCCTCTGTCTGTCCTGGACAATGAGGCCACCCCTAGCATGCACTTCTGAGGAACCTGACAGGCCCAGGGTCTGGAGTGAAGAGAACTCAGACATCCATGATTTCGCCACAGGAGCTGGGGCTGCATTTCCCAGGAGGTGTGTTTGCTCCAGGGTCGGAATCAGAAGGCCACACACGAGGGGAGAGGAGGAGGGAAGGAGATGGAAATTTTTAAATATAAAAAAAATAAACCATGAGAAAAAAAAAAAAAAAGAAGGCCACACACCCTTAAATAGAGCAGTGGCCTACACAGATGCATGGCATACTGGTTCTAACCAGAGGTTAGCCAGGGGAGAGAACAGAGAGAGGAGAGTAGCAGAGAGAGCAAGGCAGGCAGTGAGAGCCGCGTGCCTCCCGACCTGGGTCCTCCCCATGACCTGCACTGCAACATCCGCTCTGCAGAGGAAGTCAGGGTTAGGGTAGCTCGTCAGAGTAACTACCAACAGCATGAGCCAGAAAGGCGGACACAGCAAGAATGGTCCCTTATCAAAGGGTTCTTCTGCGTTAACTGTGGTTGGGGAAAAATAAAAGCCTGACATGCTTTTCCCATGAGGTTTCCAGTGCACAGTGCAGAGCCGGTATACACACTGCAAAGGCAACAGATCTCTAGAACATTCTCATCCCGCAAGACTCAGACTCTAAGCCCACTGCACACAACTCCCCACCCCCACCAGGCCCTGGCTACCACCATTTCACGTTTTTCCCCCCCAATGAGTTTTGCTAATGTAGTTGAGTGGAATCATGAGGCATCTTTAGTCTGGGATTGCTTTATTCTAGTTAGCACCATGTCCTCAAGGATCAGCCACCTTCTAGCAGATGACAGAATTCTTTTATGTTCAATGCTGAATAATCTCCTACTGTGCGGATATACCACTCGTTTACTAGCAGTCCTTTTGGCTGTTATTAGCTCTTGGCGTTTGTGGACAATAAGCATGGGTGTGTTGGTATCACATTGAGATGCTGTCTTCCATTCTCTCAGGTCTGGGAGTGACGGTTAATCTTGATTATCGATCTTGCTGGGTTTAGAATCACCTGTGAGACACACCTCTGAGCTTTTCTATGAGGGAGCTTCCAAAGAGGTTTAACTGAGGAGGGATGACCCACCCTTGATGTGGGCCTTCACCCTCCCGTAGCCTAGGGGCTCAGACTGAATAAAAACAAGGAAAGGGAGGAAGTGAGCTGAGCACCAATGGGTTCATCTCTCTCTCTTCTTCCTGAGGATGAAGTGTGGCTAGGTAGCTCATCATTCGGCCTTTACAGCTAGATCTGCTCCTGCTGTCTCCAACATGATGGACTGTAGCCCTTAAAACCATAAGTCAAAATAAGCCCCGCCTTCCTTAAGTTCCTTCCATCATGGATTTTGTCACAGCAGTGAGGCAAGTAACTAGTGTGCAGGCCCAAGAGTTCAATCACTAGGTCATGTGGCGATGGTCTCTATTTTGAATGATTTCTATAACATTTTCCACAATGGCTGCACTGTTTTATATTACCACCAACAGGATGTAAACATTCTAATTTCTCCATATCCTTCATCTACATCCATTGTTTTCTGTCTGTTATTTTTATCACAGCTATTCTCCAGGTATTTTAATTTATGTTTTCCTGATAATTGGAGATGTTGGGCGTCTTGTTACATTTTTACTATTCAAGTCCTTTGCCTATTTAAAAAAGAAAAGAAGGGCTGGAGAGATGGCTCAGAGGTTAAGAGCACTGACTGCTCTTCCAGAGGTCCTGAGTTCAATTCCCAGCAACCACATGGTGGCTCTCAACCATCTGTAATGAGATCTGGCGCCCTCTTCTGGCATGCAAGCATACAGGGAAGGAATGTTGTATACGAAAGAAAGAAAGAAAGAAAGAAAGAAAAGAAAAGAAAAGTTCACTGTAAAAACTTTAACTTTTGCTGGGTGGCCGTGGCACACACCTTTAATCCCAGCACTCGGGAGGCAGAGGCAGAAGGATCTCTGTGAGTTCAAGGCCAGCCTGGTCTACAAGAGTTAGTTCCAAGACAGGCTCCAAAGCTACATAGAAACCTTGTCTCAAAAAACCAAAGCAAAACAAAAACAAACAAACAAAACCTTTAACTTTTATTCTTTAGTTATATGCAGAGGCTATAAGACATCAGATTCCCTGGGACTAGAGTGACAGGTGGCAGCGAGCCACATGATGTAGGTGTTGGGAATCCTACTTGGGTCCTCTGTAAGGGCAGTGGGTTTTATTAACTGCTGAGCTGTTTCTCCAGCTCCTTTTTGTCCACTTTTTAGTCCGATTGTTTATATATACATATTCCAGATATACTATCTCTTCAAAGATATTATTTTCAAACATCCTTTCCCATTCTATGACTATTCTTACACTTTATTGAGAGTCTAGCTCTTTGACAGATAATGGATAATTTATGGCAGGGGAAAACATGACTTAAAACAAGCTGGCTACAAAAAGTAGGTAGAGAATTTCACTTTTTATAAAAAGATTATAGTGGCCAGGTGTGGTGGCTCACACCTTTAATCCCAACACTCAGGAAGCAGAGGCAGGCTCTGTAAATTCAAAGCCAGTCTGGTCTATAGAGTGAGTTCCAAAACAGCAAAGTCTACACAGAGAAACCTTGTTTTGAAAAGATCAGAAAAATGAAGAAAAGAAAAAAGATTAAACCATATACACATACATATAAAATGGACCATCACATACCAAACTATCAACATTATTTTTGTTATGTGAATAAATAGTCTTCCCTTCACTTTTATGGATTTGTTTATTCTCACACTTCCCAGGCTGGCCTTGAACTTGCTGTGTAGCTGAGAATGACCTTGAACTCATGCCTCCACTTCAAAACTTCTGGAATTACAGATATGTACCTTCACATGCAGTTTTATGTGGTGCTGGGGGTCCACCCAGGCAATCACCCTACCGACTAAGCTACATTCCAACCTGTTTCCCAATTAATTCCACTTTTAAAATCTGTTTTTCTTTTTGATAAGTTCACACACACACACACACACATGTACCGTCACATCTGGCCCCACCACCCGCTCTCATCCTCATCGCAATCTCGCTAACCCTCATTTTCTCAGCCAGTCTCCCTCCTTTCATGTCACAGGTGCTGTGTGTTCACAAGTGCACCACGCCCAGAGGACAGCATTTCACAGCACCCCTCCCATCCTTCGACACTCTTTCCACCGGCTGTTGTGGATATTACTTTAACTATGTAAAGACTGTTACATTTGTTTATGCTGTGAAATATTACTTTAACTGTGTAAAGGTCTGTTGCATTTGTTTAACTGTGTAAAGATGTGTTACATTTGTTTCAGCTCGCCTGCCTAAGGTGCCTGACCGGGTCTACAAAAAAGCTGAACAGTCAATCGCTAGGCAGTAGAGAGGTAGGTGGGACTGGTAGGCAGAGAGAATAAGGGGAGGAATCTTAACTCCAGAGGGAAGAGAACAAGGGAGAAGAGAGAGCTGCCTGAGGCCAGCCAGACAACCACCAGCCAGCCAGACACGGAGGAAGGAGGAAGCAGGAAAGTAGGACATACAGAATGAGAGAAAGGTGAAAAGTCCCAAGGCAAAATGTAGTTAAAGAGAAACAGGTTAAAATAAGCTATAAGAGCTAGTGGGACAAGCCTAAACTAAGGCTGAGCCCATTCGTAAGTAATAATAAGTCTCCATGTCATGATTTGGGGGCCGATGGGCTGAGAAAGCCTGCTACAAAGCATTCTTCTTCAGTGCTCCCTGGGCCTTGCAGAGGGTGATTCCAATGTCATGAATGAGCACCCACAGTCACTTATCCTCAGCCCTTTGACCAGTTAGAAGTTTCTTCTTCTCTGGCTATGGCCAAGACCAGCACTAATCTACAGATATGATCACAAATATCCAGAAAGCAGTTTGATTATGTGTCTGCTTGGCAAAATATCAGAGTGTTTTTGACCAAGTTTACAGTACGTAGATTTTACTCCATCCCATGGAGAGGCTTCAAATTCAAGCAGAAGGAGCTTGTTTGCCCACCAAACAGCCACTATTGCACCAGTGAGTCCATCTTGCCTTGAAGATTACTGTTGTAATATTTAGGGTCCAGATTTGGGTAAGACCACTGACCTTACACTTGGTAAGGCTCCCCCAAAATGCCTACATGGCACTTTCCTGCTCTATTAGCTTCCAAGGAGAAGCTCCCAGCTCAATTCCAGAGTAGTTCCTCTGTGTCCTGTAACCACATTGTGTGATATCTTTGGCAATAACGTAAACTATATATATATTTTAATATTATTTTGTGTGTATGAGGTTTTTTTGTTTGCATGTATGTGCCACATGCATGTCTGGTGCCACAGAAGCAAAAAGCAGGCACCATATCCCCTAGAACTGGAATTGCAGATGGTTGTGAGCAGCCATATAGATGCTGGGAACTGAACCCAGGTCCCCTGCAAGAGCAGCCAGTGCTCTTAACCACTGAACCATCTTGCTGACCCCTAATTATATTTTAAACACTGTCATTTTGCTCTTGTTTCTACTTTGCTCATAGGTAGGCAGTTTTGAACCCACCACAATAGGGCCTTACATTTAGCTCCCTCCTTGAAAAGTCTCGGCTATGGGGCTGGAGAGATGGCTCAGTGGTTAAGAGTACTGACTGCTCTTCCAGAGGATCCAGGTTCAATTCCCAGCACCCACAGGGCAGCTCACAACTCTCACAACTGTCTGAAGATCCAGTTGCAGGGGATCTGACACCTTCACACAAATGCACATCAAATAAAGTTAAATAAACCATAAAAATATTTTTAAAAGAAAGAAAGAAAAGAAAAGAAAAGAGAAAGAAAGAAAGAAAGAAAGAAAGAAAGAAAGAAAGAAAGAAAGAAAGAAAGAAGAGTCTCGGCTATCCCTTCATCCACGGATCATCCCAGCCCTTGCCTCCTTGTTCAGGCGTTCATCTCAGGGCATCCCCACTTCCTCCACGCTCTCACCGTTAGCTACCCAGGACCTTAAGCTGGTTTATTTGGCCTGTGTGGGTGGTGGTGCAAGTTCCTTCCTGTTTTCTGCCTGCCGCCTCATCATTATCTTCACCCTAACACTGGTTCTTCCTGCTTCCCAGGGAGAACATTGCATGCAGTCATCACACTCAGCCCCAATGACTTCCAAGGAAGAAATGAGCCGTCTCTTCTAGAAGATTCCAAAAGACCCTCTTCCCACACCTCCCTTGAAATTCCATGGTCTGATCCAGACTCATGGGAGCACCCTTAAACCAATCAATGACAAGATGATTGGGAACACCTTGCACCTGGGGTATAACCCTCTGCCAATTCACACGCCAACAAAACATTACTGTCTTGGTGTGGCAGTCGGGCAGGAGGCCGCTCTACAAACTTTGCTGAAACCCAGCTCTAATCTTGGACGACTCACGTGCTGCCCAGGTCCTGCCCCTTAGTCTGTGTGAACACGGCAGCTCCTTGCTCTCTCGCCCTCCCTCAACAGGGACACATCTCGAGAGATCAGAACACACACCAAAGCATCCCCTCTGCTGCATACACCTGATAGTCAGGGAGCGAATGACATTTTGTGGTTGTGAGTTCTCTGCAGGATGCAGGCTTCGACACCTGACCTTTCCTCTGCCTCTCAGCTCAGTCTCCTCCAGGATAAGGAAATGCTCCTATTTGTAACAAAAGGTTCCGTGAGGACACTGGCTGAAGGCTGGGTGACCATCGTTTCTAGATGCCTGTGACAAGCCTAATAGCCATATTCCTGCCAATCAATATTGAGGCTTTATTTAGCTGCCAAATTTTCCCTTAAACCTATTTTTCAGGAAACAACCGTCTCTCCAGTGTTAACACGGTTCCCCTCTCTGATTCTGGGGAGGGTTTGTCTTTCATTTCAGGGTATCCTCAGATGGCATCAGCCAAAGGAAGATGGGCCACTGCTAACACAGGCTTGGGAGAAGGAAGTGGCAGAAATTCTACCAGTCACAGCACAAATCCCTGTCAAGAGGCCCCTGCATATGGCTGGCTGAGCCTCCACCTTGAACATAATTATTCTTAACCATCAGTCATAGTCATGTATCTAGGTAATTGAAGATGAAGCAAGATGTCACCTGTCATCAGCTCTCATTTACACAGGAGAGGGGATGCTCTGATGTGTCTTCTTCCAAGGGCTCATTTGGTGATGTCTCTGTTGTGAGCCGCTGGCGTGCCACTATCTGCTTCCCACAGCAGCTAACCCTGGAAAACTCCCAGTGAATAGTCTT
This sequence comes from Arvicola amphibius, assembly GCF_903992535.2. Lineage (NCBI taxonomy): Eukaryota > Metazoa > Chordata > Mammalia > Rodentia > Cricetidae > Arvicola > Arvicola amphibius. The sequence continues at coordinate 6,926,705 of NC_052050.1, forward strand.
GCTGGGACAACAGAAAACCAACACTGTCCTCCATCAGACCCACAGAGGCGCCGTAGCTCCACCACCCTGCATAGGACAGCGAAGATCTGTGAATACCGTCTCAATTGATCCCACAGAACAACTATGGGAAGAAAAGGTCCAACTTGAAGTGTTCCCTGTGCACCTAAAAGACATACAGAACCTCCACCTTGAAGACTTTGTGGGAGGACACTTTGCTGACCACAAAGAGAGGATGGGCTGACCAGAGACAGTATGACCCGGAAGGGAGTGATGGGTATGGTGTGGAGGACATCATGCTTGATGGAGCATACACAGAAAGCCACATGCATTCTGCTTATTGTGGAATCAAGATATATTTCTAGCCAATACTTCTGCTTCTAGAACATTCTCCTGTCTTCGCCTCCCATCTCACAGTAGAGTGCTAGGATTACAGATGTGCACCACTGCATCCAGCTTTCTTACGTGGTTTTTGAGGATCAAACTCAAAACAGTGGCAAGCGCTTCTGCCCCACCCCCCCCCAGCCATCTTGCTTGCTCCAGGCTTCTCCTAGCTCATTCCTAAAAAGGCACGTGAGCACTCTGCGTGGCAACCACCACCAGAAGCTTGTTGTTGGGGACAAGCAGTGGGCGGAAGAAGAGGAAGCTGGGGAGCAGGATGCTTGTTTACCTCCTTCACTTCCCCATCCCTGGGGTCATGGCAGCATCTGGAGTCCTGCGGACAGTTAACATACAAGCTAGGGAAGGGGAGAATGGTAGAAAATGGGGGTGTGAATATGGGAATGGGAGGCTGAGAAAAAGGCTTGCTTATTCTTTTGTCTGTTTCTTTGCTTGCTTGATTTTTGAAACAGCATCTCACTCTTTAGACCTGGCTGGCCTCAAACTTGCAGCAATCCTCCTACCTCAGTTTCCAAAGTGTTGGGGTTACAGGGGTGAGTCATTGTAGCTGGCTGTAATTAACTCAACAGCTAGAGACCGTTTCAAAAGATACAGAAAAGGTGTTTTAAGTCTCAAAGAGCAGGGGCATGGCTCAGCTCTTTTTTTCTCTGTTTTCCAGCATTGAGGCTTTTTTTTTTTTTTTACTTTTACTTCATTTTGTGTGTCTGACTGTTCGCCTGCATGTATAGTCCACTGCATGTGTGCTGTGTCCTCAGAGGCCAGAAGAAGGCATCAGATTCCCCGCAGCTGCAGTTACAGATGGTTGTGAGCCACTGTGTGGATGCTGGGAATAAATCCAGAGCCTTGTGGAGAGCAGGCAGTGCTCTTCGCTGCTGAGCCATGTATCTAGGCTCTTTTCTGATTTTTCTACCATGAATATTCCTCTGTAGTTTTGAACATTAAAAATAAATTCCCAGTGCCTTCAGATCATTTACAAATAAAAATCTAAGCAGGTACATGCCACCTCATGCCACCCCAGCTGTCCTGTGAGCTGGTCTTTACTCTCTGGTATGGTTTCTCGGCACTTCCCACATCCTGGGTTCTGAGGGTAGGTAGCACATACTCCCTCCTCCGTGCACGCATGGACTTCGACTCCTTTCTTAGGTTGCTGGGCCCACTTCCACTTACAAGACACTGCTTACCATGCAAGAGTCACTTTCAGGAAACCACCACCACACCTCCACCTCAGGAGGAGGCCTGTCCCTATGTTCACTGGTTCCTTAGTTAATTATGTAGCCATAATTAACTGATCCCAAGTGCTGGGATTACAGGCGTGGGCCACTATACCCAGCACCCGGATGTCCTTATCTTTGAAACTGATGGTATTTCCTCATAGGGTTTTGACATCCATGCATAAACTGGTCTCCAGGTCACTTTGAGACTGTGTCACCACTTAAAACCATGTATGTGTTTTCTAGTGGGAAGAAGGAAGGGCTGGGTGAAGGGAGAAAGAAGGGAAGTGAGTCACATAAACAGAGGCTATTTTTGGTCGGTGGTTCCTCTTGACGCCTCCACTGACCTGTACCCATAGGTTCCGCCATTCGCACACGTCACTCTCCTTCCCAGACAGGTGAGAACTCCTGGTTTGGCAGTCGTTTGTGCCCCACAAGTATCTTGTGGGCTCTGCTGAGCCGGGTGGTCCAGACTGTAGAGTCTGATCCAAAGGAAGCGGGAAAGAGCCTCGGACAGGCGGCAAGGAGACTGCACATGAAGGAGTCCAGGTTCGAAAGAGAGTCTGGGCAGCCATGGCAATCAACACAAGGGAACTGGGCATTGAGTTCCAGGCCTGGCACTCAGATGGTCTTGAATGACGGAGTTCCTCCTTGGTATGTAGGAAGCCACATAAAACTGGGTATGATGGTACACACCTGTAACCCAGCACTTGGAAGGTGGAGGCAGGAGGATCAGGAGTTCAAGGCCATCCAGGCCATCCTTTTTTACCTGACAAAGTTGAGGCCAGAATATGAGATCCTGTATCAAAAACTTAAAATAAACCAGGTGATGTTGGTTTATGCCTTTAATCCCAGCAATTGAGAGGCAGAGGTAGGATGATCTCTATGAGCTCATGGCCAGCCTGGTCTAGAGTTCCAGGACAGTTAGGGCAACACAGGGAAACCCTGTTTCAAAAGACAAACAAAAAGCCATGTGGTGGTGCACACCTTTAATCCCAGCACTTAGGAGGCAGAGGCAGGTGGATCTCTGTGACTTCAAGGCCAGCCTAGTCTACCAGAGCGAGTTCTAGGACAGGCTCCAAAGCTACACAGAGAAACACTGTCTCAAAAATTTAAAATAAAAGATTTGTGTGTCTTTTGCCTCACTGTCTAGCAGTCTGTTCCATATTTTCTATACCCACCACAGGGGCAGTGGCGGCCCTTCCTTTGGGCAGGCTGCAATCAACAGAAAACTTAGAGAATCAGGACTGCACGATTGGGCACGGCAAGGAAACTCGTGATCAGGAAGTTTGGGGTTCTCTTTGCACACCAAGGGAAGAGCAAGGGAGTTGAGTGCCAGGCAAGGGTTTTCTGTGCTTCCCCTTAATTCAAGCTCTTCCCCTTCTCAGCCGCAGGACCCAGAAAATACAAAATTCCTTGTCTTGGTTGGTCAGCTAGAGCAAGACACGTGCGGTTCTTGCCACCGCCACAGTGTGGCGACATACGACTGTCTAATTCTTCAGATTTGGCCCACGGTGGAATCAGCTCTGCAAACCAACGCTGGAGGTGGCCCTGTGAATTACTAAAGTTCAAAGTCAAAAAAGAAAAAAAAAAAGAAAAAAGAAAAAAAGAAAAGAAAAGAAAAGAAAAGAAAAGAAAAGAAAAGTGTTCCCTAGGCCCTTCCTCCTCTTGGACAAGACCTATCTGTATCAGCGGTTCTCAACCTATGAGTTGTGACCTCTTTGGTAAACCTTAATCTCCAAAAATATTTACATTACGATTCATAAGAGTAGCAAAATTGAAGTTATGAAGTAGCAACCAAAATAACTTTATGGGGGCTGGAGAGACAGCTTAGAGGTTAAGAGCACTGGCTACTTTTCCAGAGGTCCTGAGTTAGTTCAATTTCAGCAGCCACAGGGTGGCTCAAGACCATCTATCATGAGATCTGGCGCCCTCCTCAGGCCTGCAAGTATACATTGCAGGCAGAACACTGCATACATAATAAGCAAATAAATCTTAAAAACAAAACAAAACTTTATGGTTGGGGGTCACCACAACATGGGAAACTGTATTAGAAGGATGCAGCATTAGGAAGGTTGAGAACTAACTTAGAATACCTTCCATCAGACTGAGGAGTTAGCTCAATTAGTAAAGGGCTTGGCACCCAAGTTCCATTCTTAGAGCTCACATTAAAAAAGAAAACAACTGGGCATTTAGCATCCGTTTGTAATCCCAGTGCTCGGGAGGGGACACAGGGGATCCCTGGGGCTTGCTGGACAGCCAGCCTCGCCTGCTCAAGAAGAAGATGGATGGTACCTGAGAAATGAGGCCTGAGGATGTCCTCTGGCCTCCACATATACATGCATACGTGTGTGTGCTCCCGTGTGTGTAGACGTGCACATAAATAAGTAAAGTTAGCTCCAGTCCTTTAAGGCAGAGGCAGGCAGATCTTTGAGCTTGAGGCCAGCCGGCTCTACATAGTGAGTTCCAGGTCAGCCAGAGTTACACGGTAAAATCGTCTCACAGAGAAAAGACAAGAAAAAGGAAGAAAGAAAATCACAAAATGTGGGGTTTGTTGCTGTTAACTGCTAAGCCTCAAGAGTGCAGGAGTCACTTCTCAGGCTGCTGTTCTCGGAAGAACAAAGAGCAAGATCTTTTGTTGCTGCTAAAGCTTTCCACGGTGTGACTGAAGCCTTGGTCATCCCCAAACGAGCAAGCGAAATAGATTTTGATGACATACCTTGAGCCAGGAAAGATATCATACACCTACAACCCTAGCACCAGGGTGGCAGGAAGATCAAGAGCTCAAGTCCAGCCTGGCTATACACTGTGTGTGTGTGTGTGTGTGTGTGTGTGTGTGTGTGTGTATCTGTGTGTGTCTACATATGTATGTACACATATCCATAATTCAGTCATTTCAGCATATACCATTTTATTACACTCATTCATTGGTGCCAAATCTTGGACCCGAAGCTCATCTGAGTTCTGATTGGCTGATTTCAAGTTTCCATACTCACCTCCAAAAGTGGTTCTCTCATTCCCCAGTGCAGGTCCTTGAGTTGGGGTTCTTATCTACTCTAAAGTCGGGGTCCCCCTCTGAACCCCACAAACTCTCCTCCCATGAGCCACTCTAGATTCTTTTCCCTATTTGAGTCTGGGAGTTGCTCTCTCCTCTCAATCTCTTTTCTCTTACACAATTGCTGCAAGGTTTGAAACCACGGAAAGGAATTTTTCCCTGTGGCTCTGCTGTCTCCCCTATGAGCCATGACTGCTGTAGGCTGAGGGGACTGGATTTAGAAAGGCACCTTGGAACCACATCAATTGCTGTAATGTAACTTCCAGACTTTGCTATCTGCAAACATATGAAGAGTTATTGGGATTCCCCCCATTTTATAGTTGAAGAACTGAAGGCCAGGCACCCTGTGATGTGTTCCATTTCACACCCAAGAAGCCAAGAGAAAAGCTTCTCCTGAATTGTAGAAGAAAAGAGAAGAGTGCTAGAGAGACGGCTCAGCAGTTAAGAGCACTGGCTGCTCTTCCAGGGGACCAAGGTTTGACTCCCAGCACACACGTGAGTTCACAACCATCTGCAACTCCAGCCCCAGAGGATCCTACGCCCACTTCTGTCCTCCCTGGGCACCAGGCACTCATGTGGTGCACAGACACACGTGCAGGTGAAATACCCACATAAAATTATCTAACTTTTTTAAAAGCAAAGGTGGCATTGCAACTGCCCTTCCTGGAGTCTTACCCACCACTGAGCCTGGTCCAGAGATTCCTAAATTTAGCTAAGAATTGAAAGTAAGATGTAAGATGTAGCTATAAAGTAGCTGTGGCTTACTTTAAATGTAGCTCAGTGGTAGAACGCTCATCTAGTCTAGCCATACTGTGGAATATTATGGGATGGTGCTGATGTACTTACATGAGAATGTAAAATGATCTCTGAAGTTGGTGTGGCATGACAGCACTAGGGGCAGGAAGAGGAGCTGGGGATGGGAAGACTGGCATCTACGTGGCTGGAGGAGCAGGAACATGTGGACCACATTAATATGTATCCGTGCAAAATGACCTGGTACAGTCACAAGCCACATAACCACATCGAGTCAATGACAGGCCACATATGCAATGTTGGACCTAAAAGAATGTCATGAGATGAACCATTATCCCCTAGTGACGCCGGAGCTGTCTGTCATTGCTGCACACATCACCACTTGTGGGTTTACCATGTGCTATAAACACACCTACAGCCCTTTGCCAGGAATATAAAACCATAGCACGTATGGGGCCAGAGATGTGGCTCTGTGGTTAGACTATTTGCCTTGCATGCTCCAAACCCTGGGGTTGGACTCAACATTGGAAAAAATAAAATAAACCAACAAATCTGGTCATGATAGGTCATGTGGAGGTAAAAGGATCAAAAGGTCAAGGTTATCTTTAGCTGTATAGCAAGTTTGAGGCTAGCCTATGCTATGTGAGATGCTGTCTTAAATACATACATATTTATGTATATGAGTATATATAGATGAGTGTGTCTAAATGTGCTTTGCATTATTTTAAAGTGTTCTCTCTACTTATTAAAAATAATTTTATTCCAAATAGTTATGCAGCAGCCTTATGTAGTTCTAACTTATCACATCTTTTTATTTGTGTATGTGGGCAGCATGAGGAGCGCACACATGCCACGGCACACATGTGAAGGTCAGAGGATAACTCTGTAGAGTCAGTGCAGTCATATACAGCAGGTGCTTCATCCGCTGAGCCTCCTCACTGACCCCTATCATGGCTTTTGTTTGCTTGTTTGTTTTTGAAGACAGGGCTTTGCTGTAGCTCTAGAGCCTGTCCTGGAACTAGCTCTTGTCGACCAGGCTGGCCTCGAACTCACAGGGATCTGCCTACCTCTGCCTCCTGAGTGCTGGGATTAAAGGCGTGCGCCACCACCACCAGGCTTTATTACTTTATCATGGCTTTTGAGTACATTATTTTCTCTTGAGCTTAATCTAATCTCATGTTGTTTTGTTCATAGTGGCCCCAGGAGGAGCACTATTCTCTCTCTCTCTCTCTCTCTCTCTCTCTCTCTCTCTGTGTGTGTGTGTGTGTGTGTGTGTGTGTGTGTATGTGTGTGTAACAGGTAGTCTACTACATGTACTCATTTATACAATGATAAAATCGCTGACAAACTCATTTCTTAGACTATGACATCACGGTTGAGTGACATAGCACTGTCTCTTCCTGTGGTTTGGATGGATATGGTCTCTCAAACTCACATTGACATTGGTTTTATTGTTTAGTTTGTTTTTGGAGACAATGTCTCACTCTGTAGCCCAGCTGTCCTGCAATGCAACTATGTAGCCCAGGATAACCTCCCACCATCCGTGGTCCTTCTGCGGGGGATCACAGCTATGAGTCACCACAGTGGGACTCAGGTTGAATTTAACTGCCACTGTGATGGCACTGGGAGGTAGGACCGTACAGAGGTGATCAGAAGTGGGTGTGGTGGCACACGCCGGCAGTCCTGCTGGGGACAGTACAGCATGGTGGGAATGCATGGCAGAACTGCACACCGATGACTGTTGGGAGCGGTGAGACCCCAGATCCTGAATTTCTTGTAATCCCCTGATCTGAGTGCCTACAGCTGCTCTGAGCACGAGACCTTCAGGAGTTCCTGATGGCAGGAGAGTGGTTTCTGGTGGGTTTGGCTGGGGCGTGGCTATCTCTATATAATCTGCCCCTGAACACAATAAAGGGGGCATTCTTGAGGAACTCAAGGATGACCCGTGTTGCTGTCTCTCTGTCTGTGTATTTTAACCTCCAGCCCCCTTGCCCGAAGCTCGGTAACAGGGTAAAAGTGCACCAAACGCAGACACGGGGGCGCGGTGCACGGCATTTGGAGGTCTCCACCGAGATATCAGCAATTAGAGGTCCCAGCCTAGATATCGGGACTAGGAAACGCTGAGAGGTCGCCCTCAGAAGATGAGGGTGGATTGGGGTATATGGTTAATCCTGACGTCCTTTGCTCGGTTTGGCAGCAAAGGGAACTCCAACCAAGAAAGAGGGGTAAGCGAACAGGGTTGTCCCCAGCAGGAGGGGGAATGCATAAGTATTGGTAAAAGATAGAAAGTATATAGCTTAAAAAGATAAGTGTATATAGATGTATGATATGTTGACTGTGTTGTCTTTTGTGTTCTGGACTGGAGAAAGACATTTAATTCTAGGAACTGCTAAGAAAGGTATCTTGAAGAATTTGATGTTTTGGAAAGGAGGTTCTGTTTCTGTCTCCACAGATGATGAGAGCCTAAGGATTTATTCGATAATCATGTGGTTTGAATCCCTGAGACCTCCTGAAATGTTGCAGTGGAGTGTGAGCAGCAGCGGCTCCAGGCGGGCGCTGAGGGGCTGCGTGCGACACATGCAAACCCCGGGACCTGCCTCGAGGACCGACGAGGCAAGAACGCTAGGCCCTCTTCCAGCTCGGGCCTCAGGTCGCAGAAGCGCAGCATGACCGCGACTCGCGTCCGAGCGCGACTGGAAAATGGCAGTAAATTGCAGTAAATTCCCCTAAGAATGCAGCATCCCTGCTCAGCAGGAAGTAGCCAGACAGATTGACAACGCCCAAATTCCCTAAGTGGGGCCCCTTCAGTGGTTGCAGAGCAGCAAGCCTGCTTCCCTGAGTTCTGCTCCACTTCATGTACCAGTTTGGACCCAGAACAAATACACCTGGGGATAGAAGGCAGTTGGAGTAGAGCTTTGCTAGGTGGCTGTGGTGGAAGGCACATTGCCTCAGCCCAGTCGGTGCCTAGCCTGGCGGATGCCACAGCAGTGCCAGAAGTACGTTACCTGGAGATACTGACCCCTCATCCCCCCGAATACTTAAGATCAGACAGTTTTATATAAAATTTAGGGGGGAGATATTGGGAGCAGTGAGACCCCAGATCCTGAATTTCTTGTAATCCCCTGATCTGAGTGCCTACAGCTGCTCTGAGCACGAGACCTTCAGGAGTTCCTGATGGCAGGAGAGTGGTTTCTGGTGGGTTTGGCTGGGGCGTGGCTATCTCTATATAATCTGCCCCTGAACACAATAAAGGGGGTATTCTTGGGGAATTCAAGGATGACCCGTGTTGCTGTCTCTCTGTCTGTATGTGTTTGTGTATTTTAACCTCCTGCCCCTTGCCCGAAGCTCGGTAACAGGGTAAAAGCGCACCGAACGCAGACACGGGGGCGCGGTGCATGGCAGATGACAGTGAGGGGAAGAACGAGCCAAGAGGAAGGGGCTGGGTGCCATCTCTTGAGGGTCTATCACCTTCCAACATTCTACAAGCTGACAGCCAAGCCTTCAATACCCAGGTCTTGAGGGCACTTCTTGAGGCTTCTCTCTGAGGGCTTGTCTCTCATTGTTGCTGAGCCCTCCCTGTGGCCACTTCTGTCCCCACTCTGTTCAGGTCTGCACTGGCACCGCAATCTATGGGACCCCGTTTTAAAGCAGCACAGATTTACAACTTTACAGCTCTGGGTCAAAATTCCCAAACCAAGGTGTTGCCAGGCTGTGTGTTCCTCCTGCGGCCTCTAGGGGGAGCCCTTCATTTGCCTTTTCCTGGTGCCAGAGGGCCCTGAATTCTTTGGTTCATGGCCCCTACGTCCATCTTCAGAACCAGTGCAGCATCTTCCCAACTTTACATCTTCTGTGTCCTCCTGTATCTCTTTCCGCCCCCTCTCTGCCAGCTCTGGTTAACAGCGTTAACACTGGCTTTCACTCTCTTACATACAATTGAATATACCTTGGTAATTCAGACTCATCACACACTCTTGTGCAAGTGTGTGCACGTGCACACACACACAGAAAGAACGTCTCACTTAAAATCTATATGCCATCACCTAACTTACTAAAATATATTCCCAGGTTCTGGGGCTTGATACAAGGACATAGCAGCTCATTATTCTATCAGCTGCAATTGGCAGGCAGCCTGGGCTGATAGGAACACTCCAAACCCCCTGTCTTAGGGTTTCTATTGCTGTGACAAAACACCGTGACCAAAAGCAGCCTGGGGAGGAAAGGGTTGATTTCATCTTCCAGTTCCACATCTCAGATTGTCACAGAGAAGTCACCGCAGGAACTCAGGAGAACCGGAGCCTGCGTGAGGCAGAAGCTGATGCAGAGCCCATGGAGAAGTGATGGCTACTAGCTTGCTCCTCATGGCTTGCTCAGTCAGCTTTCTTCTAGAACCCAGGACCCCCAGCCCAGGAATGGCACCACCCACAATGACCTGAGCCCCTCCCACATCCATCACCGGTCAAGAAAATGTACAGGCTTGCCAGCAGGCCAGTTGAATGGGAGCATTTTCCTAACTGAAGTTCCTCTTGCCAAAGGACTCCGACTTGTGTCGAGCTGACATAAAACCAGCCAGAACACCCTCCCTCTGGGGGGTCTCCGGTAGTGTAATATGAAGGTACTAAACTGAGCAGGTAAGAAAAGAACTTATCGGGTGTGATGAGATTGCAATATGGCCCATGAGTGCTACAGGGGATGCAAGGTGCCACAGAGCAAGAGAGTAAAGGGAGGTGAGGGTTAATGGGAAGGTGAGGGAGAGATTACAGAAGCTGGGTTGAAAATGGTCCTCACTGCAAAGATTAGTACTGAAGGCAGAGTCAGCATGGGGCTGAGCAGGCAACTTCTGGGCCGATGCCTGGAAGGGTGGCCTTGCTGCAAGGCTGTGGTTCTTTGTGCAAATTCATCATGATTTTTGCGCAAGGCTGTGGTTTGGAAACAGTCTTTGGTGACAGTTATTGTCATCAAATATACGCAATGATCCTCTTCATAAATGTCTCCACCTGGATGAGCCCATCAGAACAGAGATTGAATTTTAACCCCTGTTGGGCAGTAGAAGCAGGCGGGACCTTGGAGTGTAACAGCCCTGGACCTAGGCCTGTCATGCCAGCTACTAAAGAAACCGAGGCAAGTTCCAAACCTGCCTGAGTTAGTGAGTTCAAGGCCACCCTTGGCAACTTAGCAAGACTCAGTCTCTCAATAAAACAGTAATTTTTTTTATTGGAGACAGAGCCGAATGGGATGGTGCCTGGTTAGCATTCCTGAGGTCCTGGGTCGACCACCAGGACTGCTGAGAGAAAGGGGGGATTCGGATGTAGATTACTGGATTAATGAAGTTATTTTAAGTATAGGTGTGTTGGAAGCTGGGCACGGTGGCGCACACCTTAACCCCACCACTGGGAGGCAGAAGCAGGTAGATTTTTTTAGCTCGGGGTCAGCCTAATCTACAGGGTAAGTTTCAGGGCTACACTGTATCATTTAAAAAAAATTTTTTTGGGGGGGGGGCTCAGTGGCTAAGGGCACTTGCTGCCAAGCCTGACAGTGTGAATTCAATCCCCGAAACTCTCATGGTGGAAGGTGAGAACAGGTTCCAAACTGTCCTTGGATCGCCACATACACACTTTGGTACATGAGCACACACACATTTGCACACACCTACACAAACGTCATTAATTTTAAAAAGAATGGGTCTGTTAAAAGTGCCGCTCAGCGTCTGCTGTGTGTCTCTCTCCCAATCTGAAGTCCCTTCCCTCCTGTAGATTCTGCAGAACTTCCATCAGCACGGAGGCACTCACCCAATGAAGCCTCCTAACTTGGCTCTCTCAGACTTCAAAACACTAAGACAAATGAACCTTTTTCCTCTAAATGTCCCAGCCTCCAGTCGTTTGCACTCGATCTTAGCCAAAAGCTCAAGAAGCAGCAGAAAGTAGACTAAGACAATGGGCCCTGGACTCTGTTAGAGTTTGACAGACAGAAGTGACTCCATTTTGATCTGACAACTTTCTGTTACACCACACACACACACACACACACACACACACACACACTACTCACAAGGACAAACAGCATTCCTCAGAGATGCTGGGGAACATTGTCCTGGACATGACATGGCCACCGTCATCTTAAAGGGCCGGCAGCTGTAATCGTCCACACTCATGAGACTTTCAAACATCCCCATCAGTCCCTCACCTGAGATCCCTGCCACTCCCTCCTGCATGCTTCTCTTCCTGCCATTTGCCCATAATTCTGTCCACCTGCATGTGAGGGGAGGCTGGAGTACATAGGAGATGGGAAGTTAACTGAAGTGGGGGGATTCCATATATAGGGATTTGGGGGAGACCTGTGCCTATACTGGCGTGGGGCTTTCATTGTAACCTTAAGGAAACCCAGGAAGCTCATTGATTCATCAAGCTGGACTGGGATGCAATTGTCTCTTTGGGTTGACCCCTAGGTGAGGTGACTAGATGTTTGTTCATATGCCCCCAAGAAAAGGGCATGACAGACAGCACTGCCGAGGTTTGTGACTGAACCCCGGTTTCTTGTTCTCAAGGGAGAAAGTGCTTTCCCGTGGAGCTGTGGGATCCCACCCGACTATCTCCCATTTCACTCCAAGCCCCGGCTAAAGAAGGCATGAGATCCATCACCTTAGCTTTTGAACTAACGGGGCCACCGACCCTGATGGTCATTTTGTGTGTGTGTTCATATGTGTGCATACAGGCTCACATGTGACAGAGGACAATCTCAGGTATGGGTCCTCAACTTCCACCCTGATTGAGATATGGTCTCTGTGGTTCACCCTGCAGCCCACCAGGCTAGATGGTCTGCAAGCTTTGGGGACCTGTTTTCACCTCCCATGTTGCTGCAGCAGGGCTGAGATTACAGGCTCTCTTGATACACATTCTACTTTTAATTTTTTTATTTTTTTCACAATTGAAATTATTATTTGGGGGAGGTGGGGTGGGGGTTCATGTGCCATGGTGTGGAGGTCAGAGGACTGCTTTGGGGAGTAAGTTCTCTCCTTCCATCTTTATATGAGCTCCAGGGACCAAACACAGGTTGCCCAACTTGTGTGGCAAGAAGCATTTTGGAGGGGGGGTGCTGAAGAGATGGCTCAGAGGTTACACAGGTTGCCCAACTTGTGTGGCAAGCATTTTGGGGGGGGGGTGCTGAAGAGATGGCTCAGAGGTTAAGAGCATTGCCTGCTCTTCCAAAGGTCCTGAGTTCAATCCCCAGCAACCACATGGTGGCTCACAATCATCTATAATGTCTGGTGCCCTCTTCTGGCCTGCAGGCATACACACAAACAGAATATTGTATACAAAATAAATAAGCATTTCAGGCACTGAGCCTTCTAGCTGATTGCACATCCATCTTCTTACATGGGTTCTGGGGATCAAACTCAGGTCCTCACACTTGTACAGCAAGCACTTTTACACACTGAGAGCTTCTTCTGCGTCCTGACAGCCACTCTTCTCTGTGTGTGTGTGTGTGTGTGTGTGTGTGTGTGTGAGAGAGAGAGAGAGAGAGAGAGAGAGAGAGAGAGAGAGAGAGAGAGACGGTTTCTCTGTTTCAAACTACCTACCTGCCTCTGCCTCCCGAATGATGGGATTAAAGGTGTGTTGTACCACCGCCACCCAGCCTGATGGCCGCTCTTCAAGATAAATTTGAAGCATCTGGTTTTTATGGGTTTTGTTTTGCTTTGGATTTTTCAAGACAGAGTCTCTCTGTGTAGCTCTGGCTGTCCTGGAACTCACTCTGTAGACCAGGCTGGCCTCGAACTCGCAGAGATCTGCCTGCCTCTGCCTCCTGAGTGCTAGGATTAAAGGTGTGCGCCACCACCACTCTGCAGCTTTTCTGATCATCTGTTACATCTGTTGACGGAAGGTCCCTGAATGCTCTGCAATGAGCGAATGAAATATATGGAGTAAATGGATGAACGAAGGGGTGGGTGGGTGGATGGGTGGATGAGCGGATGGCTGGGTGAATGACGGGCAGATGAACGAGTGAATGAGTGAATGAATGAATGAAAGCTGCCTTTGGGCTGACCTGCCCTAGGCAACACAGAGAGGAGCCGGGAGAGGAGAAGAAAATGAAAGAAGAGACATGTCCTTAGGAGGAGAAAACTAAGTGCCCTCTGGCTGGGTGCTTGGCACTTGGACCTTCCCACCATGGGTGACTCACACCAGGAAGTAGGGCTCTCCTTTCCCTGCCCACTCCTCCTAGTTGGCAGTCTAGTTTAGTGGCCGGACTAAATCTACGTGCCTTCGCTGTTTGTGGTTCCAGCAGCCTATTTTTGATCACAGCCTCCCCACTTCCTCCTTAAGTCTCTTGAGCCCTTTCTGCACAATCCAGTGCCCACTGCTTTTTCAAGTGGAAAGAGCCATTGGTAGGTTTGGGGCTGACGCCTAGAACAGAGCTGAGAGCACAGCAGGGCTGTGTGAGCTCTACCCACAATCCCTACTGCCCCCCCCCAGACTTCCCCGACACTGTGGAGGTTGGCTTTGGGCATGCACCATCTGCATGTATATGTTTCTTCCCCTTTTGTGTCTCAGAACATCAGTACAAGAAGCATGGGAAGTATCTGGGATGGCTCATGGGTATGCATACTGCAAGCACATACACACGTGGTGGGTGGGGTGCATGAGCTGGAATCTAAAGAATCCAGGCTGGGGAGTGCCCTAGGTTAGACTCCCCAGCACCACAAATAATGGGCATGGTGATATACACCACGTGGATATTCCCAACACAAGGAAGGTAGAGGTGAGAAGATCAGACGTTCAAGGTCATCCTTGACTAGACAGCAAGCTTAAGGCTAGCCTGGGCTATAAAGAATTCTGTCTTTTAAAAAAAAATCTAAAGTCACGAATAGCCATAGCTCTCCACTCTTTGGAGAGGTCTTACCCTTGAGGTTGCTTCTGAAGCGATATGAAAAGTTCTAAGAAAAATTACTGCATCAGATGTGGTTTTCAAGGCCCCTGTGGCTGCTGTGGGCTGGAAACACTCACAGCCACCTTTGGATTCAAGTTTAAAATTACCCTGGTAAGAAAATACTGTTGTGTGTTCCATCTGGGAACAACGGTTATGACTTACCCTCTCCAGCCCAGTGGTCACATCCTTCCCAAGCCCTTGTATCCCAAAGGCTCCTCTGATTTCAAAGCTGGACTTTAATATGGGGCTATAGGCATATAACAGACATCGGGTTTTTTTTCTTCTCCCTGAAGAAGATATTTTAAGCTTTATTTCATCTTTTATCTAAGAGTCCAGAGGAACTTTCCCCTGACCTTGGAGTCATGGGCCAGGCTCCTCCCTCAGAGCTTGGCTTTGGTTCTCTGTGAGATGGGGGAGCTGGTGTTTCATGCCTCCACAACTCCCCTTCCTTCGCATTCTCATGTTTCTTCGCAGTTTCTCCACCTTCCCCAGAGATCATCGACGTTCCTGCTGGGTGGACACTACAAAGCTAACACCAGTGCCCTTCTATATGAACCATGTCACTTCCCAAAGCCCCAAGAGATGCAGCGACTACGTCTTCCACACCCAAAGGTAGAACGAAATGCAGGCTAAGAGGAGAGAGCCAGCGGGGACAAGCCTCTGTCCCCACGGAGCCTTGGTTCCTGCTCATCTTGAGTGAAGCCAGCTAGGCTCATGACATTGGGGGCAACAGCCTGCAGGCAGCTCAGGAATGCGGTGGTCACCATTGAGAGGATCAGGTGATAGGGAATCACAGGTGAGGGTCAGAGAGGCCTTCCCTTGGGCTTCCGGACCTCACTGTACTCTGCTCCTGTGTTCTCAGGCGGCCGTGGGGAATTCCCATTGGTGTGAGAATCCTGCCTCTCTGAGTCAAATGCCATGGATGCATAGTGAAGCTCTTCCTGGGGGAATCCCTGCGGAAAGAGACCCCAGATTCAGGCCGAGAGAAGGGCACACATATGCCTTCACAACTGAACTCACCGACCCACCTGGTGAAACCACAATGGGAAGTCCCCATGCTGGTTAAACCATGGCCAGCAGAGGTAGCCACAATGGCACAAGGGGTCTAAGGTTTACTGGCTGTGTTTGGTCACAGGCTTACTTGTACCAGAGGGAAAAGAAAGTTAGCTTCCAACACATTTGCAATCATTAGCTACCAGGTGATGCCAGGCTGTGGAATAATCTTTTGATACATTGTGAAGATGTGTTGCTCTCATTGGTTTAATGAAGTAATAACTGCCCAGTAGCTACGCAAGAAGAGGTTAGGCAAGAAAGTCAGACTGAAAGGATGCTAGGAAGAAGGGTGGAGTCATAGGGAGTCACCAGGCAGATGCACAGGGAACAGGACGTACAGAAAATTAGTTGGCAAGCCATGAGCCCTGTGACAGCACATAAGATAAATATTGGTTAAGTTATAAGAGCTAGTTAGTAATAAGCCTAAGCTATCAACTGAGCTTTTATAATTAATAGCAAGTCTCTGTGTGGTTATTTGGGAGCTGGCTGGTGGCATAGATACTTTCGCCTACAATGTCAGGGTGTTGCCAGTTCCATAACTGGGAAAACATGAGGACGTGTCATGTGGTGAAGGGATGGGGTTTGCAGACACATGGCATCATCTGAGGAACTAGAGGCAGCCAGCTGCTTAAAATGAGGACACTGGGGTCCCTGCCCACATCTCATTCTCAAAGGACACTGGCAAGGGACTGGAGATACTCAGTGGTTGAGAGCACTGGCTGCTCCTCCAGGGGACCTGAGTTCAATTCCCAGCACCCATATGGCAGCTCACAACAGTCTGTAACTCAGTTCCAGAGGATCCGACACCATCATACATACATGCAGGCAAAACACTAATGCATGTGAAATAAAACTGAATGATTTTTAAAAAGATACTGGCAACAAGTACGGAGAAGTCATGGCTTGGGTGATCCAGAATGGGTGTGGGACAGAACCCCTCCCTGCTTCCTTCATGGAGCAGGATCAGCAGCCTTGGTTGAATGGGACCAGAGCAGACACATTCAGGGAGACAAGTCACTCTGAAAGCTTACTTTTTCAGAATACATCATCCATCTCCTGCCACCAAACTATGACATCCCTCAGGGCATCTGAGGGCTCTGAGCCTGGGGGATTGGGGTGGGGAGTCTCCCTAGAAAGCCTTTGATTTTTAAATCTCCCTCAGCTTCTATTTGACCCTACCTGTAAAATGTTAGGTCTAAAGAGTTGATACCAAAGAGATGAAGGCACCAACACTAGGAGAAATAGCAGATTGTGATTTATTGACTGTCAAGACTGTAGATGCTGGCCACTCCTGTAATCCTACTTCCTATTCCTTGCTACCTGGTCTTCCTAAGGGCCTCTACTCTCACTGCGTCTCCACCTGACCCATCTTCTATATAGCCATCCTGAGCCAGTGTCCCATTCCCTCTCTGTCCTCCCCCACCCCTGTGTGGTACCCTTGCATGGCCCACATGAGAGCATGGAACCGGGCTCTCAGACTTACCACTGTGCTGGATTCCACCTCTACCTGTCTTGGTGGTGCTGGCTCTTCCCTCAGGGACAACGTATGCAGCTGTAGATTCACATACTGGGACTCGCTCGGCTCAGCAGCCTGCAGAAGGTCAAATGTCATCCATGGAGTCATCCCTCCCACCCGCACCCCCCACCTGCTCCTCTGAAGACATTTCCCACCCACTTCACTGTGTGACCATCCTGCCTCCTCCACCCTGTTCTCTCTAGGATCCCCCCTTCATCCAAGTCCACTGTCCTGGCCAGAGGGGGACAGACTGGACAGAACTTGGGACAAGAGTTGACCACTAGATCTCCAAGTGCTGTTCTCCTGTTCTGGAACAAGTACAGCTGCCCAGTCCAGGGGTTCCCTGGCTGCCTCCCTTTACTCCCTTCTCGTCCAGCCACCCTGACATACCTCCCGACCTCCTGATGTAAGTAACTACCTTACCTGCCGGAGGTTCTGGGATACTTCTGGATGCTTATCAGCTAGAGAGAGAAAGAGAAGGAGGTGAAACCACAGACAAAAGTGGGCAGGGAGGAGAGGCGTGCTATACCCTGAAAGGCTTTCCTTGGAGACTTCAACAATAGGTCTGGGATTTCTAGGACATTCAATAGTAGTGGAAATGCTATAATAAGTGGCATGAAGGGTTTTTTTTGTTTTGTTTTGTTCTTTGAAGTGGAGGGTGTCTTGCTATGTTGCCCAAGTTGCTCTCAAACTCTCCTAATCCTCCTGTCTCAGTCTCCCAAGGGTTGAGAGTACAGAGATGTGCCACCTTGCCTGGCTATGAAAGAAGAGCTTTAGGAAATCACACATGGGGCTGGAGAGATGATTCAGAGGTTAAGAGTACTGGTTGCTCTTCCAGGGACCTGAATTTGGTTCCCAGTACCCACATCAGTCAGCTTACAACTGCCTCTGCTCCAAGGGATGCAGGCTCACTTCTGACTTCCAAGGGTTGAGCGCGCACACACACACATGTACAACCACCCCAACACACATATACACATAATAAAAACATGGAATTTTATTTTATTTTATTGCTGAACTTTGCCAAGACAAGGTAGGAAAGTCTTTCAGAATTCCTTGCTTCATAAGAAAGTCTGTCAGATATGCTAGGCCTTTAGGCCAAAAATGGATGCCCCAACATTGCAGAGGAGCCTTTGGTGACTGTCAAGGTAGCCAGCTGTTTCTGTCATTTCTCACATTTTTTTGAAAGTTGCTTACTTGTTCTTCCTGCTTACTCAATTAATGTTACTTTCTTCTCAAATCTTTGATGAAGTTAAAGACTAGAAAATTATAGTTAGTCTTTTTTAGTTATGATAAAAGATAAATGTGATATAAGACTTTAAGCTCTTCAAGATAGGATAGCTAATTAAATATTTTCTTTAATTTTGTCAAATACAAATGGACTAAATATTGTAACTGTAATTCTTACCTGATAACTGTTTTGTTGTATGTAATTTTACTATGTTAAAACCTTCCTGCTAGGCAGTGGTGGTACACACCTTTAATACCAGCATTTGGGAGACAGAGGTAGGCGAATCTCTGTGAGTTCAAGACTAGCCTGGTCTATGGTATGAATTCCAGGACAGGCTCCAAAACTACACAAAGAAACTCTGTCTCAATAAAACAAAAAGGCAAACAAAACAAAAAAAGTTAAAACCTTCCTTTTGATTAGACAGAAAGGGGGGAAATACTATGGGATAATCCTACTGTACACTGTGAATATGTATTACTTCTGGTTAGTAATAAAGCTGATTTGGCCTTTAGCGAGACAAAACAAGGCTAAGCAGGAAAATCAAACTGAAAATCAAAAGATGAAGGACAGAGTCAAGGAGAGTGCTGCGAGCAAGCCTCCTGAGAAACAAGACATGCTAAAGAACGAAGCCACGTGGCAAAATGTAGATTAATAGAAATGGGCTCATTTAAGTTGTAAGAGCTAGCTAGTAATAAGTGTAAGCTATAGGACAAGCATTTTGTAATTAATATAAACTTTTATGTGATTATTTGGGACCAGGTGGTTGGGACAAAAGAAAAGTTCCATCTCTGTTTATACCTCTATTTGTTGTAGTTGTTTTGGTTTGGTTTGGTTTTTTTGTTTGTTTGTTTTGAGACGGGTTTCTCTGTAGTTTTGGAGCCTCTTCTGGAACTTGCTCTGTGGAACCAGGCTGGCCTTGAACTCACAGAGATCCTCCTGCCTCTACTTCCCCAGTGCTGGGACTAAAAGAATGCACCACCACTGTCCAGCCCATAAATATTTTTTCTCCATATTTTCTTTCTTTCTTTCTTTGTTTCTTTGTTTCTTTCTTTCTCTTTGGTTTTGGGGGAAAAATTTAAAGAAATCACATAGACTTAGATAAAAGACTGGAAGGAACTCACACTCCTTCAGTACAGTGGCTGGTTTTCTGGAGACGGGATTTTGATTTACTGTGTACCTAAGATAATTTCTATCTTCTTTGTTGCTTTTACTTATTTCTCAGGTTTCCTACAGCAATCCTCTCCTTGCCCCCTCTTTTTGGCTTTGTTTCTTGAGGCAGAGTCTTCCCTATGTAGTCCTGGCTGGTCTCGAGCTCACCGCAATCCTGTTGCCTCTGTTCCCACGCGCAGGGATTACATGAGCCAATGCACTCTCTTACATCTTTCCTAAAGGGGAAGCTATCTGTGGGGTCACAGTGTTTCTGGGTGAAAGGGCACCCCAGTGAGTGTGCTAAACTCACAGAACTAGAACTGTCCAGGCTGGGAAAGTCCCATGTGGTTAGTGGAACCACATGAGGGCTGCAGCTCAGGAGGCCCCCCCGAAAGAGAATGGAGAGCCAGACTCCCAGCACTCGGGAGGCAGAGACAGGTGGATTTCTGTGAGTTCAAGGCCATCCTGGTCTACTACAGAGTAAGTTCCAGGACAGCCAGGGCTACACAGAGAAACCCTGACTTGAGAGACAGAGAGACAGAGAGAGAGAGAGAGAGACCAACTGGAAAAGGAAAACAGTTCTGCTGCTGTGCCAAGAGGCTCTGAGTTGGCCGCTGCCCCATGGGCCTCCAGAAGCAGTCAGAGATGTGGCTGAGGCCTGGGGTCCCTGTGCCACCACCAACAGCACGCAGCAGCCCAGACGACAGCTGTAGGACAGAGCTGCCTCATTTCTGCTACCAACCCTCACTGAAGCCTCAGGAACGTGAACAAAGATGGCCCTGAGGGCCCTGTGCTCATGAAGTCTCAGCACAGGAAGGAAGCCAGCAGCTCCCCTGGTGGAGGCCAGAGCCCTGTCCTTCTGTCCTTTTGTCATTCAGTCCCTGTGCTTACTCATGGTTCTGGGTTTGTTGAGAACATGCTTGCTGGCGCGCACCCTGTGCAAGTCCTGTCTGTCAATCTGAACTCGGGGAGGGTGGGACTTCGGGTTACCAGGATGCTTCACAGGGTCCCTGCGTGACTAAAGATACTAAACCCAATAATGACCTTCTCCACTATGGCCCAGGCCTGAAGCGGGGCACAGGGACATGAGGTGGCAGCCACGGATGCTGTTGAGAAGCATCTAGTACAAAAAGAACCATAATAGGCAAGGTACAGGGGGCACCCAGGAGGGCCTGAAGCCCTCAAGGAAAAAGTCCAAGGAAAGAAAATCTGAGGGCAGTGCTTGGAGACTAGGGAGTAAGCCAGGGAAGGCCAGCGGTGGCAGTTTCAGCCTGCAGAATAAACCCAGGAGAGAGTGGGGTGGGGGAGCTGAGGCTTCTGCCTCATAACCAAATGTCACAAGAAGTGGGGGGAGGTGGTAGGAGTGGGGTGGGCAGGGTGCACTGTGGAGGCCTAGCAGCCCTGCAGAGAGCCTCTCAAGAGTATGGGAGGCCACTGAAGGTTTTAAATGGAAGTTTAAAAACCATGGGACAACCACTTAGGACTCAAGAGAAAGGTCTCTAGGGACCTATCTCCTGAAGTATGTAACCACTATACACAGGGACAACTCTGGGGCCCTCCCTCTAGGGTCAACTTGAGTGTGAGCTGAGCCCTGAGGGTGTGTGCTTCATGCGGTGCCTGTTTTAATAGCTGGGGACAGGGTACTGAAGGCAAAAGACCGTGGCTAGAATCCACCCACCCTGGAGTAGGGACAGAGGACACAGGGAGCTAACTCACCTTTGACCTGACGCTTCTGGAACATCCTCCAGGCCAGCAGAGAGGTCCCCACCAACAGGAACAGCAGAAGAGCTAACACGGACAGCAGCACCGGGAGGCTTTAAGGGGAGGGAGTTAGTTATTCAGGGCTGGGAATTAAACCCAGGGCCTCATGCACGCTAGTCAAGTGCTCTACCCAGCCTCGCGTATACCACCAGCTCCTGACTTTCAAAACCTATAGGGTCCACACTAACTCCAGTCAGTTCCAGGATCCATTTGCAGCGCCCAACAGGGTCGGAGCGGACAGTCTGAACCCTGGAAATAGTTACTGACGACATGGAGATTTCTGTCCATGTCCTCCATAAGGTTCCATCCATAAGCTCATATATTTAAATACTTGGTCCCCAGTTGGTGGAACTACTTGGAAAGGATTAGGAGGTGCCACCTTGTTGGAGATCTGTCCCTGAAGGGTGGACTTTGAAGTTTCAAAAGCCCACAACATTCCCAGTTAGCTCTCTCTGCCTTGTGACTGTGTCACACGACATGCGCTCTCAGCTACCGCTCCAGCGCCATGCCCGCCCTCCTGTTGCCGTGTTCCTATCATGATGGTCACGGACTCTAACCCTCTGAAACTGCTAGCCCCAAGTGAACGCTTTCTATGGTAAGTTGCCTTGGCCATGGTGGTTTCGTCACAGCCATAGGAAGATAACTAAGACACGTGGTAACATAAATATCATGACGAGGTACGAAAGTGAACATTCTATAAAGCCCCGAGCCATGTCTGTCGGGATGTCACCAGCCTCTTCCATGCTACTCTCCCTTCCATTACACTCTGAGTCCTCCCCAGCCTGAGCTCTTCCTGTCTTCAGCATCGGCAGGCCCAGGATGGTAAGTGACCTACGGTCTCCTATCTGGACTGGAGCCAGCAACACAGGAGTGTCTAGCCAGTGGGGTATGACAGCAGCACATGGCCACAAAGCCTACTTAAGCCCCTCTGAGGAGAAGGGCCACCACCTTCAAGTCAGGAACCAGGGGTTCTCACGCCAAGCCCTTATAGTTCTGGAAGTCATTCTTCTGAGCGGACTGATGGAGGAGTTATCTGTCTATTTTACTTTCATTGGTTAACTAATAAAGAAAACTGCCTTGGCCCTTTAAGAGAACAGAAAATTAGGTAGGCAGAGTAGACAGAACAAAATTCTGAAAAAGAGGGGGAGACACTTCAGGCAGTCTCCATGCTTCTCCTCTCCGAGATGGACGCAGGTTAAGATCTCTCCTGGTAAGCCACACCTCGTGGTGCTACACAGATTACTAAATATGGGTTAAAAAAAAGATGTGAGAATTAGCCAATAAGAGGCTGAAACTATGGGCCAGGCAGTGATTTAAAAGAATACAGTTTCCGTGTAATTATTTCGGGTGTAAAGCTAGCCGGCGGCCGGGTGGCGGGACGCAGCCCTGCCGCTTCATTTCTACAGCGGACCACATGACTGGGGTGGCTACCTCCAGGTCAGGGACCAGGGCACCTCACCTCACCTCAAGCCCGAGGGCCCAGGATGCTCATGGTGTTCCTTCACGGATCCTCGGGTGGGACCCTCAGTGGTCAGACTGGTGATTAGGCTAGTGGCCAGGCTGGTAGGCACCGGAAGTGTCCCTTGTGTTGATGCTGGAGATAAAACCACAGATCCAACCAAGTGAATCTCCTCAGACTCTGCCCCTAGCCAATGGCTCCCTCTCTCTCTCCCTCCCTCCCTCCCTCCCTCCCTTCCTTCCTTCCTCCTTTTCTTTTTTTCTTTATGTTTTGAGACAGGATCTCAGTATGGAGTCTACAGCCCTAGCTGTCCCTGAACTTGTGATCTTCCTACCTCTGCCTTCTGAATGCTAAGATCACAGGCCTTCACCGCCCTGGCCAGCTGCCAGCGGGTTGTTTTTGAGGTGATTTCACACCAAACAAAGGAGCAGGATGGGATGGCCTCCTTAATCAGCTGATCTTTTGCATGTACGACACAGCCACCACCCCCTACCCACCTGAGTCAAAACCACACGCTAGGTCTGCTCTCTCAGCCACATGCTGCCAAAGAGAAGTAGCTGCAAAGCTGGCGCCACTCGTGAAAGCTCCCTCTGCACACAGCACTGTCACCATCTGTCCCCTGCTGACCCTCTGCTCAGCCCCCAACACACCCCTGGATTCTAGCTTCCATGGGTCACTCCACAGGACACAGAATTCTGTCCTGGCCACACTCTTCTCTCTCTGCCTCCCATCCCCTGACAAGCCAGCACCTTCCTTCCCACAGGATGCAGCTACTCCTCCAGGATGCAGCTACTCCAGGATGCAGCTACTCCAGGATGCCACCCTGACTGTTGCCCTGTCCCTGTCTGTCCCTCCCCTCCATTCCCCCACCACACATCATGTATTCTCGGGCTCTAAGCTGATTTCCACCCCAGAAATTCCTGCCACTTTGCAGCTGTCATGATGCTATAGGGGACTTACCTGGGAGCTGACTTGGAACCACAGACACCACAACCTTGAAGTAGTCATCAGTCATAAACGGTACATCCACTCCACACTTGTAGGTGCCTGCATCCTCCAGGGCGAGGTTCTCCAAGGTCACTGTGAAGGTGAGGTTGGCTGGATGGTCCCTGATGGACACTCGGCCATTCCTAGCTTCATTTGGGGGTCTGGTCTTGACAATATCGTTACACAATATCAGTGAGTCTCTGCACCAGTATTTGGCATTGCTCTTGTATGTCTCCTTATACTGACACCGCACACTCAGGGATTCCCCCACAGTGCCTGTCACAGTGCTGGGGTCATGAAGAGGGACACAGCCTGGAAAACAGAAGCCACAATTCTGCACCCTCACAGCTGGATGGGGTGTAGATCCCCAAAAGTTTCATCCTCCATTCCCTCATCTCCCATCAATCATCCCAGGGTTCCCTCCCTTTCTGCCCTGCTCCTTCCTTCAACCTTAATCCCCCCAGTCTCTCCCACCCACTAAGGCCTCATGTTTTCAAACATGCCAGCCCTGGACATCTCAGGACCTGGGAGAATAGCCACACCCCCACATGGTCCCACCACAGGAATATGAGCCCGAGCAGAAGACAGTGGCCAGCTGTATACCCTGCTCCCCCAAAGTCCTCATGACCCTGTGACCAGGAAGGGGAGTTGGGGGTGGGCAGATAATGAGAGGGCTGGCTCTCTCCACCTAGGTTCACTTTGCTGATTTTGAGGTTCTGGTTTTTTTTTTTTAAGATTTTACTTTAAGGCTTATTTATTATGTTTGTGTGTATCTGTGAGAGTTTATGTGCACCCTACACATGCATGCAGAAGCTCCTGGAAGCTAGAAGAGGGTGTGAGGTGCCCAGAAACCAGAGTTAGAGGTAGTTGTGAGCCACTATGTAGGTTCTGGAAGCCAAACCCTGGTCCTCAGAAAGAGCAGTAAGTGAACTTAACCACTGAGCCAGCTCTCGCCGATTTTGCTTTTATTTTCATATGTGCATACGTGTTTGTGTATAGGCTCATGTACAAGAGTACAATGCCTGCAGCAGAGGAGAAGTTCCACTTGTCTCTGCACCCTCAGCTCTGGGTACAGAGACACAGACCAAGCCCAGTTTTTAAGTGGGTGCTGGGGATCCAAACGCAGGCTCTCACTTTCTCCACTAAGTCATCTCCCCCCCCCCAGTTCTGAAGTGCTTAATGAGTAAACGCCAGTTCCCAGCCCTCCTGTGTCTTTCCTGACCCTCATGGATGCTTCTCCCTGTCCCCCTGCCCCCCCTCCACCATAGATGGCTGGCTTTGCACCTTCTACCACTGCCCTCAGAATGGCACCTTCAAATCTCCTTAAATCCTGAAGGGAACAGAAGAAGAAGAAGAAGAAGAAGAAGAAGAAGAAGAAGAAGAAGAAGAAGAAGAAGAAGAAGAAGAAGAAGAAGAAGAAGCAGGAGGAGGAGGAGGAGGAGGAGGAGGAGGAGGAGGAGGAGAGGAGGAGGAGGAGGAGGAGGAGGAGGAGGAGGAGGCGGAGGAGGAGTAGGAGGAGGAGGAGGAGGAGGAGCAGGAGGAGGAGGAGGAGGAGGAGGAGGAGGAGGAGGAGGAGAAGAAGAAGAAGAAGAAGAAGAAGAAGAAGAAGAAGAAGAAGAAGAAGAAGAAGAAGAAGAAGAAGAAAGCCCAAACAAATAAAAGGAAAAATAGCCTAAATGATGTTCAAACTTCTATAAATGTGTAAACTCAGATAAAACCAATATTTGCTTGTTTGGTTTGAAACTACAAATGACCAATATATGCCAAGAACAGAACGTTTTGTTTTGTCTGTCTTTCTTTCTCTTTCTTTCTTTCTTTCTTTTCTTTCTTTCTTTCTTTTCTTTTCTTTTCTTTTTTTTTTTTTTTTTTGGTTGTTGTTGTTGAGACAATGTTTTTCAACCTCTGCTGGCCTGAAACTCACTGTGCAGACGAGGCTCAAACTCTGAGGTCTGCCTGCCTGACTCCAGAGTGCTGGGATTAGAGAGAGACTCCTTTTCTTTGGGGAGTGGTCATTTATACATTGCCCCTGCCCCAGTGGATAACCCCACACCCATATGCATAGAGGCAGTGCTAGTCAGATTCAATGGTTATTTTTTTTTGTTTGTTTTTTTTTTGTTTGTTTGTTTTTTTTTTTTTGTTTTTCGAGACAGGGTTTCTCTGCCGGGCGGTGGTGGCGCACGCCTTTAATCCCAGCACTCGGGAGGCAGAGGTAGGCGGATCTCTGTGAGTTCAAGACCAGCCTGGTCTACAAGAGCTAGTTCCAGGACAGGCTCTAAAGCTACAGATTCAATGGTTATTGAAAAGACAATAATAATATGAAGTTGGGATGGACTTGGGAGAAGTTGCAGGGAGGGTGAGGGCTGGATATGATCAAACTACATTGTTCACATCCAGGAACTTTTCAAAGAATAAAGAAAAGTAATTTGTGGAATGTAGTGGCACACACCCACTCTTAGTTTCTGCCACAGCAGCCTGCAGCTGCCACCAAAGCAGTTAAGGCATCATCTGTCGCCAGGTGCCTTTCTACAGCCAGCTATGCGACATGTGCGTCCCTTCAAAGTACCCACCAGGCACAGCCCGCTCTCTTGTCTTTCCGGTTGGTCTCTTGCTCCTCTTCCCGGGTCTCTGCCTGTCTTTGTCTGCCTGCCTGCCCCTCTCATGTCCCCATTCCAACATGGCCTTCCCCCCCCTTCCCCTCCCCCAATAAACCTCCTGCACTAACTCTGCTGCGACTGCGTGGTGTGTTTGCTTAGTGGCATACCTTGGCAGGGCCTGCTGAAAGCTACCCACTTCACTTTTCTTTTTTTATCTCTACACTCTAGAGGCAGAGGAAGGCAATCTTGGTGAGTTTAGGATTAGCCTAATCTACATAGTAAATTCCAGGGCTACACAGTGAGCCCCTGTCCCAAAAGTAAAAGGGGAAAAAAATCTTAAAAAAAAAAAAAAAACAAAAAAAAAACAAAAAAAAACAAAAACAAAAAAAAAAAACTAGCAGGGAGTAGTGGTCCCTTTAGTCTTGGGACAGGCAGATCTCTGAGTTCAAGTCCAGCCTGTTCTACAAAGTTCCAGAACAGCCAGGGACACACAGAGAAACCCTGTCTTGAAAAACCAAAAAAGAAAGGAAGACCAGACAAGACAAAACAGACTACAAGAGCTAGTTCCAGGACAGGCTCCAAAGCCACAGAGAAACCCTGTCTCGAAAAACCAAAAAACAACAACAACAACAAAAAAAAAAAACAGACTGACTAAATCTCTTCACAGACCTCACCACCAACAGGCACCTCTCAGGGTCTCCCAGCACAGCCCCTGTCCCCTCACGATGGTACCACCTGCCACGCCCTCCTCTTTCCTGTTCTAACCCATCCAAAATTCCTCTCGGCACCCCTCCAGGGCAGCCACCAGCCCTCACTGTGTATGACTTGTCCCTTGTTCTGACAGCTGAGTGCGGAGCGAGATGCTGGCCCCTTCCTCAGCAGTGTGAACATTTGGCCCTCCACCTTCCACAGAGGACACAGGGGCCACGTTCTGTCTGGTGCACAGAGGAATCCAGGCTCCGGCGCCTTATATGGCATTTCCCTGAGGCCTCCCACCCTCCTGGGCAGACATCCTCCTCACCTGGAAGCCAGAAAAGCGGCAGCAACAGCAGTTTGGGCAGCCACACAGCTGAGGCCAGTAGGGGCATTTCTCCCACACACAAGCCAGGCTGGACCCGCCACGGTTTCAGACCCGTCGGGGACGGTCAGTCTCTGAGCGCCCACTTCTGCTTTTTGTTGTGTCTAGCTGTTTTGTTTCTGACTTCTCTTAGTTCTGTTCCTTGAGCTACTGAGAAAATGAAAAAATCTGGGGGCTCCGAGGCCAGTGGAGGAAGCCCGGGTGCGGCGCAGATCCCATGACTGCCAGGGTGAGATCTGTAGCTCTCGGGTCTACTCGACCCTGCTTGCCCAGGGTGCAGGGCCAGGCTTCTTTCTGATTGGCGTCTAGTCACTACTCTTGTGGGCAGGATGGCAGCCTTGTGGGAGGAAGTTCCTGCTGCTTCTGCCTGGGTGGTACTCACTGTGAGACCTTCCTGGGATCTCTACTCCCATGGACCCCAGCTCTAGGCCTAGACCCCCAAACATTAATAGCTCCAGCGTCCCTGAAGGGCACCTGGTCTTGGAAATGAATCTTCTAAGTCAGGTGATGGTGGTACACACCTTTAATCCCAGCACTTGGAAGGCAGAGGCAGGCAGATTTCTGTGAGTTGGAGGCCAACCTGGTCTACAGGAGCTAGTTCCAGGACAGGATCCAAAGTCAGAGAAACCCTGTCTCGAATAAACCAGAAAAAAGAAGAAAAAAGTGAGTTACAGGACAGCCAGAGCTACACAGAGAAAGAAGGAAAGAAGGGTTGGTTAGGAAAGAAAGAAAGAAAGGAAGGAAGGAAGGAAGGAAGGAAGGAAGGAAGGAAGGAAGGAAGGAAGGAAGGAGAAAGATGTCTTCCATTTGACCTGGAGCTCTACAGACTGTGACCTTCTTTCCTGGGTAGCGGTGCCATTGAACCTGAGAAGGGATCCAGACAGCCTGCAGGTCCCCTTTCATTTCTCTGATGGCCAGGTGCAAAGGCACAGTCCTATTATGCAACTACTCTGGACGCTGAGGCAGGAGGGTCGCTTGAGGGACAGTGGCAATAATGTCACAGGTCAACTAAAGATAAGTAAGAAACTTTGCGTTCTAGATTCTTGTCTTGGTCAGTGTTCTGTTGCTGTGAGGAGACACCATGACCACAGCAACTCTTGTAAAAGAAAGAGAAAAATCAGAGCTTCTTATAGCTTCAGAGGTTTAGACCATCATCCTGGCAGGAAGCGCGGCAGCATGCAGGCAGACATGGGGCTGGAGAAGGAGCTGAGAGTTCTACATCTGGATCCATAGGCATCAGGAAGAGAGACACACTGGAACTGACTTGAGCATTTGAAATCCCAAAGCCCACCCTCCAACAAGGCCACACCTCCTAATCCTTTCAAATAGTGCCATTCCCTGGTAACCAAATATTCAAATCTATGAGCCTATGGGGGCCATTCTTACTCAAGCCACCACAATATTTTTTAAACTAAAAATAAAACATATTAGTTCACTGTGCTATGGTGGTGCACACCTTTAATCCCAGCACTCAGGAGGCATAGGCAGGCAGATCTCTGTGAGTCTGAGGCCAACCTGGTCTACTTAGTGAGTTCCAGGATAACCAAAACTACATAATGAGACCCTATCTTTAAAAACTATTTTTTTTTAAATTGTATTTATGTATTTGTGTGTGCCTGCTTGTCTGTATGTGCACCATGTGTGCAGTGCTTTCGGAGGCCAGAAGAGGGCACCAGATTCCCCCATAACTGGATTTACAGATTTTATTTCATTGTTCTGTTCTGGTTTGTTTTGTTTAGCTTACACTTCCAGGTAGGTCACAATCCATCACTGAGGGAAGTCAGAGTAGGAACTGAAACGGGAGCCAACGAGACATGCTGCTTACAAGCTAGTTCCCAGGCTCACGTTCAGATCCCTAGCTCATACGGTCCAAGACCACCTGCCCAGGGATGGCACCACTCACAAAGAGATGGGCCCTCCCACATCAACCAAAACCAAGATAATTTCCCCCACAGACATGGCCACCCATCAGTCGTATCCGGACAGCCTCCGGACTGTGACTCCCTCAGACAACCTCTCTGGTATGTGTCAAGTTGGCAGCTGAAGCTAACAAGGACACCATTGATAGTGTTGTGCTAAACATGAACACACAGCAGAGGAGTCATATTTGGTGATTTACATAGCCTGATCACTGTAAGATTCATAGAAATGTGGACCCCCTCCCCCAGATGTTCTATGATCCAAAAGGCACTGCTGTGGTCTTGAACACCCAGGCTAGACAGAGAAAATGGAGGCTAGGCACTCATGTGGCTGGTTCACTTGCATCTGAGTGACCTTGACCAAAACCCTTGGCTTTGTAAACTGGCTGTGATGATAGATCTGTAACCCCAGCTTTTGGGAGGTTGAGGCAGGAGGATCTGATGTTCGAGGTCATCCGTGGCAATATAGAGTCTGAGGCTAGCCCAGGCTACAGAAGATCCAGACTCAAGAAGGAGGTGAGGGTGCTGGGAATATGGCTCAGTGGGTAAGAATGCTTGTTGTCTAAGCATGAGGACCTGAGTTCGAATCCCCAGCACCCATGTAGAAATCAGGACATGGTGACACTGTAAGAAATAAATCCTGATGGTCATTCTCAGTATGAGATATTTTCAGAGTTCGTAAGAAAGCCACAAGTATGCAGGTGAAGGTAGGCTCCTCTCCCCGCAGCTGATGAAAATGCCTACTTGTGTCGGAACTCTGAGAATTAGGAAGTTGCTAGGTGAATGAGCTCAGGATTAGAAAAGGAGGTAGTCTCCTGCCCCAGGACATTCTTTCAATAGGCTTTGTATCCTAAACCAATAGAGTGGGGGGTTCGGGGAGGGGGCTATGCTAGAAGAAGGTGAGATTGTAGCTATCCAAAGTACCAGTCTATGGAAAAATGGGCTGGAACTGGGGACATTAGAAACCTGTCTTGTGCCAAATCGGTACAGCAGCCATCTTTGCCTTTTCTCATGCTGGTGTCCCTTCCTCCAGAGTGTTCAAATCTGCTCCACCTTCACTAGTCTCTAATTTATTAGAATGGGGTCTTGTTTCCACAACACACATCCGAGGGTGGTGCTGAGGGTGAGGGTGATACGGGGACAGGATCGCTGGCCAACAGCTGTAGCACAATTAATAAAAACCCAGAGACAGAAATTGGGGTTCAGCCTAAAGGTCAGAAAAGCAAAACAGCCAGCCACTGGATCTTACCTCGACCTCAGTCCGAAATGGCGATCCTGCCTCCGGGAATCTCAGAAGGAGACTGAGACTGAGAGCTGTCTCCTTGGGTCTTCTAGTCCTCTCTAGTTCTGAGATTAAGGGCGTGCACAACTAACATCCAGTTTCTATGGCAAACTAGTGTGGCTGCTGGGATTGAAGGCGTGTGTCACCACCGTCTGGTCTGTAAGGCTGACCAGTGCGGCTGTTTTACTCTCTGAACTTCAAGCGATCTTTATTTATTAAAATACAAATGAAATATCACTACAAACAGTCTAGTCAAAAAAACGGTGAATTCCGGGTTCAGCGAGAACAATAGCATGGAGGAAGACATTGGACATCCTCCTCTGGCTTTCACACACACGAACACGGGTACGCACACCTGCACACACTCATGCACACACAGAGAGCCTGTGGCTTATGTAAAAGGTCAGCAATGACAGCCCATCTGTGGGAAGGAGTGACTGTGAGGACACTTGAATATGAGCGTCCCTTGATGTCCTAGACTCGTCTCCTCCCAAGAGGAAACGTCTTTACTTTTAGTGAAAGGCAACAGGAACAACAGATCCCACGGGGAGGAGGATGCACTTTGAATCGTCTTCAGGAAGCTATTTTCCTTGGAATGGAGAGAAACCTGAACAATTGTAAAAAGGAGCTGGTTTGAGCCCATCCCTGCCACGTCTATCCTGCCAAATAACCCTGACACAATGGAAGTCACCACAGGGACACTGAGGTCCCGAGGAATCTACGCTCCTTCACAAGTTCCCGATGCCCATCACTGGACCAGATGTGGGAGAAGAACCTGAGGACCACAAGGCTCAGCCCTTCCTCGGGGAGGCCTCTCATCTGGCTCAGGGCCTCTTCTCAGGGTGGATGAAAGGTAGATGCCATTGAGGAAGGGACAGATGGGGGCCATTGACTCCTACACATCGGATGACGCCCAGAAAAGATGTGTGGAGGTGTTTCATGTTACCATTGCCCCATGTTGAGTATGGCTGCTATTTCAAATTAGTCCGGCTTTGATCAAGCTGTCCAAGGCCCTCAGGAGACCAGCTCAACTGGCATCCTCCACAGAGAGAAGGGCAGACTCAGGAGCCTTCACCCTACCCTTCCTCCTTGGTCATATAAGAGGGAAATACTTCTCTGGGTCTCTTCCTGGTGGAGTTTTTTTTTTTTTTTTTTTTTTTTTTTTTTTTTTTTTTTTTTTTTTTTTTTTTTTTTGGTTTTTCGAGACAGGGTTTCTCTGCAGCTTTTTTAGAGCCTGTCCTGGAGCTAGTTCTTGTAGACCAGGCTGGTCTCGAACTCACAGAGATCCGCCTGCCTCTGCCTCCTGAGTGCTGGGATTAAAGGCGTGCGCCACCACTGCCCAGCCTATTTTTTTAAGTTTTGTCAGTTGTCCAGGGCCTCTTCAGGGGTGCAGCTTTTCTTGTATTATCTGTGCCATGGGTGGGACTCCTCAGTGTCG
Source organism: Arvicola amphibius (assembly GCF_903992535.2). NCBI lineage: Eukaryota > Metazoa > Chordata > Mammalia > Rodentia > Cricetidae > Arvicola > Arvicola amphibius. The sequence continues at coordinate 6,958,506 of NC_052050.1, forward strand.
TAGTTGCCTGTAAGTCATGGGTGGGGTGGGGTGGGGTGGACCGGGGTGGGTGTGACACACTTCCCCATGGTCTCATCTCTTTGAATCACCCATGCCTCTGTAAGTAACCACAATAGAGTCAATGGTTCACCATGCTAGACTTGACAGAGTTCTTTTTTGGTGTCCGTTGGCATTGTCTCTATCTGGGATGAGGCGCTCTCCAGCTTACCTCTGTCTGGGATAAACAATCCTTTCTTTCCATATCTCCAAGGATTCCAGAGATGGCTTTGAGCCTCTGCGTGTTCCAGTGTAAGTCAGAGGCTGGGCCCTCAGCAAGCACGGAAAACAGGAAGCAGGTCTGTGTGGCTGTGTTTCCCATTGTAGGAAGAAAAGCCCTGTGGTCACAGAAATGCCCAAGAAAAGCGGAAAGAACAGACTTCCTTGTATACCCTAATAGTCAAGCATTCCTGCTGTGATCCTAATGTATACAACTTGGGACTTGGGATAGGCAACACAGAGGCAAAGATACAGGCTACACGTGACAAGCTGTAAAGAAGGGGGTTCTTGGGACTGGAGAGATGGCTCAGACGTTAAAAGCACTGCCTGCTCTTCCAAAGGTCCTGAGTTCAATTCCCAGCAACCACATGGTGGCTCACAACCATCTGTAATGGGGTCTGGTGCCCTCTTCTGGCCCTCTTCAGGCATACATGCAGACAGAATATTGTATACATAGTAAATAAACAAAGAAAAAAATATAAAAAAAAAGAAGGAGGTTCTTCAGGGACAGCCTGAGGACTGGGAAGTTTTGGGTTACCTTCAGCTATCTGGCCTGGCCTGCCTCTTTTAGACCCCTGGGCCTTTCTTTGTCCCACCATCTTGCCCATCTCTGGGGAATTAACCTTGGCTGGCAGATCCTTAAGGGACCCAGGCAACTTGAACCCATGTTCAGTGTGTCCCTTGGCCCCCGCCATAGTACACCACGTGGTCATGATGGCCACGATGGGTCTCTTCTTGTCTTAGTTAGGGTTTTTTATTGCCGTGAAGATACACCATGACCACAGCAAGTCTTATGAAGAAAGCATTTAGCTGAGGTTGTGGCTCCAGCTTCAGAGGTTCAGTCCGTTACCATTGTGACGGGGAGCATGACAGCATGCAGGCAGACATTGCTTTCATCTTGACCAGAAGGCAGCAGGAAGTCAACTGACTGTCACACAGAGGGAAGTTTGAGAAAAGAGACCTCATGCCTGCCTCACAGTGACACACTTCCTCCAGCAAGACCACACCTATTCCAACAAGGCCACACCTCCTAATAGTGCTACTCCCTTTGAGAGCCATTTTCTTTCAAGCTACCCCACTCCGAGTCCTGGGTATTGTGACAGGGAGGAGAAGGAGCCTATGGGCCGGCAGACGGGTAAGGCTGTATAACTACTGCTTTTGTTCTTTGTTTATGACAAAAGTGACCTGAAGGGTTCCTTGGGCTCGTGGTTTGTAGTTTGGGGATAAACGGCATCACTGCAGGAAGGTATCCGCGGAGCCCTTGAGACAGGACCACTTCACCTACACCACTGTTTTCACAGGTCCAGGCAGTTAGGTAGTCTGTGCACCCGGAAGGGGATGCAGTGGCAGCATCCAGCCACTGATCAGCCCCCTACACATGCTCGTGTACACATGCATCTCACCTAAGATGCACAAAGATGGCGGTATCTGAGAGAAGGGCTATTCCCAGCATTGAGTTCATGTGTCTTCTGAGGCGTGGAAAGAGGTCAGGACTCCCTCCACAGAATGGGTAGGGGTTAAGAGGTAGGAGGGGGCCACTCACCTTACGGAGATCCCTTAACTGTGACAATAATGGGGCATCTGGGAAGGGAAGGGTAGAGCTGGGAGCTGCAGGGGGGGCACGTCCTCACTCAGAGTTCTCATAAGCAAAATAGAAGATCTACTCCTCACTCTGCCCATTTCATGGGTCTTTGGAAAGCTAAAAAGGAAACCAGAGGGCTGTGACGGCAGCACATGCCTGTGATCCTATCATTTATGAGGCTGACACAGGAGGACCACAAGTTTGAGGCCCACTACGTGCCTATGTTTATCTTCTACTCAAACTAAGAGGGACAGCCGATTTACTTGCAAGAGTTCATATCTGTCATATTAACCCTGGGAAACGGACCACACAGGACATGGAAGACAGAGGCTGGAAGAAAGAAGCCAGAAATACTCCTCAGCTGCCCTCTGAGGTGCACAGTGGGCAAGGCCTGGGGAAGGAAAGTCCAAAGCCTCACAGGAAGTGACTGGTCCCAGGGCTTCAGCACCATGGCAACCACTGCTATTTCCTCCTTCTCAACCAAGGGTTGTTTGTTTGGAGACAGGTGTAGCTTTGGGGTCTGTCCTGGGAACTAGCTCTTGTAGACTAGGCTGGCCTCGAACTCAAAGAGATTTGCCTGCCTCTGACTCCCAAGTGTTGGGATTAAAGACATGTGCCACCACCACCCAGCCTACAAACTCTTTCTTGTCAGTCCTTATCCCTGATCTGGCTGGGGACAGGGAAGGTAGATATGGAATGACCCAGTCAGAATCACTTCAGATCACTTCTCTGATATCTGGCCTTGGCAGGCAAACCCGACATGATTGGCTAGGTGGGTTGCTGACACTCCAGGGATGGCCTAACCACTAAATTCTGAAGAAATCAGTGGCTTTAAGTTATAGCTAATTTTGCCCATGTGGTATTCAAGGTTGAACCTAGAGTCTCATGCATGCTACATAAAGGTTCTGTGGACCCTTTGGGCTGAGAGAGAGAGAGAGAGACAGAGAGACAGAGAGAGACAGAGAGAGACAGAGAGAGAGAGACTGCAAGAGCAAGGCTACCACTGCTTTTTAAAGCAAAAGAGACCACGCCTAAGTGGGCTGGTATCTTAAAGGCTATTGGCTGAAGGAGTGGAAGGAGCTCCCACAGCAGCTGAGGATAACTTTGAACTTCTGATCTTCCTGCCTCTACACCATCCCCAATTTTATGGGTCCCAACTGAGGGCTTGGTGCACTCTCCATCTCCAGCCCTGTGACTAGATGTTTCAAAACTAAATCTGAAGTCCTGTTTGCATGCAAGGCAGGAAAGAGACCCCTCCCCAGCCCTCCATCACCTGGCTTAACGCTGCTGTCCTTATTTCTGAGGTTGCTGTCCTCTTGGGAACCTCCCACCCTGACCAGTAGTGAATGCTACTTCTCCTCTGCTTGCAGAGCTGGAAGAAACACAGAGATTGCGTCAGGGAGCAGGGGTGGGGTGGCGGGGCAGTGTGTGTCTCAGTGACCACCACGGCCATGGTGAGCAGAGAGCCACAGAAAGTTATATGGTAGTTAGGTGCAACATGAGCAAGTAGCCAGTGTCGGCTCAAACTTTGGGAGTCTGACCCTTGTAGTTTATTTTAGGCATATTTAAACACAGCACAATTTGGTGACATTTTCCTGGTATTAATTAACTCAACCCTGTTTGCACAATAAACCTTAAGATGTGACTACATTGAGACTCTGAAATGTACACGTGACATTTTCCATAAAGATGTGCTCTATAGGTTGACAAGCTCATGATCAGGGTCTAAGGGAGGACCTGGTGTGGTCTTGACCACACCGATAGTGTCAAGGTGATCAGGCTATTCACCACATCTGCCCCAGCCTTCTGGCTGGAAAACAGATTATACATCCCTCCTTCTGAAAGGTCAACCTGTGTGTTTAACATTCTTGGTTTCCAGCGACGGTGGCACACGCCTTTAATCCCAGCACTAGGGGACCAGAGGCTGGTGGATCTCTGAGTTCAAGGCCAGTCTATTCTCTGAAGCAAATTTCAGGACAGCCAGGATTACACAGAGAAACCTTGCCTCAAAAAAAAAAAAAAAAAGAGGAGCCGGGCGGTGGTGGCGCATGCCTTTAATCCCAGCACTCGGGAGGCAGAGGCAGGCGGATCTCTGTGAGTTCGAGACCAGCCTGGTCTATAAGAGCTAGTTCCTGGACAGGCTCCAAAGCTACAGAGAAACCCTGTCTCGAAAAACCAAAAAAAAAAAAAAAAAAAAAAAAAAGGTTTTCCTAGTGCTTATCTGTGAGCACAGGAACCTCCATACCTCCCACAAGACTGGATAAACCAGATACTAAAGCCATTAAAACCCTCCAGGAAGGAATAGGACTCCTCGTTCTCCACACAGCCAGAAGGCAGTGCTGCCGACCTGTAGGGCTCCTTTTCAGAGGAACCAAGGGAAACACTGACTGGGGCTGCCCTGGCTGGACTCCTGTGAGGTTACGTCCTTCCTGCTCTGACGCTGGCCTGCCTGTTTGTCTCCGTCTGGTCCATCTCCCTGTAGTGGTCTGTTTTCCAGAACTCTTCCCTGGCAGAGACAAGCTCCTTAGAGATCGCCACCAACCAACCGAAGCACAAGTCCACCAAAGTCCAACTTGGAGAAGGAGAGAAGCAGCGAGTCTGTTGGGCTTACATACAGAGCAGAACCGAGAGGTTAACTATAGGAGCCCGTGTGATGTTGAAGCAGCCACGCCACTGGAAAAGTATCTCTCCAGCTATCATAGCCGACTTCCCCATAGCCGCATTGATGGACAGAGCTCCCCACCCCACCCCCTCCAGCCCCTACCCCCACCTGCCTCAGCCTTTCATAGTCTGCCTATGCTAGTTCCTCTAAAGACCACCAGGCCATGTGCAACTAGGGAAGAATTCAATCCAAATGGCTGGAAATAAAGGCCAGTGACCCCACACATGCAGACACACACACACACAGACACACATATGCAGACACACACACATATATACACAGCCACAGAGACATGTTTCTATAAGGAAACATCAGTAGTTAAACAGCTACTTTTTTGTTTTGTTTTGTTTTGTTTTGTTTTTTGAGACAAGGTTTCTCTATGTAGTCCTGGCTGTGCTGGAACTCGCTCTGTAGACCAGGCTGGCCTCAAACTCAGAGATCCACCTGCCTCTGCCTCCAGAGTGCTTGGATTAAAGGAGCACACACCACCAAACCCAGCCACAGCTCAATTTCTTATCTTCTTTTATTTTTTTAAGACAGTGTCTCACTGTGTAGCCCTAGCTGGCCTGGAACCTACCATGTAGACCAGGTCGGCCTTGAACTCACAGAGAGTTCTGGTACTGAAGGCGTTCTCCAGTACAGCTAGGGCTAACAGCCTACTCTTGAGAGTCTCTTACAAGCTGTTGCAGCTGCTCTGAAGAGGGTTGCTGTTAAGCTCAAAGGGAGCATGCAAAACCTCATCCCAGGTGAGGACCCTAAAGACTCACAGGGAAGAGGAAGAGAACAAACAGGAACTGGGCCTGAATGAAAGGAAGCTGGGGTAGACCAGGGGGCCAAAGCTAAGAACAGGCAGGTGGTGGAGCCAGCACTACCTGGGGATGTCTTCCTGTTCCCATCTGATTCCCAAGGGAACCAGGACCAGTGTCTATCATTCAAGCTGTGGCCATGGGTTGTGGAGTCTGTATGGTCCGCACCTCAATAGAAAAAGAGGCTTCTGCCAGGTGTGTTGACACAGGCCTTCAATCCCAGCACTGGGGGAGGCAGAGGCAAGTGGATCTCTGAGTTCAAGGCCAACCTGATAAACACAGAGAGAGCTGCATAATGAGACTCTGTCTCAAAAGAAGAGGAGGAGGAGGGAGGAAGAGAGGAAGAGAAGGCACTTCCTTGGACCCTTGGTGAGAGCCCAGAGAGCCAGCCACAAGCAATCCCTGTCGCCACCTGCTGGTCAACCCTGGAATTTTAACTGGAATTTTAACTCTCCTGAGTAAGTAGAAACTCCTGCACAGGAACTGCAGGTATACAAGTGTGGCATTGGTGCCTCTAGAAGTCCTTCACCCCCACCTCCTGCCCGACCAGGAGGCCTCAAACACTGGGAAGGGCTCCTGAGGCCTCCTGGGAGGGCAGCTAAGAAAGGAGCAGGTGAGAGGGACCTTACAGGCCAGCCAAGGATGCTGACTCACTGAGGTCCAGCCTTGAGCTCCCTCAGGTTCCTGCCTAGCAATCAGTGAAATCAAGGGTACTCCGGTCCCCGCTGGCACCACTATCTCTAACACCCACTGCCGCCGGTGTCAGTCTTGAAGGGTGAATGGAGTGTTGCACTCTTCCGTGCCTGCTAGATTGCTCCAGCAGAGGGGAGAGGGGCTGGGCCGCAGGTGCAGCTGAGGGAACTCTTGCTCCTCTTCTCCAGGGCCCGAGAAAGCAAACGCAAGAAAATGGGTCACACTGCCCTGCCTTCCACTGCTGGCAAACTTGATTTGGTCTTCCACTATAATCTGGGTTCTGGGCTCGATGCCTAACACCCCAGGCTCCCAATACAGAAACACTCCTTAAGAATTGTTCGGGGGTGGGGGAGATGGCTCAGAAGTCAAGAGCACTGGCTGCTCTTCCGGAGGACCTGGGTTCCATTCCTGACAGCCACATGGCAGCTCACAACTGTCTATAATTCCAGTTCCAGAGGAACAAGCAGATAAAACACCAATGAACATGAAACAAAATAAATAAATCTTCACAAAAAAAAAAAAAAAGAAAGAAAGAAAAAGAATGTGCTTTGGCTGCAGGGTAAGGGATCCAAGGCGGCGGCTTTAAATGCTGCTAAAGTTTTCCACTTTCAGAAGTGGGAGCTTCTACTTTCAGAATGGAGAAGTAGCCAGCTGGGCAGGGCTCTGTAGGGTGAAGTAGCACCCCACTTCCCAGTCCCACTGACCACATTTGTTTACTCATGAACCCAGATCCAGGGGCACTTTTGAATCCTTTGGGGAGCTTTTAAACAATATCTGGAGCTGGAGAGATGACTCAGAGGTTAAGAGCACTGACTGATCTTTCAGAGGACCCAGGTTCAATTCCCAGCACCCACATGGCAGCTAACAACTGTCTGTAACTCCAAGATCTGACACCCTCACACAGACATATGAAGCACAATTAATAAAAGTTCAGGGCCAGAAAATGAAGTTCAGCCTGAAGATCTGAAAAGCAAAACAGTGAGCCACTGGCTCTTACCTCGACCTCAGTCTGAAATGGCGATCCTACCTCCTGTAATCTCAGAAGGAGACTGTGTCTGAGAGCTGCCCCGCCCCTGTTTTATATTCCTCTCTGGGATTAAAGTGTGCACCACTGGGATTAAAGGCATGTACTGCCCGATTTCTATGGCAACTAGTGTGGCTACTGGGATTAAAGTGCATGTCATTGTGGTTACTGGGATTAGAGGTGTGTGTTACCATAACCTGGTCTGTAAGGCTGACTGGTGGGGCTGTTTTACTCTCAGATCTTCAGGCAGGCTTTATTTATTAAAGTACAATTGAAATGCCACTGCAGGCATGCATGCAGGCAAGACACCAATGCACATAAAATTTTAAAATAAACAAACAAACAGTATCTGTGCCCAGGCAGGCATTCTGGTTCAGGCTTGTAATTCTGCCGTACTCAGGGGACTGAGACAAGAGAATCATGAGTTCAGCCTGCTGAGGCCTCATAGCAAATTCTAAACCAAATGGGCTAAGAAAAGAAAGAAAAAGAAGGAAAAAATTAGAAGCAGCTAACATTTTTCCAGGCATGTGGTGCACATTTATAATCTGAGAATTTGGAGCTAGGAAAGATCAAGAGTTTGAGGCTATCCTCTGCTATATAGCAAATCTGAGGCCAGCCTGGGCTAAGGAGACCCAGTCTCAAAAATTAGAAACAACACCGGGTGATGGTGGCTCATGCCTTTAAATCCCAGCATTTGGGAGGCAGAGGCAGGCAGATCTCTGTGAGTTCGAGGTCAGCCTGGTCTACTGAATGAGTTCCAGGACAACCAGAACTACACACAGAGAAACCTTGTCTCAAAAAACAAACACATACACAAACAAACAAACAAACAAAAAACTAGAAAGAATAACAAAGGTGTTTCTCCTTTGAACCCCCTCCCACTCTTGGGTGTTATTTTTTCCCTTTTTTTTTTTTTTTGAACAAATGCTTGCTCAGGTGTTAGGGAGGGAGGGAGGGAAAGGGAGGGAGGGAAGGAGGAAGGGAGGGAGGGAGGGAGGAAAAAAAAACAGAAAAACCCATCTATGCTTCAGCCAGTCCCCACCCAAATAACCTTAACTGCTCCTGGAGATTCTGCCCCAATGGCTGTACAGAGCCTGTCTGATAAAGGGGGCGGGTAGGAGGGCCTTCAGGAGGGCAAGGGAGGTTTGGGGTGGGGGTGGGAGGCAAGAGGCTAGTGCTGAAAGTGAATGCTCCAAGGAATGAAAGGCATAGCCAAGGGTTTTGGGTTTTTGTTTGTGGAGACAGGGTCTCACTCTGTATCGCTGCCTAGCCTGGAACTCATTTAGTAGACCAGGCTGGCTCACACTCACATAGATGCACCTGACTTTACACCATCACACCCAGAATAGCCTGGGTTTTGGATCCCACCTTGTCTCAGATAAGCTGTGTGACGTGGGCTGAACCTCTAGCCTCCCTGAGCCTCAACTTTTCCTCCAACAAATTGGAATAAGTATGCCATCAATCTATAGGATCCAAGGTCCAGAAGGGTTTGTAGTTAATGCTTTCTCAATGTCTTTATTTATTTGTTAATTTATTTTGTATGTGTGGTATATTCAAATGTGTTTGAATGTACATGTGTATGCAGGTGCATGTGTAAGTGTCCAGGTGGAGTCCAGAGGTCAACCCTAGTGGCAGTTCCCTAGTGTGGTGGTCCACCTTTGGGGTGTTTTTTGTTTTGTTTTTGAGATGGGGGACTACAGGGTCTCTCTCTAGAAACTGAGGCTCACCAATTAGATTAGGGTGACTTGCCAGATGGCCCCTGGGGATCCTTCTGTCTGCTTCCCCAAAATTGGGATTACATTTAACCCATGCCCAGCATATTTTGTATTGTTTTGTTTTATTTTGTTTTGATTTTTTGAGACAGAGTTTCTCTGTGTAGCTCTGGCTATCCTGGAACTCGCTCTGTAGACCAGGCTGGCCTCAAAACCACAGAGATCTGCCTGCCTCTGCCTCCAGGGTGCTTGGATTAAAGGCGTGTGCCACCACCACCAGCTATCATGCCGAGCTTTTTATGTGGGTTCTAGGGATGAAACTCAGGCCCTCACACTGGCTTGGTTACTTTAGCAATGGGACCATCTCCCTAAGCCACACTACGGCCTTTAGGACATAACTGTCCCCATGTCACAGTGTTGTTTAGGATATAACTGCCCCATGACATACTGTATGCTTTAGGACATAACCGTCCCCATGTTTACAGAGGTATATCACAGCTTAAGCTTTATCTAGAAAGGAGAAGTATCTGCTCAGGACCTCCAAGACCAAGTGTTCAGGCCAAGTTCTCGGCACAAAGGAGATTTATTTGCCCCCAAAGAACAGAAGGCAGGGATAAGGGCCAAAGACAGGAGACAGAGGGAGAAGAGAGGAGAACAAAGGAGAGGGAGAAAGGGGCCAGGGGACAGAGGGAAGGGAGATTTGTCCTGGCTGGACAAAGGACCGCCTCTGGATAGAGAGGAAACAGACATAGCCCGTAGGCAAATGGCGGTTTATAAAGGTAAAATGGGAAACCCAAGTTAGGATGAGGTGTTTAATTTTGATTGGACAGGTTAATTAGGCGAGCCCAAAAGGGCTTTTGTTGCTGGACTTCAACTTTGATAGCTGGACCATGATAGCCTCAGGAGCAGGAATTGGTCAAATAAGGGAATGGACCTTGGGGGCTAGCTTTAGGAACGTAATCTAAGGCAGAGGGGACTGGGGAGGATGAAGACACCAGAGCCACATGCGCGAGTGGACTAGTATCCCTTCACAGCTCACACGTCTAAAGCCGGCAGAGTCTCCTCCTGACCTTCACTCTGTTGCCCATCTGACCCACCCTTGACCCTGAGTCAATTAGCTGCACCGGACTCATCCCTGCAGGTCCACTGGTCTAACTGGCATCCGCGATGCCACCAGACCTTCTGTCTGTCTCCACCAGGTGGCACTTGACACCCAGGCCTCGTTTATTGACACCCAGGCCTTGTTTATTTGCTTAGCAAATACTTCATGGCTGCCCTTGTTATGCCAGGCTCTGGGCCCAAAGATAGGATCATGGAGATAAAAAAAAAAAAAAATGCAACAACTTCTCCTTTCCGGGAGTCCGTGGCTTAGTAGGAAACACGTAAACAAAGACCAGAAAAACAAAGATTCCCTTAAAAGGTGAAAATAGCTGCTAAAATCCTAACCCCAGTGATCTCGTGAGACACTGACCACGGCTTTCCTACTAGACACAGAAGAGTGGCAGGCAAGTGACCAGGGGGGTGGGGGGGGACACACATGACACTAGACCCCAGCCCTCTGCTCTCACCCTGCTTGATCTCTGCCCCGTTGAGGAAGTCTAGAGGACACTGAAAATCCAGAGGGGTGCAGGGGATGGAGCCTAGCTGATAAGTCCTTGCCTATGAGGGCACAAAGCCCTGAGTTCCAGCTCAGGCACTACATAACCCAGGAGTGGTGTGCACACTTCTAATCCCAGCACACAGGGGGTGGGAGCAAAAAGATCAGGAGTCCAAGGTCATCCCTGCATCCTTGGCTGCATAATGAGTTCCAGACCAGCTGGAGATGCATGAGAACCCATTTCAAAAGAATTAAAAATAAATAAATAAATAAATGGATGAATTTCCAGGATGTCCCTATGTGGGATGCGTCTGGAGGGGGAAGGGCACAGGCTTAGCTTGTCTGGCCCTTTTTACCCCACAACTGAATCCCACATCCATCCCCAAAGATGATGATGAGCCTTTGTAAAAGCTTTCTTTTCGCACGTATATGTGTGTGTGTGTGTGTGTGTGAGAGAGAGAGAGAGAGAGAGAGAGAGAGAGAGAGAGAGACAAAGGAGAGAGGAGAGAGAGGGGGAAGAGAGAGACAGAGACAGAGAGACAGAGAGAGAGAGAAGCAAGTACCTACAGAGGCTAGAAGAGAGCGTCAGATCACCTGGAGCTGGAGTTACGGAAGGCTATGAGCAACCTGATGTGGATGCTGAGACTCAGACTCCCCCGGAAGCAGCCTTAACTGCGGAGCTGGCTCTTCAGCCAGCCTTCTCCCCGCTTCTCTAACCTTTGAGACAGAGTCTCATCCCCACCTTGTCCCCTGCAAGAGCAGAAGCAAATGCTTTTAACCACTGAGCCGTTCATTTCCCCAGCCCCAAGCACCGCACTGCCCTTCCATTTGACCCGAGTTTAGTCCCAGAAAATTAAACTCATGGTTTATTTTCACAGCAAGAGAGGAAGGGAGGAAGAAAGGGGGGGGCAGACAAACAAGAAGGCAGTAAAAGTCTCTCCCTCCTCTGCCTGGTACCCCCACCCTCACCTGTGAACTTGAATCTCATTTCCTCAGCTTTCCTTTCCTGAGTCCTTTTATGCAAATAGGGTATCTGAATATGGAGGGGTGGGGCTAGCGGGCTACTGAAACCATCCTCTTTGAGTCTGGGATTGGAGCCTCCTGCCCCACCCCTGCTCTGCTAGCCTCTCCTATAGGGATCTGGGACAGGGAGGGCCTGGAAGGAAGGGAATCTGCCTGGACAACAAACTCCAGCTCGCTGTGTGTGTGTCTGTGTGTGTGTGTGTGTGTGTGAGACGTGTGTGCGTGTTGGCGGTATTCTATTTATCCTCTTGAGGGTCACAAGGGAGAGGTTGTGCCCAGCCAAATGTGGCCTGCCCCCTGCTGTGACATGCATTTGGACACCTGCTGCCACTCTCCCTGACCTTGGGCCCTTACTGTGGGTCTTTCTGGTGGCCCAGATACCCTGATCCAGTCAGTGTACACAACAGACCTGTGTGGCTGGCATTCCTGTCCCAACAACTCAGCTCACCAGGCAGGAGGTAGGCAGCTGGCAAACACTTGTTACCTATGTTGGAGCCAAAGGTCAGGGTCCCCAGGCTGCCCATCAGCAGAAAAATGCAGAAATAAAGCAGAATCTGGAACTATGTGGAATCCCGGGATCCCTGTGTGGCTAGCACAGAGGCCTCTGTAACTCCCTAGATCAGACCTTCGTCCATGGGTTGGACAATCCTAACCAACATTTGCCACATCTCCAAGTAATTTTGGTTGGCACAAGCTGGGGCCTGGTGGTGATCCTGACATTTAGTGGACAGAGGACACTACTTAGCATCCTAACACAGAGATCCCACCAAAAGAATAATCTTCCTTCTCAAATGTTGGCAGTGCCAGGCTGGTAAGCCTGTTCCCTGAAGCCCAGGCAACACAGTGCAGGGGCTCCCTCCCTGGACTGGCTGGTGCAGGCACTGCCTCTTTGCAGACAGGGGACCTGCTTCCTTGAGCTAGGCTGGGGCATACATGATCCTGGACCAGTGGAGCATATGGGACGAAGACTTCCAAACCATCTCAATCCCAGGCTCTAAGGATGGGCAAAAGTTGGGACACCATGGGCTAACAGTCCCCACACTTTTTCCCATCCCCCATCCCCATCCTCACCCAGGGCTAGGCAGGCACAGGGACAGCTAGGGACAGCTGGCGCCGGCTGGCGCTCAAGGAGATCCTATTGCAGGGCACCAGGGTGGGGCTTAGATGGGAGTAGGTGGCAGTCTCTGGTCAGCTGTGGACTAAAGGGGCGGGCCCTAGGAGAGTGACAGTGGGGCTCCAGATGTTCAAGCCACCTCCCCACACACACTCCCAAGAGCTTAGGAGAGTGGGAGTGTTTGCCATGGGAGAGGCAGAGGATCTCCTGAGCCCAGCACCCTGGGGATCCAGCATACACTGAATTGGGATTCAGTGTAAAACCTTCCCAGCCAGGTCCGGACCCTTGCACCCTCAAGTATCTTTAGTGGAGGGATGGAGGTGGGGTGGAGGGGAATGTGAGCTTCTGCTATAGCCACACCAGGGAGCATCTCCTCCTTGCCCTGGCTTCTAAGGAACCGGCAGGCAGACAGCTGGCCAGGATGAACCTCAGCTCCTGTGTGAGGCACAGCCCTGCAGTGATTTTTCATCAACCTAGTTCTTCTGCAGACCTTGAGCAGAAGCTGCTGTGCCTTCCCAACTCCAAGTCAGCCAGAGAAGAGTCAGGTGATGCCATGACGGTGTCCTGTGGTCCAAAGAGCTACTACCAGTCTGGAATGACCCTTTGTAGCCTCCATAACTTCTTCAGAGTTCAGATTTCTCCTAATAAAGGAGAGGGACCACAACTGTTCTTCTTGGTGCCCGTGTAGGTAACTGGGGGACAGTTGTCTGGTCCCAACCCTCCAGCCTGGCGACTTGGATTTCCTGTGCGGCTAGGCCACGCACCAAGGCCTTTCCCCTTACACATCAGGAAACTGCCAAGATAGATGAACACAGACCCCCGACTCCCAAACCAGCAATTACACCCACCCTGGGGACCCAGTGCCTACCTAGGGCAAGCAGAGATGTGTTAAGTCCAAGGTCACCAAGTGATCCATTCTAGAGGCCTGCTGGTCCGGGGAGGACATAATGACTGTTTCGCTTTGACTGTGATTTTTGTGCGAGTGCTCTTTTGTGATCCCAAAAGTTGTCCTCTTGTTCTACAGATGAAAGGAGACTGGGCAAGGTCAAATGAACTGCGCAAGGTCACGGTTGGTAACTGCCCTTTGATTTCTATACAGGGTATAGAAATCCACTTTATGGAGTCACTTCCTGCTACAAGGGTAATTGAGTTGCTGGGCCCACCTCTTCGAGACTGCTAGTACCCCCTCCTCTCAATTATTGACACACCAATGGGACCCTCCCCCCTTCTACCCATTAACAGCTACCTTTCCGCCATGAGGATGAGGTCAGAGCCACATGGGGCCCAAGGAGGATGAGGTCAGAGCACTCTGGCTGGTGCAGACACTAAATAATTCACAGTACTGCTGTCAGTGGGGGCTGCAGCTTCCTGGAGGACCCAGCATGGAGATGGCAGACAGGAAGTCTGCTTAGTAACCCCCTGAGCGCGACCTTGGTGTGTCCTCTGTGGAGCTAGAGAGAGTGCTGGTCTCGCTGAGATGGATGGCGTGGTGATAGCCAGGCAAGCCACCTAAACTCTCCGTCAGTCCGGTGAGGAGCTGAAGTGCTGATGAACAAGGACAAAGGGCCAGGAGAGCAAGCTGGGTGTGGCCATGACACACGCCTTGGCCTGGGGCAACTGTGATCATCCGTGAACAAAGCATTTTATGAAGATGAAATGGGGCTGTGGCCCTGCCTCCCCATTAGTAGCTGGATTGCCATCTGTGGTGGCTCCTTCCCCACCCCATCCCTTCTATCCTACATCCTATGTAGGAACCATTTGTCTCTGTGTTTGGCTGGTCAGAATGCATTATCTCCCCTCGCCCCCTGCCCACCCCGCTCCCCACCACAGGGTTTCTCTGTATGACAGTTCTGACTGTCCTAGAACTCACTCTGTGAACCAGGCTGGCCTCGAACTCAGAAATCCGCCTGCCTCTGCCTCCCAAGGGCTGGGATTAAGGGTGTGCGTCACCAATGCCCAGCTCATTGTCCTTTTTTCCTCCTTCTCACTAAGTAGCCCCAGCTGCCCTGGAACTCATGGAGATCTGCCTGCCTCCATCTGTCAAAGTACTTGATTAAAGGCATGCAACATCATGCCCAGCTGAGAATTCGATGTCTTTCGGAGGCCTGGTTTTCTCCCCTAAAGTCTAACCAAAGAGAAGTTAGCCAGAATCAGACATTGCTGGTGTAGCAGAGATGGGGGTGGGGAGGGTAAGAGGCGGGAAGGCCAGCTGACAGACACCCCAGAATGCCTTAGAAACACACAGGAACACAGAGGCATTAACCCCTCACGAAGAAAGGGCAGTCATTTAATTACGAGTAGTTACAAAGTTGACCCTCCATTGACGTCCACTGTAGGATTTTTTTTTTTTCTTTTCAACACTGCTTGGCCCATTAGCTCTAGCCTCTTATTGGCTAGCTCTCACATCTTGTCCACTGTAGGATTTAACAGTGTTGGTGTGACATCGACCAAGTGGCTGGCCTGTGAATGATGAACTTGAACCAGGCCTGGGTCTACTTATTCCTCCCTTGTGTGGGATACAGTGACACAGCACTGTAAACTAGGAGGCCCCCAAGCCTACTAAAAATGTCCTTCACTGGAACCGGAACTGAAAGATGCAGGGTAAGTAAGGACCACAGGTACTTCTGCATCCAGGCAGGTCTGCATCTCCCAGGAGCCCATGACTCCTGAGCTGCAGCTGCAGCTGCAGCAGCCAGGACTTGGGCAATAAACACAGCCACATCCACCATAGGCTGCACACCTAGGCATCTGGTGCTTTCGGAGTCCTAAAAGACTCGCTTAAGACAGCAACCTAGTCCCTTGCTTGCTGTGACAAATCTCGGAGCTCTAGATCAAGAACAGTGTGAGGTCCACGGAGACCCCATTCCTTTGATGTGTGTGGGGGCAGTACTGTATTACTCATAGATTGAGCATCCTCATTCAACAGAGGTCAAGGCAGGAGGAGTCACCTTTGGAGGTACAGTCCCACTCTGTGGGGACCTTTTCCCCAACGAAAAAGGCACAGGCTACTAGGGAGGAGTCAGCATGGGAGCCATGGACTAAGCATGGGGCACCTTCCTGGGCAGTCACTCATCTTCACCTCTGTCTACCTTGGCACTAAGTAGTGCTGGGCTAAAGGCCAGGCTCCAGGACACACTTGAAGAGGGCCTGGAGGAGGCTCTGTCTGGTACCCAGGGCTGTGGAGACCTTGGTTCCAGGGTCTGGTGCTATGATCATCTCAGTCATTGGTGTCGGCAGCTCGCAGGCCTGAAAATGGCCCTCTCTGACCTGGGTAGCCATCAGGCTCCTCAGGTGCACGTCCTAAGGCCAAGGCCACTAGAGATGAAAACAGCAGGGCTTGTCCAGATGTACCAAGGACATCTGCTGCCCAAGCTGAGGTAGAAACTTAGACATCTTCCCATAAGCAATCTCCAGCCCCGAATCCCACATCCCACCAGCCCAACCGAGGAAAGGTTCAAGTCACCCTGAGAATGCAGCCCTGGCTCCCACCCACTGTCTCCTAAAGGAACTCCCAGACCCCAGCCACATATATCCAAGTAGCCCCAGCAGGTACCTCTAGAACCTAAGAGATCCAGATAATTCCACCTCTGCACCTGTCCTAGGAGCCATCCTGGGAGCTGGCACAGAAGCCGAAAGCAGACCGGGGAGATGCGGCCAGGGGTTTAACTGAGGTACATCCATAGCGCAAAGCTCTAAGCACCATTGTGGCCCACTAGCTCTTCAACTCTTATGTGGGGTTCTCTGTGCGGCAGTTCTGGACAACGAGAAATCTTCCCCCGTTGGGATCAGTGTTGCAATTCCCATTCCCAGTGGGGACGGGCAGTGGGGAGGGAGAATGAACGATCCTGCCCTGGCAAGGGGACACAGCTCACTGAAGGTAAGGTAGACTCAGGCCAGGCACAAAGGTGCTGTGCTGGTACCTGAAACCCTCAGGTCATGAGAAACAGCCTGCCCAATCTGGGCTCTGCCCCTAGCTGGCGACCTCTTCCAGTCTAGAAGATGGCAGAAGGCCCAGAGTAGGGCAAGGGATAAGGTCTGTTTTGTCTCTAGAGACTGACAGAGATGCTATGATGTCCGTTGTGTGACATCTGATGGGTTACCAACATGGCCAAGAGGATCCAGTGTCAGAACAGTGGCATTGTGCTCCTGACGTTCACAGCAGGACAATAACCACCTGGAGAACCACATGGGGGCACAGACTCTGTGACTTGGGGGATGTGTTAAGGCAGGAGACAGGAGTCAACAGTTAGCTCCCTGTAGCTGCAGTCACTTGGGGACCAGGAGGCTGGGATGGGCAGGAGGGTAGGTGGCCCTATGAGCACCAGTCACATGCTTCAGGCCTATCCCAAGGTCCCCACTCAGTCCAAAGCTTCAGATTGCTGGCCTCTGGTCCCTCCCAGCTCCAAGGACAAAGGTGGGGAAACTGCTGGGGCCCGCTCAGCTGGATGCAGAGCAATGAGGGTGTCCGGATGAGGTGTGGTCCAGGGAAGAGGGCATCTACCATCTCGTTTTGTTTTTCGGGGACTGATCCTAAAGTAACCAGAAAGAACAAGAGTCAAAAGGGATGGACTCCACAGTCCAAGTATTGGATTGCACTTTAAAAAAAAAAAACCCTCAATCTACAGGGAGTGATACAATCTAAACATAGTCTGGAGTTTTCTTCCAACAACTCTTTCTCTCCCTTTCAACAAAAAACTATTTTTCCCCCCCTTACAACTAGTGTCAGAAAATAGCTTCTGGCTAGTTGGGGATGAAACTTCCCAAGCCTGGGATGGGCAGGCTCTCAAGTCCTGTTGAAGGACCTGGAACTGATCTCCAAGGGTCAGAACACTGTGCCACCCAGAAGGGTCAGAGGCATCTCAGAGCCCAGGACACTGGTCTGGCTTATCTCAGGGAGAGTCAAGGACAAAAGCTAGAGATGTCAGTCTGTCCAGTTTTGGTCCAGCTACCTAGAGGCTCTGTGGCCTGACGGAGGGGTTGGGATAACTATCCCTAAGACCCCATATAAACCTGAAGTGACAGCATTCTGAGATTTTATTTAGTTCTGGAAATGAAGGGAAAGACTGGCCCCATCCTGCCCTACCTCCCACCCCACCCGACTAGCCATGGAGATAAGCCTGAACTGGGGAAAAGCTTTTACTGACCCCCAAATTCTTAGCACATGGATGCTGTGACTCGTGAGCCAACCAGGATCTGGAATGACCTGCCTGTCTCTGTGAACCCACACTATAAACAACTCAGGCCCACCCCGAACCATGCCGCCCTTCATGTTGTGAAGCATGACCCCCAACTAGGAGCAAAATGGTCATCAGCCTTGCCCTCTAAAGTATGCTAACTTCCTATGGGAGAGGCCAAGATAAGTTGACCTCCTCTGCACCCCAAGAACTGCCCACTGGTGGGCCTACCTCCCCTGTTCTATCTCTGAATATAGCCCTTTCTGGGGGAGAGGATGAGCCCCTCAGGAAAGCTATGGAGGTTGGACACTCCCAGGTGTGGGTCCAGACAAGAGCCCAGATGCTCATTCTGATGGCAATTAACGACAGACACACTAGAGAGCCCTGCCCTGGAGGAGGCGCCAGCCCCTTACCACACAGGAGGCACTATAAGCATCAGCCCCAAGAGCAGGATGTGAGGAGGAGAGCGGGTTTCAATGATCCATCACAGAGAAAGGAAGGAATCACGGGAGGTGAGAACCCAGTCAGAAACCACGAGCCCAGAACAAGAGTTAATAAAGCAATAATGTGTTTATTAGGCACCCTTGCTCCTCACAGAGGAGCAGGATACAGCCCAAGGCATCCTCTCTGAGCTCTCTGGAGGCTGCAGGTGTCGCTGGAGAGTATAGGCACGGGACCAGCTGCCACCCCAAGCAGAACACTATTTGGATGGAGCAGATCACCAGAGGTGGCCCTGGCATAAAACAGGGCAGGTGCCTGAACTCCACAAATACTGAGAAGGAGGAGGCCCCCTTGGACACCCACCCAAACATTGGCAGATCAGGGGACCTGACCCTGAGGCATAAGCTACCCTGAGCCAGTGAGGGAGAAGGGAGCCACAGAGCATAGCATCTCTAGTGGTCCCTCACCCAAGCCAGGTCCTGAGTGCCCTCTCCAAATCCGCCCACTTCCTCCTGGCCACAGCTGCTGCCTTAGTCCCACACGTAGGGATTTCTAAAGACCTGAGAGATCTTGCCGTCTTTTGGTGGCGTGGCCACCTGGTGGCTCTGGACCATGTACATGTCTTCAGCTCGCAGGGTTGAGTTGGCACTGCCCATCACCTGGCTGTTGGCGGTGGCCCGTGGGAGGATGACGTCGTAAGCGCCTTCGGACTGGAAGGAAGAACAGGCGGTCTCACAGTCGGGGGATCGGGAGCCAGGTTCCGCCAGGGCAAAGGCACAAACATTCAGCTTCCTGCAGGGCTGTGCCTGCCAGCTCCCACCTCTTGACCGACCCCCCCCCCCTTCACCCTCATTCCACCAGGGCCCTGCTGGCAGGATAAGATGGATGCCTCTACTTCTGGAAATAGAGATCTGGCCTTCTGAGCACGGAAGAAGGCCCCTGAACACCTCGGGGGGTTCCCAGAGGAGACCCCGTCTCTGAATTCCTGATCCTAATTCTTTGGGGAAACCTCAGGATCGGCTACATTAAGCTGTTGCTACATGAATGATGCCACTCACAAACTCCCTTTCTCCAAGTGTCTTAATCGAGTCCCCAAAATGTCACTACAACACTCAGCACCCTTCAGGTAGGTCCTGGTCCGTATAACTCTAGCTTAGGAATCTAGCCCCAAATGTTCTACCTGGAAGGTACGTGAACCCCTGGGGTGGTCCCTCCTGTCTTATCACCATGTTAGATGTTACCACTAAAGCACCCAGGCTCCCAGGACCCCAAACCAGCAGCGGGTGACTGTCCCCCCTGAGGAGGGGTTCCCCCTTCCAGAAACATCCAACCACTCCATGCCTTCTAGGACACTTAGATCGTGGAGCTTCAACATGGGAATGCACCAAAATTAGCAGGACTGTTTGTCAAGCCCTATCCCCAGTTGAGCTCCACCCACTAGCTGGGCCCCACCCAGAGATAGTCCGGCAAATGTTTAACTACAGGGATGGGAAAGCCCTTGAGTTCCTTGTAAATCTGCCTTGGGGAGTTACTCCCTTTTAGGTGGAACCTAAGCTACCAGGTGACAAACAGCCCCCACCCCAGGGCTACCAACACAGAACTCACAATAACCTGTCCCACCTCAGACCCAATCTGCATTTTAAGCAAGTTCTCAATTGCTGCTCCCTTGGGTGGTCGGAGGACCCCGGTGTGAGAACTAAGCAGAAAGAACTGTTCAGCTCAGTTCACCCTCCAAACTGGGAGAGAGGGTGGGGGGCTCCTGTGGACTAGGTTCAGAGGCCGGGGGTGGAGGGGCAGCCACTGATCACGGTGTGAACGGAAACTGCTCAACTCTGCGCTAGGTTGCAGCTTCACACTTGGTGAGAGGGACTGGAAGTCTCAGACACACCAGCCATCCCTAGCTCCCAGCTTAGGGGGTGGGGAAGGGATGGGAACAGCACCCTGCTGACCTCCTGGCTTCCTGTTCCCAGAATCCTGCCAAGGCAGGTCACTGACCTCTCTGGCAACCACTGCCAGCAAGAAGAGGAACATATATGGAGTGGGAATCTAATCCACCTCCTTCCTGTTCCCACTCTCCCCTGCCCCCCCAGCTAAGGGAGTACTGGCTCCCAGGGCTCAGGAGAGGTATAAGGTCAAGACTTGCTAGCCAGGCATGGAAATAGGGTCTCATATAGCCAAGGCTGGTGGTGCAAGCTATAGCCAAAGATGGCCTTCAGCCTCCTGCTTCTGTCTCCCAAGTGCTAGGATTACAGGTATGTGCCACCGGGCTGTGGGTGATGCCCAGTGATGCAGGGCAGGTCCCACTGCAGTGTGCTAAAGCCCTGGGTTGGCAGGGTTGATGTCCCAGGAGAAGTTTGCCATACACTAAGAATGCCTCTATCCAGCCAAACGTTCACTGCCTGCACAGGCTTCCTACCAGCAAATGAGGCTGAGCTCTGTGACCCTCAACCAGATCACGGGAACCTGAGGGACCTACTCACCGGGCCTTTGTGCATCAGGGCCATCTCGGTGGGCTGGTACACACTGGTCAGCAGCTGCCCATTGTAGCCACTGTAAGGTGACACGGGTCTCTTCGCTGGAGGGAAAAACAAGGTCAAATTTGAAGGGTTCTGGATTCTTGTTTCCTGCTTTGATCCACAGTCCAAGCAACTCTCCTGGGCATAGGGGAGTGGGGACCCTGGGGCCCTGGCATAACAGGAGACCCAGGAGTGGAGAGAGATCTGAGAATGAGGCTGTGGACCTGGTGCCCCTCCCATGCCTGGCGTTCTTTTGTTTAGATGTATAAGAAAGTGCCACTTGGCTCCCTGCATTGTAGGACCCCCCCCCCCGACACACACACACATATACCTGCCCCCTCCCCCACACACCAGTACCCCTCCCCCATAGCTCAGGAAAACATGCTGTCAGCAACCCTCACATCCTATCCGGCCTCGGGGCCAGAGGCCAAGAGGGGCACATGGGCCTTCGGCAGCTTTCCAAGATGGCCAGCCTCCAGCTCCTGCCTCTGCCACGATGAACCCGCTGCCAGGCCCAAGGGGAAATCCAGCTGAAACCCCACAGCTTTTTATGGGTTCATGTCCACACAGGGCA
The DNA here is from genome assembly GCF_903992535.2 of Arvicola amphibius. NCBI lineage: Eukaryota > Metazoa > Chordata > Mammalia > Rodentia > Cricetidae > Arvicola > Arvicola amphibius. The sequence goes on from NC_052050.1 coordinate 6,979,679, forward strand.
TGGGTAGCTGCTGGTGCCACTTTGTAGCCATGCAGGGCCCAGTCAGGAAGACTTAGTGCTAAGTCCATCCTAGGCCCCCTGGCAAATACCCAGAGAGATTTGTAGCTCCCTGCACCTTCTGGTGTGGGTTTCCTGTCTGATCCACCCTGATGAGAACCTCTGGGGCATCTGAGGAGAGCTGCTAACTAGCCCTGGGCCCCAAGAACAGGACTTCCTGAGGGGGTCAGGTAGATAGGATTCAGTTCTCTTCTGCAGGGCTGAGGGGCCACAGCCTGTGCAGGGTTCCTAAGTGCTGAGCTCGTGCTATTGATTTTTCCATTTTGGAAGAAAATGAAATAAATAAAGAGACCAGAAGCGTCTCTATGAGAAGAAAAGGACTAAGTAAGACCTCTCCGGCCCGACGAAGGAGTACTGGGGTAGGAAGGAGCGGGGGTGGGGACAGGGTTTGCTGCTTCTCCCAGCATAGCCCAGGTTTTCTGTCTTTCTGGCTTCCTTAATGATCCCCTCCCTGCACATTCAGTGGCCCAGTATGTGTACCAGAGCCACTCCAGTGTGGGGTCAGCAGTCATTTCCAGGGAGTGAGATCGCAGACTATGTGTCCACAAGAGCGAGGGTCACCTATTTCCACAAGGCAGGACGTTGAGGGCCACACAGTGTGCACAGAGGACCCTAGGATTTCTGTTTCTGGAATGTCTATCGCCTCTAACTGAGCTTCTGTCAGAGATCCCAGAGCCGGCATGTGATAACCACTCAGGCTCCATGCTCCGTCCCTGAACGCAAGGGCCTCAAAGCAGAAAACTGCAGATATTCACAAGAACTTTCAGTTTTTCTCAAGAGACTGGCTCCCTGCCCCGCGGTAAAAGACATGGCATAAAGGATGGCCCAGCCAGGTAAGGATGCTTGCCACCATGCCTGACAAACTGAGGCTGATCCCCAGAAGTCACATGGTAGGAAAGCAATAATTGAACTAAAAGAAATGTAATTTTAACAAACAAAAGCTGTAAATAGTGGCACATGCCAGCAACTGGGAGAAGAAAGGATCCGTTCAGGACCCGGCTTCAGTTACATAGTAGGTTCGAGATCAGCCTAGGCTACATGAGACCCTGTCTGGCCTCACACACGGCACACACACACACACACACACACACACACACACACACACACACACACGGATATATACAGGTCCTCGCCGCACCTGAGGCTGGCTCATCCATGGAAAATGCCTTGTTCTCCACAAACATGCTCTGGCCCGTCTGCTCTTTCAGGATGGTCTCGTAGCCCACGCCTCGGGTAGGGTACATGTCCCCCTGGTAGCTCTGCTCAGGGCTGGGTTTGGTCACCTGGGAGACCTCAGGGATGACATAGAAGAGGACGAAAGTCCAGGCATTGGCAGCAAGGGCGATGGCCAGCGTGGGGTCATCCCAGGTGGGGCTGTGGTGCTGCTTGTTGCCGTAGGTGTACATGACAATCCACACGACCCAGATGGCAATGGAGAGGGCTGTGGTGAGAAGCGCAAAGACTCCGTGCTTCCGCCAGCGCTTAAAGCGGCCGCACAAGGCGGGCCAGGCTCCTAGGAAGGCTGCCAGCAGCAGCAGCATGACGTAGATGAGCGCCATGACGAAGTCCATATTGGCAATGGCACAGGGCGAGGTCACGGTCCAGTGGGCACTGCCGTTGCCCAGAGGGCCAGCCTGGCCACCTCCCCGTACCAGGGTGATGATCAGCCACTCGGTGTTGATGATGACCTCCACGAGGGTGAGAAGCAGGGCGACAGTGAAGATCACCCAGCCCCGGGGTCCATGGTTCTTCCGGGCTAGGAAGTTAAGGGCAAAGACATGGGCGACCAAGCAGGAGAAGCAGATGGCAAACAGGACCCCGAAGAGGAAGCGTCGAGAGGCGCAGGTGGAGAAATCAGGCTTTACCACGCAGGCAAACACAAGGCAAAAGAGGCCCAGGGTGCCCAGCAGAAAGAACACCTGGGTCCCCAGGAGGCTCCGCTTCTTCGTGTCCTGCACAAACGGAAGGCTGGCCACCAGGATGATCGTGAGCACAAACGTGGTGATGATGCCAGCTCCAGCCACCGCCTCCAAGACGATGCCCCAGGCCCCGGAGCGGTCACAAAGGTTGTAGTAGAGGGGATCCAGGTCTGGACTGCAGCCCGGTGGGGCATGGTTCTGGGCCCAGGCCCCAGGGAAGAACAGAGGCAATCCTAGGCACATCAACAAGGTTTTGTGGGTGGCCATCCTGGCTCCCAGGCCAGGCTGGGTCCCTAGAGACAGGAAGAATAGGCAAAATCAGTACACCAAGGTCAGACAGACATCAATGAGCAGAGTATTGCTTCCTCCATCCTGAACATCCTGCTCCTCTAGGCTTTGGAATTCTTATTTTATGTATTTTTAATTTAAAAGAATTGTATTTCATCGCATGGTGTTTTGCTTGCACATATGTCTGTGTGCACACGTGTGCCTGGTGCCTGAGGAGGCCAGAAGACTGTGTTGGATCCCACGGAACTGAAGTTAGGATGGTTGTGAGCCACCGTGTGGGTGCTGAGAACCGAACATAGGTCCTTGAAGAGAGTAACAAGTGTTCTTAACCACTGAGCCGCCCCTCCAGCTCTTCAGAGTCTTTCTTAGCCCAGAATTCATGAAGGTTTGTCAGCTGAGCAGACAGATGAGGTTCATCTGTCACCCCTTTTCTTTTCTTTTTCTGGTTTTGTTTTTATTGTTGTTTGCTTGTTTGTTTTTGACAAGGTTTCGCTATAGCAGTCTAGATCAGGCTGGTCTTGAACTCACAGACTGCTGGGATTAAAGGTATGAGCCACCACACCCAGCTGTCATCACTAATCCTAACCATGGAAAAGAAGAAATTTCTTTTCACTGCTGGAGAGATGGCTCAGTGGTAAAGAACACCGGGTGCTCTTCCAGAGGACCCAAGTTTGAATCCCAGCATCTACATCACCTACATGATGGCTTACAATGACTCCAGACACAGGGAATCTGAGCCTGGTCTCCTCAGGCACTGCACAGACAAGGCGCACATACATACATGCAGGCAAAACACTCTTACACATAAAATAAAAATAAACCTGGGGTGGGGACCACCAGTGAACTCTTAGAGTTTTAACCCATCAAAACCCAGGTTTACTCCACTCAGCACGGTCCTTTCTGCCTGGGGACTTCCAGGTAAGATACTATACCCCTCCACTAAACCCTGGAAATGCCTAAGTCCAGGGCCAGCCTGACCTCCAAAGCAAGTTCCAGACTGCTACTGAGAAGTCCAGTTCTTGTCAACTTGACCACACCTGGAATGAACCAAAGCCCCAATGGCCGGGCACACTTTCTCAATTAAATCATTTGAAGTGGGAAGACACGCCTTCAACGTGGGCCACACTTTCTGCCGGCAGCCTATAGGAAGGACATGGAAGAAGCAAGTTCTCTTTGCTGGCCCTCACTCTCACTGGCAGGCCACTCCTTCACTCGGCACTACATCACACGTCTTTGGGATTCCAGACTATACTGAAGACCAGCGGAGACATCCAGCCTGGAGAAGTGAACAGCTGCTGGATTCTCGGGCCTCCGTCGGTAGGCGGTCACTGCTGGGGTAGCTAGGGCACAGCCTGTAAGCCACATGTAATCGCTCATTCTGTAAGTTCTGTCCTCTAGAGAACCCTGACGAACACGGCCACTCAGCCACGCGGTCCTCTACTCAAAGCGTTTAACAAGCACCTACAGCAGGAAGAAACCTACAGTGCAAAAGAAGAGAGCTGAAAATTCCTCGCTCCACTGTTCTAGTTGGCTTTCTGTTGCTTCGAGAAATACAATGACCAAAAGCAACTTGAGGAGGAAAAGGTTTATTTGGTTTTCAGGTCACGGTCCCCACCATCAGGGGAAGCCATGGCAGGAACCTAGAGACAGGAAATGAACAGAGCCCACGGGGAATGCTGCTCACCAGTTTGCTTTCCTTAGTTTGTTTACGTACCCTTTTCTTTTCACTGTTTGTTTATTCATGAGGCGGATTCTTGCTAGGTAGCCCAGGCTGGCTGGAACTCACTACATAACCCAGGCTAACTGGCTCAGACTCCTAAGTGCTAGGATTACAGGTACAGGATACCAGAATGGCTCTTCCCTCCTCCCCCCCTCCCCCCGTTTAGTGCCATCTTTCCTCTTCAGATCTACAGCTCATTGTCTAGTTCGGTACTAAAGACAGGGAGACCATAAACGGATTCAGGCTAGAGAGATGACTCAGAGGTTAAGAGAACCGGCTGCTCTTTTAGAGAACCCAGGTTGGATTCCCAGCACCTACATGGTTTACTCCCATCCAACTGTAACTCCGGATCCAGGGAACGGGATGCCTTCTTCCGGCCTCTGTCAGCATCAACTATGTAGGTGGTGCACAGATAAACACGCAGGCAAAATGTTCACACAGAAATAAAAATAAAAGAAATCTCTTAAAAAGAAAAGAAACAAAACAAAACCAAACAACAAGCAGGAGCTGGGTGCCGTAGTACACATCTTTGATCCCAGTGCTCCAAAGAAAGAGGCAAGAGCATCCCTGTGGAGGTCAGCCTGGTCTACACAGGGAGTTCCAGACCAGCACTCCACAGAAAGAACGTGCCTCAAAAAGCTAAACATAAACACACACACACCCAAACCCCAAAGGGATTAATCTTTAATGAAAGACTTTAAGACACTGTAGTGAAATGTGAGTAATGGTCTATTTATTAACACCAGAAAGGTAACAACAGATCACCACATGCTCACTGTGCCCATACCAAATGTCGCAGATTTGTGCCAAGGAAGAAAACCAAAGCTGGCTGCCCAGAACAGTTTCCCCGTGTGAAGTGAAGGAGGTTGATGGTTAAGAAAACTTCGAATCCGGGGGACTCTGGCTGCAGCTCAGTGCTGGACTCTCCCCTGGCGGGGGTTTAAAGTTCTAGGTTCCATCCTTAGCTCTGCCCCCTGCCCCGCCAAGAGGGACACATTTGGTGATTTTCCATTCAAAGCTTTGATTTAAAAATTGTAGTAGTTTGAATGAGAATGGCCCCTTAGGCACCTATATTTGAATGCTTGTTTCCCCATTGGAGGAACAAGGAAGGTTTAGGAAGCAAGGCCAGAGGCGCAGAGGTGTGTCACCGGGAATGGGATTTAAGTTTTCAAAAATCCAGGCTATTCTTTTTTTTTTTTTTTTTTTTTTTTTTTTTTTTTTTTTTTTTTTTTTTTGGTTTTTCGAGACAGGGTTTCTCTGCAGCTTTAGAGCCTGTCCTGGAGCTAGCTCTTGTAGACCAGGCTGGTCTCGAACTCACAGAGATCCGCCTGTCTCTGCCTCCCGAGTGCTGGGATTAAAGGCGTGCACCACCACCACCCGGCTAACCCAGGCTATTCTTGAAGGTAAGGACTTGAGTTCTCAGCTACTTCTCTAGCCTGGTGCCTGCTGCGAAGATGCCCACCATGATCTTGGCCTCCAATTCTCTGCAACTGTAGGCAAACCCCCAATAAACTCTTTTCTATAAGTTATTTCAGTCATAAAAGACAGAGATCTAACACAGAAGGTTTAAAGGCTCTAAAACAAACTATTATGAAGTCCAAATTCCCTGACGCATAGATCCTCCGTGTGTACAGTAGGTTCCCTACACGTTAAGAAACTAGTTATAGCTGGACAGGCGTGGTGGTGCATGCAGCTGGACAGACACGGTAGCACATACCTTTAGCCCCAACATTTGAGGGGAGGAAGTAAATGGGGCTCTATGAGTTTGAGTCTACTTAGTTTTAGGGCAGCCAGGGATACATGGAGAGCAAAAGAGGGGCTAAATAAAAAAAAGGAGCAAGGTGGTGGCGGCATATGCCTCTAACACTAGCACCTGGGAGGCAGAGGCAGGCAGATCTCTGAGTTCAAACCCAACCTGGTCCAGGACAGCCAGGACTACACAGAGAAACTCTATCTTGAAAAACCAAAATAAAAAAGTAAATTTGTAATAAATATTTTTAATAAATAAATAATAAATTTAAAAGGGAGTATCTCTCCTGCCTAGCCAGAGCGAAGGCCCCCCTGAAGCTAGCAACCAAACTTTCCTTGGATGACAGCATCCACTAGTGGCTACCAAAGGCATGGCACTATCTATGTTACTAAATGCTTTCTCCAATGCCCAACTATGCGTTTATTTATTATTCAGTTTGAGGCAGGGCCTTGCTACTCATCCATGGCTGGCCTCAAAGTTGTGGGAATCCTTCTGCCTCAGCCTTCTGAATACTGAGGACATAGGCTCAAGCCACCACTCCTAGCTAATTTTTAATATGCACACAAAATGTCAAGTTCCCGTTTGATAGAAAATTTCCATCCATAACTGACAAATGGGAAGTCACTAAATCAGGGGAAAATGACACGGTCAATTCTGATAGTTGACTCGGCAGGATCTAGAAGAGCCTAAGAGACAAGCCCAGGCGGTGCTGTGAGACTCCTCTAGATTAGGTTGATGGAGGTGAAAAAATGTGGGGGGCACCATTCGCTGGGCTGGTGTGTGGGGTGGGAGGAGGAGAGAGTGAGCCAGGGGCCAGCATTCACTGCTCTCTGCTTCCTGACTACAGAGACAATGTGGCCACCTGCCTCAGGCTCCTGCTGCGGGAGTCAAACTCCTCAAGGGGGCGTCTTCTCAGTTATTTTCTTACAAGAAAAGCAACCAATACACAAATTTAAATGAAAATGACATAATAAAGATGGTCAGTCTTCACTTTTTTCTTGTCCCGCCTCCTTTCATCTTTAAAGAAAATTGTGTATGGGTGTTTTGCCTGCACATTTGCCCATGTAGTGCCATAGAGGCTGGAGCTGAGTTACAGATGGTTGTGAGCAACCATGTTGGTGCTGGGAACTGAATGGGTCCTCTGGAAAAGCAGCCAGTGCTCTTAACCTCTGAACTATCACAGTAACCCCTCCCCCCTTGTCTATTTATTTATTTACTTACTTACTTTCAGAGTCTCAAAGTGATAGCTCAGAACAGCCTCAAATGTGTGACGATCCCCTTGCCTCAACCTCCAGGGTGCTGTGCTGAGGGTTACTGTACTTTAAGCCACCCCAGCTTTTGCCCCTTGAAAAAGTTTCAGGTCCCAGCAAGGTGGCACACACCTGTATTGCCAGCACTGGAGAGGTGGAGGCAGGAGGGTCAGAAGTTCAGATCCTTGGCTACAGTGAGCCAGACATCAGTCAGAACCACAGAAATCCTGTCTCAAAATCAAAGAAAGGAAGGGAGGAAGGGAGGGAGGGAGGGAGGGAGGGAGGGAGGAAGGGAGGGAGATAGGAAGGAGAGAAGGGAGAAAGAAAGAGGGGGGGGAGGAGAGGGGAGGGGAGGGAAGGCCAGAGGGGTGGCTCAATGGTTAAGAGTGTTTTCTGCTCTTAGGGAGGGCCTGGGTTGGATTTCCACAGAGCAGCTCACAATTGCCTGTAACTCTAGTTCCTGGGGTCCAACGCCCCTCGTGGCCTCCACAGCTCTTACACACACATGGTGCACATAAACTCCCACAGGCACACAATAAAATAAACAAATAAAATAAAATCCATGAAGCTTAAGCCACCTCAGCAATTTCCTAACTTTTCCTTAGCTATCATCTACCTTTAACTCCTAAAACTAACACGCATGCTTAAATAAGTTTATAGTTGTCTTCCTAAAGAAGTACCATTGTAAAAGCGAGTTGTTCGCCAAAGTTCACTTCCCCTGCCCCAAGACTCTGTATACTGGTAAATCAATAAAGGGTCACTGGTATTTACAAGCCCTGGAAAGAGAAGAACCATGGGAGTTAATGGGTAAGGGGTCATTCCCAGTCACCCGAGAGATAACTCGCCCATAACAATATCATAGGCTCCCAAATGTCCAATGTTTCAGCAAACAGAGTATTGCTATAATTTGAGGTGGAGCTAGAAATTTAAAACAGAACACCAAGAACCAAGAAGCCTGTATCCCTTGGACACACCACTTTCCTGGGCCCCTAGGAGGGTTTCTCCACCCACTTTTCTGGTTCAGGTCCTAGTTTAGAGCAAGCAATCAGGACCAGGGACACAGCTTGGGGGTACAGTGTCGGCCTACCTATGTGAGGGCCCTGGGTTCCATCCCCAACACTGGAAGAGGGGTAGGGATACAGAATAGGTGATGATTCTGGGTCTGCCAGTATGGACAGGGAGATCCAACTGTTTTAGACTTCTGGAAAAGACAAAGATGGACAAACACAGTCGCTGGCCTGATGCTAGCTAAGGTCTAATAGAGATATGGTAGGTGTGGTAGGAAGATAGAGTGTAAGGAAGCAAGAAGAAAGGAGACAGGGGAGATAACTTAGTCTAAAGTATTTCATTGGGAATTAGGCACATGGATGGCTCAGTGGTAGAGTACTTGTCTAGGACGCATGAGTCCTTAAATCTGATTCCCTAACACCTCCAAAAAAAGTGGGAGATAGATCAGTCAGTAAGTGCTTGTTGGGTACGCATAAAGACCCGAGGTTTGCATCCTAACTCCCAGATAAAGAGCGCGGTTAGAGCACACACCTGTAATCCCAGCTCTGGGGAGGTGGAGACAGGAGGATCGCTGGGACTTATTGGCCAGCCAGTCTAGCAAAATTGGTGAGCTCCAGGTTCCAGTGAGAGGCTGTCTCTCAACAAGTCAGGTGGACCCACTCAGGGACATTGCGGAGCGGGAAAGAACGTTTCGAGCCAGAGGCTATGAGGAGCGCTGTGAAATGCTGTCTCCTGGACATGAGATGGCAACTGTGCCCATGAGCCACACAAGGTCAAGTCAGCAAGATCAGTCAATATTTCAACAGGCTCGGTGGATCATTAACAAAGGAGAGAACACGAGGTGGGGTGAGGAATGTACTAGAGGTGCCTGCAGGGAACAGGAGGCAGGAGTTGAGGGTTCTTGGGGGGAATAGGGAGCCCACATGATCAAGATGCACTGTCTATACGTATGAAATTGTCAAAGAATATATATGTATATTTGTATTTTTGAGACAGGATCACACTATGTAGCTCTGTCTGTCCTGAAACTCACTATGTAGACCAGGCTGGCCTCTAACTCACAGAGATCCACCTTCCTCTGCCTCCCAAGTGTTGGAACTAAAGGCATGTGTGACTATTATGCCTAATTAAAGATATTAAAAAGTAAGATAATGGAGAGGCAAAATAGTTCAGTGGTGGGGCTGGAGAGATGGCTCAGAGGTTAAGAGCATTGCCTGCTCTTTCAAAGGTCCTGAGTTCAATTCCCAGCAACCCCATGGTGGCTCACAACCATCTGTAATGGGGTCTGGTGCCCTCTTCTGGCCTTCAGGCATACACACAGACAGAATATTGTATACATAATAAATAAATAAATTTAAAAAAACACCCAAACACATAAAATTAGTTTTTTTTTTTTTAAAAAATGCTATTAGCAGTAAATCAAATTGTATGGTGTCCCAGACACTGCCCCGAGACACAGACTAAAAGGAGATATCAGGATGAGGGTGGAACTGAAAAACGTCAAAGGTGAAGGAAAGAGAAAAAAAAAAGATGACAGATGTCAGTATTCTGAGTTCAAGCCCCCAAATTCAGAGCAAGAGTCAGAAAACTAAGTTCAAGGCACAGTGAGCGTGTGCAGGAGGCTGGGGCTGGTTACAAAGAAGACTAGTTCAAGGCAATGAGGAGTCTCTGCAGGCTGTACTGAACATGATGGGGCATCGCCAGGGTCATGTTCTCAGATGTGTCTGACACAAAGCAATCAATTTATTGAAACCACGTTCATCCAGTTTAAGGAGCGAGGCCAAAGGCAGCAGAACTAAAACGGCCAGGTCTGAGAGATTCTTGCCACCCCCTCCAGCTTGTACCCCTCTCCGAAAGATCTCAGGACAAGGGAGATTTAGGAGAAGAGGGCGCTGCAGGGTTACATTACAGGTTTACATCTGATAATAGCCAGGTCATCCCAAGACTGGGGATGTAGGTTAGTGTGGGCACATCCCAGTACAAGGTCCTGGCTTCCTTCCCCAGGGAACAAGAGGAAGAAGGCAGAGAAGACACACGTGCCTCTGTCCCCAGCACTCCTACAGACACTCGGGGCAGGATTAGAGAAGGGTTACAGTCCTGTACTACTTATTCCTCTTGCCTTTGCTATGGGATGACCAGCTTCTGCCTTGACCTGACCCTTCAAATTTCACTTGTCACTAAGCCTCCAGTATGGAAAACTGGGCTGCCCCGAAATGTACCATTCCTCCCCTAAAGGGCAGATGGAGACAGAGTCAGGTGGGGAAATTGGGACAGCGGGGCTGGACTCTCTCCCCCCTGTGTAGGACAGAGGCCCTGGGGTGAGCAAGACCGTTGAGAGCCAGGCATAGTGGCACATGTCTTTAATTCCAGCACTTGGGAGGCAGAGGCAGCAGATCTCTGTGTATTGGAGGCCAGCCTGGTCTACGTAGTGTGTTTCAGGATGGCCAGGGCTACATAGTGAAACCCTGTCTCAAAAAAAAAAAAAAAAAAAAAAAAAAAAAAAAGAACCCTCCAAAACAACAAAAAGATACTTGAAGAGAAGAAAGCACATTGGCGCAGAGACCAACCAATCCTTCAGTCCAGGCGTACACATGTATTCAACCAAATTTATTTTGATTTTTTTTTTACATGTATGAATCTTTTGCCTGCATGTCTAGATGTTCACCACATGTATGTCTGGTGCACACAGAGGTCAGAAAGGGATCAGATTCTCTGGAACTGAAGTTAAAGATGGTTTTCAACCATCATGAGGGTGCTGGGAACTGATACAAGAGCAGTCAGCAATTTTTTCCACCGTTCAGATTCCGTGGCGACCTACTGCTGCTTTTGTTTTGTTTTCTTTGTGTAACAGTCCTACCTGTCCTGGAACTCACTCTGTAGAACCTGGCTGGCCTCGAACTCAGAGACCCACTTACCTCTGCCTCCCAAGTGCTGGGATTAAAGGCATGCACCACATTGACAGGCTGTCACCTGCTACTTTTTAAGATGGTGGCTAAAGGTTTGAGAGGAGAGGCCAGCTTTGCCTACAGGCTCTTAAATAACACCCACCACCTGTTGTGGGTTGTCACAAACACACACACACACACACACATACCCTGCATTCAGACTGAACCTCTGGAGACCTGAACTTTGAACCTTGTGACACAACCTCCCCTACCAGGCTCTAAGTCAGTGGTTCCCAGCCTTCCTAAGGCTGTGACCCTTTAATACAGATCTTCACGCTGTGGTGACCCCAAACCATAAAATTATTTTCACTGCTACTTCGTGACTTTAATTTTGCTACTTATGAATCATAATGTAAATGTCTATGTTTTCTGATCTTAGGAGACCCCTAGGAAATGGTCCTTTGACTCCTGTGTTGAGAACCACTTCAAGAGTAGTGAAGGACTCTGTACCTCTGAGGATCTCCCACTCCCTGAACACAGCAAGCATGTGAAACCCATGCCCTAAAAGACAAGAGTACCCACCCATCTCTGCCAGGAGTGGGACAGACCTCCTGCCCTAGAAGCCTTAACAGCCCACAGCCAAGGCTCCACTTCAGATTATTCTTAGGACTAAAAGGCTTTTAACTTCATCTCCATGGAATCGGTCATACATTTTTTTTTCCTTCATTTTTCAAGATAGGGTTTCTCTGATTAGCTGTGGCTGTCCTGGAACTTGCTTTGTAGACCCGGATGGCTTCAAACTCAGAGAAACCCACCAGCCTTTTCCTCCTGAATGCTGGGAATAAAGGTGTGAGCCAATGCCTCCACAAATATTCTTAATCACCTCAGAAATCAGCCTTTCCCGGGGGTCAGCTACCCAGCCCCCAACTCTGGTCGGAGGCAATGCAGTCAAGTTCCTAGATCCCCTTTCTCCCTCTTTCTGTCTTCAGGTGAAGCGGAAAAGCCTTGGTAAGGCTGGTGGGCTGAGATTCTGCCAGCCCTGAACTGGCTTTAAGCAGTTACAGGTGAGGCAGTAGACCTTCATTCTCACCTCTCCATAAGAACAACCCCATGCTCTCCCCATCAGCGTGCACACATGCGCACACACACACACACCCCACAGTGGGAAAGAAAAGGCTGCTTGGTAGGATCAAGGCTACAAGTAAGACACAAGCCAAAGATCATAACCACCTACAGCCCCGTCAGCCCCGTTCCATGGAGCAATGGCTCAGCCAGGGACACCACAGAGCATCCTTCTTCCTCCCTAGCTGCGTCCCCTCAGCAGCTGACCTGAAAAGATGGATGGACCCATAGCCAGCCTTCCTCTATCCTCTCACCCACCACTTTCTCCTTTTTTCACAATCTCAGGACAAGTCCTATTGTCTCAGCCCTCTGACCAAAGGGCTGGTCAAGGAATCCTGTAAGAACGGACCTGGGGAGATGGAAGGACCCTCAGTCCGTTTACTGTCCCCCACCCCGCTTTCATAACCAAGAGTGGGTATCTGAACTAAAATACCCAAGTATGAGGAATCTTAGAAGCCTTCTAAGCAATCAGGGGTCTACTCTCCACTTTGGAATGTGCCCCACCCCCATCCCTAACAGCACTCCCTCCCAGCCACAAAACAGACACTGTTAGGGGGAGGGGGCTTCTCCAGGAGCACAAAGCCACGTTTCCAAATATCCTCAAGTCCGTTCTTCAGGATCAAAATCATGAAGGCGTAAGTGATTTAGAACTTCGTACGTGTAAAAGTGTGGGCGTGAAGTGGAAGCGGAAAGCGCTCTGGAAAAACCAGGAGCGAGTAAGGGGTGGGATCCAGAACCTAGGCCTCCAGAAGGAGAGGCGCCCTAGGCCTCTGAAATTCCAAACTTCCCGCGGAGAGATCCCGAGCTCTCGCCTCCCCATTCCAACCGGATTGCTAGGTCTCCGCTCGCACGCCCGTGGAAGTCTGAGCCAAAAGAGCAAGGGGCCAGGCTCTGTTCCTCCCATTTCTCCGGTACAGAAACCTGCCCTCCCCACGCACCGCAAAGAAATCAGGAAAACGACGCTAACCTACAGTCACAGTCAACTGTGGCCTCCCACTGCGTGAGTGCGTAAAGGGACACCTTTCGGACACTCGGATTGTGGAGTCCTTCCTTGGCCGTCCACCTCGGGACGCAGCATCCGGCTTCCCTGACCCATTAAGTCCCCAGCTGGCTCGGGTTTGGAAACTTTCTGCGAAGTTGCGGAGTGGATGCATCGTGGCCTGCCCCTCGGGTCCCCACACCCGGCCTCGGCCCTTGCCCTCTCCCAGCCAGCGGGACCCAGGTCTTCCGGCCTGCCGATGGCGAGGGCGGAGCGCCGAGGCAGCAGCCCTTACCTGGGACTCGCAGTCAGCCCGCTTCGGCGCGGCGCAGAGAGCCAACTTCGGCCCCAGGCAGAGTGCCGGCGGGCGTAGGAGGGACTCAAAGGAGGGCGCTGGGCCAGAGCCTGCTCCGGTAGGGGTGGCCAAGTCTGGGCAAAGGTGCAGGGCCTTCCTCCCCGGGACCCCAGACTGAGCTGGGTGCGCTCGGTGGCTAGCTCTCCCTCCCGCCTCCCTCCCCCACCCCCTGCACAGCACTCCCCTCTCTCGGCCAGGGTGGGCCGGGCTGCAACACCGTGACATCACCTCCATTCCTGGCGCTCCTTAGGCGCCAGCCGCGCTCCAGGTACTAGCGATCCGTAACCCCAGTAACAAAGCGCGCCCGGCCCTGCCCCCTCGGACTCACCTCCAGGCTCGGCCGCAGAGCACTTTCGAGCTGGGAAGAGAGATCCGAGTTTCTGGCCAAGCTGGGGTGTGGGTTGTTGCTGTTTACTGCCACGCCCCCGCACGCGGGCGCGCGCGCACTTGCGCGTACTCACTTTCTGGGCTTGCCTTTCTCTCCCAAAAGCGGTTCGGGGTGCAGCCCAGCACACCCCTTGGTTGCATCTCCCGGCGATCTCACGCATCCACAGACGCACAGGGGCCACCTTGGCGCGTTTCCCTGTGACAGACACCCAGCCTTTGTCACTTACGTCCTGGCTTTCCCGTGAGACACAAGCCTGGCACAGTTTGCTGCTCCCCCGTTGGAGCGAGGCGCGCACTCAGCCATAAAGTCCGTCTTTGTCAGGCCTTCCGCGCCCCCTCCCCTCGCGAACTTGCACACGTGGACACAACATACACGAACGTCCTTTTTCATGCGTGATCCTTGCCGGAGAACCCAGTCTCCAAAATCACAAAGGAATACCACGGCTTATGCCCCTAACTCTGTGGACTGAGCCCAGAACCCCTGCGAATTATTGGCCAGCGTCTTCGTCAACCTGACTACCCCATGCCCGAGTTTCTCACTTCGCGGGCTCCCCTCCCCACATCCCGGTTCCCTGTGGTGACCTGTCCTAATTAGCCTTCTCAGTTTTGTTCCCCGAGGTACAGTGTTTAACGTGATCCATGTGGTCCCTGCGCTCCTGGCCACGTTGTTCCTGACTCCGCGTCCGGCTACTCCAGAAGTCGGGGGACCTTTCCACGAATTCGGATTCCCCTGAACTCCACCCCCACTCCCTGCCGGGGTGGATCCACCGGTTGCCACCCTTTCTTCTCCAGCCCCAGGAATCTGCTGAAAAGAAACCGCAGAAACAGGGAAGCGAATCCCAGCTGAGGCCTCTCTGACCCAGTAAACAAGAGATTTTTTTTTTTCCGGCCACTTTCCCTGGGGACTTGGGATCCCTCGGGAGTGGGCTGCGCTGTCCTAAGAGCACTGAGTGGGTCTGGTTGGACTGCGCTGTATCCCCGGAGGGGACAAGTCGCAGAGCGAGAGGTTGTTGAGCCTGACAGGGGCCCTGGGGACGCGGGAGAGGGCTGGGCGTCGGGTCTCAGGGTGCGGGTTCTCGTGACGCCGAGTTGCCTGGGGGATCGCCAGGAGCGCGGTCGGAGCCAGCCGGTGGCAGGGCAGGCGGCAGGGCGTGTTTGCTCAACCCTGAGCGCCCTCGAGGGGGAGGGGAAGCAGCTGGTCACAGGCGAGGGGATAGCCAGGTGTAGGAGGCAGGGATTTGATGACCCGTACCTCCCCGACTGGCTGTGTGTTTGCATGCCTCGATCTATGACAACCTGGAGTCTAAACTCAATGAATCACCCGGAGTTGCCGGAGCGATAAACCTCAGGCCGGTTCCTCCCCTTGCTCGGCTCTTTTCTGACTCTGGGAGGAATGTTTACTTGGGGGCAGGGGGGGGGGGTGGAACTGCGGGGCCCAGGATTTCTAGAACCCTGAATCCTTTCCCGTGCCTTGTCGATTCTGTATGTGGCAAAGCCTGAACTATTTCAGTGGGTGACTGCTGCAGGGGTACCTTCTCCCGCTCTAGGGTTAGGGATCCAGTGCTCAGGTACCAAGGCTTGAATGGCACAGGCAGTTGGTGCCCACACTAGCTAGAAAGGCAAACATACTGGTTAGGCCTAAGTGAGCAGAATGAGTTGCCCTGGCCTCTGCCCGCTTTTCATTAACTAGGCGACTGATGCCTAACTCTGCTGAGATGGTTCATGGCATAGGTGAAAAGCCGGGTGGGGGGTGGGTGCAAGGAGCCAGGGGAAGGACTGCTCTAAGCCAGCAGGACCCTGCAAGCCTTCTAAATTTCCAATCTCTCTTTTCCCTTCAGCCTCCAAAACTGTGACTGTTTGGCCTTGCTTGGTGGCTCACACCTGTAATTCTAACACTTGGGAAGTAGTAGAGGCAGGAGGATCAGGAACTCAAGGTCATCTCAAGACCACCCTGGACTACACAAGATTCTGTCTCAAAACAAAGGCCACCACTCTTCACACACACACACACACACACACACACACAAACACACACCTTCCACCAGGCAGGGGTATCTAGTGCCTGGTCATCCCCTGGGAGTCATTAAAAAAGGGACTGGCCCACAGTGGCTGAGCCCTGCCCTCAGCCAGCCTTGTGAGGCAGCTGGCAGTAGAAATGAGGCCAGAATCTGAGAAGGACTCCTTGCTCTCCCTGGTTCTCCCAGGCACCTTTCTGGAACAAGATCTGCCTTCAAAGGACAGAGCAAGTCCCTCTGGGCAGATGATTCCCACCTCTGATTCTCCAAGATCCCTACTGTGCTCTGCTTAGGAAAACGAGTTGGGGACCATGCTACCATTGAGTCAGTCCCTCTGAGGGTTGCTGCCTGTGTCCTGGAGTGCTTTAAACCTGCAGCAGCTCTCAGCCACAGGACGGTCTATGTTCCCCTCATGTCTCTCACCCAGATTTATCCCAATATCTTCTCTATTTTCACAAAAAATAATAGCCATAAGATAATAATAATAATGGCCTATTGTGCTGGTAGGCGGTGGCACAGTCCTTTAATCCCAGCAATAGGGAGCAGAGGCAGGCGGATCTCTGTGCATTCAAGGCCAGCCTAGTCTACAAGAGCTAGTTCCAAGACAGCTAGGACTGTTACACAGAGAAATCCTGTCCTTTTTTTTTTTTTTTTTTTGAGACAGGGTTTCTTTGTAGCTTTGGAGCCTGTCCGGGAACTAGCTCTTGTAGACCAGACTGGTCTCAAACTCACAGAGATCCGCCTGCCTCTGCCTCCCAAGTGCGGGGATTAAAGGGATTAAAGGCGTGCGCCACCTCCGCCCGGCTGAGAAATCCTGTCTTGAAAAACAAAAAAAAAACAAAACAAAAAGAGAGGAGGGGGGAGGGAGGGAGGGAGGGAGGGAGGAAGGAAGGAAGGAGGAAGGAAGGAAGGAAGGAAGGAAGGAAGGAAGGAAGGAAGGAAGGAAGAAATGGCCCATTGCAGGAACTGCCCTCCTGCCCTGCAAGCTTTCCTGGAGTTGCAGGGTTGGCAGCACAGCGCTGTTCCTCCCTTCCTCTACTCTAGGTGTCTGTTCCTGTTTGAAAGGCAGGCTGATGCTATCTTCATTCACTTGTCCTGTCTTTGAGCTGCCAGAGGACACCTCAGTTTTAATCTTAGAAGTGCCACTGGCTAGCTGTGTGACTCTGACCCCCTCACTTTCCTCTTTTGAAAACTGAGAGCGTTAACCCCACCCTCCAAATACAACTTGTCTGGAATGTCTGTCCCCACACATGCCTGGCACTTACAGATGGGTCTGAGGCCAGACTCTCCCTCCTGTGTGATGGCCCAGCCCTCCGAGTCATAGATCTCTCCACAAAAAGGCAGCTAATTGTTCTGAAACCACACACTGGAAGAAGTTTCTTCTCCTACACTCTTTCAGTTCCACTTCACCGTCACTAGAGAAGGCTTGCCTGTCTGCCCTTCTGAGCTGTGGTTTGTGCTGGTCTCTCTGTCTTCAAGCTCTCCCTTCTACCCCTGTCTCTGTCTGAGCAAAAGTTTTAAAACTCTTCCCTGCCTCAGTGCCCCTACCTCTGAGGAGCCTTTCTCATTTCCCCCAGAAAGGATTATTTTTTTTTTTCTTTTTATGAGACAAGGTTTCTCTGTGTAGCCCTGGTTATCTGGAACTCACTTTATAGACCAGGCTGGTCTCAAACTCAGAGGTTCACCTGTCTCTGCCTTCTAAGTGCTGGGATTAAAGGTGTGTGCCACCACGCCTGGGTCAGAAAGGACCATCTAAGGGGACTCAAGAGACAGTGGGAGCACTGTTGGTATAAACCTTTATTTAATGCCAGCACCTGGGAGGCAGAAGCAGGCAGATTTCAGTGAGTTTGAGGCCAGCCTGGTCTACACAGTAAGTTCCAGGACAGCTAGGGCTACACAGAGAAACCCTGTCTCTAAAAGACGGACAAACAAGCAAACAAAAAAGAGCCCTAGTTGCTCTTGCAGAAGACCCAGGTTCAGTTTCCAGCACCCACATGGTGGCTCACAACCATCCAGAACTCCCTCTTCTGACTTCCTCAGGCACCAGAGATAAATGTGGCAAACATACATACAATGCACGCAGGCGAAACAGTTATACACATGAAACAAATGAACCTTAGAAATTTCTTCTTAAAAAGAGAACCACCCTGAGTTGCCTTGTTCACACATAACCTATCACACTTTCAGTTATTTATGATTTATCCTAGTATGTTGTAATTAATCTTCTAAATTGTCTTCCAAATAGAAAATGTCTTTCTCAAGAGCAGGGACTCCTCTGGTCCTGGGACCAGGTCTTATCCATCCACCCTCAAGAAAGAGGGGGCTGGAGAGATGGCTCAGTGGTTAAGAGCATTGCCTGCTCTTCCAAAGGTCCTGAGCTCAATTCCCGGCAACCACATGGTGGCTCACAACCACCTGTAATGAGGTCTGGTGCCCTCTTCTGGGCTGCAGACATACACACAGACGGAATATTGTATACATAAATAAATATAAAAAAAAGAAGGGAAGAAAGAGCAAGGGGAGTGGGGAGTAAGGCAGGCAGGATCTCCCACACTGAGCTGAGGGTGGGGCCTGGAACTTGTGTGGTGCCTGGGAGTCCCAAGGCTGCTGGCAAACATTTTGTATTTCACCTCCGTGCTTCTGGGCCTCTGGCAGCCATTACTGCCCCAGGTGCAAAACAGGGCTCCTTACCCTTTAGCTTCCAGGGCTTCCTGCTGTGAGCTGAGCCTGTCGGGTTATTTTGAGAGGATTCATACCAGGAGGGCCTCTTTAAGAAAGCAGGAAGCCAGGATCCTAGGGCGTTAAATACACACTCCCCACAACTGGCTGTCCCTGGCTGATCTCTCAGGAATTGTACCCGGAAGCGGGCTTTGGGTAGAGCCTGCTGGAATGTCACCTGATGCTGAACCCATCCACAAAACCTGTGCCTCCCTTGTCCTGTGTCAACCTCCCGCCGCCCCCCCCTTCTACGCTCAGTGGCTCAATGGCAGTAACTAACTTCCCTCGGGAAGGAAGAGCTGGATTTTCTAAGACCTTCATAAGGGTCTGGCCAGGGCTCATCAACAGAGGACATAGATTTGAAGCCTAAGAATCAGGCTTCAAATCCAAGTCTAGGCATTCAAGACATTCAACTAGCCCAGCTCTTCCAAAAACCGAGACAGAAACGTGTGACCATGCTACATTCTGCTCTCCCTAACCTAGAGAGTGTCACCCCAATCTGAGAACCTTTCAAGAGTGAGCATACTTTGTAACTGACCCCTAAGCCCCCAAAGCTACTGTGCTGTACCTCCGTTCAAACTCCCTCTGGCCTGGCCTGGCTCTGAGGAAGATCCTTCCTTGGCCCCACAGGAAATA
Organism: Arvicola amphibius; assembly: GCF_903992535.2. Classification (NCBI taxonomy): domain Eukaryota; kingdom Metazoa; phylum Chordata; class Mammalia; order Rodentia; family Cricetidae; genus Arvicola; species Arvicola amphibius. The sequence continues at coordinate 6,998,768 of NC_052050.1, forward strand.
GTCATTCCAGCCAGAGAGGCCCCAACCAGCCTCCCTCCCACTGGCTCCCATTCTCAATCCCGGATGTCCTCCCCCTCCTCTCAGCCCCTCAGGAGCCATCCCCACTTTGAAGCCCTGGGGATTCTGTTGGGAAGATTGCTGGTGACACTAGAGTCCTCCTCCCCTGGCACCTGTCTAGGAATCTTCCATTATTTAGTGTTTTTTCAATTGGTTGGTTGGTTGATTTTGCTTAGCCTGGATGACCTCAAATTCTCTAAGTAAGCAAGAATGACCTTGAATTCCGACCCTTCTGCCTTTCTCTGTCTCCTGAATTCTGAGACTACAGGCGTGGCTCACTACTCCCGGCTTCCTTCTTTACACTGTTAATTTTTAAAGTTGTTTTTTTGAGATGAATGGGGGCTGGAGAGAGGGCTCAGCAGTTAAGAGCACTGACTGCTCCTCCTAGAGAACTCGGGGTTCAACTCCCGCAACCACATGGTGACTCACAACTGTGTAATTCCAGTTCCAGGGAACCTGACACCCATGGCAAAACACCAATGCACATAAAATAAAAATAAATAAATTTTTAAAAAGAAGTGCAATAAAGTCGTTTTTGAGATGACCCTCCGAAGTGTCTGAACTCATGATCTGAACCTGACCATATTGTTAATGAAACCTTATGCATAGACATTTTGCCTCCCTAGTTTCTCTGATAGTCTCTGGAATGGACTCTAGACTCCAAAGCTCTCCTTCCCAGCAGCCCCTGGCACAGGACGGTACACATCTAAAATGTAGGCACTAGCTATCGGTGGATTGATCGGATTGATCGGATTGATTGTCAAGAGCTGTAGGAGGCTGACAGGCTTCTGTAAAGGGATGGATGGGGCCGGATGCTTGGAGTCTACAAAGCAATCAGGCCCCTGACTCCCTGACTCCGGGGCTGATGGGCTCAGAGATGAAGCCTAGTTGATAATATAACACCTGTGATGGTTTACCTCTGTATGGCTTTGAACCATTTTTGTCTTTTACACAAATGATGTTTACAATCCTGTAGCTATCCAAATGATAAATAGGATCTCACAAGACAGGTACTATTAAAGGTAGATAGGATTCCAGAAGTCAGATCTTATTGTCTCTGTTTTATAGATTTTTATAAACAGATTCATGGGAGGGAAAGGGAAATGGGAGGAGGTGAAAATTTGTAAAAATTATATAATTTAATAAAAAAAGCAAAAAAAAAAAAACCAGATTCATAGAGGCTAAAACCAGCCATGAGTTAGAACCATTTATTTTAGCGCTTTGGTTTCTACTGTATTGGACTGTACCCACACCCCACCTCCTCACCATTTTTTGCCTAGTGGATTGTTATTTACATATGTGTGTCCTCAGCCAACAGGTAAGATTTGAGGGAAAGATGTGAGCCTGAGTCTTTGGGCTTCCCTCTTTGCTTGCACACAGTGAGGCTTCAGTTAACATTTGTAAAGGGAATTAGCATATGAAAGAGCTGCACGGTTTGCCTAAGGAGGTTAGGTTAGGGCAGCAGAGCACACCTGCTGCCAAGCCCACTGTGTGCCCCTCTACCTTCTCAGCCATCCTTCCACCTTCAGAAGCCAGCTGCAGCCTGTTCCCATTCCCTGCTGGTGGTCATTGGCCCCAGTGGTCCCTTCGACTCTACACAGCCTGCAGCCATTTAGCCATTCACCAACCTCTGCAGCCACCACCAACATGGCTCTCCTCCAGCTAATCCAGCAACTACCAACATGATATACAAAACAAAGCCTTCTTTATTTATTGTGTTTGTTTGACTGACTGACTTTTAAGGGGCAGAGTCGGGTAGCCCAGTTTGGCCTTGAATTGACTGAGTAGCCAAGGATGACCTTGAATTTCTGATCCTCCCACCTCTGCCTCTTGTGAGCTGAGATTACAGGGGGGCTCCACCACAAAGGGTTTATTCCGTGCTAGGGATGAACCCAGGGCTCCATGCATCCTGAGCAAGCACTCTACCAACTGAGCCACATCTTCAGCTCTGTATTGGTTATTGACTGTTGTTGGTTAGCCGGGGTTTCAGTCTGCAATCCAGGCTTGCCTCAAATTCGTGGCAATCCTCCTGTCTCAGCCTCCCACCAGCACACCTGGCTCAACAAAAATTTTTAAAAGACCCGGTCACTGCTAACCCTCCCATCTGGAATTTGAGAGCACCCAAAATATTATTGAGCTCAGCTCAGACCTCTGGTGGGTGATGGGCCTCATTTGCTTGCGCTTACCAGGGATGCTGCCTCCAGCAGGGCAGGGCAGGGCAGGGCAGGGCACGGCAGGGCAGGGCAGGGCAGGGCAGGGCAGGGCAGGACAAGGCAGGGAGGGGCCAGCCAGCTGGTTCTGGGCTAAGTCCAGGGCCAGCTGTTCCCACTGCTGCTGGGGCTTGACTGTCCCTCTCACCGGAAGCCCAGTTGTGGTGTAGCTCAGGCTGCCGGGAACCAGTGCGCTATTCTGGGAGTGTGATGGAGCTGGGCAGCCGCTGAAACTTCAGCGTCTTGGGTTTCCAGCTGGTCTCCTCCCTGCTGATGAGAAGGCAGAGTTCAGGCATTATGCAAGTTTGGAACCGCTGATGGCACATCTGAGGGTCTTAAGAGCAATTGTGGTCTCGATAAAGTAGGACCTGGCAGGAGCAGGCAGCCTGTGATCAGTTCTGGGCTTAGCAGTCATCTTTCTTGCTGTCACTCACGGGGCCCACAGTCCCTTTCTTTCTCTTTTCCAAGTCCTCGTCCTCATGTCTGCCCTGCTTTACAAAATTAACCCATTCATGGGCCTTCTGAAGCAGTGCCTCCCGGTTAAGTCCCGTAACCAATCAATTTCCTCCAAGGTCCTTGTCTTTTTAATTAATTAGTTTATTTATTTGTGGTGTGTACAGGGGAGAGTTGTTGCATGAATATAAAGCTTCAGAACTGATTGTGTAATTTGCTTTGAAAACCAATGATATGGGCCCATTTTTACCTACCAAGTCCCTGCGGGCCTGCTTGATAACCACACCCCAAAAAGTGCACACTGACCTTAAGAAATAGTAAGATCAAAGCTGGGCACATACCATTAATCCCCAGCACTCAGAGGCAAAGACAGGCAGCTCTCTGTGAGTTCAAGGCCAGCCTGATCAACCTAGGAGTTCCAAACCAGTCAGGACCACACAATGAGACCCAGTCTCAAAAAATAAAAAAGGATTAGGGTGGAGAGATAGCTCAATGTGGCTTCCACAAGCACCAGGCATACACATAGTGCCAATACACACATGCAGGCAACCATTCATACATAGTAAAAAAGGTCAGATGGGCAGGGTGGTGCTGGGGCAGCACTGGGGAAGTAGAGGCAGGCGGATCTCTGTTGAGTTCAAGGCCAGCCTGGTCTACATAGTGAGTTCTAGGACCAGGACAAACTCCAAAGCTACACAGAGAAACCGTCTTGAAAAGCAAAAGCAAAAACAAACAAACAGACAAAAAACAAAATTAAAAAAAAAAAAAAGGAAGAACAGACAGGAACAGGGAACATCTGGGAGCAAAAGGAAAGAGAGGCAGGCAAAACACAGAAAGCAAGATACTGCCTCCAGGTCCTGCCAGCTGGGTAACTCCTTGGACTATAGCAGATGAACAGAAGGGGAGACTGAGAAGGGGTTCACAGCTGGGTAACTCCTTGGACTATAGCAGATGAACAGAGGGGAGACTGAGAAGGGGTTCACAGCTGAGGCCTGCCAGAAGTCAGCCAAGCAACCAACTCCATTCAGGGGCTGTGTACCATGGGACCTTCCCAGGTAAGGAGCTTCTTTTCCACAGTACAGACCAGGAGATGAGGTCCGGCTCAGACCTCCCAATGGCAGTGGTTACCCAGGAAGGTGACTCTGCCACACCTCCACAGTGGTCCCCAGAGGCAGGGGCTCTTACCCATTTTACAGGTGAGCAAGCTGTATGCTCTTTGGGCTTCTCTGTCATCCTGCCAGCCCTATGACTGTCCAGAGTGTGACCCTGGGTGGGCTCTCCACCCATCCCGGCCACCAATTCCTCTTCTCTCTGCTCCTCCCCAGAGACAGACCTTTCCTCTGTCTTTGTGAAGGAGACAGTGAAATAAGAAGTTGGGCTCACGAGATGGCTCAGTGGGTAAGGGTGTTGGTTTGTCACCAAACTTGAGGTCCTGGACAACCTCCACGGATGTATCTAGCATGAACTTGCACACGTGTGCTCAAGCACAAAACACACACAAGCGTACATGCACTTAATAAATCAATATAATTTGAAAACATTTTTAAAAGCAGGAAGTTGGTATGTTGGGTCTCCTGCCTCTTGCCCTGGTGTTCCTGTCCCTGGGTTCTCTCCAGGGTTCTCTGACATCATCCCAGGTAAACACAACATTCCTTGGCTGCATGTGGTGGCAGACTTTAGTCCCAGCACTCCAGAAGCATAGGCAGACAGAGCCCTGTGAGTTCAAGAGTTCAAGGCTAGCCTTATCTACAAAGGTTATTTATTTATTTATTATTTGGTTTTTCGAGACAGGGTTTCTCTGTATAGCTTTGGAGCTTGTCCTGGAACTCACTCTGTAGACCAGGCTAACTTTGAACTCATAGAGATCCGCCTGCCTCTGTCTCTGGAGTGCTGGGATTAAAGGCGTGCACCACCATCACCCAGCCTATTTTTCTTAATGTGTATTTAAGTGTGGAGGTCAGAGGATAACTTGCAGGCTTTGTTTTTTTCTACCGCATGGATTCTGGGGATCCAAGTTGCCAGACTTGGTGGCAATTACCTTTACTCACTGGGTCATCCCACCAGTCCAAGACTGTAGATTTCTGAACCCACTTAAACCTGTCCAATCAGAATCTATCATTTATTGAGGGCACAGGTAACTGAGATTTGTTAATGTTGTAGCCCCTAAGATGCAAGCACATTTTGGATAGATACTAACAATGTGTGGTGGTAATGAGAATAGCCCTAGTAGGCTCATATGTTTGAATGTTTGTGTCCCGTCATTCCCCCCCCCCCCATGTTGGTGGAATTGTTTGGGAAGGATTAGGAGGTGTGGCCTTGTTGGAGGAGGTGTAACACTGCAGGCAGGCTTTGAGGTTTCAAAAGCCATTCCAATCCCCCCCCCTCTCCATGAGGTATAAGCTCTCAGTTGTTCCTGTTGTCATGTACTTTATTGTACCATCATGGATTCTAATTTTCTGAGATTGTAAGACTCAAATTAACCTCTTTCTTTTCTAAGCTGCCTCTGCTGTGGTGTGTTTTATTACAGCGATAGAAAAGTAACTAAGACACCGTACTTCCAATGAGAGTTGACCAGGTAGACAAAGCTGCAGGTTGTGTGTAATTGGATGGTGCATGGGGTGAAGGCAATCTCATCAAATACAAGTAATTTGGGGTGCCGCGTACTGCGCCCCCCGTGTCTGCGTTTGATGCGCTTTTACCCAGTTACCGAGCTTCGGGCAAGAAACAGGAGGTTAAAATACACAGACACACACAGACAGAAAGACAGCGACACGGGTCATCCTTGAATTCCCCAAGAATGCCTCCTTTATTTTGTTTGTTTGGCAGATGATATAGTTATATAGAGATAGCCACGCCCCAGCCAAACCCACCAGAAACCACTCTCCTGCCATCAGGAATTCCTGAAGGTCTCGTGCTCAGAGCAGCTGTAGGCACTCAGATCAGGGGATTACAAGAAATTCAGGATCTGGGGTCTCACTGCTCCCAACATTGGGGAATAGTTTTGATAAGGAAAAGAAGTCTCCAGAATAAATAAGAAATTCACCCAGAGTTGGCTGGGGAGAGGCCTGAAATATGAAGCCTTGGTGGTCACAATGGGAGGGTCTTGGAAGGGAGCTGAGGAGATCTGCTCTAAATGACTCCATCTTGTGCTTGGGCCTGAGCAACTCCATTTAACAAAGCAGTATCTGTGCTGATGTAGAAGAGGTTGGGCACTGCATATCGAGCCCATAGACACTACCACCTGTGAGACACAGACTGATAAAGAACTCATCTCTAAAGGGAAAAAAGTTCTACCTACAAACCTGTCAACGTCGAATGGGAACATCTGGGCACTTGGGCTTCTATTCAAAGCATATTTGGATGTCCCGGCAGGAGAATGCAGCTACTTGTATTCCCTTGACCCCAAAGCATGCAGCTTTGGAAAGAACACAGGTGCAACAGCGAGGAAGCAAGAGACACTGCCTTGACAGCCAGTCAGCGGGGTCACATGGCATAGCCAGGTCACTTTCCCGGTCCACATAGACATGTCAGAACGATATCAGGCTAGACATAGTTGTGCAGGCAAATTTCTGTGAGTTGGAGGCCAGCCTGGTCTACATAGTGAGTTCTAGAACAGCCAGGGATGCATAGTGAGACCCTGTCTCATAATAAAACAAAATAAAATTATGGGCTGGGGAAATGACTTAGTGGTTAAGAACACCTATTGCTCTTCCAGAGGACCTGAGTTCTGTTTCCAGTACCCATGTTGGGTGTTGTGTGGCCCACAACTTCCTATAACTCCAGCTCCAGGGGATCTAATGCCCTCTTCAGGCCTCCATGGGCATCTTCAAATGTGTGTGCGCACGCACACACACACACACACACATACAAAAATAGAAACAGTTTTTTAAATGGGAAGGCTGGAGAGATGGTTCAGAGGTTAAGAGCACTGGCTGCTTTTACAGAGGGCCCAGGTTCGGTTCCCAGCCCCCACATGGTGGCTCACAACCTTCTGTAACTCCAGCTCTGATGTCCTCTTCTGGCTTTTATGGGAAGTCATACACCTGACATTCACTCATGCAGACATGCATACACATAAATAAAAATAATAAAAAGAAAATCCGAGTAACCGGGCTAAGAACTCACCGAACACTCCAGCCCCAGGAAGGCTGCAGCACTCTCAGGGGATGGCATAAAGAGGAGGACATCAAATGCCATGGCAATACTGGCTCCCACAAGGGATCATCTGAACGCAGGGTGTGTGTGAAGGAATCAACGGGCAGAGACGCGATTGTCTCTAGGCTCTAGCTCAGCTCAGTCCCTACTGCTGATGTGTCCTAATTAAGTGCTGTCCATCTGTCTGCCTGTCCATCCATCTACCTGGACAAAGTTCTGCACTTTGTCTTGTGGCTCAGCTCAACCTCCAGGGCTGGCTCAACCCATGACCCAGAAGCTAGGCTCTGAGTTTCCCTGTTTATCCTATCTGCCATCAATACAGGAGCCTCTGTCTTCGTCGGCTCTGCCTCATTCGGCAACTTTGAACACTTTAGGATCCTTAGCCTTTCTGTAGCCATTCTGCTACATGCTCACACACATGCGCGCGCGCGCGCGCGCACGCACGCACACACACACACACACACACACACGCACATTTTATAGATATGAATGCCATTACCGGGCATATGTAATCTGTGATCTAAGAATTAATATAATAATAATTAAGACTGGAAACAAAGAACTATTGTTTGCCAATAACCAGCTACCCAGGCAAACTGGGGTTCCTCAAAAATCTGCAGCAAATGAGACTGTCATACGTTCTGCATTTATTTTTATTCAATAAATCCCGACGCTAAGAAGACACGAGCGCATCCATCTTTTTTTTTCCCCTTCTGACATGTGACGTCACATCATGTGCTCATGACCAGGGCAGGAAGCAGGGGTGGGGGTCAGCGGCCAGTGCAAACCTTCAGAAACATTTTCTGGTTATCAAAAGCTGTCATCAGGCCTGGGACATGGATCAGTGGGTTAGGACATTTGCTGTGAAAGTCTGGCCACCTGAATTTGTTCCCCGAAACCAATGTAAAAGCAGGAGAGAACTGACTCCACACAGCAGGGGCTGGGCACAGTTTAAACCCTAATGACAATTCAGGGACAACCTACCCAGTAGCCTTTCTTCATGTCTCCTAGGCATACCTGGCTGGGAGGAGTCGTTGGAAAGCTGGGAGCACACCTGTAGGCTCTTTGCATCCCGTTTTTATAAGGGATCCAGGAGGCAAATGCCACGAGCAGCTAAGTTTCCCTGCCTCTGCTCTGACCCCACCACTTTTGCCTCTGTCAATCAACCATTCCCTATTTCCTGTTCTTAAGTGGCAGGCAGGAGCCTCAGACTTAGAAGAAAAGGGAGAGTGGGTAGTTCTTCCACACTAGCCTGAGACTCCCAGGCCTTGGGCTTCTTCAAGGTCACTTTTCTCGCTCAGCTAAAGCAGCCAGCAGAGAGCAGAGGAACGGTCGAGATTTACTCCCGACAGCCCTTTCGCCTTAATACCATATTGCATTTCAAAACAGTTGTCTTGTTCACTGGGCCATTTCCTAACTAGGCCTGCAAACAGCGGCTCAGCAACTTCCCTGTCCTTGGACCAGCTTTGGTGGTGAAATGTGATCCAGGAGAGCCCCTCTCTGCCTAGGAGGAGCGGAGCAGTCAGCTCTCCGCCCGCCGGGGCAGGGTACCAAGGGCTCTGTTCCCAGCAGCACATTCGTTGCTCTTAATTGTTTAGTGGACAGGATCTCATTTGGAGCCCAGGCTGGCCTTGAATTTGACGTACAGCCAAGGATGACATTGAACTTCCAATCTTCCTTCCTTCCTTCGCCTCTTGAGTGCTGGTACTGTAGGCATATGCCGCTCTACCCAGTTGGGTTTTTTTCCCTCTCTCTTTTAAAGATTGATTTATTTTGATTTTATGTGTGTGTTTGTCTTCATGTATATGTGCACCACCTGTGGGCAGTGCCCACAGAGTTCAGAAGGGGGCATCAGATCCCCTGCAACCGGAGTTACAGACAGTTGTGAGCTGCCATGTGGGTCCTGGGTACTAAACCCTGGTCCTCTGCAAGAGCAGCCACTGCTTAGCCACAGAGTCAGCTCTCCAGACCCAGCACCCAGATTTTTTATGCAATACTAGGATTCAAACTTGAGGCTTTGTACATGCTAGCTGTTCAGACGATGGACGCTCCACCCCAAGCCCCCTCCCCCATCTCTCTCCAAACCCTGATGTATCTCAGAAGGCCCACCAAGCGATGGTCCCTCCCTAGAGATGCTAAAAACCACTCCCACAGGGTATTTAAACTGCCACCCAGAAAACAGACACATGGTTTTCCACTCTTCCTTTCTCATTGTCTCTTCTTGGAGGGGGGTTGGAAAGCCATTGGCGAGCATGGTATCTATTAAACCTGGGCTTTTTCTAATCTGGTTTGATTTGGCCTTATTTGGATTGTTGCAACAGCAGAGAGGCTTATGGGGTGCAGAGACTTTTCACTAGTCAAACCCTCTTCCAACTCAGCTACATTCCCTGACCCTATTAGATATTAGCAAGCCTCTTCCAATCGTTCCTTTCTTTGAAGGAAGGATACCCTTGGAGACTAGGTCCCACTCCGTAGCCCAGGCTGGCTAACATCTCTTGCCCTTGTCTCGCTCCATGTTTCAGACGGAAACCACTAGTTTTCTAAAAGTTTCGTTTCTAATAGAATCCCCTCCAAGACACACTGCCCAGACCCTTGTTCTTGGTGCTCGCTGGCTCCTCTCTGAATGCGGCACCCAGCCACGTCTGCCTGGAAATGCAGAAGCAGAAAGCAGCTTCTGGTGCTGGTGGGTTCAGGTTTTCAGGTTTGTCTTCTTCTGGCTATCAGGCTTTCTGATCTGCAGATAACATTCATTCCAACCTCACACAGAGCCACTTCCTCTACATAGTCAGTCCAGTCCCAGAGTCAGTCACTTCCCTTGGGCTCACTAGAGCTCTCCACAGTTCACCCTTTGGACTGGCCGGTTTTGTGTCACCTTGACACGAGCTAGAGTCATCAGAGAAGAAGGAGCCCCAGTTGAGGCAATGCCTCCACAAGATTCAGCTGGAAGGCTTTTTCTCAATTAGTGATCAATGGGGAGGGTCCAGCTCCTTGTGGGCGGTGCAATCCCCTGCTGGTGGTCCTGAGTTCTATAAGAAAGCAGACTGAGCAAGCCAAGGGGAACAAGTCAGTAAGCAGCACTCCTCCATGGCCTCTGCATCAGCTCCTGCCTCCAGGTACCTGCCCTGACTTCCTTTGGTGATGAAGAGCAATGTGGAAGTGGAAGTTAGTTGATAAACCCTTTCCTCCCCAACTTGTTTTTGGGTCATGGTGCCTCCTTGCAAAAACAGAAACCCTAAGACACCCCCATTGGCAGATGAGGAAACTGGAGCCTAGAAAAGTTAAGTAACTCATTACGAGTAGCGCCTGAGCCACCGCTGATACCTGGAAGTGGCGCCGGTACCCAGAACAACCCTTGCTTTGCTCTCTTCCTTCCACCTGGCAAAAAACAGGCCTGACCAGCTCCAGAACAACTCTCTCTGGGATGGATGGCTTGGGGGATAGTTAGGGTGTTGAGCGAAAGAGACCTGCAGACAGTAAGACATACGGCCCGTCGGGGCTCATGACGTCATTTCCTGCCCAGCATCAAAGGAAGCTTTGCTGCCTGCTCCCTGTGCAGGATGTCATGGGTGGAGTGGACTTACTCAGGTTAAGAGTGCTTGGCAGGCTGTTTAGTGCTCTTCAAATAAAAGGTATTGTCAGCCTCTTCGATTCCTTGCAGAGCCATGAGTGTCTGGTTGCTTTACAAATATTTGTTGGTCTCAGTAAAAAGGGCTTCCTGCCAAGCCGAGAAGGGGCAGGGCCACCCTTGCATTCTGCTCTGGAGACCACTGGGTCAAACCGCCAAGAGGAACATGAATGTGGTGTCCCTTCTCCATCCCAAGGACCCCAGGGTACAAGGATGGCAAAGAGATGATAAACCATCCACATTAATTCAGTAATTGATAGCAAATACCCTAAATTTAGTACCTTAAAATAACATTTATTTAGTGAAACAAACTCTTTTTTCTTTTGGGTTGTTTTTTGTTTGTTTGTTTTTGTTTTTTGATACAGGGTTTCTCTGTGTATCTTTGAAGCCCATCCTGGAATCACTCTGTAAACCAGGCTGGCCTCGAACTCATAAATGTCTGCCTCCTGAGTGCTGGGATTAAAGGTGTGCACCACCACCTCCCAGCATAAGACAAACTCTTATGCAGCCCAGGCTACCCTCCAGCTGGACATAGAGTCGAGGATGACGTTGATCTTCTGATCCTCCTGCCTCCATCTCCTGAGAGCTGGCATTATAAGGTGTTCAGGACTGCACCTGGTTTTCTATAATGCTGAGAATCCAGTCGGGGGCTTTGTGCGTACTGGGCAAATAATCTGCCTGAACTAGACTCCAGCCCCATTGATTTACTTCTGTCTGTCATGGTTGCAGGAGTTGGCAGGACTCAGCAGGTAGCCTCTTCCTTGGGTCCTTATGTATTTGCAGTTTGAAAGCAGCTAGGGATGTGATCATCTGAAGGCCTAACTTATTTGGATGGATAAGATGGCAGCTTGGGGCTTCTCCTCAGGGCCTCTGTCCAGGCTTCTAAATGGCAGCTCAAGGTCCCAATTACAGGCAGTCTTCAAGGGGGTGTAAATATGTCCCAAGTTGCCGAGCGGTGGTGGAGCACTCGGGAGGCAGAGGCAGGCAGATCTCTGTGAGTTTGAAGCCAGCCTGGTCTACAAGAGCTAGTTCCAGGACAGGCTCCAAAGCAACACAGAGAAACCTTGTCTCGAAAAACAAAACAAAACAAAACAAAATATGTCCCAAGTTGACACTGCCACATTCTATTGGAAGGCACTCAGTCAGTCCATGTGGAAGGAGGTGAAGGAAGGGACTTCCTCTCTACATGGACCAGCGCCAGAGGGAAGAAAGTCAGGGTGATGCCTTCAGAGACAAGTGCTACCCAGAACCAGTGACAGTCTCTATACCTGACGCTCCTGAGCTGCCCAGCTTACCAGAGCTGTTGTTATGGCAACACGGAAGCCCTGGCTTTGGTGGAAGATTGGGTAGAGGCTGAGTGAGTTTCATTTCCTGAACTGAAAAACCATTTGGCATCCATTTCCGGGAGTCACTCGGGTTCTGTTGGGTGACAAGAGCAATGGGAGTTAGGGTCCTGGAGGCACCAAGACACAGGTGTCTAAAGCTGGCCATCACCATCCTTGTCCCACTTCTGTGTCCTGACTTCAACCATATCTGTCCAGGGTGATGGCTACATGGACGTCTGTGATTGTTCACTGGACAGCTGTGTAGGCGCAAACATCGTGGCTAACCAGTGATTCTTCTGGCTTCTCTCTTCAGCGACGAGCTTGTCACCAGCTCTGTCTGCAGTTTTCAGGGCTAGAGGAGAGGAGCCCATGCTTGGTCAGTCACACCTCTCCTAACGGTCTCGGCCTTGATTTCAAACTGTCATTGTAACCGGAGCTTTTCAAGCCCCCCCTTCCATCCCAGCTGATTTCTCCTTTCCTTTGTACCCTCCTTTCCTGTCCACTCTCTTATCCTACCAGCGTGGTTGCATGCTTCAGAGCTGACAGTTTCTAAGAGACGGCAGGAACTACCCTGCAAAGATCTCATAGCGGGTATTAGTTTCTTGTGGCTGCTGTGACAAGCTGGGTGACTTTAGACAAGAAGTTTGACAGTCTGAGAGTTGGGCAGAAACTCAGATCAAAAGATCAACAGGAATAATTCCTTTCCCCAAAGTATGCGTTCCTCACCTCTCCCTCAGCTGCCTGAGAAAGCCAGAAGTCTTTGGCATTTCTTGTCTTTTAGTAGGATCACCAAGTGTATCTCAATCATCTTGTGACCTTTTAGGTCTCTAAGTAACTTCCTAGCTATCATTGTTTCCAATTCAGACAGTCTTCATCGGGCTTAGAGTTCCTTCTTCTCTACTACTATTATTATTAAGCTATTGGTTACTAATTATTTTTGTTTTGTTTGTAAGACAAAGTCAAAAGTATCCCAGGATGACCTGGAGCTCTAGTAGTCAGTGATGACCTTGAACCTCTGATCCACCTGCCTCCTCCTCTTGAGTACTGGGAGACAAGTATAAACCACCATGCATGATCAAAATCAGGGCTTCATACATGCTAGGCAAGCCTTCTACTCAGAGCTACCCGCCCAGCTCAAGCACAATCTTTTTTGAGATAAGGCCTCCCTGTGTGGTAAAGGCTGACCTCGAACTCGTGGTCCATCTGGCATCAGTCCCTAGGTCCAGGGATTACAGGTGTGTGCCACCACACCCTGGTATCCATCGAAATCTTATTTCAATACTTAGTTCCATTTATCAGCACCCAGATTCAAATAAGGGTGTGGTGGTACAGGACTGTTATCTAACCACAAGTTATCTGGTGGCCTGGGCTAACACCAAACACTGCAACACAGTGAGGACCACACAGCAAGACTGTACAGTACACAGCCTCTGGGAGTCTATCCCACTAATGCCCACCCAGAACTGTCTCAGCTTTCCTAGGAGAGACCAGTAGGACCCCTCGCTGAGCACATGGAGGCTTGGGGCAGTTGAGCTCTCTGTCCCTGCATGAATGGGAACCACAGCCCCTGCAAGCTATCAATCTGCCTATTGTCTGGAGAAGCAGAACTCCGGCCCTTTGCTTGTTTATCAGCATTCACAGTTCCCCTCTGATTATAGTAAAATCTGTGTGTGTTTGGACAGCTAACTGCTTCCCTAAGCCTAGGTTTCCTCTTCTGGAAAATGGGAACCAAGACCGCTGCCTCATAGCGTGGTCATGCGTGTTTATTAAATAAAGTGCTGGGGCTAGCGAGGTGGTTCAGCCTTGAAGGCACTTGTGGCCAAGTCTGGTGATCAGAGTTTGAGCCTCAGGATCCACATGGTGGGAGGAGAGAACCAGCTGCCGGCAGATGTTCCCTGACCTCCACACATGTGCCGGGCACCACGCGAATTCATGGTTGCCGCATAAACATGAAAAGTAAATAAACAAATTACTATAATAATAACGATTGCTAGCACCTTTAATCCCAGCACTCAGAAGGGAGAGGCAGGCAGAGCTTTGTGAGTTTACCCAGTGACGTCTAGACCAGACAGAGTTACAGAGTGAGACCCTGTCTCAAACAAGATGCGGGGCAGGAGCCAGGCATGAGGGCACATGCCTTAATCCCAGCCACTCTAGAGGCTGAGGCAGGCATATCATTATAAAAATGAAAGCAGGCTGGACTAAGAAGCCAAGCATTATCTCAACAAAAGCAAACAATGTGGCCAGTGGTAGTGCATGCCTTTAATCCCAGCATCCAGGAGGCAGAGGTTTAGCATGAATAATGAAAACTCAGAGACAGATATTGGGGTTCAACCCGAAAACCAGAAAATCAAAGCAGCCAAGCCACTAGAGAAGTCTTACCTCTACCAAGACAGGGTGACCACAGACTAAGCAGACTAAAACTCTCTCTCCCATTTTATATTCCCTCTAGTCCTGGGGATTAAAGACGTGTGACTCCCTAGGACTGGGATTAAAGGTGTGAGCCACCGCCACTTGGATTTGTTTCAGCACTGATCTTGTGTAGCCCAGGGTGGCCTTGAACTCACAGAGGTCTGTCTGCCTCTGTCTTCCTACTCCTGGAATTAAAGGTGTGTGCCACCACTGCCTGACCTCTAGTGACTTAGCTTTGCCCTTCTGATCTTTAGGCAAGCTATATTTATTAAAGCATAAATAAACCGGGCAGTGGTGGTGCACACCTTTAATCCCAGCATTTGGGAGGCAGAGGGAAGTGGATCTCAGTGAGTTCAAGGCCACCGTGGTCTACAACTTGAGTGCCAGGACAGAGAAAACCTGTCTCAAAAATACCAATAAACAAACAAGCAAACAAATAAAATACCACTGTACAGAGACAGGAGGATCTCTGTGAGTTCAAGGCCAGCCTGGTCTACAACTTGAGTGCCAGGACAGAGAAAACCTGTCTCAAAAATACCAATAAACAAACAAGCAAACAAATAAAATACCACTGTACAGAGACAGGAGGATCTCTGTTCAAGGCCAGCCTGGTCTACAGAGTGAGTTCCAGGACCACCAAGACTACACAGAGAGACCCTGTATCAAGAAAAAAAAAGGTGGTAGAGAGTACTTGTCTAGGGCTGGAGAGATGGCTCAGTGATTAAGAGCATTGCCTGCTCTTCCAAAGGTCCTGAGTTCAATTCCCAGCAACCACATGGTGGCTCACAACCATCTTTAATGAAGTCTGGTGCCCTCTTCTGGCCTGCAGACATATACACAGACAGAATATTGTATACATAATAAATAAATTTTTTTAAAAAAGAGAGTACTTGTCTAGCATATGTGAGACCCTAGATTCAAGTCACCCAGCACCATGAAAGAAAAAAAAAAAGAAGCCCTTTTCTCTTATGTGGGAGGTGCTCAATGAGTAACTTAGTAGTTCTGACCACAGGTTAGCCCTGCCTGTGTGCTCATCAGAGATTGTGGTGTGTGCCTTAGAGGCATTATCTTGTTATCTTTCTCAACCTGGAGCCAAATGCAAATCTTGCCCCTTTCCACATGCTCTCTCTCTCTCTCTCTCTCTCTCTCTCTCTCTCTCTCTCTCTCTCTCTCTCTGTGTGTGTGTGTGTGTGACATGTGTATGATTCTGTTGGTCACAGGGTCACAGAGATGGGGAATGTGGGTGCTGGGAATTGAACCCTAGTCCTCTGGAAGAGCAGCCAGTGTTCTTAACTACTGAGCCATGCCTCTGCCCTGGGACCTCTTTTGAGACACTGTATCCTAGTCTGATTTGGAACTCACAATATAGTCCAGGCTGGCTTCAAACTCACTATTTAGCAGATGCCCTCAAACTTCTGATCCTCCTTCCTCCACCTCCCGTGTGCTGAGAGGGCAGGCATGCCCCAGCACTCCTGGTGTGACATGGCTGGGAATGGAACCCATGGCTCTTACATGCTGAGTAGGCTAAGTCATATCCCCACTCCCACCACTCGCCCTGTGGATGTATTGACTGTTGTATTCCCACATGCTTACACGCTACTTTATACAGCAGCGGTGGAGATCATGTGACTGTGAAATGTAATCTCCTTGCTATCTGGCCCTTTACAGAAATGTTGACCACTCACCCTGAATAAGGGTAATTGCCAGGCTCCCAGGTTTGCCCTCGGCATCAGACAGTTACAGCATGGGCTTCTAGTGGGCAGGTAGAAGTGGAGGAGGTTCCTCTTTACAGAGGGTCCTGAGGGCTGGCATCAGCTGGAGAGGATGTCCTGGTGTCTGGGTTTATTTATTTAGAGCTCAGTTAGAGACCAAGGTGTCCTTGATGTTACCGCTGCCCTGAGGCTCCACTGGGTACAAAAGTGCCGCTTTGGCCTCTGAGCAGCAACCAACACAAACAACTACCCCCACCCCACTCGCCCCCCATCCCACAGCCCAGGACAACAGGAAAGGACTTATTGGCCACACAGAGGAATTCCCCACCTCCCACCCACTACCCCAAACTGACTGCTTAGCCTCAGGGTAGTAGGTGACTTTCCCTTGCCTGAGACTGAGCTAGGCTGTAACCTGATCTCCTCTGTTTTAGTGTGGCCAGGTTGAAGTGGTTGTCTGGCATGCCCCTCCCCCATTCCTGTCTTCTCTCCCCACTCCAGGAAGAGCAAGGTCTGTGGAGGCTGCTTTCCTGTTGGTCAGAATGACAGTTGGCCAGGATTGCCTGATTAGGAGTTACAGCGATCTCCTTACTTACACCCTTTTCTTGCTTCCGGGGTGCCCTGGATTCTCTTGGACAGTGACCCCTGCCGTTTTCCAGAGCTGGCAGAGGGTCTGAGGAAGGGGAGAGCCTGCTCCTCGGGAACATCACAGAGGGAAATCTGCACACCCACTACCTTACCTGCTTCTGGCTTCAAACAAGAAACAAACAAGTGCGTAGACACAGGCCCCCACTCCTCCTCCCTGCCCAGTGGAGTGTGCCAGCCCTGGCTGTGCCTCCGGGTGCAGAGAGCTGCTGGGTCAGGCTGACCACGGCTCCTGCTGAGCCATCAACGTCCCCAGAACCCGGCTGCAGCTGGCTCCTGGGGAGGATGCTTTGGTGCCCAGTCCCCACTATGGTGGGTTTGCCGCTCTAGCTATTGATTTTTTTTTTTTTTCCGCTAATGTGTTCTGTGCTGAGTGTCTGTACTCCTCTCTCTGGCACCATAAGGCCTGCCTGCTGGCTGGTCTGGACAGTTTGCCAGGAAGCAACATATGCCCCTAACCTAGGAGGCCAAGAGTCGGGAGAGAATCTTTACCCCTTCCCCAACATGGAGTCCCACTGGAGCCCCATGGCTCTTCCTCCCACCCTGGTTCGCTGTCACCCTCAGATTTCCAGGACCCGGAGAGTCTGTTGTTGGCTGCAAAGTCAGTTTAATAAATCCCGAGCCAAGCAGTCTGAGTACAGGCTCCGGAGGATAAGGCATAGCTTCACAGCCCTGGAAGCTCCGTGGATACTTACAAACTGGCGTCCATGTGTTTTTGCTTTGGTGCCGAGGAGGATGGATCCCAGGGCCTTCAGTCTGCAAGATACAGAAGCCATGTCCCTAGCCCTACACCATTTTTAAATCATAAAAGGAATCCATGCCTGTTTTAAAGATTGAAACCCAATTAGATTTTACTGAAGGTAAAAGCAGATATTCCATCAACCCCCTCTAGTCTCCTATTGTACTCCTGGGGAAGCCATCTGTATGGTTTGGGCTGGTGGTTCTCAGCCCGTGAGTCACGACCCCTTTGGGGTCAAATATCAGATAGCTGCATTATGATTCATAACAGTAGCAAAATTACAGTTACGAAGTAGGAACGAGAGAATTCTAAGGTTATGGGTGGGGATTTCACCACAACATGAGGAATTGTGTTAAAGGATTGTAGCATTAGGAAGGTTGAGAACCACTGGTTGGGGCAGTCTCTTTCCAGAATTTTCTTTGCTTAATCATTTACATCTTATAATAATTCCATGAGACGAGCAGGTCAGAACACAGAGTAGCTAGTTTACAAGTGAGCAAAAGAGTTCGAAGTTCTAGCTCAGGAGGTAGAGCGCTTGTCTAGGATGCATGGAGCCCTGGATTCAATTACCCAGCGCTGCATAAACAATTATAAACCTGGTAGAGTGGCTCACGCCTTTAATACCAGAACTCGAGGCAGAGGCAGGCAGAGCTCTGTGAAGATCGAGGCCAGCCTGGTCTATAAAGTTGAGTTCCAGCACAGCCATAGAAGCTTTGTCTCAAAAAGACAAAAACAAAACAAACAAAAACAAAAAATCAAAGAAAGAAAAGCATACTTCCAATAGCTAAGTGGTAGCCTGCAGGACACAGCAAAAGACCACCAGCATCTCTGCAGACCGAAGTGCTATCTAACTTGCCGTAGCAAACTAGTAGAGCGTTTATTACTCTGAGTCTTTTTATAAACACGGATCAATGCCAAGGGAGAAGAGGAAAGCAAATTTGCATTTTTCATGGTCCTAGGGCAAAACACAACCTGTTCTACCAGGAGCAGGTGAATGGCCATTCCTGAACTTTCTATTAAAAAAAAAATTTTCCTGCCTCTAAAAATGATCTGCCAGTTATGATAGGCCTTAGCCAAAGTTGGTCACTTCAATGTTGCAAATGAGACTTTGGGTGATTGCTCAGGTAGCTAATTGTCTCTGTCATAGATTGCTCGTTTTGGAAGCTGCTTGATTGCACTTCCTGGCCACTCCAGTAATATTATTTCCCTTCTCAGGCCTTCGATGGGGTTGAAGATTAGATAGTTATAGTTATCTTCCTCTTATGATTTAGCCAAGCTTATTTCCAATGCAAGATTTAGACTCCTTGAAATGGAATGTTTATTAAAACATTTGTCATGTGTTCCTTGCTTAATATTGCTTATATTGTTTGTAATTTTATACTTGATATCTGTTCCTATTGTATATAGTTTTGCATTGGCTTTGGATCACTCTTGTTCAGACAAAAGGGGGAGATGGGACCCAGGGTAAACTGTGTGCACCTCTGGGTGCGCACTCTCTGCGCCTTTTCCTGCGGGACATTGCTGTGCTTGGATTTCTCTTTTCCTGTTTCGTGAGTTTTCTCCTTATAATAAATAAAATATAATAGTTTTATCCTTAGCTACCTGGTTATTTCAACAAATGGTCCTGGCTGTCCTAGAACTCACTCTGTAGACCAAGCTGGCCTTGAACTTACTGAGATCTGTCCCGCCACCACCCAGCATGGATGTTTAAGGCAGACCTAGACTCCGACATGGTTCCTTCCTTCCCGCTTGCCCTAGGGCTGTCTGGGGCCTCTGTGCACAGTCTGAAGCCTACAGTGGTGGTACGTACCTGTGATCTTGGCACTCAGGAGAAGGCTGCAGGACTGTCTGGGAGTAAAGGTTCAGATTACACGGGACCCAGTGTCAAAGAAAACCAAACTACTGAACTTGGGTCCTCTGCAAGAGCAACCAGTGCTCTTAATTGCTGAACTACCTCTGTGCCTTCTTAAAATACTCCTAAATTGGGCATGGTGGCGCACACCTTTAATGCAGCACTCCTGTGGCAGAAACAGGAGGATCTCTGTGAGTTCGAGGCCACTGTGGTCTATAGAGAAAGTTCCAGGACAGCCAGGGCTAAAAAGAGAGACCCTGTCTTCAAAACAAAACAAAACAAAACAAAACAACAAACAAACAACCAATCAAGAACGAAAAACACCAAAAAACAAAAAACCAAATTACCACTGAGGAAAGGTCTTGGTGCTTAAAGCATACAGGAAGGAGGAACTCAGGCTTTGGATCCCCAGAACCCCTGTGAGCGCCTTGTGAATGTAGCTACACACCAGTGATTCCCACTTTGGAAGATGGAGACGGGGGTCCCCAGAGTGAGACTAGCCATATAGGCCAGGCCTGGGTTTGACTGAGAGACCCCACCCTAATTAAAAGAGGTAGAAGAGTGCTCGAGGATGATTTCCCACATGAACCTCAGGCTTCCACAGGCATGCGCACACACGTGCGCTCACATCTACACGCATACTTGTGCCTACACACAAACAAACACATGTGAAAATGAGTGGGAGAAACAAAACAAAACGAATTCAAACAAGCAAACAAAAACATGAACTTGAAGGTCAGAGAGTCCATTCTTCAGACTGCTCCGGTCCTCTGAGGGCAGGAGGAAGCAGCTAAAGCGGGAACAAGAGAAGGAAAGGGGAAAGCATCCCGCAGTCTCGGGGAAGCTGACGATGCAAGAAACATGCTCCAGTGAGCACAAAGAATTTTCTTTCTCCTTTCTGCAACAACCCACAGCAAAGTGGGAAGCCTGGGCTGCTGCACCTCTGGGCGGCTGTTTTCTTAGACTTCGGTCATGCTGTCCTGTGGCCACTCTCTGAGGCAGATGTTATTCCTGTTTTACAGTTGGAGGCATGGAAAGCCTGCGTTTGCCCGTGTAGGATACTAGATGAAATAGCTCATTTGGACAGTTTATAAGTCGCAGGAGGGTGACAACAGCCACTTCTGGAGGCTGCCAAGTGCAAGATCCTGGTACCCGTGACCCAGTTGCTTGTGAGGACTTTTTTCTTTTCCTGTCCTTTTCCTTTCCCTTTCTTTTTTTCTTTCTTTCTTTCTCTCTCTCTCTCTCTCTCTCTCTCTCTTTCTTTCTTCTTTCAGAGAGGGCTGTTGTGGAATTCCCCTCTGTATGCTGTGAATACCATTGGTTAATAAAGAAACTGTCTTGGGCCTGTGCAGAGCAGAATAGAGGTGTGGGGGAAGGAATTAGACTGAATGCTGGGAGAAACAAGGTGGAGTCAAGGAGAAGCCACGTAGCCCTGCTGGAGACTGACGTAAGCCACTGCCTAGTGGCCATACACAGATTAATGGAGATGGGTTAATTTAAGATATGAGTCAGCCAGAAATATGCTTAAGCTATTGGCCAAACAATATTGCAAATAATATGGTTTCTGTGTGATTATTTCGGGACTGAGCAGCCGAGAACAAACAAGTGGCCTACCTACTACAGAGGACCTTGAACTTGCTATGTAGCTGAGAATGACCTCGAACTTCTGATCTCCTTGTCTCTACCTCCTGAGTGTGGGGATCCCAGGCATGCATCATCACACCTGCTTTATACAGTGCTGGGAATTGAACCCAGGGATCTGGGCATGGTAGGAAAGCACTGCCAAATGCGTTACACCCTTACCCCTCATGCCTCTTTTACAAGGGCGTGGTCGCCTGTCAAATACCCTACCTCTTCATCACATCACATTCCGGAATAAGTTTCAATGCATGAATTTGGGGAGACACAGACATTCAGATGCTAGCACAGCCCCGGTAGGCAAACTTACCCAGAGTCACTCAGGGAGGAGTCCGCCGAGTTCTGAGGGCCCAAACTCTGGTCCTCACACTGTACTGCAATGCTTCATCTACTGAGCCATCTCATAGCCTGCTTGAAACTCGTTTTTCAACATCTAGTTTACTTCTCTGTCGCTGTGCTAAAGACCGTGACCAGAAACAGCTCAGCGAGGACCTGGAGGGTTGCAGCCTACAGGTTACAGTTTCAAAGACTGAAGGTTATAATAATGTCTGTTGCCAAAATACTAACTCTTGTAAAACCAACGCAGCTTATTTCTTAGGTCCCCATCCAGAGCCGTCCCTCATAAACACACAACAGACAAGTGTGTGCATCGCTCCTCTCTGACCCTGTGGAAGAAGTGCCCCATTTCATTCATTCCCCGGACAGTCCACTTCTCCATCACCTCACTTGTTTGATGATTTTCCGCTTCATTATGTTTCTAGAACTTGGTTCTGTATTCAGAACTAGGCAGGTCTAATTCTTTTGTCTGTCTGTCAATTGCAGTCTGTCATGGGAGTGTAGAACCCAAGGGCAGAACCGCCTACCCTTTACCCTTGCCATAAGAAAATACCATCCAGCCCCGTACCCAAACAAGAACACATAAGGGGATAGATACTTGATGATTGGAAGATCTTTGGGTTTGCGTGCACTGGGGAGAACGTGCCAAACCGCCCTCCACGGAAGTTGCATTGGTTTATAATCAGGCTAGAGGAGAGTGAGGGCCCTTCGATTGTGCTGTCAAACCTTTCAAAGTCTTTTGTCAATCTTCTCTGTGGGAAATGGGCCTGGCGAGACAAAGACGTTTTCCTGCACCACTTTGACCAACAACAACATCAAACATCTTTTCAGCGCTTGTCCCTCTGACCAACCCTAGTACCTCCCACACGCGGCGTAGGGCCTTGTGTCCTATTTCACCTTCAAGATGCAGGAGTAGATCCTGTGTCTCCTTCTCCCATCCTCTTGCTGAGAAGCAAGGGGTAGTGGGCTCAAGGTAATTCTCCCCAGGGAACTACCTGAGTGTCCAGTTTGAGAAGGGTCTTGGACCCTGGGTGGTGTGACTGTCAAGCCTAGGCTTTGGCGTTAATGGTGGGTGGTACAGGAAGGAGTCAGGCCAGGTGTATTTAGGAACTGGGGCATAGAAAGGACCCAGGTAGAATGGGAGAGGGTATATTCAGAAGGAACCGAGGAGCAAAGTTCTAAGCTGGAAGACGGAAAGAAAGGAGCCAGGCTGAGGCTAGAGAAGGGTGTGAGTGGGCAGAGAGGTCCTTGGTGGAGAGTTGGGGGTACTTAGGAAGCATCCTCCCTGGAAATCACAGGAGGAGGAGTTTTCCATGCCTGGTTCCGCTGCTCATCACTGATGCAGGGTTAATGCTATGAGCTGCCTGCCGTAAGGGGTTGAGATGCTCCAGAGCTGTGTGGGCAGAATTCAAGATCCTTTGCGCAAACAGTCCAGTGAGAAGCCTGGTTGTCCGCTGCCCCCCCCCCCCCCCCCGTCTGAGTGGGTCTCGGGTCTGTGGGGAAGCCCAGGTTAGGCCTGTGTAATCTGACCTTGGTGCTGTCCTACACATCTAGCTGAGTTTTGCCAAGGCAAGAATGGACTGGATGAGCCAGTGGCTGGATCCCTGGGCCCCTGGGGAGTCTGCAGCCTGCTATTTCCTGACTCAAACAAACAGCAAATTTGCTCTGGAAATTGCTGAGGCAAAGGCCTCCCAGAGCCCCTTGAAGGATGGGGCCCGTGTCACTTTCTAACCCTCGGGGCATCTGAGTCTGGAGAAGCCGGGCCTCTGTATCTGCCAGTTACAGTGGAGACCCTACCTAAAATCCAGCCCTCTGTCAGGTCCAGAGCCAGCCTCCAGGAATGGGTAGTAGCGGAGGCAAGGGGCCCCATTCTATGCCTGGCCCCACTGTACCCCATGGAGGGAGGGGCAAAGCAGGCAGGGTGGGGCTCTTTTCTAAAGCCAGCTTCCCCAGCTTCCCAAAGCCACAGTTCAAAGCAGAGTTTTCTTAGAACTGCAGGCAGAGATGATCCCCACCCCTTGCCTCCCTGGGGGACAAACACAAAAAGTTGAGTAGTCCCTGGGGCGCCCAAGACATGCATAATTGCTTTCAGAGAGAATTGTCACCTTCTTTTGGTTCCCTACCCCCCCCCCCCCCCCCCCCCGTCACCACTGCCCTCCCGAGCCCTTCCCCCAACCTCTGGAGGCTCTTGCATGGGGAGCAGGGCTGAGGCTCAGAGATCTTTGGCTGCCTCCCAAAGTAACCAGCAGCTATGTGCAGAATAGCAGCTTGCTTCTCCAAATACATCGCCGCACCACCTCTGCCGAAAAAAGAACCCTATGTTTGGGGAATAAGTGTGCATTTTGCTAGGAGTCAGGCACTCATCGACAGCGGATGGATGGTGGCCCGGGCTGCCTGAGTGGGCCAGGCTTCAGTGCAAGCAGACAGTGTGAACCAGGATGGGGAGAGGAGCCAGCCAGGGAAAGTGAACCGTCAGGCTGGTTGGAGGTTTGCATCCCAAGAGCTTCGTCAGCATCTTGTGAAGCTTGAAGTAGCTGAGAGCCGCTCAGAGGGATGTGTCTTAGGAAGGGCAGGCTAAAGAGAATCACAAAGAGACCGCTGACTGCGTAACAGTTCAGATACCTTAGAGCAGTGGTTCTCAACCTTCTAATACCGTGACCCTTTCATACAATTCCTTGGGTTGTGGTAACCCCACAACCGTAAAATTATTTTTGTTGCTACTTCATACCTGTAATTTTGCTACTATGAATTATAATGTAAATATTTTTGCAGATAGAGGTTTGCCAGAGGGGTCGAGACATACAGGTTGAGAATCACCACTTTAGACCCTATTTCTGGTGACAGGAGAGATGTCTTGGCAGTTAAGAGCACTGACTGCTCTTCCAGAGGACCTGGGTTTAACTTCCAGAACCCATTACAGTTTTAAGGGATCCAATGTCCTCTTCTGACCTCTGTGGGCACCAGGCACTAGCATGCTAACAAAACACTCATACATATAAAAATAAAATACACATATAATTAATTTTTTTCTTGCATAATAGAAGTGGGCGATGACTTTCACCCTCACTGTAATTGAGGGACCCAGGATCTTTGATCTTGGGGTTACCCATATCTGGCTGAAGAGGAACTGTGGAGGAAGATGCCTTCTTTTGGCCTGGGCTCGGAGGAGGTGCGCTTGCATCTGCTCACAGTCTAGTGATGAGAACTTGTCACGTGACTGGATCCAGTCACAAGGGTGGTTGGGAATGTAGCCTTTGTTCTTCAGTGAGGACGTCGGAGAAGAGCGGGGCTCTGGTAGATACTTAGCCATCTCTGCTGAATGCCGTCATGGGACAAAGGACGAGTGACTCACGCTGACGTATTTTGTTCCTGATTGTTATTTTTGCTTTCTTTGGGTTTATTTGGGAGCTGGAGAGAGCCTGGGGCCTCAGACATGCTAAGCAAGAGCTTTGCCTTTGAGCTGTATCCCAGCGCTTGTTCCAGTGTTAAGAAAGTTTCTCCCGCTCTCTCTTTCTCAAGACCGGGTTTCTCTGAGTAGCTCTGGCTGTCCCAGGACTTGCTCTGTAGACCAGGCTGCCCTGGAACTCAGAGATCCACCTGCCTCTGCCTCCTGAGTGTTGAGATTAAAGGCATGACCACCGTTGCTGGCTTCTAAGAAGGAGCCTTGTACTTCAATCAGGAAGTCCTGCTGGAATAACAGGAAAGGAATTTGCTTTTGTGAAGGATTTATGACACAGAAGAGCTGGCTCAGCGGTTGCGTGTTGCTTTTTTGGAGGGCCTAGGTTTGATTCTTAGCACCTATACCAGGTGGTTCACAGCAGTCTGACTCCAGCTCCAGCTGATCTAATGCCGTCTTCTGGACTCAGAAGACATCTGCATGCACACATCCACATCCACACATGCACGTAAGATTGAGAAGAAGGCTTTGGAAGGAAAGAGAACTGATGAGCTCCTGATTGAGTCTTCCGCGGGTTCTACGGGATCCTTAGGGTGTCCCAAGGTCAAGATCTAGGCATTGGTTTGGCTAAGCTCTCACCTGTAGTCTTGAGGACTGTGATGGTTTGGGGGGAAAAAAGGCCCCCCAAAGGAGTGGCGTGATTAAGAGGTGTGGTCTTGATGGAGGAAGTGTGTCACTGTGAGGGTGGGCTTTGAGGTCTCTCACTCAAGCTTCCTTTGGTGTGACAGCCAGTGGACTTCTGCTGCCTGCAAGATGTATGAGTTTCAGCGCCACCTCTGCCTGCAGACTGCCATGCTCCCTGCCATGATGATAATAACTGAACCTCTGAAATTGTGAGCATCCTCAATGAAATATTTTCATGGTGTCTCTTTTTTGTTTTGTTTTGTTTTTCAAGACAGGGTTTCTCTGTAGCTTTGGAGCCTGTCTTGGAACTTGCTCTTGTAGACCAGGCTGGTCTCGAACTCACAGAGATCCACCTGTGCGCCACCACTGCCCGGCTCATGGTGTCTCTTCACAGCAATAGAAACCTAACTAAGACGAGGAAGCAACCCTCTCAAGGTCGCGTGGGTATGGACGTGTAGTTCCTTGTGTTGGGCTGACTGAGGTCCCTGTTTCTGCGCTGACTATTGGCTGAAGCCATCTGACCTCTTCCATGTGGCTCCCTCTTTAGATGCATCTATCTCTATTGTGATTGAGATCTCTGACTTCCACTGCAAAGAATTCTCTGCTGTTAATGAAGTCCTATTGTTATGGTTTTGGTCCCTGGTCCCTTTAAGAGACAAGCCATACCCACTCCCTCCCCCATCCACTGAGGCAGGCTGATCTTCAGCTTCCGGGCCTGAGCTCACTCTCTTTTCCATCTTCCTCTTGGAGAGGCAGCTTTGCTTCTGCCTCTCTCCCCACTTCTCTGCTTCCCCCCCCATCTCTTTCTCCTCTCTCCTCTTCTCCTCTCTGTTTCTGTCTCTGTCTCTCTCTCTCCCTCCCTTCCCCCTTCATAACCCCCTGAAGAAATATTCAACATCACTCTGCAGGTCGTGTCTATCCATGTCTCTTTCTTCTGCCCACCTGCCATGTGTCTCCCTGCCTGGGACCAACCACTGCTCGGGGACCAGCAGCCATCTCTGCCTGGGACTGGCTGCTCGCAGGGCCCGCTGTCTGCTGCCACATGGCCCACTACCACCATTTGGGACCTACAGCATTTCTGCTGCCTACTGACGCCGGGGATCTTGCAGCATTTTTTTTTTTTTAAATTTTAAAACTATGATTAGGTCAGGCCCATCCAAACAACCACCTTATTTAAAGATTTACTCAATTATTTTATGTGTATGAGTGTTTTGCCTATGGGTATGTACATGTGCCATGTATGTTCCTGGTGCTCCAGGAGGTCAGAAGAGGGTGTCGGGTCCCCTGGAACTAGAGTTTAAAAAGATTATGAGCTGCCATGTGTGTGCTAAGGTTCAAACCCAGGTCCTCTGGAAGAGCAGCAAGAGCTCTTAACGGCTGAGCCACCGCTCCAGTCCCAGGACGATGTTCAGTGAAGCTAAAGTGACTTTTGTTTTCTGTCTGAAGAGCTGCTCACTTGGAGTGACAGATGGGCTTGGCCACAGCCTTTGCCATATACAGGGGCCATCTGGGAACAGAGAGGAAATGTCCCTTCCTCCTGCAAGCCCCTTTCAAAGCTTCATAGAGACCGGGCTCCCTCAGGAAGAGGCTCAAGATGGAACAGAACACATTGACCCCAAAGAAACACTTCTGGCCCTGCCTCTGGGGGTCTACTGGACACTCCTTCCTTCTTAGGCATGCCTGGACACAGTGACTACAGGACTTGGCAGCTCCCCGGGCATTGACTGGCCTACTTTCCCTCTAGTCCAGAGTGGTAGCTGCTGATTTGTTCCCATAGATGGTTCACACTAGGAAGGACAGGAGAGCTGAATGACCCTGCTTGTGAGGCTCCCACACAACCATTTTAATAAAGCCTCTTGCCAGACTATTGATTTCCAGGTTCCTTAAAGGCCCTTTATTGCAACCCCAGGGGTTTTCTAAGATCCTCCAGCTCCTCCCCAAGCCTGCTCCTGGTAGGGACTAGGCCCTGCTCTCCCACTGGGCCTGCCCCCCTCTAGTCACAAGAGTGTGAGCACCTGTAGCAACAAACTCTACGTATGTTTTCTTAGCTGTGTGTGTGTAGTGGGGGGTGTCCTGGGGTGTCAGGCAGCAAAAGGACCCCTTTGTGTAGTCCCCTCCTTCAGTCCTGGAGCTACCTTCCCACATACACCTTCTTTCTCTCCTCCCTGGGAAGTTTTGGGTCTTGGGGAATTAGAAGATCCCTCTCTTTGCACCAAACACCTGATGCTTAGCTTCCCATGAGACACCTGTGTGTTCTCACGCCTCCCCTTTCTCCTGGATGCCACGGAAAGCAGCAGGAGGGATGGCAAGATTCTCTGAAGGAACTAGGACCACAGGTAGTTGAGGGCCCAGACAGACCCCAAGGTTCTGCAGGATTTACATAGCGACTACAGAACCAGACTGGACAGGAGGCCCCAGCTGTGAGATGTGTGTGTCTGTGTGTGTCTTGCCTCTGCTGCTGCATTCCGACATCAAAGGGAGCGGTATCCTACATGCTGGATGGCTTGTTACAGCTTGTGTGTTTTTAAGGTGCTGTGTTAGGTATTGAGAATTGTATGGGCAACGCATAGGCTCAGAGTCTCTTGGGAGCTGGCTTTAGGGAGAGGTGGGAATGAGAGGCTGGGAAATTAGGAAAGCAGGGCTGGCCATTCCGAGCTACAGAATTCATCCTGGAGGCCTTAGAAGCCACTAGAAGACTTTATGCCACGACAGGGTCAGGATTGCTTCCAGATAGGTGACTGACCTAAGAGAAGATACCACGTGCTGCCAAAATCCTGCTGATGTGGCAGAGGTCCACGGGCAAAGCTCTGCCCATAAACACCCATAATCCACTATTGATTCGCAATGGAAACAGCGTGTGTCCTTTGCCAGTCTGACTCAGCACCAAGCAACTGGTTTGCCACTCGAGTCTGCTGCTATCACATTTTGTCATCCTGTCTCCACTAAGCCTTCTGGCTTCTAGACAAACACCCACCCCCTGTCTTCCTGCAATTCTGTCCTCTCGGCATCCTTAAACCTCAACATTGTCTCTTTCCTTCTCTGCCTGCCCAGCCACATGGCATTTCCCCCCTTAGCCCCTGCTGAACTTTCCACAGAAGGGGAGAGGGGAGGGAGGCAAGTGGAGAGGGAGCTTCCACCCCAGAACCCCCTTGCTTTGAGCACTTGGTGACTGGGATCCTGTTTCATTTCTGTGGCGGGATAAAGTACCCCAAGCACAGCAACTTAGAGAAGAAAGGCCCCATCCCCACCCTGTACCCCACTCCAGGCTGACAATTCTAGGTCACAGTCCATCATTGAAGGGAAGATATGGTGGCAGCAGACAGTTACAGTGCACTCAGAGTCAAGAGACAGAATAGACAGAATGTAAAGACTGCTTGTGTTCAGTTCCATCTCTCTCTTTTCTTTCCTTCCTTCCTTTCTTCCTTCCTTCCTTCTTTCTTTCTTTTTCTTGTTTGTTTGTTTTTGTTTTTCCAGACAATGTTTCTCTGTATAGCCCTGGTTGTCCTGGAACTTACTCTGTAGACCAGGCTGGCCTCGAACTTAGAGATCCACATGTCTGTCTCCCAAGTGTTGGAATCAAAGGTGTGTACCACCATGCTTGGTTTCCTTCCCCCTTTTTTTCTTTTAAACATTTTATTTATTTTACATATCAACCACAGTTCCCTCTCCCACTTTCCCAACCCCTGGCTTCCCCTTTTCATTCCATCCAGGGCCCAGTCTATGAAATGATGGGATCCATATTCGGGGTGGAGTGGGATGTTCCCATTTCATTCAACCTAGCTGAGAAATTCTCTCATTGATGCACCCACAGGCCAGCCTAATATAGACAATCCCTCATTGAGACTCCCTTCCCAGGCAAGTCTAGATTCTGTTAGGTTGGCACTAACTCCACTTATCCCCCCCACGCCCATACCCAGCTGCACACACACACACACACACACACACACACACACAGACACACACACCTTGCCCTACACTTACCCAGAGCCCACTGCTGGCTCATAGCGAATCCACTCCATACTTTTAATTCGCTTCTGAAAAGCCCCTTACTGCTTTTCTGTTTGCATGTAATTCTTCAGTTCTTTGAACTAGACACCAAAAAACAAAACAAATAAAACAAAACAAAACCTAAGAACAGCTGGTCTAGACAGAGATCACCTACAACAGCCTCACTGGGAGCCTTGGGCATACAAGCTCCCTGCTCGCCCAAGCCCTGCCCCTGTGTGACGGTCCACAAGGCTATGATGGGGTGTCCAGGCACTACACTTGCCAGAACTCACTCAGGTGATGGACTGCATCCTGGGTGTCTTCAGGCTCTGGGAGAGGAGAAACCTTCCTCAGCTGCCCAACCCCCCCCCCCCCCCCCCAGTCTTTCTGCATGGCCTGGGGGAAGGTGTTCAGCCAGCAGTAAGCAGAGCACAGCTTTGGAAAAATCAACAGCCCACACCTGTTGCTCACCAGGTATCTTTTCTCCATGTAGGTGTGGTCCTTCCCCCTCCCCACCCGAGGTCATACTTAGGGGAACTGGGCAGGAGGGAGCCTGAAGCAGTGCGAATCCTACAGGCCGCCCACACTGCAACCGCATAGGAAGTGGTTTCTGCTTTTTTAAAATTGCATTTACAGAACCAAGGCACCACCTACCTGCGTGCACCTGACCGGGGAGGGGAGCCCAGGGGAGCCGGCCTTAATCCTAGCTTCTCTTGTGCTCTCAAGAATTCAGATGACAAAAGGTTGGGTTAGATTACATGGGTCAGCGCCTGCTTCTGATTCCCAGATGCCAAAACTGGGCCTTGAGGAGGGGTGGTGGCCTAGGCCACAGGGCTAGGGCAGGACAAGTCAGGTAACCCGCCCCTGAGGTCACCTGATACCCAGGCACCACCAGCTCCCTGTGGCTGGTGCCTACAGGGTAAGTCTCCTTACATCTGTAACCACAGGTGAAATAAAGTCCCAGGAGTCCCAGGGGTCAGGAACAGAGACTATGGGGCATCATAGAGTTCTGTCCACCCTGTGTCTGAGGCTCAAGTCCCTCTCTGTTACTGGGGTCATTAAGATTGGAGCCTGATCCCGGCAAATAGATGAAAAAAGCAGAAAAAGGAGATTGAGTCCATGTGGCCACAGTGGGGAGATGCACAAAGGACCGTTGCCCTCCAGGGAAGCCCACCTTCAGGGTCCCAGCAGGTGTAGTTTAGCTTTTTTTTTTTTTTAACTTTCTTTTCTAATATAGTTCCATCATTAGATCATTTCCCCTTCCCTTTCTGCTCTCAGGCTCAGGTCTGAGGGAGAACAAGAGGTGTGTCCTGGGTAAGGTGTCCCCTACATCATCGTCTGGGCTCTGTCTCTTCCACAGTTATCCGAGCTGTGTGCAATCTCTTCCTGGAAGACACGTTCCTTGCCCGGCTCTGGATTTCTAAGGAATTCCAGTTTCTCAAGGAACCATGACCTGCTCAATAATCACAGGGAAGGGGCACGGATAGCTCTTTAGAGCTATAGCCCTCAGCCTGTGGGTAGTGATCCCTTTAGGAGTGCAATGACCCTTTCACAGGGGTCACATGTCAGATAGCCTACTTACTAGATATTTACATTACGATACATAGCAGTAGCAAAATCACAGTTATGAAGTAGCAACAAAAATAATCTTATGGTTGGGGGGGTCACCACAACATGAGGAACTGTCTTAAAGGGTCACAGTGTTAGGTCGCGGTAGACTGTCTTCTGCCAGAGCCCCAGGCCAGCATCTAGTATGATGTGTCTTCTTCCACTGCTTCCATCAGTTGGGTAGACTGGCCCGTAGCAGGCTGCTTTGCTCTGCCTCTGCCAGAGGCCAGGTCCCTTGCTGCTAAAGGGGTTCATACTCTTCAGTCACAGTATGATTGGCCACAGAATAAGTGACCAAGAGCATAGCTGTTTTAATCCCGGGGTCCCCATTCTTTTAGCATTTCTACCAGATTCTCTTATTGGGATCATGAAAGTCAGCTGTTGAGATCTTAGCCAGAACCCTGGAGCAGGAAGAGGGGACAAGGCAGATGGGGACCTCAACTCCTGAACCCTGGAGATGATTTAAAAGGGCTAACAAGCTCAGAACAAGGGCTCCTCATGTGTTTGTGTGTGTGTGTGTGTGTGTGTGTGTGTGTGTGCATGCGTGCGCAGCCAAAGTCATGAGTCTATCTTCTGTAATGTTAGTAGGAGGATCTTTTTTCCATTCATAATTTTTTTTCCTCCCTGTCTCTGTCTTGAGGGTCAGGGTCTCTTACTCACGTATCCCAGACTATTCTCAAACTTGTGATGTATCTCAGAACGACCTTGAACTTTTCACCTTCCTGCCTCCACCTCCAAGTGCTGTGATTACGGCTGTACACCCGCACACATGGTATTTTCTGCCTTGCTGTGGATGGACCTCAACTTTTTAATGAGTGTTAAACAAGCACTCACCAATTAAGCTACATCCCACCACCAATGGGTTCTTTCTGGAACACAATCCTAAAACCTCCAGAAGCTGCCATGTCGGCCTTCAGTGCTGGCACCAGGCCACTCTTCCGAGTTGGTCTGCCACCATCACCTGAGCCACCCACTGGATCTGGCCACACTGAAACATTCAACTCGTTATCTGACTCGGTTGACTTGACCTCTTCCCTCCCTTCTGGATTCCGGCTTGGGTGGCCTTAGCCTCTGTGCCTGGCACCCAACGGTTAGCTATTCAGAATCAGAGACAGATAGACCTGGGGCTTTGATCCCAGTCCTTCATTCCCTGCTAACTAGCTATGTCATCTGTGTGTGTGTGTGTGTGTGTGTGTGTGTTGTGGGTGTGCGCGCGCACACAAATGTGTGCACACATGTATGTGACAATATGGAAGTGAAGAAACAGCTGTGAATGTCCTTTGTCCCTCGGGCATCATCCACGTGTGTTATGGTTGGTGAGCTGGCTCAGCAGGTACAGGTGCTTGAGCTCTGGCAAGGACAGGAGGGAACTGACTCTGGGCAGTTGTCCTCGGAGCCCCACAAGCAAGCTGCAGCAGTTACACACCCTCCCAAAAACCAACATTTGTGTTTATTCTTATTGTCTATTTGGGGGATGTAGGCGTGAGTGCACATGTCACAGCATGCTTGTGACACTCAGGGGACGACTTTGTGATGTCAGGTCAGTCCTCTCATCTTAATGTGGGTTTCTTTCAGGAATCAAACTCATGACATCAGGGTTATGCCTTTACCAGCTGAGCCTTTTTTTTTTGTGGTTTTTCGAAACAGGGTTTCTTTGTAGCTTTGGAGCCTGTCCTGGAACTAGCTCTTGTAGACCAGGCTGGCCTTGAACTCACAGAGATCCGCCTGCCTCTGCCTCCTGAGTGCTGGGATTAAAGGCGTGTGCCACCACCTCCCAGCTTCTTTCTTCATTTTATTCTTTCTTTCCTCCTCCTCTTTCTCCTTCTCCTTTTTGAGGTAACTTCTCTCACTGGCCCGGTACTCCTCTAATTAGGCTAGTCTGACTGGCCATGAAGTCCCAGGAATCTGCTTATTTCTGCTTCCCCAGCCCTGGGATTACAAGTATAAACCACCACACCCAGATGTTTCTAATATGTGTTCTGGGGATCACACTCGGGGCCTTGTGCTTGCCAGACAAGCTCCTTGTTAACTGAGCCGTCTCCCCAGGCTCTTTTTTATTCTGTTTCACTGAAGTTCTTAATGGGTAGCCCTGGCTAGATTGGAATTTGTTATATAGACCAGACTGGCCACAAGGGCTGGGATTACAGGTATGTGCCACCACACTGCCACTAACTAGAAAAGTAATGTTCCCTCACCAGGAAAGTCAATATAGACTCGATCCAGGATGGGCCTGCCTGGGTTGATGGCGGGTGATTCTGGATGGGCACACCCTGGTGAATTGAATCTCTGCCTCTTAAAGGTACAGGTACTCCAGGGCCAGTACCACCACGTCAGGGGAAAGCACTCCAGAGCAGCGGGAGTTTGTCTGGATCTGGATGATCTGTTCCTTCACTTGGAAAGAAGCCATGGCAAGATCAGCCAACGGGACCAAGCCCTTTATCCTGGTTCCTGAGGCCAAGATGTACATCATGTGTGGGTTCTGGGGAAGGGTGCAGACAGTTCTAGGAAATAAACCACCTTCCTTGTGAAATGGACACCCAGCTGTCTCTCCACCTGGAGTCCCTGGGTGAGTTCAGGTGGTTCATCAGTCTCCACGTTGTCAATGGGCCCACCTGGCAGTTACGCCACCTAGGGCAGGGACGCTGGAGTGCCCTCACTGAAGGACACAGAGCTTCCTTCCCTGTCCTTGTTGGCTATCTAGAGCTGGCGACCTCCCCAAAGTGAAAGCATAGCTCTGCGAGTGTGGGCGCCCAGACCAGAAGGGGTTCCTAGGATGGCATCCCATCTGCCTGTCCCAGCTGCAGGAGCTCCCATAACCGGTCTAGATTGGTCACATGCACCCTGGCACACTTTGTTCCCAGTCCTCTTTCCCACAATCCTTCCACGTCCCCGAGGAACTGGGTTCTTTGGGTAAAAAACAAATACCTCCCCCATGAGGCCTTTAGGTTCTGAGATCACAACCTATGCTTGAAGCCAGCTCAGTACCCACTAGCCTTCCCTGCACCATTCCACCCAGCTCCGGGGTGCTCAGCCTGCTCCCACCCTCTGGGAGGCGGAACAAGTCAGGACATCCTGGTTGGCATTCCAGTGGCACTCGCCCTCCCTGACCTGCTAAATAAAGGAGGAATCTGAGAAAGAGCCACCACTGACAGGGTTAACTCTTCCACTGCCCCGCAGTCATGCCGGCAGCTGGGCTGGCTGGAAGGGCCTCAAGGTGACTCTCAGAGAGATCCCCAAACCAGCTGGGGAGATAGGGGTCTAGGCTCCTCACACCAGGGCAGGAGAATGGGGTCTTTGGGTTTGCAGAGTAGGCCTGACCTGTAGGCAGAAGACAAGCTGTGCCTCACTGCCCTCTCTGAACCCAAAAGGTGAGAGGGAAGGAACTGGATTAAAAAAAAAAAGCAGGTGGGGGATCCACTGCTCAAAGATCCCAAATGGCTTCCTCTAGAAAGAGCTGCGCGGCCATGGATCTCCTTTCAAGAGGTGGCAGGCAGACCATGGCCCGCCCATCTTCTCTCCAGCAGGGTGTCCCAATACGCTCTTCTTAGCTGTGATAATACCACGACCAAAAACCACTTGGTTTATTTGGCTGACTCTTCCACATCAGGGTCCATCGCTGAGGGAAGCCACGGCAGGAACCTGGAGACAGGAACTGAAGCAGAAGCCTTGGAGGAACACTGCTGACTGGCTTGTTCTTTGAGGCTTGTTCACCCTGCTTTCTTATACAACCCAGGACCACCCACCTAGGGGTGGCGCCACCACATGGGCTGGCCCCACCACATGGGCTGGCCCCTCCCACACCAATCATTCATCAAGAAAATGCGTCACAGACATTTTGCCCCCAGGCCAATCCAATGAAAGAGTTTTCTCAGTTGAGGTTCCCTCTTCCCAGATGACCCCAGCTTGTATTAAGTTGACAAAAACTAAAAAAAGGTTGGTTTTCTATCTCCTATTTATTTATTGTTGTTTTGTGACAGTCTCTTGAATCTCAGGCTAACCTTGAATTTGCTAAGTAGCCAAGGCTAGCCTGGACTCCTGTTCCTCCACTACTTCCCAAATGCTGGGATTGCAGATATGCGCTCCACCTGTCTTTTTGGTTTTGTTGTTTTATTTTCTGTTTTTTTTTTTTTTTTTTTTTTGACAGGGTTTATCTGTATAGCCCTGACTGTCTGAGGACTCACTCTGTAGACCAGGCTGGCCTTAAACTCACAGAAATCTACCTGCCTCTGCCTCACAAGTACTGAAATTTTTAAAAAAGATTTATTTATTTTTATTATGTGTACAACATTCTGCCTCCATATATGCCTGCACGCCAGAAGGCGGAGATGGTTGTGAGCCGCCATGTGGAATTGAACTCAGGACCTCTGAAAGAGCAGCCAGTGCTCTTAACCTCTGAGCCATCTCTCTAGCCCTGTTGATTTTTAATTCAGGGCTGGGGATCAAACCCAGGGCTTCTTCCATACTAGGCAAACACTCTACCGACTAAGCTAAATCTCCAGTTCTATCTATCTATCTATCTATCTATCTATCTATCTATCTATCTATCTATCTATCTATCTACCTACCTACCTACCTACCTACCTATTATCTGAGGCAGTGCCTTTGTATATAGCTGAGCTGGCTTCAAACTCATTATAGTCCACATGCTTCTCAAACTCATGACTCTCTTACCTCTGCCTCCCCAGTCCCAAGATTATAGGCATGCACCACCCTGTCCAGCCTTCTAGGTTCTTTGAATAGAAACTGGGGACTCTGGGGGCAGCTGGAGAAGGGTACTGGATGGGCCACCTGTTCTTTTGCTTGAGTCTGCTTGCAGTACTTGGCCACACTCCATGAACTCAGCAGCCCACAGCAGCCTATGAACTTGGCAGGGTGGGTAAGAGACTCCTTCCTGCTTTGGGGCAAGAGGAAGGGTCCCAGCGGAGACTCTGTGGCCATCTCTAGGGACAACAGTGGTGGCTAGGGGAGGCAGTGAGCCCAGTCCTTCCATGCCTCTGCTCAAAACTCCCTGTCTCATCTTCCTGTCAGGTTCAATCTCCCTTGGAGGGCAAGAAGCCCAAGTGGGGTAGAAGTAAGGGTCCCGGTGGAGACGGAGTGGAGTGGAGCGAGTGAGACCCCAGAGACATGGACTGGACCCAGATGGACTAAACTCCCCATGGTGGAAAGGGAGACTGGCGTTGCTGAGGTCAGCAAGACCCACGGTCAGGGAACAAACCGCCAGAGTGCCGGGTGTGAGAAAAGTGCAGGGACCCTGGGCTGGCCAACCCTGGTGTGGCAGAGGAACACGACTTCAGGGTGAACGCGAAGACAGGGGCACAGCTGAACTCTCCCACCCACTAAGTCCCTGCTGGCTGTGGGCCCTGAGGCAGTCACTTGGGGTTTCCTATAAAAGCCAGTTAGTTCAAAGGGCCTCTGGCTAGTGAGCCAGATGGGTCAACCAGACAGTCCTGCAGCGCCCCCTGCTGGAAGAGATAGCAAGGGTGTTTCCCTCCTGGAGATCACAGGACAGACCTAAATGCGTGATTAGAGTCCCCTGCTAATGACTGCCTCACGGTTGTTTCGGAATAGCAGCCCGGGCAGCCAAGGGGCTCAGTTCGGAAATTAGGACTGGGAATATAGTTCAGCGGCATGAGGCTCTGGACCTGAGCGTCAGAGGGAGTCGGCTGTGTGTGGGTGCTTGAGGGTGAACGAGTCCATGAAAATCAACTTGGGGTTGGTCCAAAGGTCATTCTCAACTACGCAGTGGATTCAGGGCTAGTCTGAGCTACATGAATCCCTGTCTCAAGAACAAAACAAGAAGACAAAGGGACTTCAGAGCTGTGGGAAAATTCACTTCTGTTGTTCGAGCCCCAGACTGTCCGACATTGTGAAGTCAGCCTTTAAAAAAAAAAAAAAAAAAAAAAAAAAAGAAGCGGGGCTGGAGAGATGGCTCAGAAGTAAGAGCACTGCCTGCTCTTCCAAAGGTCCTGAGTTCAATTCCCAGCAACCACATGGTGGCTCACAACCATCTGTAATGAGGTCTGGTGCCCTCTTCTTGCCCACAAGCATACAGACAGAATATTGTATACATAATAAATAAATAAATATTAAAAAAATAGAAGCGATGGGTCCAAAAAATTGTTCTCCAGCCAATTTCCTATCAAACCAGCAAACACTACACAACTTGGGAAGAGCTGGGAGTGGTGGCCCACGCCTTTAGTACCAGTACTTAGGAGGCAGAGATATTCAGATCCCTGAATTCCCAGTCAGCCTGGTCTCCAGATTGAGTTCCAGGACAGCCAGGGCTGTGCAGAGAAACCCTGTCTCAAAACATGACCCCCCCCCCAAAAAAAAAGACTTGGGAAGAAATGGGAGTCCCTTGACAAATGACCGTCCCCAGTGCTAATGATGCTCCCTGATAACATGACTGACTGACATATGGTCACTAGGAAACTAGGACCCCAAGGAAGGACTTCATGACTCCAAAGTGGATTCCCATCAGTCAAAATGTTTCAGCGGGTGAGTGGGGGTAGGGAGGGTGGGAGGGAGGGGGGGGAAGAACAAACAAACAGGGAGAGGATTTATCCTCTAAAAACCACTTGACATCCCTAGACAAATGTCAGCCAATCAGTGGTCCTGAACCTCAGAGACCCCTCACCCCCACCTTTACTACTATAAAAACCCAATTCTAACTGAGCTCAGGGCGCTCTGTTTATTCCAATACGTCGGACATGCAGAGTTGCATAAAATAAAGGCTCTTTGCTTTTACATACGGGACTCGGTCCCCTTGTTGGCTTTTGGGGGACTTCGTGGATTTGGGCATCACAAAACAAAAGTGCACAAAGAAACAAGAACAGATCATTTTAGGAGTTTAATTTGGCTGTTTGTTTTTGTTGTGCAACCCAGGCTGGCCTCAAGCTCCCTATGCATGATCCTCCTGCCTCTGCCTCTCAAGCAATGGGATTCCAGTTGTGTGTCAACACGCCCAGCTAAGAACAGATGTGATAGCACTTGTCATTTGCATTTCAATGATACACTTTAACAAAATGATCTCTGATTGAGTTTAAAATTTTATTTATATTTATTTATTTATTTATTTATTTATTTATTGAGACAGGGTCTCACATAGCTCAGCAGGGCCTCAAACTCCCTAGGTAGCTGAGGATGACCTTGAACTCACGCTGCTCCTGTCCTCACTCTTGTCTATCTGTCTACTAAAATGCTAAAAGTTGTGAGCCAATGCATATCCTCATTCTGAAAAATCTTATTTTAAATATTTTGTGTATACTTGTGTGTGGTGTGCAGTTGTGTGTTTTCACGTGCGTGTGTGGATGCACTGTGTGTGCGTGCACACGAGGCTAGAGGATGAGACTGGGTGCTCCCCTCAGTCCCTCCCTACCTTACACATTGAGTCTCTTATTTGAACCTAGAGCTCAGTGGTTCGGCTTGTCTAGCTAACCAGCTCGCCCTGGGGATCTCCGCTCCTGTTTCTGTCTCCTGTGTGGTCAGATCACAGATGGATGCCAGGCCTGCCTGCCTCTCACCCAGGTGCTGGGATCCAGACTCCAGTCCTCACGCTTGTGTGCCAAGCATTTCACCCACTGAGCCATCTTCTCGGCCTCACATTTTTTTTACTTGCTTTTTACACAGGGTCTAGACATGATACCCAGTGGGTCTCCACTTCCTGCACTCAAGGAATCCTCCTGCTTCAGCCTCCTAATAAACTGAGATCACCTGTGGGTCCCATGGCACCTAGTGTCTAATGTGTTTTATTAGGGAAACATGATCCTAGGTCCCTGGAGTGTCAAACCCAGGACTATAGAATTAGCAACAGAGCAAAGAATTCCTGAGATGTCCTTCCTCTGCATCTCAGAAGACCTGGCTTGTGCCTAGTGAACCAGGAGTTTGCTGGTTTGTGTTAGCATAAACTAACCTGGCCCTGCCTCTTCAGGACTGGACAGAGTGCATCTTGTCCTCCAGGGCTCAAGCCTGAGGACCTTGTCTTTTTGAAAGGCGAAACTCCACCTACTCCTCTCTTCTTCCTCTTCCCTTTCTCTCTTTGCGCCTCCCCTTTCTCCTCCCTTCCCCCACTCCCTTTATCTTAATAAAACTCCCCACTCAGGCTTTGTCTGCATGGCATATTTGTCTCCACCTGCCACCAAAGGTCCCTCTCTCACAGAATTTTTACAGTTTGGGTCTTAGCATTGCTCTGAACCAACTTTGGGGCTTCGGACATGGCAGTTAGCTGTCCCATGCCTCTCACTCTGTGGTATGCTAAGTGATTATGGTACTTCGGTGTTTGAAAACAAAGATGGTAGCCAGTCCGTGAGTACAAATGGAGTCATCTTTGCATTTCTGGTGGCTCAAAGTTCCCACCTGTGCTGATTTCTACCTGCCTCAACAGTACCTTTCCGGCCATTTGGGGACGACAACGATGGATTTCTGGATTCCCTAGTGCTCGGGGACAGGTGAGAGCATTTGCTTTCTCTGTTCTCCCTGGGGGATGGCAGCACTTGGCATTTGGAAGAAGCCTCCTGTAGCTGGCCCAGCCCCCTGGTGTGGTTGTCATTGCTGCCTATGAAGACAATTGCTTGTCCTTGATCCTGGTGCTCCTTTGTAGGGTTTCAAAGTTTCCCACAGGGGAGGAAGAAAACCTGTATTCCCCTGGCTCAATATCAAAGGTAACTATTGCTTTCTCCTCAGAGACTCCATGTAGGGGATGAACTGGTCTGAGCTGACACAGATGCCACCCATTCCTCTTGGGATTCCCTTTTCCCTGGTTACCTAGTTACCTGCACTTGCACCCCCTCTACTAGACTAGAGCCCCATGCATTCACCCTGCTCCGCGCACATCCGTGTATGCACAGTGGAGACTCTGATACTCAGTGCCCACTGTGGTAATGGACATCCACTCCAGGCAGCTCTCAGATTCCTAGCCTTTTCTCTTGTCTCAACATCGCGTTTGTCTCAGAAACAGACCAGGGGGCTTAGAACACACATGAATCTGCTCTCACAAGGTGGAGCCAGAAGCACCCCACCCCACCCCCAAAGGGCCTAGAGTGGTAGCCTAGCAAACACTAGAACACCAAAACTATGTCCCGAATAGGAATCAGGGCCAGAGAGATGGCTCAGAGGTTAAGAGCTCTGACTGCTCTTCCACATGTCCTGAGTTCAATTCGTAGTAACCACATGGTGGCTCAAAACCATCTATAATGAGATCTGTTGCTCTCTTCTGGCGTGCAGGTACACATGGAGGCAGAACACTGTATACATAATAAATGAATAAATCTTAATTAAACACACACACACACACACACAAAAGACTAGAAATCTTCTCTCAGTTCAAGACATGCTGCCACTACATGTTTGTGACACACTTGGAAACACTTTGCTTTATCAGAGCTTAAAGGAATTGAGCACAGTGGCTGAGGAATAAGGATGACACCTCCGGTCGTGCTCTTTCCAGAGGTGGCTGAAGGCTCCTACTCTCCTGACAAGTGAGAGAGGAAGAGAGGAAAGCTGGGCATTTATTCTGCACCAACTGTGTGCCTGGCCTCTATCAGCTCTTTAGCCTGCGTCAACCAGGCTTTGGCAAGGAAAGTAGGTGGGGATCAGCCCAGAGCTCCTATTTAGGAGAGAGGTCAACTCAGCCTGAATGGGAAGCTGAAAAGGGCCCCAGCTGGCCGGTAATGTGTTTACCCACGGCCCACAGCAGGTGGGCGGTCCATCTGCTGAGTTCTTCCTGCTGAGCCCCAGGAGGGGGAGGGGAGGCAGTGCCAACAAGAGGGGCCTAGCAGGGGTCAGGGAGCCTGGAAGACTCCAGTCCTATCAACTCAACCGCTCTGCCTCCCTTCCTGTGCTGGAGAAAAACCTTCCTCCAAGGCTCAGGGGTTGAAGTTACCAGTACATACACACGCGCGCACACACACATGCACACACACACACACACACACACACACACACACACACACACACACACACATATCAGTTTCTAGTGCCGTGGACTGATGACCGCAAAGCAAGACCCATAGAGCCACTGTGGTGCTGGTGCAAGGAGAAATTCAGAATTAGGGGTTCTTCTCCCTGACTGGGTTAGACCTGGGGACACCCAGTATGTGTTAAGACACTGGGCACCTCTATTCCTTATCTGGGCACCTCTATTCCTTATCTAGGCACCTCCCATTGCTTAGCCAAAAACATTGGCTCCCTCAGCCCAGGAAAGGCCTTGAGTCTTTACAGATAGCTTTCTGTTCAGACTCCAACTTTACCACGGGAGGCCAAAGAGACCACCAGTTTAGGGAGCGGGAGGCAGGCCAGGTTCACACGAATACATGTATCTGTCTATTCATCCATCATTCCATCTGTCCATTCGGCTCACATTAGCGTTTTCCCTGAATGTGCCAGGTGGACAGCCCCTTCCAAAGGGGTACCCCAGCAGCTGTTCTGATGTGTGGGCCCGCAGAGGCCTGTCCTTCCCCCAGAAAATGGGAATTGGGATGACGCTCACCTGTAGGGTGGCTATTTTTTCTTCTTTCTACCTGGAATTCACACAAAGGGGAGACTTTTCCTCTCCCCCAGAAGGCAAAGTTGGTAAAGTTTTGGTGGGTACAGTTGCAAAGCTCTCACTGGCAGTGGGCCCACATGTCTTTCATCCTAGCGCTCAGGAGGCAGAGGTAAATGATCTCTGAGTTTGAGGCCAGCCTGGTCTACCGGGCGAGTTTCAGGATAGCCAGAGCTACACTGGGAAACCCTTCTCAAAAAAATCAAAACAAAACAATTGCAAAGGTCTCTTTGCAGGTGGCCCTGCGGCCCCTGGGATAGCTAGCCTGGTCCCCTTTCTCTACAACTCTGCCCCTACAGACTTCAACACAAGTTCCACTTCCGTGTCCTTTGGCTGTGACTTCACGGTGCATGACATGTGGGCATCATGGATGACCTGTCGGACTGTGGCTCTGAAAGTCTTGCTGATGAAGCAATAGAGGCCAAAGTTGACAACCGTGTTGAGCATGGCCACCATGTTGGCTATGTCCAAGACCAGGTGGACCCTCCAGTCCCGGTGAACGGGGGCCACATACAGGTGGTACAGCATGACACAGATGCGTGGTGCCCAAAGGAGAGCAAAGAGGGAGGTGACACCCAGGAGGATGGCCGTGCTCTTGCTCACCCAGGGCCGCAGCCCTCGCTGGCTCCTCTTCCGAAGCCGGAGGATGATGGCTGAATTGGTGACCAGGAAAACATTGCAAGGGATGAAGTAGACAATGAGGCAGTGAGCCCACTTGAGGACTTTGTCCATAGTGCTGGGGGGGTCTGCGTCCCTCCACACATCCAGCCACCAGTAGAATGGGATGCCTGTCAGCAGGGCAACGCCAAGGACCGCGGCAATGGCGCGGTGGGTCTTGCCTGGGGACGCGGTGGCCCAATGGCGCAGGGGGCGGCACACCGCATTGTAACGGTCCACCGTGAGCAAGACTGCAATCCAGACTGAGGCGTGGTTGGCAGCAAACTCCAGGATGTTTGCTGTGCGCACCACAGCCTGGGGCACCTGGCGGGCCAGCACCGCTCCCTGCAGGAGGAAGCCCACGAAGACGATGACCACTTGCGTGACGATATCCGATGCTGTGAGCGCCAGGAGATAGTGGTAGGAGGGCTTCCTGGTCCTGGCGGCGAGACGGGCCAGGCCCACTGTAGTCAGGAGGTTGACTGATGGAGACCCAGGTTGTGGAGGGGAGAAGTCAGAAGTGTTAGAAGGGCTGTTAGCAGTGGGCTTTTCAAGATGTTTGCAGGGTCCCTCCCACCTGCCACTATGAGGGGCTCTGTTTTTTGTTTCCCTCTTTACCTCTTACAGTACTGGGAGCTGAACTCAGGACTAGAGAGGAAAGCACTATGCTACCAAAGCATATCCTTAGTCCATTTGTCTTTTTTAACTTTGTATTTTGAGACAGGGTCTCTCTAAGTTGCTCGGGCTGGCCTGGAACATGTAGTAGCCTGGTAGGGCCTGCGCTTTCTGCTTCTGCCTTCCCAAATCTAGTTGCTCAAACTTCCTATAGATTGGAGAATGACCTTGAACCTCTGATCCTCCTGCGTGCATCTCCCAAGCACTGAGATTACAAGTGTGCACCACTGTGCCCAGTTTATGTGGTGCTGGGATCAAACCCAGGGCTTTGTGCATGCTAGACAAATACTTAACCAATCGAGCCACCAAAGCCCTCCAGCTGGTTGGAAGTATAGTTTGAATGACAGATTACTTGCCTCATATGCCACAGGTCCTGAGTTCTGTCCCCAGTGACCACAGGACCAAGTCAGATGAAAAAAAAGCTTTACTTTGCCAAGCTGGGTCATCTAGTCAGGCTTGTCCCACCATACCCCAGGCCATGGACCACCTGTCCC
Source organism: Arvicola amphibius (assembly GCF_903992535.2). NCBI lineage: Eukaryota > Metazoa > Chordata > Mammalia > Rodentia > Cricetidae > Arvicola > Arvicola amphibius. Next base: position 7,041,966 of record NC_052050.1, read on the forward strand.
ACCATACCCCGGGCCATGGACTACCTTGGTAACAAATGGACTCACCAAGGAGGGCATCCATATACTGGCATTATAGCCTATGTCTTTCTCAGGAGTTCTATGTCCTTCAGAGCAGAGGTGTTGTGGGAGCCAGTTAAAGTTACTAGACTTAGGGAGTACCCACTGAACAAGGCCAATGACTTTCCTACAAGAGTACACTGCCTCCTTTCCTGGCTCCACTCTGCACTTAGGTTACAGAAGGGTTGCGACAATGTTGCACCAATCCTCTGTGATTTAGCCATCTTGAGAGAATCTGGACTGGATGAGGGAGGGCCCCTGTTCTGGCTCAACCTCAGGTCCCAGACCCTGGCTCCCCACTCACCAGGCAGTCCCAGGCTTAGTAGGACGCTGTAATAGATGACAGGGATGATACCAGCTACACATGGCGACCTCTCTGGGATCTCTGGCCAGTGGCCATCCACATCATCATATATTGGGTCACTCCCATTGAGTGTAGGCAGCAGGGTCACGCCTGGCTGCGCAGCTAGGAAGGAGGGAAAGGCAGAGTGACAGTGGTTAGTTTTTTTTGTTTTTTGGGTTTTTTTTTGTTTTTTGTTTTTCCCAATTGGGCTTGATTGACAGCAGCCCCTACCTAGCCCCAAGGCTATTCAGTGCTGTTCCGTGTAGAGCCCTGGGACAGTTTCAGCCAAATGCAATCCTCCTGTGGGACTCCGGCCCCCCTCCTCTCCCCTGCCACTCTCTTATCAATGGAAAGAGTCCTTGGCAGTGACCTCCCCTCCCCTGCATCATAATCCCTGCCACTAGGGAAACCAGCTGCCCTGCGGTAGTTGTGAACACACTGGAATGGGACTGGAGTGGCTGCACCTTTAGTAAGGATGCCAGTGACTCTGACCGGTGGCTCTGACCAGAGGCGGCTGCCAGCAGCTGCTCGGTTCCATTCCACACCCAGCCCCTCTCAGGAAAGACCAGAGGATCCCTTCCTTCCTCAGCCACGAGCGTCCTCCTTCGTTAGGTTACCGCTACTGGTGTCCAAATGACTCAGATTGTCCCATGGGGAAATTGAGTCCCAGAGTAAGGTGGCCCCGTTGTCTAGGACCTAATATGGAATGAGGATCCCCACCCACATCTGCTTTGGCCCATAGTCATAAATGCGCTTTAAATTGTTTTAGAATTTAACTTACGGCTTTTCTTTCCTGCTGAAGATGATTTCCTCCCCCCCACTCCCACCTCCCCCCCACCCCACTCCCACCTCCCACTTCCCACCTCCCACTCCCACCTCCCACCTCCCACCTCCCACTTCCCACCTCCCACCTCCCACTTCCCACCTCCCACCTCCCACTCCCACCTCCCACCTCCCACATCCCACCTCCCACCTCCCCCCACCCCACTCCCACTTCCCACCTCCCACCTCCCAGGGCCACCATCTCACTATCAGCAGCATCACCCGCCCCACCCCCACCTCATGACGCTCACTTGCCCTTTATCTTAACTGCCCCTCTCCCCATTTGAAAATATTTTACCTGTCTCTGGTCCCGCAAGCCCCATAGCATCGAGTCCTGGCCCCCAGGTCCCCAGCAGCTTTTCCTTGGGGTGCCCACACCACCTTGTGCGTTACCTGCCGTGACTCTCACTCTGGCTCTCTGAGGGAGGGTTATTTGCCCCACGCTTCTTCCCGGTAGCTGAGTCTGTTGGTACAGAGAGTGGGAGAGTGGGGGTGGGGAGAGAAGGGCGGGAACCCAGCCATTGAGTCTCCAGAGGATCCAGGAGGGACAAAAAAGCTTTTTCTATGGTGCAGAACTGCTAGGGAAAGCCTGCTGGGTAAGGGGGCTTCAGGACAAAAAGGTCAGAATTTGCTTAAAGGGGTATTTCTGTGCTTGGGGGTTAAGGAAGGAGGGGCAAAAAGGCAGAAAGACAGACCTACTAGCTCTGGACAGCAGCCCTGTGCTCAAGGGCCCTTGGCAAACTGGCCCACTTAGTGGGGGCAGCCACACTCTGGAGTTGAGGCTCTTGGGGAAGGCTGAGGGATACAAGGGCCTGATTCTATGGGCATACACGGTGCCTGTCAGAAAGGAGGAGGTTTATGTCCAGGAACCAGGGGGTTAGCCCCGAGCCTCAGGAAGACAGCAGCAGGCATGGTTTAGATTCCCAGAGAGATCCCAGGGATCAGATTCAAAGGAGTCTTACCTGTAGACACCACAGTGGTGGGCAGGATGAGGTCCAGGCTACCTGAAGGAGGGGGATGTTGGGACAAAGGCCAGCAGGAGGCTACATGCCTTGCTACCCCCAGGAGAAGGCTGGCCAGGCTGCCGGCGGTGTGGAGCACACAGGACCCAGTGGTCTAGCAAGCTTTTTCCCCCTGGACGTGATGCAGCCAAGCAGCTCTCAGGAACACCGTTCTCTGGTAAATAAACACCAGCCGGTGCCAGCAACGCTCCAAAGAAGCTGGAATCTGTGGCCAGCAGCTCCCAGCACCTGGATGAAGAGTAACCAGGTGAGCCACCCTGGGCATCAGGACACAGACTCCAGGGAGACTGCCTGGGGTGCAGAACTGAGACCTACCCTGGCGCCACTTTTCATGGTTGTCTTAGTCACTGCTCCGTTGCTGTGAGAAGACACTGTGCCCAGGCAACTCCTAGGAAAGGAAGCATTTAACCGGGGCTTGCTTACAGTTCCAGAGGGGTTCCTTCACAATCATCGTGGTGAGGGTGGACAGGCCTGGTGCTAGGGTAGCAGCTGAGAGCTTTACATCCTGATCCACAGGCAGCAAGCAGAGAGCGAGAGACTGGAAAACCTCAAAGCCCACCCCTAGTGACACACCTCCCCCAACAAGACCACACCTCCTAATCCATCCCATACAGTTCCATTCACTGGGAACCAAGCATTCAAACATGTGAGCATGTGGGGGCTGTTCTCACCCAAGATACCACAGTGGTGTAGCTCCTGGAAACACAACAGGAAGTGTGACAGGGAATGACAGGCATTTTCTGGCTCTCTAAGGTCTGGGGCTAATGTCTGGGGCTGGAGTGAACCCACCTGACTCCAAGGTTTGCTCACATGCTCACAGCAGAAGCCTCTGTGCCTGACCTCTGACGGCCACACAGGGATCCTGCAAGCTTCCATCAGGACCCCTTGGCAGCAAGGAGACTGGGGCAGGTACTATTTGCTCAAGACAGGACCCCAGATACAGACTCAGGAATTCAGCCAGAAAAAGCAAGTGCTGGGGACGGAGGGATGGCTCAGAGATTAAGTGCATTGATTGCTCTTGCAGAGGTCCTGAGTTCAATTCTCAGCAACCACATGGTGGCTCACAACCATCTGTAGTGAGATCTGATGCAGAAAAAAAACAACAACAAAAAGCCAGGTGGTAGTGGCGCACACCTTTAATCCCAGCACTCGGGAGGAAGAGGCAGGCGGATCTCTGTGAGTTCGAGGCCAGCCTGGTCTACAGAGCAAGTTCCAGGACAGGCTCAATAGCTACATAGAAACCCTGTCAAAAAAACAAAACAAAACAAAAACAAAAACAAAAACAAAAAAACCCCAACAAAACAAAACAAAACAAAACAAAAACTGCTAAGGACCCCTCTTCACATCTTCAGCCAGCTTAATTACTCCAGCCCAACCCTGGCCCTTGGGTCCCTCCCTGTGGAAGGGACCTTCTACACACACACACACACACACACACACACACACACACACAAAAACAACAACAACAAAAAAAAACTACAGCCTATGGGGGAATAGCTTGATGCACCTCTTGCAGAGGACCCATATTCAATTCCCAGCACCCATATCTGATGACTCGCACCCTTCTGCATAACTACAACTCCAGGGGATCCAACACCCTGTTCTGGCCTCTAAGCATGTACATGTGCGTGCATGTGTGTGCACACGCACATGCACACACATACATAAATAAAAATAAGTAAAATTTAAAAACCGCCTTGGAACTGGAGAGATGGCTCAGCAGTTAAGAGTACTAGCTACCCCCCCAGAAGACAGAGGTTCAATTCCCAGCACTCGCATGGAAACTTACAGCCATCTGTAAACTCCAGTTCCAGGGGACCTGATGTCCTCTTCTGGACCCTGTGAGTACTGCATGCACATGGTGCCCAGACATACATGCAGGCAAAGCACCTAGACATGTAAAATAATAATAAAATATCTTTTTAAGAGGCAGAGGCAGGCGGATCTCTGAGTTCAAGGCCAGCCTGGTCTACAAGAGCTAGTTCCAGGACAGGCTCTAGAAACTACAGGGAAACCCTGTCTCGAAAAACCAAAAAAAAAAAGAAAAGAAAAAAAATATCTTTTTAATTGTCTTTTGAATTCTCAGGGTGATGGTGTGGCTTTCTAGACAGAAAATGCTTTAATTCAGGGACATGCGGATCCCATAGGGACCCTTCACACCCATAGGATATGTTATGCTTGTCAATAGCACTGAGCTCCACAAAACAAGAGCTGGGGTCTGCAGGATATCCACAGCCAGGGGGACAGTACTGCCAACACCATCACACAGGGAATGGCCGTACCTGACAGGGTATAGGTGGTGGTAGAGATAGGGCCACCAGGTCATCATCAGGCACAGAGCCTGTTCAGAGGTTAAGTGGCCTCTTCTTGGTGAGTCTTTCCTACACTGTACCTGCATCAGTGGCCATGGTGGGCCACTGAGGGTGCAGAAGAAGGGGCTGTGCCCCACAGGCAGGTAGCTATGACCTAGCTGGGTAAGGTGAAAGGCGTTACCAATCAACAGCAACACACCTTAATCTTGTGGTCCTCAGCATCTTTGGCCACCACCCATCCATCTATCCAGAGCTGCCTGGTGGGAGCACCTCGTGGGTCACACATCTGCTTGTCCCTCCACCGCTCATCCTCATGGCAACCCCACTAGCTAATTGCCTACCGGCACTGACACACGAGGAGACCAGGGATCAGAGAAGACAAGCATGTGGGTGAGGATCACAGATGTGGCATCTGGATCTGAACTCAGGTTGGTTCTCCCTGTTGTCTCCCCCAGGACTGTTGTATTTCATTCCCTCACACGATGTGCTAGGGAGAAGAGGCAGCAATAAGCTGAGGCTCCAGGGAAGAGAGGTCTGTGGACCAGATGGCTGACCCTGTTGGATGGAGGACATGACCAAGGATGCTGAACAGTATAGACGGTCTTTGTTTTTCTCAGCTCCCAGATAAATACACGGAGATTCATTCTTACTTCTAAATGCCCGGATTCAGCGTGGCTCCTTTCTAGCCAACTTTTCTTAGATTATCCCATCTACTTTTTACTTCTGGGCTTTTACCTTTTTCTATTCTATATACCTATCTATCTTTCCTTCTTACTCCATGGCTGCTTGTGTGGCTTGCCCCTGGCATCTTCCTCTCCTCCTTTTCTCCCTCTTTCTTCTCATTTGTCTTAGCCTAGATTTCTCCTATTTATTCTCTCTGCCTGCCAACCCCACCCATCCTCTCTCCTGTCTTAGCTATTGGCCGGTCAGCTCTTCATTAGGTCAGTCAGGTGTTTTAAACAGGCAAAGTAACACCGCTTCACAGAGGTAAACAAATGCAACATAAAAGAATGCGGCACATCTTTGCATCTTCAACAAATGTTCCACGGCATAAACAAAGGTAACACGTGGTAAACTAGTACTCCACAACAGAACAGGAAAGAAGCTGTGAGGCCATGAGCCGCCTGTAGCATGTGAGTGACTTTGGAAACAGATGCTCTCCCCTTTGGGATGGGTAGCCCAGTCTGGCCCTAAGCTCCCTATGTAGCAGAGACTGGCCATGAATTCCCAGTCCTCCTCCTGCCATCTCGTCCAGCCTTTCTTTTCTCTTTACTGAGCCTACGGGATATACTGAGCCTGGAGCCTAAACTCACAAGAGTCCCTATTCCCCAGTGAGTTGAGTCACCTATGAGAGGGCAGATGACATCACAGGTGTGAGGAGACCGCTAGGTAGAAGCAGGCTGGGTCTCAGGTCCACCCATCCCCCATGTCTCCTCAAGCTCAGTGTCTGAGCGATCCTCACCTATGTAGTTCTTAAAGCCACCCTCCCTGTCCATGACTGCATAAGTTTCCAGTGGCTCCGAGACCCTCTTGAGATACCTTGCTACATGGAGATCATTCATTGGGGCTGACCTAGCTTTCCGGAAAAGCTATTCTGAACTTGTGGACACTTATGCCCTGGCTGTGCCAGCTCTGGCTGAGCGTAGACAAATCCCTTAGACGATGCACGTGAACCCTGGGCAGGAAGTCACACTCCACCGGCCCCTCTCTGGGGACTGTTCTTGCTTATGAGATCTTTAGACTGTGCTCACGGAATGATGGAGCTTCCAGACCGCGGTGGTGGTGGAGGGGAGGACAGGGACTAAACTGTGGTGTTGTCCATCTGTCCATCTGTCACCTCTGTGCAGGCTGAGCACTCTGCTCTACATATCCTGGGCCAAGACACTCCCACCACATGTATGAATACACAGCATGCATTTGCACATATGATTGCACACACTGTGGCGATGCAAGCTTCATCCAGTCTGTCGGCTTCTAAATCATTAGAAGAGAGGCAGGGATGAGGGAAATTAGAATCTTAGAATCCATGGGAAGGGCCTGTCAGAGGTGGGGGTGGGTGGTCTTCTTGGTAGCCTGAGGCCTGCTGACACTTAAAATGCCAATGACCTCTCTCTAGTGGTTAGATCATAGCTGGGGGTGTCCATAACAATCAGTTGGTTTGCTTAGGAAGCATGATGTCCAGGCCTGCCTCTGGGAATTCTGGGTTCTTAGTGGAGCATGGAAGATACCAGTGCAGATAGGGCCAGACATCAAGAGGGACTGAGGAGGGTCCCCGAGGAAGAGGGGATGAGAAGCATGCCTACTGGGGAAAACCATCATTCTCATTGATGGGCATTGTGCATAGACGTGAGGCTGCCTCCAAGGCTGGACTGCCCTATTCCACACAGGCTCAGCCTGTTTGAGTTGAGCCTAGGTGTGGTACGGTCTAAAGGAAGGGTAGGCAGGCAGCCAGCGGGAGATGGATGGTCCATCTGGACAGGAGAGACCAGGCATGAGAGAGCCGGGAGGCGTTTCCGCTGAGCCGGACAGCTCTGATTCTGCCAACCCGGACAAGCTTGGTGCCAGACCCAATTCTTGCTTTCTCTATGGCTCCGGGAGGAGGTGAAACTGTTGGGTCTCTCCACCAGAAAGAGACAGAACTCAATCCATGAAGCTGGTCCCTGGGATCCAGAGGGCAAGGGCAAGAAGTTCCAACACATTGCCAGAGCAGGATCTGGCCTCTGAGGAACTCAGATTTCCGAGGATTCACTTATTTCCATATGTCAGCCTCACGGGAGTCTCTCTCACAAGGAACGGGGGAAAATCCTGTGGATTCCATGCAAAGGTGAGGTCTTAGCACACACACGTGCATGCACACACACACAAACACAAATACACGCATATACACACATATACATATGAACGCACGTGTACGCACAAACACACACTACCCACATAGACATGCACACACATCCATGGGACTCTAGACCCCACCATTCCCCGTCTCCATTGCCTTTGTCTTAACAGCACACGCATGCACACACACATGCAAGTGCAAATACACATGCACACACATGTATATGAACACACATGTACACACAAACACACATTACCCACACACAGGCACGTATATGCATACAAGGGATTCTGGACCCCACCCTCCTCGTCTCCATTTGTCTTTGTTGTCAGAACATATCCCTGTATTGTCTAGCTGAGACTGAAATCTAGCTCCCTGCCTCAGTTTCCCTATACATAAACTACAGTGCCAGGTTTGCCCGTATGTCTTCTTGGAACTTTGGGAAGGGCAAAGCTAGAAACTAGTCAGAAGCTGGTGAGAGACACCGTCTAGGGAGGGGAATCTTGAGGCGTGGGGCCATGCATGGGGTGGACTAAAGTCTTGGGCTGTCTGGGTAGGGAAACAGGCTGTGTCCCTGGTGGGAGATGGTCCGTCTCTGTGCAGCTTCACTAAGGGCCCATCACCCTCTCCAGAGTAGAAGGAACTTCACAAACAGCATGAGAACAATCCCCATTTCTCCATACCCCTATTCAAGGTCCTTATCCTCTCCTCTGGAGAACTGGCCCACCCTAAAATGGGAGAGGGGGAGGGGCAGAACCCTGAGCCAGCTCTTCCTTGCTTCTTCCAGTCTTTCCCTTTGCAGCCGGCTCACCAGGACACTGCCAAGTAATGCCCTGTGCCAGGATGGAGGCTGGGCCTGGGGGCTGGGGCCTTGGGGCTGGTGGCTGCCAGGGGTCCCGAAGCCCTTTGCTTGCCCTTCAGAAAGCTTAAACTTCTCTGGAGAGGAGCAGTTAGCCTTGCTGGGTTGTCCGGAGAGGTGGGGGAGGAGGGTGTCCGGATCTGTTCCCCTTGGGGGCCCAGGCCTGCACAATAGCCCCTGGGGCTGCCACACTCTGGCTTAAGTAGTTGCCTAGGCAACAGCAGGGGCCAGCTTCAACCAATCCATGGCAGAGACTGGTAGGGGAGGGAGGCCGGGAAGGAAGGGGGTACAGTCCCCTTGCTGGATCCTATATAAGGAGGAAGGATGGGATTGGAGTGCTCTGGACTTGACTGTCCCTGCAGTAGACTTAGGGACAGAACACCAGGATGCTTAGGAAAGGCCACTGCAAGCCTGGGTCCTGGGGAAGCTTCTGGGCTACTCTGGCCTTGGTAGGACTGGCCACTCGTGCAGGTGAGTGGGCTGTGAGGGGGGTCAGGTTCTTGGTAAGGAAAAAGGCAAGGGGTGGGGGCAAGAACTTCTACTAGGAGCTACATAGTGCTGGCCAGGAGGTGGCGCGGTCCAGTCAGCCACGGAGAACACCCAGAGACCGGACATCTCCAAGGACAGGTCCTCAGGAGGGAGAAGGGGTGGACTGCCTCCCAGGGAAAGAGGGGCTGGGCAGCAGGCAGGGGTCTTAATGACAAAAAGGACCCACTATTCATCGTCTCAGGCAGCTGGGTTTAGGCAGAGGCCGCATGGGGACGTCATCAGCATTCAGGCCCTTCAGTGTGACAGCTGGGGAGGCAGGGCTGGGAAACTCACCAGCAGCTGCTCCCTTTCTTGCTGGGTCTCCCTCTCCCACACACAGATGGTCACTCTTGTGAGCTTTCCTTTCAACCATCCACACATAAGCCACGTGCCCACCGTGTGTGTGCACTCACATGCACAAGAGCTGTCTGCCGGTGCCCTTCTGCAGTTCTCGAAACTGTTAGACACCCTCTTTTCTCACTTAGCAGGCTCCCTGCCCTGCTCTGGCTGGGGGCTGTCTTTTCTAGAACTCATTTTGTGTCCCCATGTGACCCCATAGCCTCCCTGGACGGGGGACGCCAGCTTCAACCCTCAGTTACCTACAGTCCTATTCCTTCAGCAGTCCACGGTACTTCCTTGGGTCCCTTATCTGTCTTACAACTTGCCAGATGGATGTGGTGGTGCAATCCCTGTGATCCCAGCACATGGGGGTGTTGGGGGAGGAGGATCAAGAGTTAAAGGCCAACCTTAGTAATGAGTTGAAGGCTAGCCTGAGCTATGAGAGACTCCATCTCAAAAAACTAAAAAGAAAAAGAAAGAAACAGAGAAAGAAAGACAGAAAGAAAACCCATGCCTGCTGTCTCAGCTTTGATCTTCCCAGCCCTGTCTCTGATCCCAGCCCTGCAAGCCCACTCCCACCAAGGGTTCCTAGGGGCGTCTCCCTTTGTCTCTGTGTATTCTTACCCTGGCTGGCTTCAGAGTGCTCACTTGTGCATTTAGTTATTTTCAAAATTTATTTATATTTTATTTGTGTGTGTGTATGTGTGTGTGTGTGTGTGTGTGTGTGTGTGTGATGAATGTGCATGTAGAAGTCAAAAAGGTCAAGGTACGGTTCCTCAGGCACCATCTACCCATCTACCTTGTATTTTGGGATGATCCCTTACTGACCTGTGGCTCATTGATGAAGGTGAGCTGGCTGAGCAGGGAGCCTCAGGGATCCACCTGTCTCTGCCTCCACGGTCCTGGGATTGCAAGCATGTGCAACCACAAACAGCTTTTTTTTAAAACCTGGCTTCTAGGGATAGAATTCAGGTACTCCATCATTTTATCAAGGGAGTGCTCTCTCTCTGTCTCCAGGAACCACCTCCTCCTTAATCACATTTTATTTAATTTACCTTGTGCGTATGTGTGTGTGTGTGTGGGGGGGGTATGCTCATGTGCCACTGCACACAGGTGGAGGTCAAAGGACAACTTTCAGGAATCATTTATCTCCTTATACCACGTGGGTCCCCAGTATCAAATTCATGATTTCAGCTGGTACCATTACTGGCTGAGCCACCAGATGTCCCCCCCTTTATATACTGGGCCTTGCTAAGCAGTAACACTTGATCTGATACTTTCTATGTAGCCTAGGCTGGCCCTGAACTCAGGGCAATCCTCCTGTCTCACCCTTTCATTTGTATACTTGCTACATGTCTGTTCTGCTCCTCTCAGCTTTCCTGAGTGTGAGAGATCGTGAGAAATGGGTTTGCCTCACTCACTGCCACATAGCAGCCACAGGACAAGTGCTCACGACACTAGAGTGTGCCACTTCTGACACATTTTTGAGGACGTGAGAGAGGTGGGGACCCAGAGTTTTCTTCACCTTCCCCTGAAGGTCTAGCTTATGCTCTATGGTTTCTTCCTGACCGGAGCCCACTTTGCTTCTGAGGCCTTAACTCCTAAGTCTGTGTGGGGCCACCATGCCCAACCAGAACGAACTCTTGGATACTCATGGATTTTGTGTGTGCACACAGCTCCCCCCACCCCCGGGCTTCAGACCCTTCTTCCACATGCTGGTACATATGTCACCGGTTGGTCCCTTTGCAGGCCCGGTGGCTGCTGAGGCCATGTTATGTCTCTTCTTGCTCCAGCTCAGAGAGCCGATGTCGGTGGGGAGGCAGCAGGCACCTCCATCAACCACTCCCAGATGCTGCTCCAGAGACTGCAGGACCTGCTGAAGCAGGGCAACGCCAGTGACGTCGTCCTGCGAGTACAGGCTGTGGGCACCGATGAGGTCCGAGCCTTCCACACCCACCGCTTGTTGCTGGGGATGCACAGTGAGCTTTTCCGTGAGCTGCTGAGTAACCAGAGTGAGGTGCTGCTGCAGGAACCCCGGGACTGCGCTGCTGTCTTTGACAAGTTCATCAGGTATGTAGGGGAAGGATGTTCACAGCTCCCCAACTTCTCCACCTCCAGGGTCACAGAAGTCTGGCCTTAGAGGTTATTATATCTACTTTCAAAAGTCATAGCATGGGGGGCTGGAGAGATGGCTCAGTGGTTAAGAGCACCGGCTGCTCTTCCAGAGGTCCTGAGTTCAATTCCCAGCAACCATATGGTGGCTCACAACCATCCGTAATGAGATCTGGCGCCCTCTTCTGGCGTGTGGGCATACACGAAGGCAAAATGGTGTATACATAATAAATAAATAAATCTAAAAAAAAAGTCATAGCATGGCACACAACACTCAGCTCCTTTGTCCCTGCTTCCACTGCCCTCCCTGTCTTGGCCTATGTACCACTTCCTGCTCTTGGGAGTCCCTTCTGAGCTACTTACAAACCAAGCCAAGAGAGTTTATGACAGATTGTTGGATGGTCTCTTTCAAGTCTTGGGGTTGAGCTCAGTCATTTCTTTTCTTTTTTTAATTAAGATTTATTTATTTATTATGTACACAGTGTTCAGCCTCCATGTATGCCTACAGGCCAGAAGAGGGCACAAGATCTCATTACAGATGGTTGTGAGCCACCATGCAGTTGCTGGGAATTGAACTCAGGGACCTCCAGAAGAGCAGTCAGTGCTCTTAACCTCTGAGCCATCTCTCCAACCCTCATTTCTTTTCTTTAAGATTGATTAATTTATTATATATACAGTGTTCTGACTGCATATATGCTTGGACGCCAGAAGGGGCACCAGATCTCATTATAGATGGTTGCGAGTTACCATGTGGTTGCTGGGAATTAAACTCAGAACCTCTGGAAGAGCAGTCAGTGCTCTTAACCTCTGAGACACCTTTCCAGCCCCAAACCATCCATTTCTTAACTCTGCACATGGCTTTGGAACCACAGGGCTATGGAGCAAAAGGGTTAGCTAGATCTGTGTTGCTTCTCTGCTTCCTGCACAGGGAAAGACTTGTAAAAATAGTCTAAGGAGGTAAAACCCTATTCTGATGGCTTAGACAAGGTGGCTGCAGATTCCAGATATCACTTCCAAGTTCCAGGCATCAGGAAGAGGGATACAAGAGAAGGGTTTCCCACAGGGCCTAGTGGGTGCTGTGTGCCAGTGGGCCTGCCAGGAAGAGTAAGGGAAGTACTGTAAGAGAGCCAGAGACAGTGAAACAGCCAATAAGGAAAGGGAAACTGGACAGCAAGAAAGACCCAGTTGCAAAGAGAAGGGGATTCGGGCATCAGGCATAGGAAGTAGCCTGGGATGGCTGTGTACTCTGTAGCAGGATTTTTCATGGCCTCTCTCTGTGACAATATTCCGGGGGGGGGGGGCTCCTCCCCTTTCCTAGGTAAGTTTAAGATTTACCTAAGTTAAAGGACTTGCCTTGTCTAGTGACAAGGAGGAGGTCAGATGGGCACCTAAATCCAGACTGTGGACTCCGAGGTTATCAGCGGCTTGTTTTCATTTTAGCTTATAGTTAGACATCTAGGAGATGCTCATTAAATACATGTGGTTTTTCACAACACCAGAAGCTAAAAGATGTTTGAATAAGCTGGGAGGGAACTTAAGAGGGAAAGACAGGAGGCCTCAGGGTCCATTCATCCTGTTAGCGCCTGATTACAAAAGAGGCTGTGTTTTGAGAAAACCAGCTAGGGGTAGAGTGGGTGGCCTTGTCGAGACCCAGAACTGTTGATCTTCCTATCTTTTTTTTTTTTTTTTTTTTTTTTTTTTTTTTTTTTTTTTTTTTTGGTTTTTCGAGACAGGGTTTCTCTGCAGCTTTAGAGCCTGTCCTGGAGCTAGCTCTTGTAGACCAGGCTGGTCTCGAACTCACAGAGATCCACCTGCCTCTGCCTCCCGAGTGCTGGGATTAAAGGCGTGCACCACCACTGCCCGACAATCTTCCTATCTTTTGATGATGATGGTAATGTTTTTTGAGACAGGGTTTCTCTGTGTAGTCTTGGTTGTCCTGGAACTCACTCTGTAGACCAGGCTGGTCTGGAACTCAGAGAGCTGCCTGCCTCTCTCCCTCCAGAGTGTTGGGATTAAAGGCATGCAGCACCACCGCCTTGCCCCTATTTTTATTTTTAAATCGTAAAATCGTTCTCTCTCTCTCTCTCTCTCTCTCTCTCTCTCTCTCCCTCCCTCCCTCCCTCCCTCCCTCCCTCCCTCCCTCCCTCCCTCCCTCCCTCCCTCCCTCCCTCTCTCTCTCTCTCTCTCTCTCTCTCTCTCTCTCTCTCTCTCCCCTCCCATGTGAAAATGGAAATGGGTGCCCTCCTCCAGCCCGGAAGAGGGCTGGAGTTACAGACGGTTTTGAGGCACCCAATGCTGGAGACCCAATTCTGGTCCCCATGGGCAAGTGCTGTTGACTGCTGAGCCATCCCAAAGGGCCCACTCTTCAACTCTCTTGCAGGTACTTGTACTGCGGTGAGCTGACCGTCTTGCTGGCCCAGGCTATCCCCCTGCACAGACTGGCCACCAAGTACCGTGTGGCATCCCTGCAGCGAGGTGTGGCTGACTACATGCGTACGCATCTGGCTGGAGGCGCGGGCCCAGCTGTGGGCTGGTACCACTATGCAGTGAGCATCGGGGATGAAGCTCTGCGTGAGAGCTGCCTGCAGTTCCTGGCTTGGAACCTTTCGGCCGTGGCGGGGAGCGCCGAGTGGGGTGCCGTGAGCCCAGAGTTGCTGGCGCAGCTCCTGCAGCGATCGGACCTGGTGCTGCAGGATGAGCTGGAGCTGTTCCACGCGCTGGAGGCGTGGCTGGGTCGCACGCGGCCGCCCCCCACAGTGGCCGAGCGAGCGTTGCGAGCCATCCGCTACCCCATGATCCCGCCCGCACAGCTGTTCCAGCTGCAGGCGCGCTCGGCCGCGCTGGCGCGCCACGGCCCAGCAGTGGCAGACCTCCTGCTGCAAGCTTACCAATTCCACGCAGCCTCGCCGCTGCACTACGCCAAATTCTTCCACGTGAACGGCAGCGCCTTCCTGCCTCGCAACTACCTCGCGCCTGCCTGGGGCGCCCCGTGGGTCATCAACAACCCGGCTCGCGACGATCGCAGCACCAGCTTCCAGACGCAACTGGGTCCCAGCGGCCATGACGCGGGTCGCCGGATCACCTGGAACGTGCTCTTCTCCCCGCGCTGGCTGCCCGTCAGCCTGCGGCCTGTCTACGCGGACGCAGCGGGCACTGCGCTGCCCGCTGCACGCCCCGAGGACGGAAGACCACGGCTGGTGGTCACGCCGGCCAGCAGCAGTGGAGATGCGGCGGGCGTGAGCTTCCAGAAGACCGTGCTGGTGGGAGCGCGCCATCAGGGCCGCCTCCTGGTCCGCCACGCCTACAGCTTCCATCAGAGCAGCGAGGAGGCTGGCGACTTCCTGGTCCACGCAGACCTACAGAGGCGCAACTCGGAGTACCTGGTGGAGAATGCACTGCATCTCCATCTCATTGTCAAGCCCGTTTACCACACCCTCATCAGGACTCCCAGTTAGCCTGTGTTTGAGAAATAAAGGCCTGGTCTGAATGGCACTCCAGGGTCTTGGGGGGGGGGGGTTGGCAAACATGGAAGCGACTGCCAGCCTGGGCCTTGGGTGACCAGGTCTGGCTGGTTGGGGCTGGGGATGGAAGGCAGGCGAATGTAGTAGACAAGATGACTGTGGTTTCAGGAATGTCTTTCCCAGTTGATTGGAAGGCAGTGCTCTTGTTCCAGAATAAAACCGATGCTCCGAGAGGCCAAGGCCTGAAGCGACTCGGTGGGCGGTCTCAAAAGTCTGGGGTTCACATGCCCTCCCCTGAGCTTTTCCCTGAGAGTTCCCATCCAGACATGGATTAGGGCAGGGAAGACGAACTAATGCTCAGTGATTGACAGTCAGCTCAAGGATTGACAGTCGACGTGAGCAATCTCCCTTTTGAATATTCACATCTGGAGGTGAAGGTGTCTCTGAGCTGCCACCTCCAGTGGCAACGGTCCCTTTAGCTTGAGAGACTTTCTGTCACCGCCTACATCAAGCGGTTCGTGGGAAGGGGTTCAGGTCAGCGGGAAGGCCCTTGAGAGACTGCCACAAAAATGGGGGAGGGACAGTCTTGTCACCTTGAGGAAAACATGCATTCCACAGATGTTTGGTAGGTTTGTACCAAGGGAGACGGGTGGGGTGCTGGGAGTGAAAGGGCCAGGAGCTGTATGAATCTTAGAACCAGGCACGGGCCATGGCACATACTGAAAACTCATAAGAAACCATCAAAACCCCCGTAGGACTTTATTTAAAAGAATGGCAAAAAAAAAGCAACAGAGACGTTATAAAATTAGACTCCCTCCCCACCCCTCCCCACCATATGTGAAGTCCTGTGACTCCTTCCCCACCCCAAGCCCCGCCCTTGCCCACAGTGGGCCTTGGAGCCCCATTTCACTACCAGCTCCTCTTCCCCCACTGCGGAAGCCAAGATTGGCCCCAGGTCTGTGCAAGGATTTGGCAACAGTGTTCTGTCCAGGGCTGGGAGGCCAAGCTGGTGGGGCTCAGTCTCTCTAGTGGCACTGAGAATGAACGGATTCCGGGTTATGGGAGCCCAGTCCCCTACGCCCTTGCTTCATGCGATCCCCATTTGTCCAGCTCCCACCTCCCAGTCAGTCCTGCAGGCAAAAGAGTAGGTGCCGGGGCCGCTCAATTATGCCGGTGTTGTCCATCTTTGCCAAGAGTGCTTGAACCGTGGGGCAGGCTGGGCCCACGTGTGGCTCTGCGGGAAACAGCAGCTGGGTTGGGGGGAACAGGAAGGGGTGAGGGGTTTCCAGAGCCTATGACAGAGGAAAAGCAGCATCAGTTGCTGAGGAGTGCTTTCCCTCCCCACAACATCCAGTGGTCTTGAACTTCTTAGGGGATCAATCCCAGTTTGTTAACCCCGCCCATATTGCTCCAGGAACCATAGTTCCAGCTAGGGGGGGCAAGAACACTGCACGTTTCCCCTTTGAGCTGGTCAAGGCCTCTCCCACCTCAATCCCTCCTTTGTTGGTACTGACCTGTATTCTGGCTTGGAGGAAATCTGACCTTGGCCAGAGGAAGTGTGACCTTTCCCAGATGTCTGACACCAGGGGATGGCCGCCCATACACTGGCATCTTCCGGTCTGAAATGCCCTCTGAGGGATGAGGCCCCAGCAGGTGTGTCTTGGGACGAGACAGCTGTACAGTTGGAAAACGGTGAAAATAGATGGAGAGACGCCTGGCGCTCAGCTACAGGACCGGGTCCTAGCTACTTTATCAGGCTGGGGACTGTTGCGTTTCATATCAGGGCCTCTGGGTGTAGTGAAGGGCTGAAGTGTCCTGTAGGTTCTGGCAGAAGCTAGTCCTCAGACCCTCACCCATTAGGAATGGCCGCAGGCCTCACCCCTTGTCCTGTGACCTCGAAGGACCGAGACCTCCTCTTCCTCTTCTTCGCCTCCAATGACTCCTCCCTTTTCTTGCTGAGGCTTTTCTTCTGACCACGCACCCAGGGTCCAGTGCCATCACCTCGAGGTCCTACTGCCCCAGAGGGGCCCTCGCTGGTGCTGCTGGATAGATTGTCCTCGCTGATAGCATGCTGCAGTGTGGGGCTGGGCGGCCGTTTGCAGGCCAGCGGACCGGAGGGGCGAACATCGTCAGCCTCGCTCAACGAGTTCAGGGACTGGCTGCTGCGCTCTGTGGCAGGTGCTAGCAGGTGGCGCCCCTCCGATCCCAGGGCCCGGGAGCGCCGCTGGGCGGCCTTTACCAAGATACACTTAGTCCGGGTCAGGATCTCTTTTTTCTCTACAACAGATAACCAACTTAAAGTCAAGGCCACCTCCCACACCCCTTCCTCACAGGTCAAAAGTGAGCAAGAGCCAGGACTCACAGATTTCAACCCTAGAACCCTAACTCGCTAGCTCTTTGAGAAACGTGGGGTGCCCCCTCAGAACCTTAATTTCATTTGTAAATGGGCAAAACGAATGTTTTGGGGCTACTTCAAAGATTAACTGAAATGCTGGGAGTCTAGACTGATGTCATAGGACTGTGATCTTAGCTCCTCAGAAGGCTAAGGCAGGAAGATTAGAAGTTCAGGACTGACTGGACATAATGCCACACCTTTAATCCCAGCACTTGGAAGACAAGAAGCAGGCAGAGCTCTGTGATTTTGAGGCCAGCCTGGTCTACATAGTGAGTTCCAGGATAGCCTGGGCTACATAGTGAGCCCCTATTCTTAAGAACAAAACAAAACAAAAAGCAAAGGCTGGCCAACTAGGCAACTTAGATCTGATCTCAAAATAAAAAATGAAACCTCCACATGGTTTAGACAATAGTTTTATGGTTTTAGTTTAATTGTCTTGGGAGCAGAGATTCTAAAAGAATTCGCTAGAATCCAGTAGAAATCCCTAATTTTTTCTTTTTTGGTTTTTCAAGACAGGGTTTCTCTGTGTAGCTTTGATGCCTGTCCTGGAACTCACCAGGCTGGCCTTGAATTCACAAAGATCTGCCTGCCTCTGACTCCCGAGTGTTAGGATTAAAGGCGTGTGCCACCACTCCTCGCCAAGTGTCCCTATATTAATTTCTGATTGTTTCCCCATCTTTTGTGTGTCCTTAGCAGGTGGCTAGTCCTTCTGGTACAGCCAATGAATGGGTACCTTCAGCAGGAGCAGAGAGAAGGAAGGAGCTTCGGGCTTGGTCATCTGAGTAGTTTAGACAATGTCAGGCAGTGGGAGTGGGGGGCAGGGCGTGTGACGTGTAGGGCACACCTACCTTTATGGGACAGAGGGATCTCTGACAGATTCTCACTGCTGTCCGGGGAAGAGTTGATCTGGCTGCCCAGGCTGTCCTGTGGTGGGGCCTAGGGGGTGAATCGTTTGGAAAGGGGAAGGAAGGCCTTGAAGACAGCAGGGACCCCACACCACCCTCTACAGAGAGCTGTGTGGTATTGGAGGTGCTCGCCTTTTTGGAAAAAAATCCACCCACCGTTTTGGGCACCCAGAACTCACCTGCTGGGTCACCAGGGTGCCCACCTGGATGGGAGGCGGAGTGGGCACCGAGGAATTCTTCGCCTGCCAGGCCCTGGGACTGGCCTTGAACACGTGGTAGGACTCACTGCGGTTGGCAGAGAAACAGGAGGAGGCAGCTGTTAACCAGGCAAGTCACACCGAAGCCCACCCCCACCCTAGAGAGAAACTGTTGGTGCCAAGGGAGAGAGAACCTACAGATCCTGGCTGCAGACCCCTGCCACAGCCTCACTGTTTCTGACACCGTCTTCCCTGCTGAGCCCTTTCTGGGGCTGACACTGCGCACACAGGGTAGGTAGCTATCAGGAAGCCTCACCTGTCTGTGCCAAGCGGGGGTAGGGTGTTGTTTTGGGGGCGCTGGGTCTCAGAGCTCAGTGTCTTCACACTCTCCAGGTCAGAGTCCGGGGTCAGTGTGGTCCCAGGCCGAGTGATTCTGGGCAAGGAGCTTTCCTGTGGGGTAGGGAGGACAATGACAAGGGTGCTCAGAAGACTTTGACCCAGCAACAACAGAGTGACAAGCGATATAAGATGGGCCCTAGAGGGCTCTGGGCCTGTCCTCTGGGTCCCCAGAAATTTGGGATCTACCAGGCAGTGTCAGTGGCACAGCTCAATGGCCCGAACCCATTAGAGCATTAGGTCCATTTTTCCTTGATTTTTAGAAATTAATTAATTAGCTAATTAATCCATCTATCTGTTGTTTGAGACAGAATCTTACCATACAGACAGGGCCAGTCTTTCAATCCTCCTGCCTCACCCTCCCAAGTGTTGGGATTAAAAACTATCCTATTGACTAATGGTCACTTGTGATATTTCAGATGGCCAGTCCTGACCTTGTTTCCCTAGGTGGGGACAAGTGTCAGGCCAGGCAGTAATGCCCAGGAATGGAAACCCTCATCCAGGCAAGGCGGCATGAAGGGAGGGAGGGAGAGAGGGAGAGGGGGAGAGAGGGAGAGCGGGAGAGAGGGAGAGGGGGAGAGAGAGAGAGAGAGAGAGAGAGAGAGAGAGAGAGAGAGAGAGAGAGAGAGAGAGAGAGAGAGAGAGAAGATAGAGGGAGAAGCCAACTCCTGGAACTTGGTTGGCTTTAGGCTGGTCCAAGCGCCCACCTGCAGAGCCCTGGAGGCCACGCGGTCCATGATTGTGGCCCGCTCCAGGCTGCCCTCCTCCAGTTCCCGAAGGTAGACTTCATAGAGTTCCTCCAGGTGCCGGGGAATCTCCAGATTGAAGTCTGTACGTGAGGAAAGGGGAGCTGAGGGCTCGGCATGGTCCCATAGTCCCTCAAACAATGCTCCAGGCCCGCGCTGGGCTGGCCCTACCATCGATGATCTGCCGCTGGCCCTGAATGATCTCCTCGCAGAGGCTGCGGTGCTGCTCCAGGCGGCGCACCGCCTCGCGGCGGTGGCGCAGAGCACTGTCGCGGAGCAGAGCGTGCGACTGCATCTCGGTGTTTTCCACCTCCAGCTCGTGCACGCGGCACAGTAGGCTGAGCACCTCGCGTTGCTCCTCGGAGCCGATGCGCCGAGGCAGCGTCTCTTCCAGGCGCCGGCCCCGCGCTCGCAGCTCCCGGCAGCGCTGCTCCAGCGCCAGCTGCGGGGATCGTGGCACGGGTTAGCGCTAGGCCAGTTCCACCTGCCCAGCCAGGCCCTGCTCTCAGGCCTTCTAGGGGGATGCCCCGGGCCCAGGCCAACCCTCAAAGCTTATTTTTGGGTCTCGTAAATTATTCGGCGTCTGTGTCACTTGACTCAACCACGCCTGCGGCAACCCTTACTCCACCACAGAAGGTAAAAATCTGTTATTTATATTGACTACCATGTTCTTAGTCTTCGCTTTATGCCAAGCATTAACTCAGAACTGTCTCCAGCGACTCCATTCGGGCATCATCATGGGCCCTCCCATTTTAGAAGTATGAGACACACGGAGATGTAGAAACTTGGCAAAGTCATCCAGGATTTGTGGCTGAGCTCTCTGGTCTCCGCCCCTTCTCTTGACCACACCCCTGCCCCCAAGCCGCCCGGCACCCCACCTAGTATACCTTCTGTTTGCGCAGCTTCTTCTGTTCACCCACCAGGGCGGCGATGTTTTCCCGGGCTGACGCCACCTCTGGTGGCTCCAGGTTATCCGGCTCATCTCCTGTGTCTGAGTCCTTCTCGCTGTCATCTTTGGTGTAGGATTCCTTCCTTCGCTCCTCCCGCCACTTGAGAGCCCGACGTGACTTCTCATGCTCCCAGCTGCCAGCCGTCCCCGCCAAGAGAGAGATACACACAAGATTCGGCTCAAGGGGCAGGGCATTGTGTTTCTATGTTCCAGGCTCCTCCCTCCATGATAAACCTGAACCTGGGGTGGGGCTGGAGAGTCCCGGGTCAGGGGAAGCATACCCCGCGATGGTGAGTAGGTGCCGGGAGGTGTCAATCTGGACTTCCATGGCCTGGTTCTCCAGCTCCAGCAGGCGACGCCGCACATCCATCTGCTCGTGGAAGGCGCCGATGAGCTGCTCCCGAAGCTGTCCCATTTCTGCCTGCCCTTCCTGTCCGCTGTGTAGCTGTACCTCAGCTGAGGAGTGGGACTAGAGTCAGCACAGGGGCCAGCTCAAGCTGACCTGGGACTCTGTCCCCTAGTTTCTTCCTAGACCACCGCTTCCACTTCCGGCTTCTTAGATTCCTCTCCTTCCACACACACCCCCTCCCACAATGCATCTTCCGACTGCAGCCCCAAAAGGACTCTTGCTCTCCCACACAAACTGAGTCTGTGCTAGTCCTCACAGCATCCTTGTGCCGACTACAAAAGGGTATCCCTGTTTCTCTATCTTTTGGGAAACCATCACAGCAAACAGGCAAGCCTCAGTGAGTGGTACGCCTTCTGGGCCCCACAGGGCAGCCCCCATATAATTTCCTCAGACCATCCCATCCCATCTACAGCTTGTAAAACAGAGGTGTGGTCACATATCACAGGAGACAGCTCCAGGGCCGCTCAGCCAGAGGAGCCAGGGTTAGAACCTCATAAAGCCGCCTGGAGAGGGCTGTTGAGAGACGCTCTCACCTCCAGACCCGCGGGGGCATTTGCATACCTTGGATATGGCGAATGTCACCCCGGTCCAGGCGGCCCCGGGCCTGGCCCCGCCCCGCCTGCTGGTCGATCTTGCACTTGAGTCTCTGGATCTCGCCTCGCAGGTCCGCGATGATGCTGGTGTACTGAGCGATGTGGTAGGAGACGTTGAGCAGGTTCTGCTTCACCTGTCGGGAGCCCAGGATGAGGGATGAGGGGGTATGGCCACCCCAGGCGCCAGGCCTGCCTGTGGGATCCACCTTTCTCTTTTCTTCCCTTTGCCAGTCCTTTTGTTTGTTTGTTTGTTTGTTTTTTTTTGTTTTTTGTTTTTTTGTTTTGGTTTTTTTTTGTTTTTTTTTTTTTTGTTTTTTCGAGACAGGGTTTCTCTGCGGCTTTAGAGCCTGTCCTGGAACTAGCTCTTGTAGACCAGTCCTTTTAAGTGACAGCAATGTCATCTTTGCCTGCATCCCCACAGCCTCCTATCATTTCTGCGTGCCTCCGTTAGACCTGGAATCCTAAAGTTCCAAGCCTACTCTTCAACCTCAGTGGCTCCCTACTGCCTGAGGGGCTCATTCCTTCACCAGGTATTGAAATCTTGCCCCTCAGATTCTTTTCTCTCCCCCGCCCCAGATTTTATCTTTTACTTTATGTGTGTGCATGTGTGTCTGTGTGGGAGTTTGTGCATGTGAGCATGGGTGCCTGAAGATGGTGTAAGGTCCCCTGGAACTGCAACTCTAGGCAATTGTTAAATGCCTGATGTGGGTGCTTGGAACTGAACTTAGGTCCTCTGGAAGAGCAACAATGCTCTGAACCATTAAACCATCACTCCGGCCCTAAGATTTTCTTTTTCTTTTTGGACTCTGTTTCTGCATGACTGCCCTGTTCTAGTCAGGCAATTCTTCTGGTCTCTCCATATCCACAACAGCCAGCTAGCTCATCCCTACTTCTCCTTTCCCTCGCTTGCCTTGGCACCTACTGTTAGCATCAATTAAATAATTGCTTTCTTTTTTTTTAAAATAGGTCTCAGATGGGCAGTGGTGGTGCACGCCTTTAATCCCAGCACTCGGGAGGCAGAGGCAGGTGGATCTCTGTGAGTTTGAGGCCAGCCTAGTCTACAAGAGCTAGTTCCAGGTCAGGCTCCAAAGCTACAGAGAAACGCTGTCTCGAAAAACCAAAAAAAAAAAAAAAAAAAAAAAAAAAGGTCTCATGTAGCCCAGGTTAGCTCTGAACTCATTGTGTAACCAAGGATGACCTTGAACTCCTGATTCTCCTGTGCCTGCCCTCTAATACTGGGCTGCAGTGTTCACTATAATCATGTAGCCTGTCTCCCTGAAGTTTCTGGAGGTTGCATGACAATGTCGGGGGAAGTTGTAGGTATTGGAAGACGGCTCATTACACACTACTTCAAAGTCAGTCATTCTTCCCCCGATACCCATGCAGGCTAAGATTGACTTCCTGGCCAGGGCACATGAATTTGATCATGAACTTGGAAGCCAGGTAGACTCAGCTCCTGTAGCCCTGTCCTCAACTAGCTTTGAAGTCACTTAATATCCTTCAGCTTCCTTATCCTAAACTGTATGGTAGGGAAGCGGTAACTCCTGCCTGGTTCTGTGGTCAAATGGGACAGTGAGTGACAGTGCTCAGAGTGGTACTAGGTAAGGGAGCCTTTTATCGTGACTATGGTGGTGACATGCTTTGGACATACAGAGGACTGAGTAACCTCTGAAGAGGCAGGGAAGGTAGAGGGATGGGATGGGGGCAAGCCTGGAGTGAGAAGCAGAAGAGGGTCTTTGGGAAACGAGGGCTCCGGGCAGGCAGGCTGGGGGCTGGGGATGCAGGCAAAGGGTTTGGGGTGGTGTTGGCCTGGCTAACGAGGTCAATGCAGAAAGAAAGACGTGGCTGGCAAGAATCCTCGCAGGACCTCAAATCTCAGTCCAGGAGGGTGTGCCTTGGGGGTAGTCCAAGGGCCCTCACCCGAGTCCTAATATTCTTGGCTCGGCCAGCGTAGGTCAGGGTATTCCGGGACTCCTCAAAGGCAGTGCTCGCAGGACTGATGTGGGCGATCATCACTGTGCGACTGTTCCCCCCTAGTGAGTCCTGCGGGGACAGGGATGTGACTTGCTGGAGATCACCTCCCCCAGAGGCTCCCCAAGGCTGTGTACCACACCTTTCCTGTGAGTACACACATGTACATAACACGGACAGAGGCATGCATGCATGCACGCACACACACACGACATGAACACATGCATATAGTGGTGGTCATTTTCAATTATCCCCACTGCCCTGGTTTGTGGATGCAGTCCTCGTGACAGGCTGATGCAGGCCCCCACAAACCACAGGCCTCTGCTGGGATCTTGTTTTCAGAGCTCACAAAGTTTAAGCCTGCAGGGAAATTCCTTAACCTGTCTGTGCCTCAGTTTCCTTATCTGTAAATGTAATCCTCCCAACTCACAAAGCCACGGGGGAGGTTTTAGGCCTGGTGGGAAGAAGCCCTTGAATCCAGCAAGGCTTGGGAACTCATTGATATCATGTCTGTAACTGAGGGCAAAGAGTGGCCATGCTATGAGTAAGTGGCCCCAAAATGCAGCTTCATTGGATATAAGGCTGACCATCACAAAGGCCCCCAATCTAGGTTCTCTTTGACTCACAGCCCTGGGAGGAGGTCCTGGCACAGCTTTTCTTCATTCTCTACCTGCGCTTTGGTGAGAGTTGCCAGAAATATAGAGAGCACCTGCTTGTAATCAAATTTCAGATAAACAGTGAGTGGACTGTTTCAGTTTAAGGGAGCCACAAATATTGCATGAGGCATTACTGATGCGTAATGAACTTAGTGATTCATCTGAAATCTGAGAGGGAATAGCTGTACATTGTTTATGTTTGGTCTGGCAGGCCCACTCTTGATGTCAGTGCCCAGGCCCGGCTTGTTCTGGTACCTTCAGGAGCCGGGTGAGCTTGCTGTCCCGATAGTTGATGTACTTATTGCCGCCCTTGTCGCTCAGCGCATTGATGCAGTTGCCCAGGGCTAGCAGAGAGCGGTTGATGTGGGCTCCCTCCTTCATGCGCTGTCCCCTGTTCTGTGTCTGGGGAGACAGCAGGGGATATGACTATAGCCTTGTGGGATAACCTACTGAAGTTTCACTCAGCTACCCAACAACACCCCAATGACCCTGGTTGTAGACAATGCCTCGCTCCTGAGGTCCCTGAAGGTGTCATGGCGTGGAAGGAGGCTTTGCTCTGCCCTCTCCCCATCCTCTCTTCCCTGAGCAGCCTATCCTTTCAAGATGCCAGGCCCATTGCTCAGCCCCTCACTCTGGGGATGCCATTTGTATCCTGACATCCTTGAGACACCCTGCTTTTCCAACTCTCCTCGACGTCCTTCTTCTGAAACCTGGGGCCATCACTCCTGCCCATCAATTGCTTCTCTCTGGGGCCACCTCACTGTATCCTCAGAGCAGGCCTCACCTGGGAGGCACGCTCGGAGCCGGCCAGGTCAATCATGAACAGGCGACCTTGCCGCACTTCCTGCAGGATGTTCTTGACCCGGCTGCGCTGGCGCACTGCCACCTGCAGCACTGCGTGCGAGCGGGAGGACGTCTGATTGGCAGCTGTAGGCTCCTGGGTCCTCTGCCGGTTCCCCTTCATCAGCAGCTGCATAATCTGGCAAGGAGAGATGCAGGTGACTGTTGGAAGCCCTATAGAGAGGAGCCTGAGCTTGGAGAGGTCCAACCTATTAGCTTCCCAGGGTGGACTAAGAGGCCTGGATAGTTCTCTCTGGGCAGGTCTCTGTGTAAATGGAGAAACTGTGTGACCTGTCTACTTACTGGGATGACTATGTTAGGGCATGACAGGTGATGTGATTCCCCCTGCCACCACTCAGGGTATCTCTCTCCCAGGGGCTCCCTGGCTTTGGTCCCTCAGACTGATGGTCCTGTCCACAGTCCCTAGCCAGTTGTTGTAGACTTACTTCCTTGGCATTGATGGTGGACACTTCAGTGATTCCGGCCACCTGGATCACCCCTTTGGAGTCCTCCCTCAGCTCCAGGTACCCCAGGGCGGGATTCAGCAGGTCCCGGATCATCTCATTGTAAATCTGATGGGACAGCGAGAAAGGGGGAGGGAGATGAAGGACAAGAAGTCCAGGTCTGGAGCAGTCATGGGGTTCCCTCCACCCTAAGAAAAGAAGGACCACATGTTTCTGTTTGTTGGAGCCCAGGCCTCGTGTATGAGAGAAGTCCTAGCTGGAGAAACTGCTCCCTTTCCATGATGGTAGAGGCTTCAAAGTCAATGTTGCAGGGGGTTTCGGAACCCCCCCCCCCAAGGCTCCCCCTTGCAGTCCTGGGCTGGACACAGGGACCTGATCCCTGGTCAGATGAGGGAGCTCAGCTTGTTGCTGGGCAACCTTCAGGCTGCTTCTGATGCTGTGTTGTCTGCCTCTCCCCCACCAATCAAGGCTGGGCAAACCCCTGCTGGCTGCTCCCCTCACCATTCCTTCTGAGCTGTCACCCAGGAGATTATCAGCTCTTGGAGGAGCCAGATGGAGGCTGGCTTGTTGGCTTAGATTACACCCTCCTCCCCCTCACCCCCCAACTTCTGTGACCACCTCTCAACTCATGAAGTCCTTAATGGGAAGATGTTTGCTTAAGGCAAGGGTTCTCAACCTTACTGATGCTGCAGTTCCTCATGTTGTAGTGACCGCCCCCACCATAAAATTATTTTTGTTGCTACTTCATCATTGTAATTTTGCTACTGTTATGAATCATAATAAATATCTGATATGCAAGATATTTGATATGTGCCCCCTGTGAAGGGTTGTTTGATTCCCAAAGGGTCATGACCCACAGGTTGAGAACCACTGGATTAAGGACTGGTTTCAAAGGATTAGGGCAAGGTGAGCTTTTGAGAATGGTAGCCCAACTGCTTGCCGCCCAGGCTACTGTGAAGTGCAGTACCACACTGGAGTCACAGGGTCCCAAGTTTGAATCCCTGCTCTGTCATCACTGTGTTCCACAAAGACAGTTGCCTAACTTCTCCATGTCTCAGTTTTTGGTTTTTGGTTTTTGAGACAGGGTTTCTCTGTACAGTTCCGGCTGTCCTGGAGCTTGTTCCAGAGACCAGGCTGACCTTGAACTCAGAGACTGGCCCACCTCTGACCTCCGAGTGCTGGGATTAAAGGCGTGTGCCACCACGCCTGACTCTTTAGTCTTAACTTTTATCAAGTGGGGCTAATGCTATAGATGTGGGGTGGGGAGTAGGCCTATTGAACACCCCAGGAACTGCCAGGAACTGGCTCTAGGGAGGTGGGCCATCCTATCTTATCTTATGCCCCCTAGCCACGCCTGGTGGGGACTTACCTCCAGGTAGGACATGGACACTTCATATTCCATGTCGTTGCTGGTCTCCTCAATGGCTCGGAAAAGGTCATTCAGGGTCCGAACATAGATGCCCGGCTCATGGTCAGTGCCCAGCATGGTGTAGGTCTTCCCACAGCCTGGATTGGACAGGTTATGGTCAGCAGGGCAGGGGCCAGGCAGGGGTGAAGCAGGGGTGAAGCCTTATTGGGGAGGTAGTTCTGGAAACCTGAGCTGAGCACCCTCCCAGACAGCTGAGGAGTTGGGGTCTTTGTGGCAGAAGGGGCCTGGGCGAGGCAAGGTTTGGATTATTCCCATGCTCCATTCCTGACCCTACTCGGGCCAGGCTGGCTCTCTGATGAAGGGCGAAGCACTTGGCTCTCAGAGGAGACAATAAGGGTGCTGCAGCCCTTGTCTATGCCCGAGTTTCCTCCTCACCTGTAGGGCCATAGGCAAACACAGTGGCGTTGTACCCTGAGATGACACCCTCAATGAGGCTCTTGGTGGTGGCCTGATACACCATCTCCTACAGGGGAGAAGAGACTTGTTGGGGGTCTGAGACAGGACAAGGACAAGATGCAGGTGCCCCCAGGCAGGTCCTGACTGTGAACAGGTGAAGTGTTTATCACTGGAGTCCCAAGCTACAGGTAATTGAGTGGAGGTAGTGGAGGAAGAGCGAGTTTCTGCTTACATTCCTCAGGGGAGACACCAGCCTGCAAGAGGGCTTAGGACACCCGAGCAGCCTCCTCTACAGGTGGTTCCCCCAACCCACCCCTGCTCTGAGGGTGCAGAGTCAGCTCCTGAGAGCATCCGGAAGATGGGCAAGATGGGATCCCTAGGAGGGTGTCAGTTTTCTTGAGTCTGTCCCACACCTGTTCTCTCCATACCAGATAGGGTTCACAGTCCTTCTGGCCCACAGAGGCCTGCTGTGGAGCAGCTCATCCGGCTACTCTATGCAAGTTGGCACGTGAGTGCTGACCACATACAGAAAGCCGGGTATGCAGTCTTGCAGGTGCACTGGTAATCTGTCGTGTGGTGTCAGATGGTGAGAATGTACAGGTGAGAGACCGCGCAGATACATGTAGACTTTTACAAATGGGCAAAGTCCCAGATCATTGAGTAAATGTTGGAGAAAAGGTGAGCAAGGTCCCCTGAGAATCCTTCCTGGCAGGGCGAAGTGTAGGTGGGGTCTTTCCTGTGTTTCCAGACCATGCACTCCCTCACCTGGGTGGCAGTGAAGTCAAAGGCCACGTCGAATAGGTACGACTTCTCCCGGGACCGGTGTGCCCGCAGGATGTCGTCGGGGTCCTCCATTGGGTCCATGAGAACCACCATCTGCAAATGTCCCCGAGGAGGGAGAGCACAGTCACCTGGAGTCCCCACGGTGTGCAGACCTCTCCTATCTGTTCTCTGGGCTTCAGTCTGGGTGCTTGGGAGACAAAGCCTCTTTGGTGACAAGTGCCTGTCCCCTGAAGATGGCGCTATCCCAAGGCAGCAGAGAATGGTGTGTATGTGTGTGAAGGGGGTGGGATCTACAGGGAACCCTGGATCCTCTTCCAACAACCACAAGTACCACTTCCCATGCCGTCTTTCCCTGAGGAGGAACAGCAACACCGCTGGTTGTCATAACACATCTTTTGTGACAAGATTCCCTCTGCCTACGACACCGCCATCTCTACCGCAGCCTTGCTTCACCCCACTTCAGGAGCAGCAGGGCTTGTGCTTCCACCTGACAGTGAGGAATTTAGAGTCCAGCGGCTCTTTTCAGGCTACGTACTAGCCTGTGGAGGGACAGAACTCAGAACCCAGGACCTGGGTTCCAAACCAGAAGACTCTTTCTTTCCCCCGTCCCTCTGAGACAGGGTTTCTTTGTGTAGCCCTGGCTGTCCTAAACTTGCTCTGTAGACCAGGGTGGCCTTGAACTCAGAGGTCCATCTGCCTCTGCCTTCCAAGTGTTGGGATGAAAGGCAGGCGCCACCACCATCCTGCAAAACCAGCAGACGTAAATAACTGCATCTCTGTAGCTCTGTGGATCTTGGACCCTGCGTGGTCCTCCATGACCGGCTTGCAGAGCATTGTAGGACAAGGCAGGCAAAGAGCTGCTGACAGCTGGGTGACACGTGTGAAAAGAGCAGGTGGCCTTGGGTCTCTCCTGTATGAACTTAAAATAACTCCACTCCTGGCCAGGACCTGGGATTGGAGAGAGAAAGAGAGACTGCAGGACCCTAGCCTGGTGTTCCACCGGTGCCTGGAGTGTTGGGGTGGCTGTACTCTATGTATGTGTGTGTGCACATGCATTAAGGTATAGAACGGGGCTGGCAGTATTCCTCCCATGTTCTAAGAACAGTCTCTGAGCCTACTCCACTCTGTCCAGGCATCTATCTACCCAGGTCCCAGTGTGGCTGAGTTTTGCTGAGGGCTCTGAGCGGGAATTCAGGGCAAATGGCTCGGTTCTTGCTGGGGTTCCTGGTCTAGGGTAGGGTTTGAGATCGGAAACATCAGAAAACACTCAGGTACTCTGGGGGGTGTGTGTCTGAGTTTCAGGGGAGGACATGGGGACAAAGGGAGTAGGCGTATTAAGTGACACTAGGGAGGGACTCTGAATCCTAGCCTTACCTCTCATTAGCAGAGTGACCTCCTGTCTGCATGGGGACCTGCCCAAACCTTAGTCCCCCTCCCCCAGGGGAGGAAATGGTGGTGTAATCTCCTTCAGGGCTGTACAGAGCCCATGAGACAAAGTGTGTGACACATGCCGAGTCTCAGGGATCCTCTTTCAAGGAGCCACGAAGAGGGAGCGTGGGCAAGGGGACGTCACCAACTGCCCTACCCCAAGACTCTGCTATCAAACGTAGAGTGGTAAAAATGAAACAAACAGAAGACAGGCTGAGAGTGGCAACATCGGCGGCTCCCTTACACAACATCGGTGCCCCCTGAGAGATGCCTGGCACCTGGAGTGCCGGGCACGGTTCCCTAGACACCAGGCTCTGCCAGACAGCCAGGGGAAATAAGCCGTCCCATGATCCTTACTTAATGAGGTGGGACTGCCCCCAGGAGCTAGATGGTGGCTGGCCTCAGAGTCCACCCTCTACCGGGACGGGGGTAAGGAGGGCAGAGGGGGCACCTTCACTCCCAGTACACACTGCCAATCACTCCTGGCGCACACCAACATTCGAACTTAGGGCACATTAATAAGCCTTGTTTGTTTATTTATTTATTTTTTTCTTCAAGACAGGGTCTTGTCTATAGTGCTGCTAGCTTTGACCTTAGGGCAATCCTCCTGCCTTGGCCTCCTGAACGCTGGGATGACAGGCATACATCACCACATTCAACCAATACCTGGTCTTTACTGAGCCCCTCAGTGTGGATTTCTCATTATTACTTTCAACCTGGCATCCTGTAGCTTGGAAACGGCAGAGCCAGAGTTGGGGATTCTGGCCACTTGGCTCTCAGAGTGGTACCAGCTCATCCTCTGAACCTTCCCTAACCTCCCCTGCTCCCTCTGCTGCCGCAGGGTCTTGTGGGGCGCCTTGGCAGTTTCATGGTCTACGTCGCCCGGCAACCCCCCAACCCCCAACCACCACTGCTCCCACATGGGTTCTGGGTGCTCATTCCATCTTAGGGAGCATGATGGCAAGTCCTCACAGGGGCCAAGAGGGAAGGGAGCTGGCTCTTGCAGGGCAATTAGGAGAAGGCGGAGACCGTAGCTGTGCCCTTATTCCACCCTTTGCAGGGATAAGCAGGACAGCCGGGACTCATGACTATTCCAAAGGCCTTGTGAATAGGCCAGGCATGGAGAGCCATCGAGAGGCAGCAGAGGTTGCTGGTGAGGGTGAAGATGAGGCTGCAGGAGTCCAGCCTACATGCTCAACTGAACCCAGGAGCTTAGGAGGTCCTCAGCGGACCCCTTGAGTCCTCTAGTCAGGCCTGAGGATTTAGGAGGACAAGGGCCTTGGTATTCCCAGCAGACTCCTCTCTACATTCCATATCCTAGAATCACCCCCCCTACACACATACACATGAACACACGCACACACACACGCACGCACACACACACACACACACACGCACGCATGCACGCACGCATGCACACACGCACGCACACATGCACGATACCTGGAGCAACCTGCATCTGGGCTCTCTGAACTCATCTGACCTCAGACAGCTGCAGGGCCCCTTCTGTGGTTCTCCCAGGGAGGGTGACTCCCCAGGAGACAGAAGTCTCTGTGAATCAGATGGGCCTGCAGGTGAGTCAGTTAGAGGGAAGGATCACAGACAGGCTGGGTGGGGGCTTTGGGTATGGAAAGGCCACCAACTCTGACCCCTCCTAGGTGGCCAAAGGCTGGAAGTCACTGTAAGCTCAGGGTTTGCACTGTTCCCTAGGAACTCACCTGTCCTCAGCCACCGGCCCCTCCTCAGGGCATCAGCCCCAGAGCCCTCCAAGCCCCCCATAGGGTCTAATTCTTATCCCAAGCTATCAGCAGCTTGAGGTCCGCTCAGACTTCAGACCCAGATGAAGACAAACCCTGGCTCTGGGGGCCCTGGCCCTGGGTCCCCACAGCCTGCAACAGGAGCAGAGCCAGCTATAAGAACTTTTGTCTTGGGAACTGAGGTTTCCCCTAGACACAGAGCCTCAAGGGGCTTTGGCTGGGGAGAGCGAACAGTATGTGGTGTCACCCATCTTAACAGATGGCCTCGGTATGACTTTCAGACATTGTCAAGTTCACCTGGGACACCCAGTTTCTTTGATGTTGGAAAGCTCCCATATCAGAGCACTGTCACCCCACCTGTCACCCTCAATCCCCCTTAATGAGGGCTTTGTTTGAACTCCATCTGTCAGGACTCCAGCCCCCATACCAAGCCCCAGAATATCACTGTTGTTCCGGGCCACCGCAGCACACAATGGAGCCCTTGTGCCCCTTGGCCAGGTGAAGCAGGGCTGAGCCGATGAGGACTGGGCAGGGAGCCTGGGCTGCCACAGAGATTGGCTTGGGGTTTTCGGACCAGTGCAACTCATTTCTGAAGCCCCTACAGTGTGCCCCAGACATGGGAAAGGCCTTAGAGAAACCAAAAGATGAGGCCTGGAGTCCTGCACCTGAGACTCTCAGATTCAGAACTAGGAGAGAGCTGGTGTAGAGAGGAGAGACCCTCAAATCCAGCCCTGCCAGGACAGAAAGGCAGCCTGGAAGGGATGACATTGGTGGTGTATTTTCAAGGATGAGCAGGAGACAGTCAAGAGAGGTGGCGGGGTCGGGGGGAGGTGGAAGAAGAACATTCTAGAGAAAAACATGAGCAAGCAAAGGCGAGATGGTGTCAGACATGGTCTTCCGTCTTTAGGGAGAAATGCAGGTTGGAAGGAAAGCCTGGCGTTTGGCCTTTGATCTTCCTCACTGGGCATCCTCACAGTGCAGACCCAGGGCCTGCTGTGAGCTCGCAATGACCCTCTGAACGTCACCCTGGCTAGTACACAGTATATGCCTGAGGACATTTGCTGAATATGGCTGCCCTTGGAAGTGGTTTGCGGTGTTCCAGGCACCTGGCTAATGGCTTGGCATGTGTGTTCTCATTTTCTATGGCTTTCTTTCTTTCCAGACAGGGTTGCTATGTATAGTTCTAGTTGTTCTGGAACTCACTAAGTAGACCAGGATGGTCTTGAACTGAGAGATTCCCCCTGTTTCTGCCTCCCAAGTGCTGGGACCAAAGGCATGTGCTGCAACCACTGTGCTCTTACTATGACTTGGTCCTCACTTAAGTAACTACATCAATGGGTATGTATTTCCTTAAAAGCCCTGACTAAGGTCCTAGGGTTAGGACTCCAACATCTGAATCTGAGGTCCAGATGGAGCACAATTAACCCCCTAGCAAGTGGGCATTTGCCCCGGACAGCTGTATGCCCAGTCACTCACTGGGGGCAGCAGGGATGGGCTGAGGGTGAGAAGTCTGGGCCCCGGAGCCAAACTACTTTGCATCTAACTGACCAGCACGCTGCACTAAGATCACAGTTTAATGTAGTCCACAGCCCAGCCACAGTGAACACCTAGTCACAAAGTGCCAGAGAGCCAAACCTCAGGTTCGTGTCCGCCATCCATGAAGGGGGCAGAGGCAGGAGGATCACAGGAAGTTTGAAGCCAGCTGGTCTACATAGGGAGACCCTGCCTGAAACAAACAACCAAACCACAGCTCTGTGTAGGTGGAAGGAGATAGGGAGAGGCAGGGAAGACATGGCCATCTATGAGCCCACCAGAGGGGTCTGCACAGTCTTCTGGGCACCAGACCTGTGGGACAATAAACTGTCATTGAAACCACAGCCCCGTGCACTTCCTTTCACATTGCAAACTAATGTACAGGTTCCTCAAGACAGCTCTCCTGCCTCAGAGAAGTGGGTGTGACCACAACCTAAAGCACAAAGGTGTGCACGGGCACCAGGGACTCTTTGCCCTTGGCCAGGAGAGTTCACTAAAGACTTCAGTGAGAGATGGCAAGGGAAGGAAGTGGCAGCTCACTTCCACATGGGTGAAAGTCTGCCTGAACTTGAATGGTGCTCACCTACAAACCCATGGAGCTCCCTCCAGGCTCAGCTGCTCTGCAACCCTTGGGTCTAACTTAGCAGTGAGCCAGGCAGCTGTGGGCCTCCCCAGCTAGGTCTTCACTCTGGCCTGGCTCTTAGGTCAATGCAGATGTTATCAGGAATTTTGTTTGTTTGTTTTTGCTTTTGTTTTGTTTTTTTGAGACAGGGTTTCTCTGTGTAGCTTTGGAGCCTGTCCTGGAACTTACTCTGTAGACCAGGCTAGCCTAGAACTCACAGAAATCCGCCTATCTCTGTCTCATGATTAAAGGCATGCACCACCACCGCCTGGCTATGATCAGGAATTCTAGATCCATCACTTGAGTTGCTCCTTTCAGATATCAGAGACAATGTATCATGTGGCCTTGAACCAGAGACATCACTTTTGTGGGGCCATGAATCTGGCCCAGTTGGAAGCAAAGGGGGACTGTCAGGGCTTACGCCACGACACAGGAAGCCACACTGACACTCCAGCCTACTCAGGAAGTCTCAGGTTGCCCCTGGCTTCATCCTCAGTCCAGAGACCCAGGTGCACAGTCCCCTTGTACGGACAGGTGGAAGTAGAACAGAACCCCGATTCTGGGTGGTTGTCAGACCTTAAAGACTGATTCTGGATTTTTGTGAATAAAAACACCCATTGCCGGTCACATTTTGAGCTGTAGACTCAGAGACCCATGAGACCTTAAAAAGAAGACTTTGATGCCAGAAAAAGCAGAGCCCACTGGGCCCATAAAGTCACCAAGACCCGGGCAGCTGCTGAGGGCACAGTTACATCTGGCTGATGTACTAGTCAGGACCCCATCTGATTCCAGGACTCTGAGAACTCCGAGGCTACAGACGGTGGGAGGCATGACCTAGAAAGTAGTCTAATGTGTCTCCCGGGGAGCCTGCTGATTGCTTTATCACAGACCCCCAAGGAATGCTGACCACAGATTTCCCAGGTACCACCTGGAATCACATAAACTCTCTGAGAGGTGGGCCCACAAGCCTGCAGTAGCAAGCACTCTCTCCTGGTACCCATCCCACTACTAAGTGCAGGAGCCCTTGCATACTCGTAGTATTATACACCAGAGCCCAAAGATTCAGAAACAACTCAAATGCCCATCAATTGCTGAATGGGTAAAGAAGCTACGGTATGTCTATCCTCTAAAATACGAGTGGTCATGAAAAAGAGCAACATTCTGATACAAGCTATAATATTCATACACCTTGAAAGCATCATACTAAGGAAATGAAGCCAGACATGAAGGACCAGACATAAAGAGAGTATGTCCCAATCACAGGGACATACAATGGGATAGAGAGATAGAAAGCGGTGGTGGCCTGGGATGTAGTTAAACCTGCACTACCCCCTGCTCATTACCCACTATGCTCCGTTCTTAGGGATCTATGGAGCCTACAGAGCCTCATATCCCACAGTGCCTGAGGCAGCAAGCAGGCTAGCTCCAGCTCACCTCTGGGCTAGCTCCAGCTCACCTCTGGGCTAGCTCCAGCTCACCTCTGGAATCTGTTACTTTATACTGTATTTATATTTCACAATGGCCTCCCGGACTCACCTATAATCCTCTCCATAGCTCTTGAGGTAGATGGGACCCAGCTCACTCTCCAGTCCTCTGACAGGTGGCAGAGGCCCAGGGGGTCATTAACAGCTTTCAGGCACCCAGCCAGGGATGATATGGCTGGGTTCCTGGCCTGGCGTTGTAGCCTTTCCGCCCCATGTCACCCTCCTGCCTTGCACTTTCCCGGCCCTCACTTGTCCGGTCCCCTCTGCGGCCTCCTGGAGAGCCCTTGTGTGGCCAGCAGGACCCAGAAACAGGCAGTTGGACAAGGGCTAATTACGGGATTATACATTTCATTGGTTGATTTAAATCCTACAGGTAAACACAGTCTGGGGGGGGCTGGGAGGAGGCTTTGGGAGGGGTGTGTGGGAGGAGCAGGTGGCTGCTTGTCCTGAGCTCCATCCCTACCTGGGATACTTTCCAGGCCCCTTTTGCTTTCTTGGCTTCCTTGGGAGGTTCTGGCTACAGGATCCATCTTACCCCAGAAGCTGTAAAGGCAGGAGACCCTACCACACCCTTCCAGGAGGGCACCCACTGGAAGGCAGCCACGGGGGAGTGACAAGAACTCTGGTGTGGAAAGTGGACATGGTGGCAGGCAGGGATTTACTCAACCCTGGGCCCAGAAGCCACCCCACAGTTCAGCCTTTGAGAGAAGTAACTCTCATGCCCGCTTCCTTAGGACAGGCACCATGTTTAAGCATCGTGCACAGACCCTCTGGTGAAGACTCTTCTAATAGAGGCACGACGATCACTGTCCTGAACAGTACTAGGACTTGTGATCTCAGGCCTGGAAGTCACTGGAGTTAGCTCCTTGACAAGTCCAAGACCAGCTTCAACTTTCTCAGAATCCAGACACACATTGGCCTGCTCTCTGCCTGCCTGCCTGCCTGCCTGCCTGCCTCCCTCCCTCCCTCCCTCCCTCCCTCCCTCCCTCCCTCCCTCCCTCCCTCCCTCCCTCCCTCCCTTCCCCCTTCCTCCCTCCCTCCTTCCCTCCCTCCCTCCCTCCTTCCCTCCCTCCCTCCCTCCATTCCTCCTCCTTTCTTTCATTTCTTTCTCTTTTTCTGTCTGTCTGTCTATGTTTCTTTCTGTCATTTTAATTTTTAATCAGACAGGGTTTCATCATGTAGCCCAGGCTGGTCTCACACTTGTTATGTAGCCAAGGATGACCATGAGCTTCTGATCATCCAGCCTCTACCTCTTACGTGCCAGGGTACAGGTGTGCCACCATGTAAGGTTTCTGTGCTGATGGGGATTGAATATATGGCTTTGTGTGAGTTAGGCAAGCACCCTAACAGCTAAGATACAGCCCTGGGCTCACACTTGCCTCTTGATGCTCAGGGACTCTTTGCCTGCTGGCATGCTCTCTTTGGAGAAACCTCATTGCTATAGGCTACCAAGCTCCAGATGACCCCAAAAGAATATGCCGAGTTCTAAGGCCGGCTCAGACCCCTCATAGTGGCTGAAGTCAGTGAGTAACTGAGTCCCCTCCAGATCTTCCTACTTAGAGCCCACTGACATGTGGGCTATGGAAATTTGGACCATCTGCTGATGACCAACGAGCTGGCTGAGCTCCTGGGAGGTACGACAGCCTTGGATTCCCTCACTCTGAGATGAAACCCAAAGAGGAACCCACTCAGCTCTGAGGAGAGACAGGAAGCAAGAAGCAGGACTTATCTACCACCCAAGCCCCTAGGCAGTTGGTTTAGCGAGCCTCTCAGATGGTCCAGGACAGCCAAAGCCCAGGGAGCAATGGAAAGCGGATAAGCATCCTACCTGACCTCTTCTTCAGAGGGGCAGGGCATTGTGCTGGCCACAGCAGCCCAGCCACATCACCATTGCCATACTGTCCTGGGTTAGCTCCCAGCTCACCCCACTGCCGGCCATCACACCCTACGATGAAGGGCGTGATGAGAAGAAAAGAGAGATAACTGGTCTGTCTGAGTTACAGCCCTAAGCCTTCCTCTGGGCCATGCATCCCTGGAGAGGGACATATGAACAGCGAGGTCCTGAGAGATGTATAGGACCGGGGGCTGATTAGAACAGGAGGCAGTGAAGCCTCTCCTCCATGTTGGTTTTTGGATTCCCATGTCTTAAGCACCTAGTTGCCAGGGCCTGTGTGCCAAGAGACAGCTTAGTCAGGAGGCTGTCAACTCGGTCTTTGCTGTAGCCATTCCCAGGCAGCAGCGAGAGGGGCTAGGCCAGGCCCGCCTGTACTAATCCGCCTGTACTAATCCCAGCCACTGGGGAGCTGAGGGCAGAGTATGCAGGGGGCCATGTGGAGAGCCCTGTGCCCATAGTGCTTAGACAGCGCTCTAAGAGCCTCAGCTGACAAAGGAACAGCTTGTTGGGCTGGCCCAGCTCTGGCCTGGTGGGAGGTGCAGCTCCCTGGAGTAGGTTAGAGCCGGGCTGGGTGACCCTCCCTCTGTCCTCATGGACAGAAGGAGCCAGTGTCTGACAGGCGTGGGTACTTAACAGGGGCTGTTCCCATCACTTTGTATTGATCAACCCCCAACGTGGCCCGGAGCCAGGAACAGCCAAGAGAGACACCATTGTCCCAACCCGTGAACTCGATACCCTCGGAGGCAGATGGACAAATAGGGAGTGGCCTTGTCTAGAAGAAGGTTTCTCCTCCCAAGTGCTTTGCCTCTTCTAGCCAGCCCCTTTCAACAGTCAACGCAGCAGCTCCGGGGACCTCCTTCTCTACAGACTAGAACTGACATCTATGGAGTTCTCCCTGTGCACCCGGCACTGAGCAGACACAAGTAAAAACCTCCCAAAGAAGTCCTTTTGTGGAGACTAGAAAGACGGCTCAAGCTGGGTGGTGGTGGCACACGCCTTTAATCCCAACACTCAGGAGGCAGAGACAGGGAGATCTCTGTGAGTTCGAGGCCAGCCTGGTGTACAGAGTGAGTTCTAGGACAGGCTCCAAAGCTACAGAGAAACCCTGCCTTGGTTTAGCAGGTGGCGAAGTTGTTTGCTGCTAGTCTCATGATCTGAGTTTGATCCCAGGGAGCCACAAGTAGGAGAAGACTACCAGCTCCCCAAACTGCCCTCTGAACCCCAAACATGCACCATAATGTGCATGAATCCGATCTCTAGCCCCACTCTAGGATAAAAATAAAAGTTAGAAAAAAGTCTTGCAGAGTGTTTGCCTAGCATGCACAGAAGCTTGGGTTGAATCCCCAGCATTTCATAACCCAGGAACGGTGTTGCACACACGTAATTTTAGCACTTGGGAAGAAGAGTCAGGAAGATCAAGTCATCTCTGGCTACATAGTAAGTTCAAAGTCAATCTGGATTATGTGAGACGCTGTCTCAAACAAACAACATCAAAAAGCACAAATCACTGAAAAAGAAGACATTGGACTGTCTTCCCCACTTAAGAGTTGAGGCTCCTGTACTGTCTACATACATTCTCTCTGCTCCTACTCACCATATGGGGCCCTTCCAAATACCTCTATTTTCCCAAAGGGCTTTGAGGAAAGGGGCAAAGGAGAAGAATCAATTGGGGCTTCCTGATCCCAGCCCAAAGGACCCGCCTAGGGCAGCATCTGAACACAGCCTCTCTCAACTCTGCACCTTCCACTCAGTGCTCCCTGACCCGGAGACTATCCCACAGCACAGCCAGTGAGCCCTGCACTCAGAATAGCTAGCCATACAGTCTGGAGCACAGGCAAGGGTCACCATCAGGTTGTTACACCGAACCCATTCCAGTTCCCACCATTGTGCCCAGGACCACTCTAGTACCTGAATTTTGGAATACCTACCCAAACAAACACAAGACAGGCACCTTCGCCATGCTGACCGAGAGTTTGGTTTGGGACCTATCTATGTCACCTCACCTCATGCCTCTTACCTCTCTCCTTGAGCCACACTAGCTTTTTCTAACTGATGTGGTTGCACTGCGGCCCCACCGCAAGGGTCTTGCACACTGCAAGTCCCTCTGGTTGCAATTTTTCCTCTTGAGATTTCATCATCATCATCATCATCATCACCACCACCACCACCACCACCACCACCATCACCACCACCATCACCACCACCATCATTTTATTATTATTATTATCATCATCATCATCCTCATCCTCATTATTATTTTCAAAACAGGGTTTCTCTGTGTAGCCCTGGCTGTCCTGGAACTCTCTCTGTAGACCAGGCTGGCTTTGAACTCAGAGATCCACCTGCCTCTGACTCCCGAGTGCTGGGACTAAAGGCGTGCACCACCACTGCCCAGCAAACTCTCTTCCTTATAATACACTCCAGTTCCAGTTAAGTCAGGGTCTTGACTTGAAGCCCAGGGTAGCATGGGATTCCTGATCCTCCTGCCTCAGCCTCACGAGTGTGGGAATTACAGACCTCACCACTGCATCTGGCTTCATCACTACCTCTCCTTATCTTGTTCTTTCTCCTTTCTTCCTGTGCGTTTGTATGTCTGTGTGCACGGATGTGGGTATGAGTGCATTGGATGCATGTGTACATGTGGAACTCTAACACTGATGCTAACTTCTACTGTATTCTTCCTGAATCACGCTTCCACCTTCTTGTCCACCCTTCCACATCCTGCACTGAGGCAGGGTCTCTCAATCCATTCCAAAGCTGACAGATACTGCTTGCTACTCTTGTCGGCTAGCTCACCCTGCCAATTCCCTGTCTCTGCCTTCCAAGACTGCCACCACACCCACAAACATTTCTGTGGCATTTTTATGTGGGTTCTGGGGATCCAAACTCCCCATGCCCATGAGGCAAGCATTTTGACCACTGAGCTATCTCTCCAGCCTAGGTCCAATGCCAGTTATTCCTCTCCTGGCAACACATCCTCTTTTCCTAGCCCTCTGAGGCTGCAAATCCTCATTTGTTTAGTTATCAGTGCCTCGCCTTCTCTCCCCATGGGAAAACTTCTGCAACAGAGGGAGGGTGGGGCTTTTCATGTTGGAGTGCTTTTCCAGTTTTTACTGCAGTCCCAGGCATGCTGTAGGTTCTTTATGAATAATTATTGTCTTATATGTCCTCCCTCATCATGGTGACATGAGGACCCGGTGAAGAACTTTGCCAAACTTGCATGTTCTAGAGATGGGCTTCTGAATATGTGCTCTGTGGATAGCAGGTGTCTCAGATGGGAGAGTTTACACCATGCGTGCCAAGATATATTTCATGATCCGGACCCACCCAGGCTCCAAATGCTCTTAGCTTTCCTTGGGCTGATTTAGGAAGTATTCCTGGAAGAACAAACTGTGGTGATGCTGTGGCTAGCCCACCCAGAGGTGCAGTGAGACACAGAGCTCTTGCTGTCCAGCCAGATGTGTCAATCAAGCGGAGCAGGCCTCCACCCTGCAGCACCTGGCTGCAGCCCCAAGTACCTGTTCGTCCACCTTGTGAGCGATGAGGGTGGCTCCCTCCTCCAGCTCAGCCACGCTGATGGGCCGGACCCTAAGTGCCACCTGGGAGGAAGACGAGAGTCCTGGGTTACAAGGACCACACTTGGCCATGGTGGCGGTGGGGGTGTGTGTGTGAGAAGTCTTTGAATTCCTTCCACAACAACCTTGTGTTCTCCAGTATCTAACCAACTCTGGCTCTTTGGTTCTGAAGAAAACTGTGGTCTAGGGTATTGCCTAAGGCAGAGGGCAGCAGGTGCATAGGGTGTCTGGCTGAGTTGGAGTCTATGTCTCTTTTCAAAACCCTGCACCCCAGGAGGAAAACTGTCTACACAGACTGCATCAGTCACATGCCCGAATTAAACACTTGCCACTCCCTTGGGCTTAAATCTGGGGCCTTGGGGACCAGGGCCACCTGTCTGCATCTGCAAGTGAGATATGACAGGAAGGGCTTGGAACTTAAGATGGGACCGAGGCCTTCCCCTTGTTACCCTAACAACTTGAGATGGCATCCTAACACTCCCAGGAGAGAGTCACTTAGGGCTTCTTTGCTATTTATTTCCTGGTCAGTGAGAGAGATGGTGGGTCTTCACCCTATACATGTGTCTCCCAAAAGAACACAGTTAGGGAGTAGGGAGATTTTTCTTCCGCTGAACAAAGGGAGGCACCTGCTGGATGCTGGGTGGACGCAAAAGTTCTCAGTTCATTTCATCCACACAGCCCATCAGATTGTCCTTATCGGCCTCCTGGCTGGATCTCCTTGTGGGAGGGAGGCCCCTTCTCTAATGACAGGAGCGTTTGGAGAAAACCCTTTCAAAGAAGACATTCTCACTGCCAGAGAGGGTGCCACAGAGTCTGGGACTGGCCCCTGGGGCTGGGTCCAAGCTTCCCTCTGCAGAAGCAGGTTCCCTACATAGGGGGGCATTATGCTAACATTGCCCTGCCATTTGGCTGCTGCAGGACTATTTCCGCAGATCAAAGGCTAGGGGCTGGGAGAGAGAAATCTCCACCGATCCCCCAAGTACCAAGGCTTCTTCTTGTGGCTTCAGCCTCCACCACTGATAGCCAGGAATCTCTCTCTGCCTTAGGTCTCTACCTACCCCTACCCTACCCTCACTGCCATTTTCTCATCCATTACAGGCCAGGAGATCCTGGGGACTGACTAAGTGGCTTCCAACATTTCTTTGAAGTATCTGGAGTACTGATTTGGACAGAGCCTGGGCTATAGTCCAGACTTGGTGCTGGTGCTGTTTCGGGGGCTTTTTACCTTCTATCTGTGGCTCTGCCCTCCTTCAAAGAAAGACCTGGCTGGGTTTAAGCACCCTGGTTCACTAGAGACTCCCAGCTTTCTTCTCAGGCAATAGCTCAGGTCTCTTTGGGGTCTTGACCTCTGAGTCTTGGCCCCAAGAAGGCTCTGTTTGGAGAGAGGGATGTGGGGTCCTAACTTCTCAGTCTCAGGAGGTGCCACCATACCTTCTGGCCACCTGTTCTGTAGAACTTGGGCAAAGTTATTCTGCACAGTCTCAGACTCCCGTCTCTCGTGTGTCCTTAGTGGACATTATGTGTGAAGCTGTCAGGTCTCAAGATTGGTGAAGGAGACCAAGGAGGAGCTTGATGTGGGCGGGGGGGGGGGGGGGGGGTCTCACCATGAGTTGCTGGTCCTTGGAGTCACCACTGTCCTTCATGATTGCGGCAGGTAGAGAGCCTCAAGCCGCGACAGCTGGCATGGCCAAGACGCACCTCCACCGTGGTCACCTCTTCGGGTCGCTCTTCCGCCTCCGCTGCCTGACAACCCGAAACCAACAACGCGCCTGCCGCCCGGGCGCTGACCAGGAGGCGGGGCCGGGAGGGCTCGGCCGGCTCCGCCCCGCCCCCTGTGCTCGCTCCGCCCCCTACTCTTGGCCCCCTGACCAGGACGTCTCTACCCAGGACTCCACTCGGGCTTGCACTGCTGCTACAGCTACTGCAAGCTGGTGCTGAAGCGCTCTGTTAGACCGAGTGGCCCTCCAGCCTCAGCATCCGGGTCTCCTTCCGGCGCAGCGGCGTCCGTTTGGTGGCTCCTCCGCACACACCCGCGCCCAGGCTCGTGGCTCCTCCGCACACACCCGCGCCCAGGCTCGTGGCTCCTGGCTGTGGCCTCTGCGCTCCCGGCATCCGCCTGGCACGCGACTCGCTGGGCAGACGCACCCTTGCCCCTGCGGCCACGATCATCCGCTGCCCTCCTGACTGTTGCTGGGCGTCTCCAGGGCGCTCCGGGCAGCGTCGGGTTTCCAGGAGTGATGCAGGCATCGCAGCTGTGGAGGCCAGCGCCTAGGGTGTGGGTGTCTGCACCCATTGTCCAGAGGCAGAGGTTGAGAGTGTGGGTTAAGAGCTGTGCATGCACCCTGTGGCACCTGGCTTAGTGGGGTGTATCTTATGGAAGAGTCCCCTCCCCTCGGTATTGGCCCACTAGCAAACTACACCTGAGGCACAAACCCAGAATCTAGGTCAAAATGGATGGACCCAGCCGGTATGCCAGGGTAGCATCACCTAGGAGAGTCCACCTGTGGCTCCAAGTTGCATTTGGCTTATGTTGGCTATGCATGTGGCTCAACACAAAGTCATAAGCTTACTTAAAACATTCTGAGGGCCCTATAGATGGCACGGCCTGTAAGGGAGCTTGCAGTTAAACCTTAGTATCCGAGTTCAATTCCTGAGACCCACGTGGTGGAAAAAGGCCAGAACTGACTCCGAAATGTTGTCCTCTGACCTCCATATGGGCACCCTAGTACAAGGACATAATATATAAAAGTAATTTCTTAAACGTATAAATTGGGGGAGGGGTGGCTGGAGTTGAACGCTCAGGACTTAAGAACACGGCGCTACTTTGAAAGAGAACCTGAGTTCAGTTCCCAGCATTGACATCAGGCAGCTCATAACTGCCAGTAACTCTAGCAACAGTGAATGGATGCCTCTGACCTTAGCAGGCACACACACACACACACACACACACACACACACACACACACACACTATTAAAAGTAAGTTTCTTTTAAATGACAAGTTTAAAGGCTGGAGAGATGGCTCAGCAATTAAGAGCACTGCCTGCTCTTCCAGAGGTCCTGAGTTCAATTCCCAGCAACCACATGGTGGCTCACAACCATCTGTAATGAGATATGGCGCCCTCTTCTGGCTTTCAGGCATAACACTGTACACTTAATAAATAAATCTTTTTAA
Source organism: Arvicola amphibius (assembly GCF_903992535.2). Classification (NCBI taxonomy): domain Eukaryota; kingdom Metazoa; phylum Chordata; class Mammalia; order Rodentia; family Cricetidae; genus Arvicola; species Arvicola amphibius. The sequence continues at coordinate 7,085,253 of NC_052050.1, forward strand.
AAATGACCAGTTTCTTGACATTTTCAGGAATTGGCTTTATTGAGCTACACATTTTTCTCTGCTCCCCTCCCTACCTCTCCCCTCCCCTTCTACCCTCTCCTATGGTCCCCATGCTCCCAATTTACTCAGGAGATCTTGTCTTTTTCTACTTCCCATGTAGATTAGATCCGTGTATGTCTCTTAGGGTCCTCATTGTTGTCTAGGTTCTCTAGGATTGTGAATTGCAGGCTGTTTTTTGTTTTGTTTTGTTATGTCTAAAAGCCACTTATGAGTGAGTACATATGATATTTGTCTTTCTGGGTCTGGGTTACCTCATTCAATGCGACGTTTTCTAGATCCATCCATTTGCCTGCAAATTTCAAGGTATCATTATTTTTTTCTGCTGTGTAGTACTCCATTGTGTACCACATTTTTCTTATTCATTCTTTGGTTGAGGGGCATTGTTCTGGCTATGACAAACAATGCTGCTATGAACATAGCTGAGCACATACCCTTGTGGTATGATTGAGCATTCTTTGGATATATAACCAAAAGTGGTATTGCTGGGTCTTAAGGAAGGTTGTTTCCTAATTTTCTGAGAAATTGCCATACTGATCTCCAAAGGGGCTGTACCACTCTACCAATTTGCACTCCCACCAGCAATGTAGGATTTTTTTTAATCAGGGTTTCTCTGTGGCTCTTACTGTGCTGTCCTGGAAGACCAGACTGGCTTTGAACTCAGAGATCCTCCTGACTCTGCCTCCTGAGTGCTGGGATTAAAGGCACGTGCCACCATCACCCAGCTTGGACTTTCTTCTTTCTGTTTTTTGTTTGTTTGTTGTTGTTTACTGGATTGGGGGAGTTTCTTGAAATTAAAAAGTCAAAAAGCAAAACAAAAACAAAACCCTGCATCTCACAGTTCTCCACTGTGAGCCATCATTTTGCAATGTCAAAAGACTGGCCAGGTGGCCAGGTGACCAGGTGGAACAATGGATAAACAGTTACAATTGTTGGTAACAGTAGAAACAATCACACCCTGGGGAGCCCAGGGGAAAGGTTCCTCCCCTCAGGAGGCCTGGGCAAAACAGGAGTCTAGTCCTGCTTCTTCCTTCAACCTGCTTAGCCTCTGGGAGCCTGGTTTCCCTGTCCTCATTGTCTGTCACCTGAAGGGTGTTGGAACTCTTCCTGAATACAGTGATGTCCTTTGTGTCATTTGTCCACTGAAACTGGGAGCCCAGAGCCCCTGCAAAGACCAGAGAGGGAGACTCCATGGGGTTTGAATCCAGGGAAGAAGTTGGATAAGTTAGCCCTCACTTCCCTTTGGGCTGTCCCAGCTGCCTGGCATGCATCCAGAGGCAGAGCACGGTGTCAACCTATGCCTTGGGACTGGTTCTCCAGGCTTCCACCGGGAGCTTGTGTTGGGGATAGTTATTAATAAACAGCAGCAGGGAGCAGCTAAGCTTGGAAATCAATGTCTGCTGCAGTGAGGTCCCCGGCATTGCCTGATTGGCTGCAGCAGCCTCAGAGGCTGGCCAGTTTGCAAGTGGCGTTCAGAGTGTTTCCTACCTGTTCATTTTGTTCTGAGATAGAGATCGAGACTGTTAGGCCAGGCTGGCCTCAAACTCACAATCCTCTTGTCTGGCTTCCCAGACTGGTAAAATTACAGACATGTGTCACTACTACCCATTCTGCTAGCATTTTAGACCCTGAACTGATTCTTTGGCTCCCTCAAGAAGGTCCCTGGGATATTGGGCTTGTCTAGTTTTCTTTTTCTGTGTAATTCCTCCACATATATAAACCCCATCCAAGATGGCCCATCATGACTGATGGGTAAAAGATAAGCAGATTTGGAGGCAGGGATAGCTGTGTGTATGTGTAATCCCAGCACCCAGGAAGCTGGCAGGAGGATTGTGGTGAATTTGAGGCCAACCTGGCTTACACAGAGAGACCCCGCCTCAAAACAATGCACTTCACAGCTAGAGGTCTCGGCCTCTCTGACATGGAGACTCATCCCGAGGTCATGTCTGCTCTCAAACACTCTCTTCAGTGACTTCGAGGTTGTGTTCATTATTTTTCCGTTGTTATGATAAAATTCCTGACAAGAGAAGCTGAAGAAAGCGTCTATTTTGACAGCTCACTTTCTCCTTATTTGATCCCAAACTCCAACCCTTGAGGATGGTGCTGTTCACATTTATGGTGGTTCCTCCCCACTCTGTTAAACCTTTCTGGAAATATCTTCAGACTCAGAGATGAGTTTCCACACTGATTCTGATGTCAAACCCATCACACCTGTCACTATCCCCTTTGGCAACACCCTCTCCCGTTTTCATGAGAGTCCTCAGACTCAGTGATGCTGGGACGCTGCAGGTATCTAGTGTCACTATGAACCTACCTGAGCTCAGACTGCGTTCATTGAAATCCTCACCCACTTACTAGCAAGCCCTGCCTTGGCTAACAGAAAAGCCACTGTTTTTGATGTATGATTACATGTGTACACAGGTGGACGGGCACACACATGTGTGAATGTGTACAGAAATATGCCATACACCACTTAGGTGCCTCACACTCCCTCTCGGGGTCTCTGCTTGTCAGTTTCTCACGGAGGGCACCTGAAAGCTTCTCCCTGTACTACTGAGAAGCTAGGACACTTCTCCCTGTTAATCCTTCTCATAATGCCTGTATTCCTTAAAAATGTAACCCCAGAGACTGGGGAGTGTCGGTCAGTTGATAGAGAGTTTGCCTAGCGTTCATAAAGTCCTGTCTTCCATCCCCAGCATTGCATAGGCAAGCATGGTGGTATGCACCTATAATTTCAGTCCTCGGGGGATTAGGAGTTCAAGGTCATCCTCAGCAACAGAGTGAGTTCAAGGGCAGCCTGGGCTTTCCCATGTTTCCCTTTTCATTCACTCTGAGACCCGAGTCCATGGGATGGTGCCATCTACATTCAGGGTGGGCCTTCTTTCAGTTAAGCCTCTTTGGAGACCCCTCATACATACTTCCAGAGGTGTGGCTCTTAGGTCAAGTCAGCAGTGAAGATCATAACATTGCAGCTTGAATGGAAAGGTATCCTGGCACTTGGGAGCCAAGAAGTACCACAAAGTGGTTGTAAGTGTAACAGCTTACAGCCCTGCTCTGGGGAAAGGTTTCCCCGACTTAACAACTCTGCTCTGGCACGGGAGGGTTTCCCAGTGAAGTTGTTACAGCTGTGTTCTGTCTGTGTTACAGCTCTGCTCCTCTAGGGGAAAGTTTTCCCCAGCGAAGTTGTTACAGCTCTGCTTAGGTCCCCCAGAGTGCAACAGCTCTGCTCTGCTAGGGGAAGCAAAGGTGTCTCCCCCAGCAAAAGTGTTATTATTCTGCTCTGCTCTGCTTCAGGTCCAGCAACAGTTGTTAATTCCCTGCTCAGCTGCACTCTGGAGCAAGAAAGTGGTCACCCAAATCTCATTCAACAGATTTGTTGGGAGGGAAGAATCCAGGATGACTGCCTCTAGCGCAAACTGATTAGGGTATAGAACTTATCTAGGGTTCCTTGGGGGTGGAGTTTTTAGTGTGGCTTGGGATTGGTGGGATTTTGTGCTCAGGGATTGGTGGGGTTTCAATCCCCTGTTCCCAAGTCAGGATCAGGGGGTTCTTCCTTGACTCTTTTCACCCTACCAAGGTTTACCACCACAGAGGGAAATGAACAATAGCTGTCAGGGGCATGAGGCCAATGAAGGTCATTGCAGTCAGGCTGGTAACAGGGACACCATACGCAGAGAGCTCTCCCAGCCCCTTGCCCAGCACTGTCTGCAGGTTCTCTTCTTCCCACAGTCCGTTCTGGAATGCCATCTTACCCACAGTGGCACCTTCTGTACCCACAGGAAAGGACTTGCAGGCCCTAGCAGGCAACTGGCTTTTGCAAGCACAAAACAAAGACTATTCCAGAATAGCCAAAGAATGTTCTTCTGCTTTGATCTCAGAGTGGCAGCCTCTCACAGGGGCAATCAGTGCCCAAGTCAACACGTAGCTGCTGCATTGTCCCCCTCCCCAAGAGCTCTCCATTTGATTGATTTTGCTTTCTGAATTGGGACTCTGCACCCTGACTCCATCTCATTTTGCTTGTTTGTGTGAGGGGGTCTCTTAGAGCTCAGGGTGGCCTTGAACCTGATGTGTAGCTCAGGATGACTGCAAGTGTCTGATTCTTCTGCTTCTTCTTCCTGAGTGTGGGGACTGCTGGTGCGCCACCCAACCCCTGGTTTTCTACAGCACTGGGCGCTGAATCCAGAGCTGAGGCAGGCACTACCCCAGCCTTCTACTGACATATGGGACAAGACCATTTTTTTTTTCTGGTAGGAGTCTAGAGTCCTGGGAACTCTAGAATGCTGAGCAATATAGCACCCAGGCCTTCCTATGTGAAATGCCAGGAATAACTCACTTACCAGGTGTGTTCTTTCAACATGTTCCAGATGTTGACAAATGTCCCAGTGCAGCAAAATCCACCCCACAAAGAACCACACCTTCGAGAAGAAAGTCCCTTAGGGCAGCAAGGGTAGAACCTGTGTCTCCTTCCGTGAGGAGCCTTCTGCTTCCTGCAGTACCTTTTGCCTGCAGAGTGGGTGCAGCAGCTGGCAGGGAGTAGGGCCCCAGCTGAGCCCACTCTTGAGGCTGGAGGATGGCGCTCAGAGTTCAGAGGGTGTGATATACGCTCTGATCATGAACAACCCTGAGCTGAACTCTATCGTTTGCTTTTACAAGACCCAGAAGTTCTTCCTGCTCTCTGTCACCTGCCACATTGGTGGTGCGTGGGTGGGAAGATGGTGAGGCCCTTCCTGGATTCCTGTGAAGGTTTAACCCTCAATAAGTATGAACAGTGACTACTGACATCAAAGTCTAGCCAAATGCGGCAACTCAGTGTCCTCTCACTGTTTTGGGCAAAAGCAATGGCCCGTGTCTTCCCTCCACAAAGTATTCAAACCAAAAGCTAGTCTGTGGAGGTCAGAGGTCAACTTTGAGTGCCACCCATTTGATTTTGAAACAAGGTTTTTCACCGAGCCTTCGGATTCATCGAGATTGGCCAGGAAGTGAGCCCCAGGGATCTGCATCTGCCTGCCTCCACCTTCCTAGGGCTGGGATCACAAGTACTTGACAACATGCCTGGCTTTGGTACATGGGTCCTCATGCCTGCACAGCAAGCCTTATAATGACTGAGCTAGGGAGAGCTAGCTAGCTCCCTGGCCTTTCTTTCTGCCTTTCTTTGTTGTTGTTATTGTTTGTTTGTTTGTTTGTTTGTTTGTTTCTCTGCGTAGCCCTGGCTGCCCTGGAGCTCTTGCACTCACAGAGATCCATTCTGCCTCTGTCTTCCAGATGCTGGGACTAAAGGTGCATGTCACCATGCCCAGGCCACAATAGTCCTACTGCAGGCATTTTGAATCTCTGCTGATGGTCACAGAATCCATGACCCTCTGGGACTTGTACGGGTACAGAGCTGGCTCAGAGGTGCCTTCTACCCACCTACTACTGTATGGAGCCATGGTTCTGGGGCCCAGCCCAGTGCCCAACCCCAAAGGGCCTCCTATTCTTCATAGAAGCTGGCACACAGTCAACTGACTGCCTGATGCTCTTGTCCCTGCTCCATGCCTCAGCAGCTGTGACCAGGTAGCTCTCCTAGAGCCTCAGGTTCCTCTTTGGTAAAATAAGGACTGATCAACACAAACCTTCCAGGAACTTTGGAAGAACTATATGAGGTCAACGAGGGGCCCTGACTGTAGAAATGCATAACAAACATTGACTGCTGTTATCACTGATTTAATTTTTATAAAAAGCATAGCAATAAAAAGCATGAATGTACAGGGAGAGCCAGGTCCATCTACCTATTTTCTCATAGACTACCTTCATGTGGCTGCGTGTCAAGACACCCCTGGGCTTGCCTGGAGAGGCACTGGAGAAGGAAACAAAACTTCTGTTCCTATTTGAAAGTAGGTGAGGGGGTGGAGAGGGAGAAAGAAACACGCCCCTCTCTAGGTGCTCTTGGGGCCCCTGTACCATGGGGGCAAGCTCAGCTGAGCTCTGGAAGCTTCTAGAGAAAGGCACCAGTAACTCTTAATTGGGGAACCTGTGATAAGCAGAATCTAGGGCTATATCTAGAGTCTAACTGAAGGCTGTGTGTGCCCTGAGCTAGTACTATCCCTTCCCTCCCCCCCTCTAAAAAGGGGTGCATGCAGGGCTCAGCCCCAGTATGGGGCAGTGGCTGTCTTTGATCTGTCCCCATCAAGAATTGTTGAAGAAAGAAACTCAGCTTTCCCTTGTCAGAGGAGGTGGCATCAAGAAGAAGGCTCGCAAGGGACACAGAGGGACAGCGCTTTGGGCAGATGCTGTCCTAGGTGGGCACCTCCTCCTCTCTCTCTTCACCAGCTTCTTCGCCGGCTTCTTCCTCCTCGCCGGCATTTTCTTCCAGCAGTTCCTCTCCGCCCTCTATCTCTATACTTTGCTTTTTCTTTTGAAGCAGAAACAGAGATGTTGGTGAGGGGCAGGCCCTCCCTATTCCCCAGAGGTAAACCCCGAAGGCCAAGGGCAGGGAGCTGTTGGGAGCCCAGAGAGGAAGTCCCTAGGCACCGATGGTGCCCACTCCAAGCTGGCCAAGCCAGTGCTCAGAGCCATGGGATGGAGAAGGCAGGAAAGACCTTGGGAATCTAAGAGCCAGGCTTCTGCCACTTGCAGAGTAAGTTACCTTGAGCCTCTTCCACATGGGGCACCTTGCTACCCTCACCTGTGATGTAGACATGACACCCTGATGGCTGGCCTTAGGAGATAAGGGTGAATGGAGATAGCGTATAGAGACGCCTCCAGCATGGGTAGCCCCTCCCCGCTTTCATCCTTCTGAGACCAACTCTTACAGTATAACAGAGCCTGGCCTCAAATTCGGCATTTTCCCTCGGGGGTTCCCCGCAGTGCTTGGGTTATAGGATGGACTATTTTTCCTAGCTCCCGAGTGATGCTCTCTGACCCCCAGAGTTTCAGGCTAACTGTGGAGACTTAAGAGAGGAGGAGGTATGGGGTGGGCGAAAGAGGAGCTGAGTCTGTGAACCTCAACACCTTCTCCAGTTCAGCATCATCTAAAATGCTTAAACTTTGTCAGGAAAGCTTTTCAGGATGTAGGATGGCAAACAGAAGCCTACTGACCCCTGGCACTGTAACCTTTGCTTTCTGAAGGATGGGGTGGGCCAGAAGTAATAGAAGGGAAGAGCCTCGGGCTTCGGGACAGAGAGGCGGGACTCTAGTCCAGCCTGTGCTGTAAATGGGGGCTCCCCTTCCGCTCACATGCGTGGCTCTCAGCCAAGGGCTATCCGTACACAAATTACATCACGAAATCACTCCCCGTCCTCCAGAAGTGGGAGGGAGACAGAGAAAGTGGCACGGGGAAAATGAGGTGCTGGAGATGGCTCGGTGCATAAGAACACTTGCTCCTCTCGCACAGAATCTGTATTCCGTTACTAGCATCCATGTCAGATGGCTCATAACTACCTCTGACTCCATCTCCAGGGGATCTCACAGCCTCCTCCTGGGACATCACCCTCCTGCCTGGATCTACATATGTGTTGGCAGTACAGGTGTCACAGGTGTCATGATCCCACCTGGTTTGTGGTTTGATATTGAAGACGAAACCCAGGAATTTATGAATGCCAGGAAAGCATTCTAACAACTGAGCTACATCCCAGGCCCTTCTAAATAGTTGTTATATTTATTTAGTGTGTGTGTGTGTGTGTGTGTGTGTGTGTGTGCGCGCGCGCGCGTGCTCGCGCACATGACCTGAGTTCCACAATATCCTGGTTGTAGTTAGAGGACAGCTTGTGGGAGCTGGTTCTTTCCTTCCACCACATGGGACAACTCAGACCATCACCAACCTCGTAGTTAGTGCCCTTACCCATTAAGCCATCTTGTTAGCTCCACTAAAACATTTATTTATTTTTGTTTGTTTTTAGTGTGTATGTGTGTTTTGCTTGCATGGATGTCAGAATACCACATGCGTGTCTGGTGTCCACAGGGGCCTGGGGAAGGCATGGGATCCCCTGGAGCTTGAGTTGAGTTAGACAGTTGTCTGGGGTCCTCTGGAAGAGCAGTCAGTGCTCTTAACCACTGAGCCATCTCTCCAGCCCCTCCCCCTAAATGCTTTTTAGACACGAGGGCTCCACACTTTGTCTTTGGACCCCAGGACACTACTTAGAAGAGCAGGCACGGGCGTGGCTCGGCTTCATTGCCTTCCTGACCCTTGTCATCTGGCCCTTGTCGCCTTCCTATCTGGACTTCTCAGAACGATGATGCAGAGGGAGAAGACCCTTTTCCCCTCTGTCCCCAGAAGGTAACCAGGCATCATCTCCACAGTGCTCTCTTCACTTTCCAGATGGCAACTGAGGCACTGGGAAGGAAGATGAGAGGCCAGAGGACGAAGGCAGAAAATGCTGTGGGCTTGGGCTGGGGCCGGGGGCGGGGAGCATTCACAGGCCACACTCCTGTCACCTGGTTGGGTTAATCCAGAACAGTGCACAGACGGCAAAGGTCACAGCCCTTTCCTCAAAGCCCTCCCTCACAGATTCCCAGGGGCCTGATTCAGGGGTACCTTGCATGTTGAAGAGGAGCCCTACCATGGCAAGGAAGAGGACAGCAGGAGGCAGGAAGCTCTCTCTGGTGTCTCCTGGGAGACAGATCTCCTCAGGCAATAAGATTAAGTCCACCCTCTTACCAGTGGACACTCAAGATCCATCCAGGAAAGTTACTGGCTCCAGGTCGCCCAGAAGGTCAGAGGTTGGGCAGATGTCAGGTCTCGCTGCTCTCTCGCAAAGCCCAGCCCACCCGTGTCCCTGCCGAGGTACTTACAGGCTTCGGTTTCTTCTTCAATGCCTCCGCCTCCTTTCTCCTCAGCTCTGAGAAGATGACGTCGAAGAACTCCTCCTCAGCTTTGACAACTAGCTCTTCGAGGTTCAGGGCCATCTCCTCATCCTTCTGGTCGTCATCTTTGCCCTCTGCCTTGCCTTTCTCCTTCAGCCTCATCTCACGGTGTCTGGCCTCCAGGATCTTTTCCCGCCGGGTCTCACGTTCAAATATCTGGGGCAGAAGTTGGGGAGCTGGCTCAGAATTTAAGAACACTGACTGCTCTTTCAGAGGACCCTCTTTCAATTCTTAGCACCCACATGACAGCTCACAATTGTCTGTCAACTACTGTTCCAGGGGACCTGACTCCCTCACACAAATGCACGTAAAATAAAATTAAATAAATTATTTAAAAAAATACCTGGGACTGGGCAGTAGTGGCGCACGCCTTTAATCCCAGCACTCGGGAGGCAGAGGCAGACGGATCTCTGTGAGTTCGAGGCCAGCCTGGTCTACAAGAGCTAGTTCCAGGACAGGCTCCAAAGCCACAGAGAAACTCTGTCTCGAAAAAAACAAAAAAAAAAAAATACCTGGGGCAGACAGGGGCAGGCTGGTGGCAAGGGAGGCAGGGAGACGCTGGAAACCCCAAAATAGTCTGGGTGTCTATGGAAATTTGTTCCTAGTGAGGTCTACTGGGGGTCATATCAAGACAGGAGGGCTAGTCCGGGAATGGTGGTACATACTTAGGATCTCAGTGCTCAGGAGGCTGAGGCAGGAGGATTATTGCAAGTTTAAGCCAGCCTGGACTTGCTTTGTGATATTTTTTTATCACATTGTGTGACAATGTGTCACTATTTTGTCTTGCCTGCCTAAGGCACCCGACTGGTTTAATAAAGAGCTGAACAGCCAATAGCTAGCTAGGTAGAAGAGAATAGGCAGGACTTCCAGGCAGAGATAGGAACTTTGGGATGAAGCAAGGCAGATTTGCCAGCAAGACACTGAGGAAGATGGACATATGATACTGAGGAGAGGTAAAGAGTCACGTGGCAGAATATAGATGGATAGAAGCAGGTTCATTCACGTTATAAGAGCTAATCGGGCCGGGCGGTGGTGGCGCACGCCTTTAATCCCAGCACTCGGGAGGCAGAGGTAGGCGGATCTCTGCGAGTTCGAGGCCAGCCTGGGCTACAAGAGCTAGTTCCAGGACAGGCTCCAAAGCTACAGAGAAACCCTGCCTCGAAAAAAAAAAAAAAAAAAAAAAAAAAAAAAAAAAAAAAAAAGAAAGAAAGAGCTAATCGGGAATAAGCCTGAGCTAAGGCCAATTTTTCATAATAAGAAGTCTCCGTGTCACTATCTGGGGAGCTGATGGTCTTAAAAGAAAGTTGGACAACATGGACTACTTCGCAAAACATTGTCTAAAAATAAAATCTCTGCCGGAGCTGAGAGATTTATTATGTATTGAACTATTCCCTATGAAATTAAAAAGATATCAGCAATATTTACACATCAAGTAAATTTGTAACTGAAAATACATCTCAGATTGTGTGAACTTTGCACACTTGCTTTTGTTTATTTGTACTCATGCATTGGAAAAAAATGAATGAACAACTAAGCCAGATCTGGTGGCGCACGCCTTTAAACCCAGCACTCGGGAAGGCAGGGCAGGTGGATCTGTGAGTTCAAGGCCAGCCTGGTCTACAAGAGCTAGTTTCAGAATAGCTAGGGAAACCCTGTCTCAAAAAAACTTCAATCCCAGTATCCCCCATACTGCTGGGGAATGAGCCTAGAGTGGGGAGAGGGGTAGTGCTGGATCTCAGTGGCTCTATCATCAGGCAGGTCACTTCAGTTGTGGTCTCTGTGGGTGACTGCTAAGCCTTCAGCGGAGAGGCTCTGCTGCCAAGAAGTCCCATTGTTTTAGCATCAAACCACTTTGATTTACAGCGGAGAAGCTAAAGCCTGGGCATGCTGAGTGACCTGGCCAAGAGTACTGAATGCTAGCAGCGGAGCTAGGGCAGACCCACAGTTTGGCAGCACCATGCTGCCCTCGCCAACCACGGCAACCCATTTCTCCTGCCTTGGTCTCCACGTGACAAGCCAGGTCAGGACGTGTACAGAGCGGGCCCTGCCTTGGTACTCACGGAAGATGCTATGTTCTTCTCGTTCCTCTGCAGGGTGGAGAGACTGCTGGAGACCTCCAGCAGAGTGGTCGTTCCAAGTTGGGAGCCACAGGCGATGAGACACCCAGTGTCCTGGACCCGGAGGCAGAAGAGGGCCTCATCACACACCTGTTGAAGGGGTCAGCAGAACCAGGTAGGGTGGGAAAGAAAACGGAAGTCACACACACCCTATTATCTGGCCCTGTTGGGAAACCCCCAGCAATACACCCTTCCACGGTGGATGAGGCTCACTTGCTGCCAAGACCATGGTCTCCAGCCTCATTGTTGGTCTGGCTCTATTCTTGCTGTGAATTGCTAAGCTCCCTGGCCTTCCATGGCCCCAGCCAGTGGGGCTCAGCCGCAATCTGCTAATACAGGGTGATGGGGGAGCTGCAGAGAATCCGAGTATAGGAGTCTGAGTATAGGGATCACCACTGGGGAGGGCAGAAAATGTTTTTTCTCTTAAGATTCTCCCTGTTTTATTGTTGTGTGAGTCTGGGTCTCACACAGCCCAGGTTGGTCTTGAACTCACTACGTAGATAAGAATGACCTTGAACTTCTCCTCTGGCTGCACTGCTGTACCTGGTTTCTGCAGTGCTAGAGACTGAATCCAGGCCCTTGTGCACACTAGACAAGAATCCTACCAACTGAATAAACTTGTTTCTTGTTGTCCTGGCATGGAACTCAGACTTGGCGGATGCAAAGCAAGTACCTTGCCACTGACTGGCACCTCTAATCCTTCCCTCCTGGTTAAATTCCCCGGGGTGATGCTTCAACATCAGCACAGCTGTAAGTCCCCTGGCCCCTCCCTTCTGAAGGAACCCATGCTCCCAAGGCCAGAGTGCAGCCGGGCAGAAATCAGATTACCCAGAGAGACCCTGTCCAAGTGCATCTACCAAGAGCAGCAGCAACAAGACACACATACATGCCCCCCAAACCTGGATCCATCTAGGGAGGACCCCAGTGGGAGGGGGACATGTGACCTTCAGGCTGAGGGCAGGGTCACACTGCTTGAACACCAGGTCCCAGATGTCCAGGGTCCCATCCATCTTGGTAGTGAAGAAAACTGCTGGTCTCACGGGGCTCCAGGCTCCATCAGAGAGGTAAGCCATGTGGTACCTGTAGGAGCCAGGGTCGGAGTCAGAGCCTGTGGTGGGGGAGGGCTGAGGCTGTTTACAGCTCCTCTCACCGAGGCTCTCCCAGGACCCAGGGCCTCTGAGTCCTTCTGGGTAGGAAGTTCTTTCTTGGGCCTGACCTCTAGAATGCCAGCCTCACTCATCCGTGGGTCTCAGGCTGAACTTTGCAGGGACCTGGGGGTGTGGCTCTTCCCCACGGGCTGGCTGGGCATCAGTATTTCTCACAGTGTCAGACCTGCTGAAACTGGGGTCCACCGTGGGGTCCCAGGAAGGACACACCCAGGAAAGTCCACAATTCTGAGATGGGAGTTGGCTCTATTTCCTCCTGGTCCTTGTTTGGATCTTCAAAAGCTTGTTTGGTGAACAGGAAATACTTTGAATAATTTTTTTTTTGGTTTTTCGAGACAGGGTTTCTCTGTAGCTTTAGAGCCTGTCCTGGAGCTAGCTCTTGTAGACCAGGCTGGTCTCTAACTCACAGAGATCCGCCTGCCTCTGCCTCCCGAGTGCTGGGATTAAAGGCGTGCGCCACCACCGCCCAGCTACTTTGAATAATTTTAAAGACATATATTTTTATGTGTGTGTTTGCATGTATGCAGGTGCATTCATGTCACGGCAGACATATGGAGGGCAGAGGACAACTTGCAGGAGTCAATTTTCTCCTTCCTCTAAGAGGATTGTGGCGTCTTACCAGGCCAAACAAAGACTCATTCCTCAAAGTGGATCAAAGCGGGTGGAATATTTTTAAAATTCTCTCTCTCTCTCTCTCTCTCTCTCTCTCTCTCTCTCTCTCTCTGTGTGTGTGTGTGTGTGTGTGTGTGTGTGTGTGTCTCTGTCTCTGTCTCTCTCTGTCTCTCTCTCTGAGTTTTCTTCTGAACCCATTCTCCCTTCCCCAAAGAGGTGCAGCCAAGGCTAAATTGTTGGGGAATGTTATCTTAAAGTGTGTTGTTTTGTTTATGCTGCTTTGCTTAACTCTGTAAGCTGTGATTCTTTGCCTGTCTAAAACACCTGATGGTCTAGTAAAGAGCTGACCAGCCAATAGCGAGGCAGGAGGAAGAATAGGCAGAGCTGGCAGGCAGAGAGGATAAATAGAAGGAGAACCGAAGAAGAGGCAGAGCAAGAGAATAAGGAGAGGAAGACATCAGGGGTGAGCCACCCAGCTACACAGCAAGTCACAGAGAAAGAAGGAAAGAAAGGTATACAGAAATAAAGAAAGATAAAAGCCCAGGGTCAAAAGGTAGTTTGGATAATTTAAGAAAAACTGGCAAGAAACAAGCCAAGCTAAGGCCGGTGTCCTTAAGTAAGAATGAGACTCCGTGGGTGATTTACTTGGGAGTTGGGCCCCCCTAAAAGCCAAAAGAGTAAAACATAAAACAACACTAAATTTTAAGGCTTCATTTGCTACTAAGCTTGTGAACAGTTGGGCCATAGTGAGAGAAACAAGCCAAACAAAAATAAATTTCTGATTTTTTTGTCTGTTTTAGACAGGGTCTCGCGGTGTAGGTCTGGCTGCCCTGGAACTGGAAGAGATCTATCTACCTGAATACTGGGATTAAAAGTGTTACCATGCCCAGTCCAGCTGACTAAAGATTTTATTTTATTTTTATTTTATGTGCATTGGCTTTGCCTCCATGTGTGTCTGTGCGGGATGTTGGATCCCTTAGAACTGGAGCCACAGACAGTTCTGTGATGTCATGTGGGTGCTGGGAATTGAATCCAGGTCCTCTGGCAAAGCAGTCAGAGCTCTAAACCCTAAGCCATCTCTCCAGTCCCCACTGAAGATTTTTGAAAGCGGTGTATAATTTTTAGTGTAAGTATATTCCAAATACTGCACAGAGCATATTTATACTCAAAATTCTTTATTGGTGTTGGCTGGGTGTGGTGACACAGGTTTTTTTTCTCTTCTGCCTTCCTTCCTTTCTCTCTATTTTTTTTTAAATTTGTTTTTCAAGACAGGGTTTCTCTGTGTAACAGCCCAGACTGTCCTAGAACTCACTTTGTAGACCAGGCTGGCCTCAAACTCAGAGATCTGCCTGCCTCTGCCTCCCGAGTGCTGGAGTTAAAGGAGTGCGCTACCACCTCCCAGCAACACAGGTTTTTAATCTCAGTACTTGGGAGGCAGAGTAGTATCTTAGGGTTTCTATTGCTGTGATTAAATACCACGATCCAAAGCAACTTGGAGGTATGGCTGGAGAGATGGCTCAGAGGTTAAGAGCACTGACTGTTCTTCTAGAGGACCCAGCTTCAATTCCCAGCACCTACATGGCAGCTCACAATTGTCTATGACTCCTGTTCCAGAGGATCTGATGTGCTCACATGTGGGGTGATTCTCTAAAGGCCAGCCTGCCTAGATCAGTCCTAACCCGTATAGTAAATACTTCCTGGATCTGCCTGAGGGCCTTGACAATAGCAGCTGAGTCCTGGCGAGATGAGGAGGACCAAGGAGAAGCGGTCAGTCAGATCAGCAGATGCCAGCATAACAGATCCATCCTTCCTCTGGGCAGGGTGGGGTATATAAGGTTTCCCCCTTCCTTAACAAACTGAGCTTGTTGCTTTGACCTGCTCCCAGTGCCTCTGTCATTGACCCCATGCCTACTTGCCCCCTCCCCCAAAGGCGACCCATGGGACCTTGTAACACACAGATGCAAAAACACCAATTCATGTAAGATAAAAATAAACTTTTTTTTTAAAAAAGCAACTTGGTGAGGAAAAGGTTAATTTCCTTTTAGACTTCTAGGTAACAAGCCATCATCCAGATCCAGGGAGGTCAGGACAGGAACTCAAGAAAGAAATCTGGAGGCAAGAACTGAAGCAGAGGCCATGAAGGAAGGAATTCACCGGCTTGCTCCTCAGGGCTCTCTCACCCTGCTTTCTTTGTATACCCAGGACCAACTGCCCAGGGGCAGCACAGCCTACAGGGGACTGGGCCCTCCCACATCAATCACCAATCAAGACAATGTTCTACAGATTTGCATACAGGTGATCTAATGGAGGCATTTTCTCAGTTAAGGATGTCTCCTCTCAGGTAAACTAGCTTGTTGTCAAGTTGACCAAAAAACAAAACAAAACAAAACAATACAAAAGAAACCCAACCAGGACAGGTACACTGATCTCTTGTGAGTTTGAGCCCAGCCTGGTCTCTATAGAGAGTTCTAAGCCAATCAGGTCTACATAGTAAGACCCTGTCTCAAAAAGCAAACAACGCCCCCCCAAAACTCTGCATTGTTAACCAGACATGGTGGTACTGGGGAGGTGGAGGTACAAAGAAGACTTCAAGGTTATCATCCTTTAGAACAACAGAAAAAAATCATTTAAAATGAAATTTAAATTCCACTGGGAATGTGGTATAAATCTAAGTATTAGTGTTTTTTTTTTTAATTTTTGCTTGTTCATTGATTTTTTTTTATTTTTGTTTTGTTTTGTTCTAGACAAGATCTTTCAATGTAGCTCAGGCGGCTTCAGACTTGGGATCCTCCTGCCTTGGTCTCCAGAGTGCTGGATAACAGGCACGAGCTACCATACCAAGTGTCTGAAGTGGACCCCTGTATCCCCTCTGCTCCTCTGTGACCTTCTCTTACCTGGTCCACATGATAGACGACTCCCGACTGTCCTCAGACCATATGCGGGCTGTCCAGTCGCCAACAGTCAGGAAGTTCTTTGGGTAGAAGGGGTTTCTCTGGAGGGCATAGATGGGGCCGTGGTGGCCTGAGAAGGTACAGACAATCTTCTCGGCTGGTGTCTTGGCCTTGCGGTTGCAGGAGATAACGATGCCCTGCTCGGTGCCCACCATGAACTTGGTTGGCTGTGGAGGGGACAAAGAAAAGACAAAGGTGTCATGAGACCTGGGCTCTAGGCTGGACCCACGTGACCTGCCGCCTCTTTCAGCTCTGTTCAGGCTGAGTCCCATCCCGCTTCCCAGCCTCTTCGGGAATATTCCTTAATAAGGGCTTCCTTGGCTCATCTGGTCTCTAGAAGGTCATTAGGCGGCCCCTCCACAGGCATCAATGCACACTATGGAGAGAGAAGAGAAGAGAGGAGAGGAGGCAGAGGGGAGGAGAGGAGAGGGAGAGGGAGAGGGAGAGGGAGAGAGAGAGAGAATGTGTATGTTGAATGTGCTTTTGTGTGTGTAGGCGTATAGAATCCAAAGGAAGTTTTGGGCATCTCTCTCTTTCTCTGCCGATGCCCAAGTCATCCTCCTGTCTCGGTTTCCCCACAGCACTGGAGTTAAAGGATAGTAGGTGTTTTTAGCCACCAAGCCACCTCCCCAGTCCCAGTAAGCATTCTGTTGTAAGGATTTTTGGATATTTGTTTATGTGTAGTATGAAGAAGGCCCAGAGTGGACACAGCGTGACTCTGATTGTACAGGAGCCTTCTCTGGCACCACAGGGACACTGTCTAGTCTGGATGTCACTGTGAACTCAGAACAGGTGCCAGAGAGCACTCAGAAAGCCACCTGTAGTCAGTGATGCACGTCCCCCACTTCCCATCTGCGAACTCCAGGAGCTGTCTCTCTGTGCAGGGTGTCTCCTCCCTCCCACCAAGCATGGAAACTTGCCTGGGACCATTTGGGGGTAAAGTTGTGTCTCAAACAAACAAACAAACAAACAAATAGAACAACCAACCAATCAGGGACTGGAGATGTGACCAACAGCATTCGCTGCCAAACCTGCCAGCCTGAGCTTGGTGCCCAGGACCAGCGGTGCAAGGGAAGAGTCAGCTCCTGCAAGCTGAGCTGTCTCTGAGCCCTAACTCCACAGGTGTGTTTACACATATGTACACCAGGGCATGGGTGCACGTGCAAGCACAGACACACAGACACACAGACAGACAGACAGACAGACAGACACACACACACACACACACACACACACACAAACTCACACAGAAAGTTAAAGTGAACTTTTAAAAATAAAATTAAAAACAAAATAAGAAAAGGGCCAGGAAAGCAGCTCAGTTGTTAGGGAGCTTGTCTGGCAGACGTGGAACCCCAGTTCCAACCTTGCACAGTGGGTGTGTGGTGCATTCCTGAAATTCTGCAGTCAGGAGGGGAGGCAGAGCAGAAGTTTCAGGTTACCCCCAAATATTTAGCTTGAGGCCAGCCTGGACTAAATGAGACCCTGCTTTTAAAAAGGAAAAGGAAAGGAAAGGGAAGGGAAGGGAAGGGAAGGGAAGGGAAGGGAAGGGAAGGGAAGGAAAGGAAAGGAAGGCAGACAATTGCTGTATGACCCTTCTCCTTCGATGTCCCCAGAGTAGGCCAGGCCATCGAGGCAGAAAGAGTGATGAGGTCTCAGGGAGCAGGAAATGGAGATATGTTGTCCTCACAGGCATGGGTTTCAGTTTTGTTTTATGTTTGTTCTGGCAGGAGAGTTATTAGTTATTGGGGAAGAAATCATATGCTTCATTGAACATTTGAAAAATCAGAATGAGTGCTAGGCAAAGAGGCTTGATGGGATTTTCCCCCTTTTCTTCCTTCCTTCCTTCCTCTTTCTTTTTCTTTTTCCTTTTGGAATAGGGCCTCACTATATAGCCCTAGCTGTCCCGGAACTTGCTGTGTAGACCAGGCTATCCTTGAACTCCCAGGAATCTGCCTGCCTGTGCTGGGATTAAGGCATAAACCACCAAGCCCAGCTTCACCAGAAATTAAAAAAAAAAAAAATAACCACCTCCTTTGAGGAAGAGCCATGTTAAAAGTGAGTCAGCAGAACCCACACAGCTACAAGGAAGTACAATTATATTTATCAGTAACATAGGAGGCAGGGTTCCTGCCCACCCAGGCTCTGTCTGTTCTGTCCCAATGGTAAATAAAATGTCACATCTTGATAAAGAGCTTCGGCTTTGAGAGATGAGAAAATTCCGGAGTCACATTGGGGTGGAGATAGGATCAGAACTGGGGGCTCAGGTTCTAGCTTTACCATGTGCCAGGTCACTTGGTTTTCTGTCACCAAGAGTCCTCTTGACTATGGGGAAGCGGGAACAAAATCAAGGTCTCAAAGGAGCATGGCGGCTGCCCATGTCTGGCAAAGGCTGTGTACTCAGGGACGAGCATGGAGAAGAGGGGACATTGCACATAGCATGTAGCCTAGAAATCCCAGCTTTGGGGTACAGTCTTACTGAGCCCTCCCAGACAGGCTCTGAGTTCTGGGGCTCCCCCTATGCCATGGCGGCAGGGCAGTAGGCTTGCCTTCCACCTTATCACCCCAGCCTTGAACTCTGGCCAGTGTCTGAGGATCCCCAGGGCAGGTGTGAGGTCAGAGCCACCCAAGGTCCTAGGAGTGATGTGACAGGACCCTAAACAGTGAGACCCCCAAGGCATGGGTGGGGGGATAACAAACCTGAACCTCAGCAAGATGTAGAGGAGGGACTGGTCCAAGCCAGCAACCACCTGGAAACGTGGGTTTTTTTTTTTTTTTTTTTTTTTTGCCTTATTGAGTGTTCATTCTCACGACTGCTCTGTTAAACTTTAAGCTTTGTGCTTTTATTTTATTGGTTTTGGGTTTTGTATGTTTGAGACATGGTCTTATTATGTACTTCTGGCTGGCCTAGAACTCTATAGACCCAGGTGGTCTCAAATTTTTAATGATTCTTCTGCTTCTGGCTTCAACTTTGAGTATTTATTTATTTATTTATTTATGTTAAATTTGTTTATTTAGTATATAATATTCTGTCTGTGTGTATGTCTGCAGGCCAGAAGAGGAGACCAGACCTCATTACAGATGGTTTTGAGCCACCATGTGGTTGCCAGGAATTGAACTCAGGACCTTTGGAAAAACGGGCAATGCTCTTAACCACTAAGCCATCTCTCCAGCCCTTATTTATTTATTTTTTTAGCATTATTATTTAGTATTATTTCTTCTCTGTGTAGCCTTGACTGTCCTGGAACTTGCTCTGTAGACCAGGCTGGCTTGAACTCATAAGAGATCCACCTGCCTCTGCCTCCTCAGTGCTGAGATGAAAGGTGTGCACCACCACCACCACCTAGTGAGTTTTTATACTTTTTATTTTTTATGATTTATTTGACTTTATTTTATGTGCAATGGTGTGAAGGTGTCAGTTTGCCCAGGAACTGGATTTTCAGACAATTGTGAGCTGCCATGTGCGTGCTGGGAATTGAACCCTGGTCCTCTGGAAGATCAGTCAGTGATCTTAACCACTGAACCATCTCTCCAGCCCCTGGCGAGTTTTTAAATTTGTATTTATCATCATCATCAAGATGTATGTGGGGGGGACATGTGTGTACATGTGTACCATGGCATCCTCTGTATACGTAGAGGTCAGAGGACAACATCCGGGAATCGGTTTCCTTCCATAGCAGGATCCAGGAATTGAACTCGGGCCCTCAGGTTTGTGCATTAAATGCCTTTACCCACTGAACCCTCTTCGCCAGCCTCTTGTTTCTGTTTTGTTGTTGTTTTGCTTTTTTTAAGAAAACGGGACCTCAAATTTGCTATGTATGACCTTGAACCCCTGATCTTTCTGCCTCCAGCTCACAAGGGCTGGGATTATAGGCATGTTTCACCGTTCCCGGCTTTGGGGTTTCTGTACCATCTCTTGTCACTTGAGGATTGCCCTAACCATGTCTGTGCTGTGTTTCCCAGCCTCTTCTGCTACTCCTTCCTTTCCCAACACTTATTTCTTCCCCTGAAGAAGGGAAGCGACCAGCCTAAGGCCTCAAATGACATCGAAGCAGTGTGTATACTGGTCCTGGCCAGCGACCTTCCCCTGAAACTGTGCTTTTCTGGTTTTGAAGCTTGCCTCTGCTCAGAAAGGCCAGCCTCAAGCCTGTGAGAGTGGCGGCCTTCGTGGCCTTCGTGGAGGTGCTCTGCTGCCCCCTGCTGGACCATTTCGGTAAAGTCTCTGCATGGAGTAAAGCTGACAACCGAAGGGGCCTCCTCCCTAATCTCCTACACCAGCCTGGTCAACCCACAGTCCCACAAGTGAGGATAAGGAAGAGAGAGCAAGAAACACCCACCAAAGTAGACTCGAACTCCAAGGAGATGGCTCCCAGGGCGTTCTCCAGCTGTTCCTTTCTGGAGATGTCCATGATGACCACCTCGGTGGGCTCGCTGATCTTGCGGATGTCCCACCACATGACCTGGCATGGAAGGCGACTGAGACCTTGAGGACCCCGACTTGTGCCTCCCAAACCATCTAGGGCCTCGAAGGATGTGGGGCCAACGAGGACAGACATATTTGTTAAGACACACAAAAGCAAACTGTATACAATTCAGATGCCGGTACAAGACCCACCCCCCACCACCACCCCCATCTAGCAAGATGAGAACGGGACCCAGGCACGGTGATATGTGCCTATAATCCCAACATCCAGGAGGTGGAGGCAGTAAGCTCAGCAGTTTGCGGTCAACCTGGGCTACATGAGACCCAATCTCAAAACAAAACAAAAACAACCAAAGCAGGGCTGGAGAGATGGCTCAGAGGTTAAGAGCACTGGCTGCTCTCCCAGAGGGAGTGAGTTCAGTTCCCAGCAACCACATGGTAGCTCCCAATCATCTGCAATGAGATCTGGTGCCCTCTTCTGGCCTGCAGGCAGACATGTAGGCAGAACACTGTATACATTAAAAAAAAGAACAAAACAAACAAAAAACACCACCAACAACAACTAAAACAGGCTAGCATTCTCACTGCCAGCAATATATACTATAGATTTGCCTGTGTACGTGTACAAAGATGTGGGCACAAACGCATACTTCTCACAATTCCTTTTTTTGACGCTAACAAGATGTAAAATCTTAAACAAATTATAACAAACCTACACTAAGCAGTCACCAGGCACAGAATCATGCTTCATAAAATTTGGAGTGGCTGCTGAGTAGGCTCAGGGAACACAGCAGGGTGCAGACAGGTGTAAAGTGTGCAAGATGGGGGAGGAGGGCCGGGCAGTGGTGGCGGCGCGCACCTTTAATCCCAGCACTCGGGAGGCAGAGGCAGGTGTGGATCTCTTGAGTTCGAGACCAGCCTGGTCTACAGAGTGAGTTTCAGGACAGCCAGGGCTACACAGAGAAACCCTGTCTCAAAACAAAAACAAACAAAAAAAAGAAAGAAAAAAAGATGGGGGAGGAAGAACACAGAGTGTTTGCTTGACTACACAGAGAGCATTTCTCAGGGCAGACACAGAAAACTAACACAGCGGAGGGAGGGGCTGGGAGGCTGTGGTTAGAGGAGGCATCTCAGAGACTGCCCTTGCCTCTTTGGAATTGTTTACTATTCAGTGTTAAAGGGAAAGAATTTAGGGCCATGAGACGGCTCAGCAGGTAAAGGTGCTTGCTCCAAGTCTGAAGACCTGAGTTTGATCTCTGGTACCCACACAGGCACCATGACACACACTGTTGCCCCAAACAAGCTCTTTTCTCTCTCTCTCTCTCTCTCTCTCTCTCTCTCTCTCTCTCTCTCTCTCTCTCCCTTTCTTTTCTTTCTCTTCCTTCCTTCCCCCCTTTCTTTTTTAAAAGGAGAGAGCAGGAGATGTAGCTCAGGTGTAGAACACCTCCCATGCACGAGACCCTGGATTCCAGCCCCGGCATTGCACAATCAAGCAACAATGGAAAGCAGATTGCACGGCAATGTTCTCTGGGTGCTTCTCGTGGGCCCACCAGGTGGTACCTGCCCATCCGTGGATGCTGAGAAGCATTCGGTGCCTGTCTTTGACTGCAACCAGATGGTGCCATACACTGGGTCTCGGTGGCTGAACTCGATGGTGGACAGCTCCGCCACCAGGCTGCCCTTCCGGGTGTCCCAGCAGGCTGGCAGGGGAGAAAAGGAAGCTGTAAACTGAAGTTCCCAGAAAAGCAAACCGCCCAAGCCTGCAGTAAGGCTTTTCTGTGATCAAGGAGAGTTGAAACTCTTGAGTTTGACGTCAGCCTGGTCTACATAGTGAGTTCCGGAATAGCCATGGCTACATAGTGAGATTTTGTCACAAAATAAGCAAATAAGTCAGAAGAAAATGCCATTGGATAGCGTGTGAGGCCTGTAACAGGCTTCCTGGACTGTTATAATCCGCCTGCCTGTTATTTTCACTGATATTTGGCAGTGGGAGGTGGGTGTTCATTTGCTTTGGTTTTGGTTCCTTGGGACAGGCTGGCCTCACTCTATAGCTAAGGATGGCCTTGAACTACTGAGTCTCCTGTCTGTGCCTCGGCAGTGCTGGGTTTACAGACTTGCTCTGTCACCTGTGACTGCCACTGCCTCTGAAAAAAAGCAGCTGTTAGTGGTTTTCGGTTGAGTGCACTAAGAACTTCGGGAAACCATTGTCACATTGTTACTTAGTATCTGGTGTAACCGGTCCATGTTTCCAGACCATGGTCATTCATGTTTAACTCTAGAACTGTCTCTCATTTCCTTTTGAGGCGAGAACTGTGTTTGGGGGTTGGGTGTGTGTGTGTGTGTGTGTGTGTGTGTGTGTGATGGGATTCCTTCCCCAGTAAGGAACTGGACTGGAGGGATGCTGCTTCCCTGAGTTTGGAATTTGAGAATCAGGGCTACATTCAACCAGCCTACACTCTCTACCAGTCCCACACAATCTATGCAGAGACTCCTGGAGTTCAGGTTTCATTCATTCCATTATGTCCCAGCCATGTTCTGAGATCTTTCTACGCCCTGATGAAGCTCCTGGGAATGGACCGGGTTTGGTACTGGGAGAAGCAGGAGCGGGGGTGGGAGGTAGAGTAGCTGGTCTGGTCAGGGAAGATCAGCAGGTGAAGGTAGCGGAGAGCTAAGGTGGAGGAGGGTAGGGCTTGTCAAGCAAGGGGGTCAGGAAAGGATTCAAGGCAGGGGAGACATAAGCAGAGGCCCCGAGGTGGGAAAGTGGGCAGAGCATCCTGTTGCATGGAGACAGTGCTGCAAGAAGCTCATGGAGGGGCAGCTGGAGAGAAGGTTCTGTAGGCAAAGGGTCTTATCACAAAGCCTGAAGACCTGAGCTTGATTCCCCGAACCCACCTGGGAGCTCACAACCATCTGTGAATCCAGTTCCAGGGGATCTGTTACCTTTTAACTAGACAAACACATGGTCCACAAAATAAATCTAAAAAGAATTAATAATGATTGGTAATAAACAAAGGGCTGGTGGGACAGCTCCTCAGGGAGAGGAGCCCATCACAGCCTGATAACCTGAGTTTAACCCTTGAGATCCACACGGGAATAAAGAACTACCTCTGTCCGGGTGTCCTCTGATCTCTACATGCATGCATGATAAACATGAAACCCTCTTAGTTGGGTTTCTATTACTGTGAAGAGACACTATGACCATGGCAACTCTTATAAAGAAAACAAGGAACTGGGGTGGTCTGTTTACAGTTTCAGAGGTTCAGTCCATTATCATCACAGGGGCGAGCATGGCAGCCTGCAGGCAGACATAGGGCTGGAGCTGAGAGTGCCGCATCTTGCAGGCAACAGGAAGTCAACTGAACACTGGGCAGTATCCTGAGCATAAGAAACCTCAAAGCCCGCCCTACAGTGACACGCTTCCCCCAACGAGGCCACACCTACTCCAACAAGGCCACACCTCCTAATGGTGCCACTCCCCGAGATTATGGGGGCCAATGATATCCAAACTACCACACCCTCCAACATAACACATTTTTAAAAATGTAAATTAAAAAATGTAAGTTAAAAAAAGAGGCTTGGAGAGATGGCTCATCGGTTAAGAATGTTTGCTCTTCTTACAGAAAACCAGAGTTCTGTTCCCAGCTTCCATCAGATGGCTCATGACTCCCTGTAACTCCAGCTTCAGATGATCTGATGCCTCTGACCTCCTGCAGGTGCCTGCATGCAGGTGTGCATCCCCACACAGAGACAAACACACATGGACAACATTTTAAATGATAAGAACAACAGGACTGGAAGATGGCCCAGTGGTTAGGAGTATTTGTTGCTCTAGCAGAGATGGATCTTGGTGTCTAGAACCCACAATGAATAACTCACAATGCCTGTATCCAGTTCCAGGGGATCTGACGCCCTCTCCTGGCCTCCTCTGACATCCCGCCAATACACACACAAACACACACACACATACACACACACACACACCAAAAAACAAACAAAAATCCTAAAAGAAGTTTTTAAAAAGAAACAGGGCTGGAGAGATGGCTCAGAGATTAAGAGCACTGGTTGCTCTTCCAGAGGACCTGGGTTCAATTCCCAGCACCTGCACAGCAGCTAACAACTGTCTGAACTCCAGTTCTGGGGGATCCAACACCCTTACAAAGACATACATACAGGCAAAAACACCAATGCACATAAAATTAAAAAGAAAGAAAACTCACGGGCACACTCAGGTTTTTACTGTGAACTCCCCCCCCCCCACCGCCTTTGTGCTTTGCCAACAAAGGGATATAGCCTGTCTGCTTCCTGCCCTGAAGTATCTGGCTTTACCTTCCTCCTGAGGGCCATCAAGGGCCCACATACTTACTCATGAGCCATTTCTGGGAAAGATGATTTTGTAAACCAAGGACCATACTTACTTGCCCGTCAGTTTTGACCTAGTAGCCCCCAGGTCCAAGGCTTTTGTCCCTGGCCTGGCCTGGCCTGGCCTGGCCCAGAAATGTTTCAAGAGGAACTTGCTCTACACAGCAGTGCTCCAGGATGTGCCCTGTGATCCCGATGTCACAGCTGGAGTCTCCTTGCTATGGTAGCAGGACCCCGGGGCTGAGCTGATCTGAGCCAGTATGAAAGGCCACTGAAAGGGGTCATGAATAATGAGCGAGGAGAGCTACTGAATTAGTCATGACAGCAGCTTGGCTGTGGTGCTCATGGCTCAGACAATGGATAATATGGCAGGGAAACATATGGCTTTCTCTATGAAGCTACTGGGAAGTTCTCACCCTGCTGGGTAACAGCTTTCCAGGTGGGGCTTGTTGGGAGAAAGAGTATAGAGCACCCAAAACCCTGTAGGAAATCCTGTGCTCCTTAAGGAAGCCCAATACATGTTCCAGATTGTGCCTCGGTTTATCATTGGAACTTTAGGAAAAGGAATCTCCCCCCCCCATAAATAAATAGACATATCAGGTGTTTATGTGGGACCTAGCTGGAGGAAGTGTGTTGTAGTGGGGGACAGCCTTATTTAATGCCCAAACCCTCTCCTTCCTGGTGGGCCCACCATGAGAAGCCCCTTTTGCAAGCTCCTCCCCCACCAGGGACCAGGGACCAGCCCATTCCAGCTACCATGCTCCCCCCACCCCCACCCGTGCATGATGGACTGCTCCCTCAGGGACCTTTCTACTCTTCTCTTCCCTGGTCTCTCTCTCCCCTGGGATGCTGTGTCACAGCCATAGGAACTGTAGCTAACACATGAGGTGACGCTTCCGAAGGCATGTGCAAACCCAGCGTCACCCACGCTCACTCCACGTAATTTTCCAGGTCCCTCTCCCTAGACGGGACTGACTCCACAATGGCCCTCACATTCCTCCACGACCGACCCTGGTCCTTGAGTTTATTTGAGCTTTAAAACAACAACAACAAAAACTAGATTTGCTGAGGCGGTGATGGCTCACTCCTTTAGTCCCAGCAACCAGGAGGCAGAGGCAGGTGAATCTCTGAGTTCCAGGCCAGCCTGGTCTACAAAGCAAGTTCCAGGACAACCAGGACTACACAGAGAAACCTTGTCTTGAAAAACCAAAAACCAACCAACCAAGCAAAACCCCTACACTTTATTTATTTATTATGCATGTATACGTGTGTGGGTGCATGTGTCATGGCACACATGTGAAGGTCAATGGACAACTGGTCTCCGTCCACCATGTGGGCCAGACAGGTCAGCTCAGGTCATCAGGCTTAGTGGCAGGCACCCTTACCGATGGAGCCAGCTGTTGCGGGATATTTGATCACACTGGGAGCCCCAAGATTGCATTATTATTTACCGGAAAAACCTGTTTGGAGTTGTGGTGTGGCTCGACCCTAGCACACACCCTTAGTCCAAGAGCTTTCTGCTTGAATATTGTAAACAGGATTAAATAAAGCCGACCGTAGGTAAAGAGGTGAAGCAAGCAACCACTCAACCGGTTGACAGGAAGTGAACATGGGATTATTAAGAAAAAAACCATAGAGAGGAAGAGGGAGTCAAGAGGATGGATAGAGAGGTGTACAGGAAGTAAAGGGGGAACAGTTTGAGAAGTCTGGTTGGAGAAGGCGGGAGGCTTCCACTGAGAAGGATGCTTTTTCCTCTCTGAATTAGCAGGCGTTCACCCCAGCATTTGGCTCCCAAGTCTTTATTGGTAAAATCAAATAATTGATATCTTGTTAAAAACAATTTCCCTGGCCTGAATTATAATTTCTCAAACCTTCTTACTGCCTGCTAGTTAGTGTTAGACTTACCTGAATGAGTATGACCGGCGGCTAGACCAAAGTGTCAGCAAACCTTGACTCCCAGGGGACTGCAGTGTTAGCTTCCCGAATGGTCCGCCTGCTAAGCCCAGGCTGAACCCTGGTGGCCTGTGGGTTAGCGACATCCTGCCTGGCTGCTGGTGGGGCAGGGGGGTCTCCCTTACCTATCTGCCCATTGTAGCAGCCCCCTAGGAGCACGTGGGAATCCTTGGGGTTGTACTCCAGGGTGACGAGAGGAGAAGATGGTTTCAGGGCAATTTCAGGTCTGTTGGGGTTTTCTAAAATAAAGAGGGAGAAAAAAAAATCCATTAGTCCAACACAGAGAAAGGGCAGGGCTGACCAGTTCAGCCGATGGGCTCTTTTGCCTGAATCTTGGCTAGTGCCTTTATTTGCGGGGAGAGAATCAGGATTGGGGTGTGTGTTCGCATATTAAATTCCAGCTCTAATCCATTCCCCAGGTTTGGTACGAAATGAAATTTTTATCCTAAGGTGGAAGGAGTGGAGGAAGTCTGAGTGAGTGAAATCCTGAGTGTGTGCATGTGTGCATATGTGTGTGCATGTGTGTGTGTGCATGTGTGTGTGTGTGAGCGCGTGCACTCTTGACTCAGGCACAGTCATGCCAAGAACCCCAGGGAGGAGACTCCACCCCATCCCACGTGGTGGGATGGGGGGGAGGCTCAGAGGGAAATGGTACCGCTTCCCTCAGCTGACTTAGAATGAGTGTGGACAGAGCATGCTGAGAAAATCTACCATAGCTCTCTCCTCACCAGATACTTACAAACTGAAGACAGCTCACCTACGGAGATTGCTCCTACCGAGATTCCCTAAGCCTGCCTCCTTGGTTTGGCTGCGTACAATGACCCTACTTCTTTGTTTATCTCTATGTGCTAAGCTCTACCCTTGTTCAGCTGTGTGTAATAGCCCCACGTTTCTGTTCAACTCTATACCACAAAGACCGTGCTTCCTCAATACTGCGACTTCTGCAGCCGAGAGTCCAGACCGCCAGCCTCAGCTTTCCAGTGTGTCTGTCTGTTGTATTTGTCTTTTCTTCGTTCCTTTGCTGCTTCAGCCAGCTCCAAGTCCCTGGGTCCATGAATTAATGGCACTGAGGTTTTATATAAAGTCTACTCTTGGGACCGGTGAGATGGCTCAGTAGGTAAAGGTACTTGCTGCCCAAGCCTGATGTGAAGTTCAGTCCTCATAGACCAGATAAAGGAGGAGGAAGAGAAATGACCGCACAAAGTGGTCATCTGGCCTCCAGATGTGCAGCATGACACGTGTCCTCTCCACAAACAATATCTACTCTTTTTAAAAAATCGACTCTGTCAATTTCCTCCACCCAGGTTGGAGGACCAGGGTTGAAACTCCATGGAGTCACCTGGGTGAGGGCAGCGGTCAGAATTTGATGACCTGTCTAAAGGTCTTAATGCCGCAGATTAACAATCTGGAGTTAGCAACCCTAACGCTCACAAGGCTGTGGAATCCATGCCCCGTGCGAAGGCAAATGTAGAGTGGAGGAGAACTTTCTGGGTGTGGTTTGGGTCTATGGAGATATGCCTGTCTGCTCCCACACGCGGAAGAGACAAGAGCCCTCCTCCTGCCCCTGGTGCCCCCTTGCAGAGTGTCTTTGACCCCCTTTGTTGGGGAATATTATCTTAAGGTGTGTTGCTTTTATTTATGCTGCATTTGTTTAACTCTGTGAAGCTGTGTTGCTTTGCCTGTCTAAAACACCTGATGATCCTAAATAAAGGGCTGAATGGCCGGCCAATCGCGAGGCAGGAGCAAGGATAGGCTGGGCTGGCAGACAGAGAGGATAAATAGAAGGAGAACCAAGAAAGAGGAAGGAGCAAAAGAACAAGGAGAGGAGGACGCTGGGGGGCACCCAGTTACACGGCAAGCCATGAGGCAAAAGGTAGTCAGGATCATTTGAGAAAAGCTGGCAAGAAACAAGCCAAGCTAAGGCTGGCCATTCGTAACTAAGAATAAGCCCCTGGGTGTGATTTATTTGGGAGTTGGGTTGTGGGCCCCTCAAAAAGCCAAAAGAATAAAACATCAGACATCACCCCTTGTTTCTACTCTTGGCTCCCTGAGTTTTGGTGGCCTCTGACCTGGCCCCTCAGTTCTCCCTGGCCAGTAGAACCACCTCTCTCTCACCCAGGTCCCAGATGTAGGAGTCGTGGCTCATGCCCATGGGGGCTCGCTGGAAGTTCAAGCAGGAATAAGCCACTGCCAGCTTCTTGTTGCCATCGGGGTGCCAGGAGAGGTGTGTGGCTGTCCGCTTGATCTCCTGAGGGTCCCTGGAGGGAGAGCAAGGAAGGCAGAGGATTGGAGGGTAAGGTGCCCCTCCCCCAAATCTGTGTCTATCAAATTCCTTTTCAAAATAATCCAAGTAGATCTAAGCAAACACATTCTCTTTGGATTTGATGTTACGAGGTTAAAGCTGGACGATGGGTGGCTCCTGCCTGTAATCCACAACTCTAGAGGCCAGTTTAGGCTACAGAGTAGATAGGCCTGTCTCAGATAGATAGACAGACAGACAGATTAGACAAAGATGAAACCCACAAAAACCCCAAAGTTGATAAGACTCCCTTAAATGGAAAGCCAATCCCAATGGCTCCACCTAGAGAAAACAGCCAGGGATGCAAATGAGTGAGATTCAGGCGAATAATATATCTATTTTTCAAGGCAAGATCTCCTGTATCCCAGGCTAGCCATGAACTGAGGATAGCATTGAATTTCTGGTCCTCCCAAGTTCTGAGAGTACAGGCATACACCAGTGCACCCAGTTTATAAGGTACTGGGGATCGAACCCAGGGCTTTGTACGTGCATGCTAGGGCACACCAATGCAGGCTGTGTCCTCAGTAAGACGGTGCCTGTGTAGCCCTGACTGATCTGATACCCCTACGTGTCACCACGATGAGCTGTAGTCTAACACGGTTCTTTTCTTTTTAAAGACAGGGTCTCACTGGATAGCCCTGGCTGGCCTAAAAGTCACTATGTAAATCAAATCAAAGATCCTCCTGTCTCTGCCTCCCAAACGCTGGGGTTAAAGGCATGTGCTACCATGCTGGTCTAGTTTAACACTTTTACCTGATGAAAGTTTTGACTGGGAGCCTGATTCCATGATTATCAGCATAAAAGAGGTGGGGAATCCTCTTCACTACTTGGCCTTCACTACTTGGTCTTCGCCCAAATGAGTTCAAAACTCCTGTCCAGCTAGGCATGACAGCACACACCTATAACCCTGACCCTGGGTCCTAACAAAACAAAAGGGATCTGGGGACATAGTTCACTTGATAGTCTTTGCCTACATGCATGAAGCTGCGAGTTTGATCCCCACATAAAACATGGACTATAATCCCAGCACTTTGGCAATAGACCGAGGGATCAGGAATTCAGGAATAGTGTTGGCTGCATAGTGAGTCTAGACTAGCCTGAGATACAGGACACCCTGCCACAGAAATAAAGAAAAGGAAATAAAAAGGGAAGGAGGGAAGGAGAAGTGGGGAGGGAAAGAAAAGATTCAAAGAAACAAGACCGTTGGAGAGAGGAAGAAGGCAGATTAGCTGGGCCACAGAGTGTACGGCATTGTGCGGAGTGTGGACGTCGGTGGTGATGGAGACATCAGTGGGTACCGGGAGCTCGAGGGCAGGAGGGAAAGCAGTAAGGACTTGTTAGGGCAGTGAAAACCTGCTCTGCATTGGCTCTTGGTCCAAATCCAGACTGTGAGGCCTAAGAGTGCCCCCTAATGGAAACCACGGCTTCTGCATAGCGGAGATTTGGTCGATTGGGTTAGCTGGCTCTTGATTTTTTTTTTTTTTTTTAAAGACAGGTCTTATGCATCCCAGGATGAACTAAGTATCAGAGTCTGAGGATGGCCTTGAACTCCTGATCTTCCTGCGACTGGCCTAAAACTCTCAATCCTCCTGTCTCAGCCTATGGAGTGCTAGGACTACAGGAGTGTGAAACATCACACTGGCTTGAGAGAAATTCCAGGTTTGCTGTGCAATTCGTGTGGGAGTGACGTGAGAGCTCTCTGCCCTCTTGTTCAATTTTTCTAAGAGCCTAAAACTGTGTGAAAAGCTAAAATCAATTACCTTTCTAAAGACTTGTTTATTTCATGTGTACCAGTGTTTCGCCTATATAGATGTATAGATGTGCCTCACATGCCTGCCTGGTGCCTGTGTGGGCCAGAGAGGGTATCAGATTCCTGTAGAGACCCTGAGTTTGGTTCCCAGCATCCTCATTGGGCAGGCCACCTGTCAATCCAGCTCTAGAGGTCCCGGTACCCCACCCTCTGGAGCTACCTGAAGACATTGATGGTCTTGGCTGAAGGGGCCTCTTCAGTCACCTCCACGGCCTCCTCGTCATCAAAATACTCCTCGTAGATGTCAATGGCATTGTTCTGCTTGATGCAATGCTCCATAATCTGTGGAGAACCCAGAGTTCTCAGCTATGAGGAGAGCTCTGCCCCAGCCCAGCAGGGCTATCCTGTAGCCCGAGATGGACAAATGTGGTGTGGTCCCTGCCCTTGTTTTATGGGGGAGGCATCACCTCCAAAGAGTTACAATTGGTTCTTGGGAACACAGGCATACAAGCATGGCCCACACAGCACTTATGTCAAGGTCAAACCACCCGAGAGGCCCTCCCTGTCATTTCTGGTGTTCAGCAAGGTCTAGCCCAAGCCTAAGGCCCTTCCTGGGAACTTCTTTGATCCCTTCAGCAGGAAATCTCCTCCTTATGCAGCAAATTGGCAAGTCCCTGTCTCTGACAGGGTTCCTTTTGATAGTATCTGGGAAAGTCTGTGTGTCTGTCTGTCTTGGACTCTTGGAGTGAATTACAAACTCTTTGGGGGAAGGAGGCATGTGAGATTCAACTTGCAGCCTCTGCTGTGTCTGACTGAGACTTAAAATTAGTTCTTTGCATTAGTGAGCATTACTAACTGATTGATAGGCTCTTTACCCTTTACCCAAGAGGCTCTTTGCATTTTGTTTATTTATTACTATTATGGTGTGTGCCTGTGTTTTGGTGAGATGTGCTCACCATTGCACATGTGTGGGGGTCAGAGGATACCTTACAGGGGTGAGTTCTCTCCAGGTACCACGTGAGTTCTAGGGCTCCGACTCAAGTGGTCAGACTTGGTGACAAGGGCCTTTACCCACTGAACCATCTTGCCAGCCCTCTTCCAGCATTTTAGACTCTCTGAAAGCTGAGTGAGGTTCTCCATTCCCTGGCTGGGAGCTATGGGAGCCTACAGGGGGCTATGCACAGCCTGGGCACAGTCTGAGGAAGGGGAGCTGGTATCGGACAGCTGGAGCTGGGGGGAGCCTGACCGAGCCCAGCTGCATGACGGCATTGATGTAGTTCTCGTCTTTCTCCACTTTCTTCCGGAAGCGGATGGTCTGCTCCAGCTCCTGGGGGTTCACATCCTTGGGCCAGCCCCCCTCGACGTGATTAACCCCACAGCTCTCCATCTCAAACCTCTCCGTGTTGGCCTAAACAGAGAACCAGAGAAGAGAAGTTGCCGCAGGTCTAAGCAGTCATTTCCGCAAACCCAGCTCCCGGGATAATGGCACTCTGAGTTCTTGAGGGGGTGCCGAGGAAGGGGTGCGGCGCAAGCCTTTAATCCCAGCACTCGGGAGGCAGAAGCAGGCAGATCTCTGTGAGTTCAAAACCAGCTTGATCTACAGAGATAGTTCCAGGATAGTCAAGGCTACACAAGAAACCTTGTCTCAAAAGAAAAAGAAAAAGAAAATCCTCCATTCTTCAACAACACAGAGACTGCATTCAGAGTGTGGGCTTGCCGTGTGCATTCCGTGGACACACCTGCTCTGGCCCAAGTAGAGGTGGTGTTACCTATTGATCCTAGCACGGAGGTGAGTCTTGGGGTTCCCCTGCCCAGATACCTCCAGCACCTGCTCTCTCTTTCCAGGTAGGCCAGTTTCCCCACTGACCCGCCCCAGGGCAGGAACCCACCTCGTGTTCTGACATACTGGCCGAGCACTGGATGCCCGTGTCCACTGGGTTCCGCTCCACATACAGCGCGGACAGCTCGGGGTTGGGCGGGATGTCGATGTTCAGCTCAGCCTGGCGGTCTGAGAAGTTGCACTGTTTCCCAAACTCGCTGCGCTTCTTGACGTACACGTAGACGATCTCCATGGTGATGGCTGCAGCGGCTGCGGCAGGATAGAGGATAGAGGAGAGTCTGAGACTGGTGAGGTGTCCCACCCAGAGCCTGCCCTGCTCATCTCCTCAGGTCCCACCAGAGGCAGGGCCATGTTTTTGCATCTGGTTGGCAGGGAGCCAGGTTAGGGAATCCTAGGGGATCTTTCCAGAAGCTACACCTGTATTTTCTAAAAACAAAAACAAAAACAAAAAAAAAACCCACAAATAAACAAACAAAACATTAAGGGACAAAAGAGATGATTCAGTGGTTAAGAGCACTGGCTGCTCTTCCAGAGAACCCTGGGGTCCATTCCTGCACCCGTGTGGCTGCACATAAGCACTGTGACTCCGTTTCCAGGGACCCAACATCGCCCTCTTCTGGCCTCCATGGGTAGTGCACACACTCAGGCACCACCCTCTACCCCCACCCCTACCCCCACAATCTTTTAAAAATAACCCCATTCAGCGGGACACTTTGAAGGTGGAGTCAGGAGGATCAGGAGTTTAAAGTCATCCTAGGCTACATAGCAAGTTCAAAGCCAGTCTGGGCTACACGCGACCCTGTCTCAAAACACAAAACAATAGAAGCAAAACAAACAAAAAACCAAAACCAAAATCCCTCATCCGAAGCCAGGTATGGTGGTTCACACTTGTGCTGTGTTGGCACTTGGAAGAAGGAAGCAAGAGGACCGCCATGAGTTCGAGGCCAGCCTATGCTTCGAAAGCAGCCTGTCTAAAATGGGCCTGGAGAGAGGACCCATTGGAGGACTGGAGTTCGGTTCTTCAACTCTTAACTCCAGCAGAGCCAGTGCCACCTTCTGGCCTCTGGAAGCATGTGTGTACGTGCCACCCTCACCCCTCACATATACTCCCACCCCCACCCGCACCCCCACACACAGAGAGCTAAATAGGTCTCACTGGCCAGCCTGGAACTAACCACATAGACCAAGCTGTGTTCAAACTTGGAGATTCCCCCCGCCCCTGACTCTGCATTCCGAGTACTGAGATTAAAAGCATGAGCCACCATGTCCAGGAAAACAAAATCTTTAAAGAAACAAAACAAATCAAGACAAAAATCTCCTCAAACAACAAGAATAGCTTAACTCTCCTGAGTGCCAACGGTGTGCTAAGTGTAGATTACATTGTGTGGTCTTGCTCTTGCCCTCCGAGGTGGGCACTGGAAACACCATTCACTTAACATTCATACCATCAGATGACTTTCCTGGCATCACACAGCTGTTGAGTAAGTAGCCCAGGTGGTTTGCCTGGCTTCAGAGGTCTTGCCCATAAAATTACAGACTTTCTGTGGAATCAATACACTTGCTGGGGATGGGGGCAGGAAGCAATATTGATGACTGTAATGTCGAGCCAAACCCACCACCACACTCAAGATTTGAGTAACATGGTACACAGATCAGAGAGACCTGACCCTCTTAAGAACCCCCAGCCATGCGGGGCCGTGGTGGCACACACCTTTAATCCCAGCACTCGGGAGGCAGAGGCAGGCAGATCTCTGTGAGTTCGAGACCAGCCTGGTCTACAAGAGCTAGCTCCAGGACAGGCTCTAAAGCTGCAGAAAAACCCTGTCTCGAAAAACCAAAAAAAAAAAAAAAAAAAAAAAAGAACCCCCCAGCCACTGGCACAACTGTTTGAAAGGCTTATCTGTGCCAGCGTGACAGATTACCTGACTCGACACTGCCTTTGGTGGCCACACGGGGAATCTATGCCTCCTGCATCCCTCTACCTGTGTGGGTCTGTGAGCCACTTGGAAAAGGGACAAAAAGCCAGGTGGCTTCTGGAACTGGACAGCCACTGATTTGTGCTACTTGATCATGAGAATCAAGAACTGGGCCAGTGAAATGGCTCAGCGGGTACAGGTGGCACAGGCTGCAGGACCTGAGTTCAGTCCGGGGAGCCCATGGTGGACGGGAGAGGATCATCTCCAACAGGTCGCTCTCCAACCTCTATAGGTGCATGGTTGTTGGGGGAGTGTTATTTTAAGGTGTGTGGCTTTTGTTTATGCTGCATTTGCTTAACTCTGTGAAGCTGTGATTACACCGGATGGTCCTGATAAAGAGCTAAATGACCAATAGCGAGCCCGGAGCAAGGATAGGTGGGGCTGGCAGTCAGAGAGTATAAAGAGAAGGAGAACGGAGGATGAGGGGGAGCAATGAGAGAACAAGGGGAGGAGGGCTTCAGGGGTCAGCCACTCAGCTAGCCACGAGTAAGAGAGAAAGTAAGATACAGAAGTAAGAAAAGGAAAAAGCCCAGAGTTTGCAAAAGGTAGTCGGGATAATTTAAGAAAAGCTGGCTAGAAACAAACCAAGCTAAGGCCGGCCATTCCTAAGAATAAGCCTCCATGTGTGATTCATTTGGGAGCTGAGAGGTGGGACCCTCAAAAAGTCAAAAGAGTAAAACATCACACAACACATGATGCCTTGCACAAGCACACACACATGCACACACTCACTCTAAATTAAGAAAAAAATAATTGTAAAGCAGGAAGGCAAGACCCTGGAGTCCTGACCCAGTTTTCACCAGCAGTATGGCCTTGGCTGGGTGACCCAGTCTTTCCAGGGCTGACCTGCAGCTGCAAAGGTACTGTGGACATGCATCACCGTGTGAGGAAAGGTCTCCTATTCAAAGTCCCTGAGAACACAGAGAGACAATGCCAGCTGCCCTGCACTCAGCACAGAGAGACCCTGTACATCAGGAGGCTGAGTACAGGAGGCTGGCCATCCGGGGCATCATACAGTGGACGCTGGACTTCGGCTTGAGCTATGTCCCCTGTCTGGTGCTGAAGGGGTGGCTGCGGTTAACAGCACTCCCTGCTCTGCAGAGGACTGGAGTTTGGCTCCCAGTACCCACATGGCAGCTATCAACCATCTGTAACTCCAGTTCCAGGGGATCTGATGTCATCATCTGGCCTCTGTGGGTACCAGGCATATATGCAGGCAAAACATGCATACAAATAAGATAAACATTTTTATCTTATTAAAATGATGTTTTAAAATTAAAAGATTGAGCTTGGCGGTGGCGGCACACGCCTTTACTCCCAGCACTGGGGAGGCAGAGGCAGAAGTTCAAGGCTACAGGAGACCCTGTCTTAAAAACAAACAACAAAACTATAAAAGCTTGCTTCAAACCATTCCCAGAGCCAACACAAACCATACTCGTGGAGAAAGTAGATTGGAAACTCTCCCTTAAGGGTGGGAGCAATGTCTCAGAGGGCAGAGGGGTGGTCAAGGCAGCAGTCTGCATAAGGGTGCCCCATGTCTTTGTTCTGTGTGGATGAAATTGAAGTCTTGGGGAAAAGAATGCAAAAGAAGGGGCTGGAGAGATAGCTCAGCAGTTAAGAGCACTGCCTGCTGTTCCAGCCGTCCTGAGTTCAAATTCCCAGCGACCACATGGTGGCTCACAACCATTTGTAATGAGATCTGGTGCCCTCTTCTGGTCTGCAGGCAGACATACAGACAGAACACTGTACACATAATAAATAAATTTTTTTTTTTTAAAAAAAGAAGAATGTAAAAGAAGTCAATTAAATTCCCTGTCTTCCACCAGTCCTGGCAAGCATCCGTGCCTCCCAATCCTGGCAGCTGGAGCCAGGCAATTAGGGGCTGTCTCCCTCCATCTCCAATTGCTGTGGCACAGCTGACTCCTAAGGTAACATAAGGACACTTAAGAGAATGAGAAAATCCTGGGAAGAAAAATCAAAAACAACAACGACAACAACAAAAACAAACAAAAAACAAAACAGCCTCTTCAGCCCCAATCAGACTCTAACAGCTTTGCTCTGTCCTTGGTGTTTCCCAAGGCCAAGGCCTCTTGGAGAAGGGAGGCATTGTCCTGTGTCTGGAGGCATACAGAGGGGACATTTAAAGGCTAGCCTGGTGACAGGAAAACAGCACATTCAAGGACCCGGGCGCAGGCTCTTTCCTAACAAGCTAGCACGGTGAAGATAAATGACAAGGGCAGCCAAGGATGCCACAACAGTCTCTCCCCTCTTTTGGGAGATAAATGCTGCAGGGTGGGGCTTCCCCAGGGTCTGAGCGAGGTGTGTGTGTGTGTGTGTGTGTGTGTGTGTAGCAGAGGGACCAAGAGTATTACTGTTGCCTAGGAGTGTCAGGAGGAGATCTAAAGACCTATGGGAATCTAAAGACCCAGAAGCATGAAGAATCATAGTCTACCCCCGACCCGCCCCTACTGCGAAATATGGTCTACTCTACCACCGACCTACACCCAGCCCCAACAACTCCCAAACCCAGAATCACAAAGAACCTCCTTAGCCTGGTCCAAATACCAAAACATGCATGCATTTTCTGCATCCTCCTGGGGAGCGTCAAGGTGGATCCTTGGCCCAACATCAAAATAAAACTTGCCTCACGCGAGGACCATGAACAAAGTCATTCCTAGAGAGTAGCCTTGCGACTTAACAGAAAGTGCGGTATACAGCTGGGAGGGGAGCCCAGGGAATGGCAGGAAGCAGGGGTGTCAGTGCCGGAAAGAGGCCAGGAAGAGGGCCAGTCTTTGTCCCTTGGGGCAGCCCATCTATGTGACTGTAACAGAGAAGCCTTGCTTGAGGTAGGAATGCAGAGAGGGCTCTTTGCGCCATTCCCATGTCTCTGAGAACCTTCTGGACTAGGTTAGGAAAATGTTTTCATGAGTCTAATGGGCACAATAAGGCCAGCTCTCAGACTGAGGGGCAAACAAAAGGATACATTTACATATAGTCCCTGTACCCAGCTCACAGTACCCGTGTGACCTCCCACCATTACTCCCTAGCCTCACTTTTCTTAAACTGGTTTTATTTTTAATCGTGTGTGTGTGTGTGTGTGTGTGTGTGTGTGTGTGTGTCTATGTGTGGGAATGTGCACGCGAGTGCAGTAGGGTGGAGGCCAGAGTGTCAGATCCCCCGGAGCTGGAGCTACGGGGCTGTCAGTCACCTGATGTGGGTGCTGGAAACCGAACTCCAGCCCTCTGCAAGGGCAGTACTCGCTCTTAACTGCTGAGCCATTCCTCCAGGCCCCCTCTTAGTGTTTTGAGACAGGTTCTCACCCTTAGTCCAGCTGGCCTGGAGGCTACTAAGTAATGTAGGCTGACCTCGGACTCTTGGCAATCCTCCTGCATCTGCCTCCCGAGTGCAGGAATCACAGGCGTGTGTCTTTCCCTCTCCTTCCTCTTAATTGAAAGCTCTCTTAATAGCCCCATCCTCCTCGGGTAGAACGTTTGCTCCGTTCACCTGAAAGCCCGAAAGAAGTCCCGCCCACTCTGGGACACAGTCGGGTTTAGGGCCTGGTAGGGTAGTGGTGCAGAAGCCAAAGTACTTGGGGGTTGCAGAGGTCCTGGAACTTGGAGAATATTCCGATTAATGCAGCGGGAAGAGCGCTAGGGAGCGCTGGTTTTCATCCCAGCATCCGACAATTCTCCTAGAAGCAATCTTCTAGGTTTCTTGCGCTATTGGTGATTATTACCCTTTGGGACTCTTCCCACCTTTCGCCGGGTTTCCTTTCAGGCTTGAACGTCCTCCCGAGCTCAAGTACTTGATCTAGGCTCAGTTTATTCTGCCACAGCGCGCCCGGGAAGCACCCAAGCCACGTCCAGGTCTCCAGCGCAGTTCAAACGGCCGGAAGTTGTGGAGTTTACCGGTTGCCTAGCAACCCCAGCCGGGCCGAGACACGGGCTGTTCGGAAGACGATCTGGAGCACGTGACCTTGGTCCGGCTGGTGGGAGGCAAAGCCCTTCTCTCCTCCCTTATCTGAAGGAAGTTAACCAACTTGTAAATCGCACTAGTGGTCATAAGGGCTTGGGCGAAGTCCTCTGAAAACGCAAATAAAGTGGCCAGTGGGTGGGAAGCTCTGTGTCTGGGCTCGTGAAAGCCTGCTCTGTTCAGTTCTTACATTGTCTGGTTTGTCACACACTGTTCTCTTCTGCTGCCATATCCCATGAACCACCACCCTTCTGAATATATCTCCAGAATGGAAATTCCTCGGGGGTCAGGGTGAATATATGCATGGCTTAGCTGTGTGCTTGGCGCATAGCGAACATGGTTCACGGCATGAATGAAAGAACGGATGTAAGTATGAATGACACAGTAAGACGCGTGTTTCTCCTGAGCTTAAGACAATGCCGTGAGAAAATGCGGGAGAGGCTAGAAAACCATATCGAGGGCCGGCAAGACGGCTAAGTGAGCAGAAGGCGCTTGCCTCAAAAACCTGACAAACTGAGTTCAAATCCTAGAAGGCACGTAAAAGCGGAAACGGAGAATGGATTCCACAAAGGTGTCCTCTGACCTACACCTGCCAAGGTACACACCCACAATAACAACAACAACAACAACAATAATAATAATAAATCAGTAATTTTAAAAAATTAAAGAAGGGAGGTTTAGTCCTACATCGCTTGTCACTATAGCTGATGGCCTGAGTTTGAGCCCCTGGACACACGTGGTGCAGGAGAGAGCTGACTTCCCCAAGCTGTCCTCTGACCTCCATATTTGTGCTATGTATGGTACATGAGTATATTGAGTGTACACACACACACACACACACTCGCATGCATGCACACTTGCACACAGTGATTTGAGACGGACCAGCTCAGCCGGAGCACTGGGACTGACGGGACAGGGTCTCAGGAATAGGTGGGTAAGGAGTCAGCAAATGACAAACAGACACAAGACTTAAAGGAATTGTGTCTGAATGTGTCTTTACTAGGCATAAGGCTCATTTTTATATAGAAAGAATTGTTTAACAGCATGTATCGCTTTTTATGTGGTATAGATTATTTTTAGAATTATTATATTAGATACATGAAAACAGATTTTTATCAGACAGATGTTTTTGGTGTGTCTGTGGTCAGTCATGCTAGACATGGCTTGGCATTAATTTTTATATAAATCATTATCGAGGTTATGAATTTATGGCATTTTGAGCTAAGGGCAAGTGGTTGAGGTTGATAGCCACACAGTCTACGGTCTTTCTATATTTTTGTAATTTATGTAGAAAAACTTTATTATTATATTTTTAACGTTTTTAAACCATCCCCGGAACCAATCTTAAGAAGTTACAGGCATTTATTTTTTATTTTTATCTTATTTTTGCTGAATTTGTCTTAATTTTAATAAGCATCAGATTAAACCTGAAAACATTTCATCTTGAATATCAACCCATCTTTTTTATTTGCATTATCCTGTATATAGCAATGGCTCATTATTAGACTCTGGAAACTTAAACATTCTAATTTTTTGGAGGGGGGACCAGACTCTAATTTTTAGAACATACGCAGGTAATTCCTGAAGTACAAGGGCTCCAATGCAGGAAGCACAGCACACACACACACACCTTCTCTGCGGGCATTCTTATTGAAGCTTGTACCACATCTTACACAAGAGACCACGCAGACTCCGCAGGAGGTGGCGTGGCAGTGATTTATTTTAAAGAGAGAGAAAACTACAGAATCTCATAGATCTTCCCAGAAGACCCTAGGAGCATTTGGAGCTGGGGACTCTAGACTGGTCGTTTATTTATTATGCACCTGGTGATGGTTTGAAAGAGATTGCCCCCCCCCCCCCACATACACACACACACACACAGGCTCACAGATATGCGTGCTTAGTCCTCGGTTGGGCAAGCTGGCTGGAAAAGCTTAGGAGGTGTGGCCTTGTTGGAGGAGGTGTGTCACTAGTCTGGAGTGGGCTTGGAGGTTTCCAGTATCCACACCAGGCTCAGCGTCCGTCCCTCTCTTCCTGCTGCCTATGGATCAGGATGTAGCTCTCCAGCATCATGTCTGCCCACATGCTGCCATGTTTCCTTCCATTATGATTACGGACTAACCTCTGAAAGCATAAGCAAACCCCCAATTAAAAGCTTTCTTGTATAATCAACCTGTGACTTAAGACATTCTTTCAGTATTGGGATTGAACAGGGCCTTGCCACCAAAAGGTCAGAGCTCTACCAGTGAACTGCATCCCCAACCTTAGTTTCCATTTCTGGGGTTTAACTTTCTACATCATCACAGCAGGAGGACAGTGACAGTTTTTCGGGGTATCAGGAAGATGTGCCTTCAGACACAGAGGAGAGCCCAGCCCGCATTGTGGCACGGCCAGCACCGTGCTTGCCGCTACAGGCTCCAGAGGATGAGGTGAACCTGAGGCCAGGCGTGGGCACTGAAGATTTGGATGAAGCCAGGCAAAGAATGAGTCACCAAGATGTGGGATATGGGGTTGGAACTGAGCCCTAGAAAGTGGTTTTGAGTTGCAGGGGGATGGAGCCGGGAGTGAGTCCCGGAGTGGGGGTGGGGCATGATGTGAACCAGAGAGCGAGCTGAGCAGTTCCAGGCTAGAGCAACGTGGTTGGCTTGGGTTGCAAGCTGGGGCCCCTCTGATGACGAGTGGATAGGGAAGCGGGGGTGGAGTGTAGATAAGAAAAGGGGGTGGGGGAAATTGGACTCAGTCCTTTTTATTATGACAATGATGTTATCCCTGGCTTCCCACCCCACACCACCCTCCCCTCCCCTCCCCTCCCTCAGACCTGTGTAAAGCCGACCAACTCTGGCTCACTCACTCACTCTCAGCTCTTGAGCTCTTGGCAGGTCCAGCTCAACCACCATGGGAGGCCAGCGTGAGGTCATATAATTAGGAGTATTCATAAAGTCCTACGTTTTTTTCTTTTTTTTTTTTTTCTCAGCTTCTCGGATTTCTACCCAATCACAGCATAACTGGCCACAGAAATTTTTTGCTTAGATTGGCCCCCGCCCTGGACAAACTCCAGGCAGGTCCCTAGTCCATTACACCACACCACTGGCTTCCTCCCCACTTTCTCGTTTTTAAGACAGGGTCTCACGTAACTCAGGCTAGCTTTGAACTTCTGATCCTCCTGCCTCTACCTCCTAAGTGCTGTTAAGTACAAGCTCCATCACACCAGGCCTTGGAACTCCTCTACAGAAAGATTTCTTAGTGGTTTATATCAGTGTATATTAATAGTACAGGGTTAGGGCTTTCATTATGCGTACATGCATGCATGGATAAATGTACTTTGATCGTATCTACTCCTCATTACCTTCTGCTTTCACCATTTTTTGTTGTTTTCTGTTTCTCTAATTTTAAAGTTGAGTAAAACTATGATACTATGCTTCTGTGGTACAGGCAAGAGAATGAGAAATTCAAGGTTAACCTTACACACTAGATTTGAGGCCAGGCTGGGCTGTATAGACTGTCTCAGAACAAACAACAAACACAACTAGACCAAGTTGGGTGCCTTTTAATCCCAGCACTCCTGAGGTAAAGACAGACAGATTTCCAGGCTAGTCTGGTCTACATGGTGAGTTCCAGTTAGCCAGGGCTATATAGTGAAACCTTGTCTCAAATGAAAACCAAAACCACCAGACACCACACACACACACACACACACACACACACAAACGCATGCATGCACTCACGCACATGTACACACAGAAAGAGAGAGAGAACTAGCTAAAACAGGAAGCACAAGTTCGTGGGAGTCTTGCCCACAAAAGCTAACCTGTATCCATCCAAGCAATCGGAGCTGGTTCTGCTGCATGACTATTTGGAAACTCCATCCCAGGCCCATGACCATGTCTTCCCAGACACCCCTACTACCCTAGAATTCATAGAAAGGAAGGGGCCATCACATAGTTAGGCTTTGTGGGTTAGGAGACACAGATCAAAGTTCTCATGGGGGCTGGCAAGGACGGTTCCTATCTGATTGGGTGGTGG
This sequence comes from Arvicola amphibius, assembly GCF_903992535.2. Taxonomy (NCBI): domain Eukaryota; kingdom Metazoa; phylum Chordata; class Mammalia; order Rodentia; family Cricetidae; genus Arvicola; species Arvicola amphibius. Next base: position 7,127,589 of record NC_052050.1, read on the forward strand.
GCACTGCTGGCCTCTTGAGCACGGTGTGGAGCGAGGAGGGAGTGCCGAGCTGGAATGTAGCTCAGTGGCAGAGCGGCCACCTAGCATGAGCGAGGCCCTGGTTCAGTCTGAAGCACTGGGGACAGTGGTTTAGCACATCTGTTTCCAGGGAAGCCTGAGCTCACTGAGGGCCTGAGCTCACGGTTTTTCCCCAGGGAGCAGGCTATGTAGCCGTCCTCTTTCTCCTGCTGGCCCTTCCTGGGTCAGCGGTTACGTCACTGCCAGATGACAGTCAGACGAGGCCAGCAGTGGACAGTGAACGATGACCTCTGGCCACCACGCACTTTCCCTTGGCGTGCAGCTAGTGTGTGGTTCTTTCTCGGGGCAGAGAGGTGACACAGAACTGACATGACCACCCTTGGGCTTGTGCACTCAGAGTCACCTTTCTATTTTTTTTTTTTAAATAAGAGAACTAAAGTTTTGAGTTTATTTTATTTTATGTGTATGGGTGTAGTGATCGCATTTCTGTGTGCCATGTGCAGGCAGTACCCACAGTGGCCAGAAGAGGACGTCAGATCTCCTGGAACTGGAGTTACAGATGGTTGGGATCTACCTTGCAGGTACTGGGAATTGAACCCCGGTCTTCTGGAAGAGCAGCCAGATGGTGAGCGGCAGAGAGACGGAGCCACCTCTCCAGTCCTGGCCTTCCTACTCGCAGTCCTTCTGCAACTCAAGCTTCATCTAGTTAGCAGAGACCATAAAGGCCCCCACCCGGGTGCTGAGAAGCAATTCCCCCCCCCCCCCAAATCAAACTAGTTATGGGAGTTCCCATACAGTTCTTACTCATCTCACTCAAGGCTGTGGGCTCCCTAGGGCCGGCAGAGCCCAGGAAAAGCCACAAGAGCACGTGTCCACTTCTGGGTAGCTGAGCTCATCTGCATGTGACGCTCAGCTCCTCCCCTCAAGCACCCCCAAAGGTTCCAGCAGCTTGCCCAGGAGCTCAGCGTTGTTCCAGGAAGTTCCAGAAGCTCAGCTGCAGGGGTGTGAACCGTCGCTCTGCCAGTAGGGAAGCACCAGATCCAGGGCTGCTGAGCCAGCAGAGACTTGGTGGGGGGGGGGGTGGTGGCTGCCTCAGAGGCATGGGTCCAGTCATCCCTGTCCTGAGAAGCAACCTTTAAAGGCAAGGTGCTCGGGAGTACACAGCACAGATCCATGGATGGCAGCTGGAGGAGCACAACCTGGGCAGCTCCTGCCTGACCACTGCCCCATACCATGCCCACCCAGAGTCACCCAGCACGGGGTCCAGGGCTCTGTGTGACACCTGGGTCTGTCCTCAGTCCAACCAGATCCTGACCCTTGATGCACCTGTTTTATAGGTATACTCTGAGGGCTAATGAAAAATTTATATCAATACCAGGGAGGATTGCTGGCTCCCGGTGAACACTTAATAAAGATGCAGCCTGATGAGCAACAGGTGACCTTCAGAGAGCTTTGGAGAAAGCCCGGAGTAGAAATGGAGTTTAGCCCTGGTTTGTAAGAGGGGCTACAGGCAGAGGTTAGGGAGGTGGCTCAGTTAAGAGCTTTTTTGTTTTGTTTTGTTTTGTTTTTCGAGGCTGGGTTTCTCTGTAGCTTTGGAGTCTGTCCTGGAACTAGCTCTTGTAGACCAGGCTGATCTCAAACTCACAAAGATCTGCCTGCCTCTGCCTCCCGAGTGCTGGGATTAAAGGTGTGCGCCACCAACGCCCAGCCAGACAAGAGCTTTTGCTGTGCAAGCACGAGGTCCTGAGTTCAAGTCCCCAGTACCCACCTAAAAAGGTAGGTGTGACATGCCTGTGACCTTAGTGCTGCAGTGGGGGGACAGGAGCGCTTCTGGCTGACAGACTATTGAGAGACGCCATTTCAAGGGGATAAGATGGGGAGGGGGTAGAGCAGAAGAGCCAATGTCCTTTGTCCTCTGGCGTATGTGCAACACACACACACACACACACACACACACGGCCCCTGTGACCTGAGGTAGTCATTCAAAGCCCCTTCTTTTTTCTTTTTTTTTTTAAGAAATATTTTATAGCTAGATGTGGGGTTGAATATCTTTAGTTGCAGCATTTGGGAGACAGAAGTCGCCAAGGCTAGTGTGGTCTACAGAGTGAGTGCTAAGACAAAGAAGCTCTGTTTCAAAACACAAAACAAAACTGGGCATAGTAACGCACACCTTTTGTTCCAGGTCTTGAACGGTAGAAGCAGGCAGATCTCATTGAGTTCTAGGCTAGCCTGTTCTACACAATGAGTTCCAGGTCGACCAATGGTACATAACGAGACCTGTGTATGAGTGTTTTCCTTCATGTATGTTTGAGTGCCCATGGAGACCAGAAGAGGGCATCGGGACTTCTGGAACTGAAGTGTTCAAGGGCCGTGGGTTGTCCTGTGGGTGCTGGGAACCGAACCCGGGTCCTCGGCAAAAGTAACAAGAGCTCTTAACTACTGAGCCATCTCTACAGCTCCAAGATTTGCTTAATTTCTATGTATGTGTATATATGTCTCTCTGTGTGTATAACATATGTATGTGGTTATCCTGGAAGATCAGAGGGAGGGCAGTGGGTCTCCTGGAGATGGAGCGAGCTAGGAGGGTTATGAACTGCTTGATGTGGGTGTCGTTCAGATCCTCTGGAAGAGCTGCAAGTGCTCTTACCTGCTGAGCCATCTACCCAGCTCCTCACAGCCCCCATCTCGCCTCTCACTGAAATCTGATACTGCTGCTGGAGGAGGAGCCTCTCGTAGCCCCTCCCTCCCCGACCTCTCAGAGGACTTGCTCCCTTGCTAGTCCCCCAAAGCTTAGCAAGTAAGTGAAGCAGTCAACCGCATATCTTAAGAGAAGTGGTTTATTTCTTGGCTCAGGTGAGGGCGAAGACGTTTCAAGCAGAGGTTTGCCCACCCGACTCCTTTAGAACCCGGAGGAGTTTTAGTTTGATGTACATGCATTAAAAAGTCCTTCCATTGCTGCAGAGGGAACATTAGAAGCGAATGCCTTGAGGTCACAGCCCAAGATCTGTACAGGACACAGACACAGAAAGGTGGCTCACAGTATATGCATGTGTTAATAGGAGACACAGTGAGGCCGGTGCCTGGCGGCTTGGCTGGGAGCTGTCACTGTGATGACAGTGTGGCTCTTCTGAAATGGAAACGGTTCTGTCGCACACCCAGGCCCTGCTTAGGTGTGCAAGGCCATGGGGCTTTAGTGTGTCGTGTACTCTGGGTTGGCAGAAAGTTGGAAGCACCAAATAGCCTAACCTGGTCCCCCAGCAGGCAGGACAGGGATCATTATTTTCTCCTAGCCAGGAAATGCCTATTCTTCAGGATAGAGAAAGCTCTCAGCCTTCTTAGTTACCACGCCTGTCCCTTTACAGGGCCCCAGAATACCCTTCTCCAGCCATCTGGGGACTTGTTGTCTCAGTGATCTTTATTTAAAAAAAAACAAACAAAACTGGGCGTGATGGTGCACACCTTTAATCCCAGCACTTGGGGACAGAGGCAGGTGGATCTCTGTGAGTTTGAGGCCAGCCTGGTCTACAGATTGAGTTCCAGGACAGCTAAGAGTACACAGAGAAATCATGTCTCGAAACCTACCCCCTCAAATCTGCTCCTGGCCTGGTGTTGTGGCACACACCTTTAACCCCAGTACTCTGGAGGCAAAGGCAGGCGGATCTCTGTGAGTTCTGGGCCAAGGCCTATACCAAAACAAAAAACCCACAACCCACTTCCCAGCGTCTCCTGCAGACCTGTAGCATGGCTTATGTGAGAACCAGGGCATGGAAACAGGTGAAGGACCTGAGCCGGTCCGAGGTGCCTGTGAGGGAGGTGTGACTCTTTGGATCATCAAAATGTCTTAAAATACTGGGAACAAGAGTTTGGCTGCTTTCAAAATGTCCGTTCATACCTGAGACTGTCCCTGCCTGCAGTTGAGACCTGGCTCCATAATGGAGGTGACTGGTGAAGGTGAGAGAGGCAGAACGTGGCAGGCTTTCTCCCCTGCTCCTGCCCAAGACTGCCAGACTGCAGTGCCCAGCTTGGTGCCACCAGTCCCCTCTGGGAAGTACTCATAATGCTATCCTGTGGTCTAGGCAGAGTCTGTGTGGTCCCAGAATGCGGCTCCTGGACCATGTGTTCTCCTAACACATTTCCAAATGTCACCTGCTAGGAGCCGAGGACAGAGTAACTAACTGGAAGGTGTGGCCCGGGCTTAGGGCCGCTCTAACAAGAGCCAGGGGCCCGGTGGCAGGACCTGGAGAGAATGGAGCTCTTCGGCTGGTGGTCCCCTCCTCACTGCCTCTTCTCTGCTGAGGGTGAGACTTAAAGGGGGACTGAACCAGGCCCTGAGTCCTGGGGAGTTCCAGGATAGGGAGCTTGGCCGGAGGCTGGTCTTGTCCACTTGTGGCTCTGGTCAGGAGTACCAGCTGTGTCCCTGCTGCCACAGGAGCCTGCCTGTCCGGGAACTTTTCGGTTTCTGTCACAAAAACACAGCTGGGATCTGCATTTGCTGAAAACCAAGCTGGCAGGAGGCGGCAGGTACCCCGGAAGTTGCTACGATGGGAACTCATAATGTCTCAGGTGCTCATCTGCCACGGACATGTAGGTGGCCCGCATGCTGGGAGAGTACTGTGGAGGAGAGGAGGGGCAGTCAGAACAGGGTACAGCTCGCTACTGGGCCAACCTGAAATTATACAGCCCGCCTTTCCCTTGCTGGTTCCACACCCAAGGAGTCAACTAACTTTGGATCAAATCAAAGCTACTGGAAAAAAAAATCCTGTATTGCGCATGTATGTACTTTCTGGTTTTCTTCTATTGTTTCTGTTACTTGTTTATTTAGACAGAGTCTTACTTTGTAGTCCAGGATAGCCCGAAACTCCCTATGTATCCAGGTTAGACTCTAATGCAAAAGGATCTTTTGGTCTCAGCCTCCAGAGAGATGGTATGCATCTCTCTCACTCAGAGGCAGTGAAGCTAGTTACATGGAAAATAGCACATCATTTTACACGAGGAGCATCATCGGAGTTTGGTACCCTTGGGATTCCTGGAGCCGGTCCTCTGTGTACATAGAGGTAGCACCTGCACCATCGAAGATGCCGGGAACTTCTCAGGGAATGACAACCTGGCCAGGTACAGCAGTCAGATATGGTGTTTTTATCACAAGGTATTGTGAAGCTTGGGGGAATACCAGGTGGCGTGAGAAGCTTCGGGTCCACTGATGCCTAGAGTCTGACATCCCTCGGGGGCCGCAGGCTTTAGCCTCTAGCCTAGCACATGCACACAGAGCAGGAATCTTCCTTCCCCACCCCCAGCTCCCAGGCTGCACTCTCACCGAGGCATAGCACTGGGCTGTATCAGGCGCACTAGGGACATTCGGAGCAGTTAGCAGCCAGCAGACGGAGGGGCGCAGGTCCACAGATTCTAGGAACCAGGTATGAATGAATCCCAAGCGTGCATCGTAGGTGTGTAGCTGCCATCTACATTTCTTTTCCCCTTAAGACAAGGTCTTTCATTAACCTAAAGCCTGCCCAGTAGGTGAGGTTGGCTGGCCAGTGAGCCCCAGGGATTCACCCAGCTCCACTCTCCAGTGTTGAGATTACAGTACAGACTCCACTCCTAGCTCTCTATTATGTACGTATACATTTTTATATTTTTAATGCTTTTTATAATTCTGGAGGCTCTAATTCGGGTTCTCACAAGGAATGCACCTTCCTGCCTGAACCATCATCCAGTCCCCGTCTATACATTTTACCTTACCCGGGACTTTGGTGGAGGTCTTCTAACCTCTCCTGGCCTCTGTTTCCCCACTTGAAAAAAACAGACCTAAAATAATTCAGCAAGACCCTTGCTACAAGGGTCTTCAAATATCTAGGGGGCTTTAACATCCCCACACTAGGGTCACACCCACCAAGATTTGTTTTTCCCTGTATTAAGGTAGGATACAGAAAAATAGAAAACCAAACTTTTAAAACTGACAGTAACAGTTTTAAAGTGCTGCTCTGGCAATTCCAGAACTGAAGAAGCTAGGGCATGCGCGCAAACCCAGTAGACCCCGTCAGAACACCAGAGAGCTTGACATAGGACCCGAGAAGCGGCATTTCCGCTCCTTCTGAGAAAATGTTTAGTCTGATTTTATCTGTAGGAGTGTTTTGCATTTGTGTGCGCATTCGCTCCACATGTGTACCTGGCCTGCAAAAGTCAGAAGAGGGCATGGAACCCCTGCAACTCGAGGATCAGGTGTTGTGACCCTCCACGTGGGTTCTGGGAACTGAACCTGAGTCCCCTGCAAAAGGAGGCAGTGCTATTTGCTACTGATCCACCTCTCTGGCCCCGGGACTCTGTCTCCATCTATCCTTCTTTCCTTTTTTCCTTCCTTCCTTCTTTTGGTGATTATTATTTTTTTTTTGAGACAGGGTTTTAGGTTTCTCTGTGTAACAGTCCTGGCTGTTCCGGCATCTGCTTTGTAGACCAAGCTGGCCTCCAACTCAGAGATCAGCCTGCCTCTGCCTCCTGAGTACTGGGTGGGATAAAGGTGCGTGCCACCACCGCCCAGCCAGACATGTTACATTTCTTGACAAGCTCATGATTGCTGCTGGTCTGCTGACCCCAGGATCAGAGTCTCCCAGCCCCAGGGACCTTCCTGAGGTCCAGGTCACACACAACAGCCAGCATGCCACTTGGGGTAGGATGAGGAGTATCAGGTGGTCCAGGGCATCTCCATGAGGTGATCTTGTCTCTCAGACACTCACGATATCTAATGATGCTCCAGTTGTCACAGCTGGGGCAGGAGTGAGGGCAGCATACTACGGACATCTAACAAGCAGAAACCAGGTAAGCATCCCACAGCGCGTGGGCCACCTTCAACACACAGGGCCATCCTGTCCATTAGAGCACTGGGACCACTGAGCAAGGCAGCCTGAGAGTGCTGGCTCTCCACTTTGGCTCCCAGGCCTCCAGCATCAGCTTTGCCTGGGTCCCAGCCCAGATTCCACAAGCCCACAGATTCCAGTGCACACACAAGCATGAGACCCACCCCCTGAAAGCAATATTCCCCAAACTCACCTGTTAAGTTTGTTAGACTTCAAATCTCCCAGGCTGCTTCCCTGGGAGGGTCTGTCTCAGTGAGTCTGAGGAGAACCCCCGTGCTGCTATTTGTTGTGAAGTATTAGTTAAAGATGTGTTGCATTCTTTTATGCTGCATTTGTTCGACTTCGTGAAGCTGTACTACTCTGCCTGCCTAAAACACCTCATTGATCTAATAATGGGCTAAACAGCCAATAGCTGGACAGGAGAGAGAAACAGACAGGGTTGGCAGGCAAAGAGACTAAATAGAGAAGAGCGAGGAAAGGAGATCAAGGAATGAGAAGGAGGAGAGAGGACTCCAGGGGCCAGCCACCCAGCTATATAGCCAGCCACAGGGTAAGAAGTAAAGAAACGTATATAGAATAGAGAAAGATAAAAGGTCAAAGGCAAAGCCAGGTGGTGGTGGCGCTTGCCTTTAATCCCAACACTTGGAGGCAGAGGCAGGCAGATCTCTGTGAGTTTGAGGCCAGCCTGGTCTACAGAGTTCCAGGACAGCCTGAGCTACACAGAGAAACCCTGTCTCGAAAAATCAAAAACAAACAAACAAACAAATTTAAAAAAACCCCAAACAAAACAACAAAAACAAACCCTACAACTATTATTATAAGAAAATGACAAGGAGTCACTGCTTTGGACCAAGAATCGAACCCGAGTCCTGTATTGGGCCAGACTGAAATCAAAATGGAATCACTCTCGCTAAAGTGCCACATGAGTAAGAACAGCCGGATTTCTTGAAATGGGTCAGTTTCAAGCGGGGCGATCATGAGGTTCCCTCTGCTTTAATCTTTACCCAGCAGTAAGGACTACAAGAATCTCTTTTACAAGACAGAACTTTGAAAAGACCAATCAGAATTTCGTTCCTTGTTTCTGCTCTCCTTGGTCCTTTGCTGTCTGTAAAGCCCATCTCTTGGGGCTGAGTGGGAGACAGAGGATGTGTGAGGTCCCGAGTTCTAGTTCTCAGCCCCAATACCACCCCTTTCAGGTCTTACAAGAACACCACTGTTTTATGGGATGGGAGAGCTTAGAACTGAAGATAAAGCCAGTGAAGATCTTAAACTCAGGAATCTTCACAATCGCCCTGAGTTATTTTTGTTGGGGTCTAGGAAAGGGTCTGGAAACACAAGAGAGATTCTGTGGAGATAGAACTAAGGGGAAGACACTTTCCAGGCTGAGTCGTTGGTGGTCTTGCTTCCTCTCACTCACCCACTCTGGTGACTCTTTCGGAGGGAGGTGGAGGCGTAGGCAGAACCCTCTCCCCCTCACAGCTTGGGCTGAGAGTTCAGAGATGGTACATGGGGTGGAGGGCAGCCAGTTGTACTGTGTTCCCTGAGATGTGTTCCACATCCTCATCCTGCTGGTTTCCATGGACAACAGCATCAGTACCCATCTCTCCAGATGTCCCCAGCAGGGGCAGAGGGTGGGACTCTTCCACTGGGGCTAGCTGAGATGGGACAGCTGGTAATCACCTTTGCCAAGGCAATGAGGGCTGTTCTGTCCTCCAGCCTTGCAAATAAGGTCAGCTGTTGCTTACCTCGGTTGAGGACATGGCGAGTGGCCTGATTGTCTCAAACAGAAGGCAACCCAGAAATCCCTTTTATTTACAATCGCAGTATAGCGATTAATTCCTTTTTCCCCAGCAGCAGATCTTCCCAAATCATGTTTGCCTTAGATTAATAATAAAGTCAGCCTGTGTCGCTGTGGCCTGACAGCTGGAGGGAGAAAGAAAGGTCTAGAAAGCTGACTAGCAGACGGCAGGATGGGATTTTAAAGGTGCAGCCTCTAGGTCACTACTACATAAACCACGAGAGGTGCAAGGAACCGAGGCACAGAAAGGCCATGCCCGAGGTGACATAGCCCATAGGTAGAAGCCGGGATTTAAACCAGTCACCTGGGTACCAGAGTTCATGTACTGCTCTTACCTTCAGCTCTCTGTCATAACAGTAACCCTGGGCTTTGTGGATGCTATGCTGGGAACAGACAGTGTGGTGTTTTCTCCACTTACCCATTCACCCAGCACATCCTGGGCTCTGCCCTCGTACTGCTTCTTGGTTGGAAGTGGTAGAGGCGGTGAAAATACCGTAATGCTTCTCCTCAGGTCCAAACCTCTGACACGCTAACCAAGTGTTCTACCACTGAGCTAATTCAGCCTTAACCTTTTTAAGAGGTGGAATGGGGGTGGGAGAGATGGCTCAGTGGTGAGGAGCACTGACTGCTCTTCCAGAGGACCCAGGTTCAATTCCCAGCACTCACATGATGGTTTAAAATCACCTGTAACTCCAATCCCTGGGGATCTCATGCCCTCTTCTGGCCTCCACAAGTACCAGGCATGTGCATGTATGTGGTGCAGGCAAAAACCCCAAGCACATCAAATAAATAAATGAATAAAAGCAGAAGAAATTTCCTTTTGGTCTTACATTACAAGAATAATAGAATAATGGTTTTTTTTTTCCTTTCTCGTTTTTTTCCTTTTGAAGTAGGATCTCTTGTGTCTCAGGATGGCCTTGAACTTGTTCTATGTGACCTTGAACTTCTTGAATCACCACATCCAGTTTTTCATGGTGCTGGGGTTTGAATCCAAGGCCTCATGCATGCTAGGCAGGGGCTCTACCAACTGATCCACATCCCTAGCCCTAGGAACACTTTCTTGAGGGCCCTGTAAAGGCCATTATCATAGAAGACACTCCCTCCCCAGTGACAGCTTAGGTGCTGAGCTCCAAGTTGGAGGCCCCTGACTGTCACATGGTATGAGAAATTTGCTTTTCCTTCTGAGTGAAAACAACGATCAGCCAAGCATGTTACTCTAACTAAGGGGTGGATTTATGATGGGCCAGTGGAACAAAAGCTCTTGCTGGTCCTCTTGATTGAGGACAGAGGCTATTTATCTTGAGGATAGCTGTGCAGTGGGCCATGCCCGGGAGACCATCTAACAGGGTGGGATTGCTTTGTGTCTTTATGTCCTGGGTAGCTGATGTCCCGTGACATGTGTGAGGCAGCCTGCTTTAATACCTATTTAACAGCAAAGCTGTTGGGCTGGAGAGATGGCTCAGAGGTTAAGAGCATTGCCTGCTCTTCCAAAGGTCCTGAGTTCAATTCCCAGCAACCACATGGTGGCTCACAACCATCTGTAATGGGGTCTGGTGCCCTCTTCTGGCCTGCAGGCACACACACAGACAGAATATTGTATACATAATAAATAAATAAATAAATTAAAAAAAAAAAACAGCAAAGCTGTCGCCTTCTTTTCTATCTCTGTGGGGATCACACACTTTGTTGACAGGTTTTATCTTTGATTATGTCCCTGATAGGGACTTTGCCACGGAAGGGATACTTACTGTGGGCGGAGGGGAACCTCTCCCGATGAGTGGCACATTCTCGTATCGTGGGTTCCCACCAAAGAGTATGGCCTGGTTCCTGTGGGCCGAGAGGAGAGATCAGGTATGTGTGCAGGAACCTGTGCTCATGGGAGCCGAGCCGAGGGTGGTAGTGGTGGCAGGTGGAGGTGGGGATGATGGAGGGATTGTGGGTAGGACAATAAAGGAAAAAGAGCCAGGGGTGGTGGCTCACACCTGTAATCCCAGCACATCAGGGAGGGTGAAGACAGCTTGGGCTATAGCGTGAGACCTCCTCAAAAATTTAAAATAAATAAAAAATAAAATAGAAAGGAAAGAACGCTGTAAGGCAGTGGTCCTCAACCTTTCTGCTGTGACACTTTAATACAGTTTCTCATGTTATGGGACTCCCAACTATAAAATTAGTTCATTGCTACGCCCTGTCATTTTGCTACTGTTATGAATCGTAATGTAAATATCTGATATGCAGGATATTTATTACTCCACAGGTTGAGAACCACTGCTCCAGGGAGACCAGGGAAGAGACCACCAATGAGGGACAGATGCCAGGAGCACTCCGGCGTGGAGAAGTGCAGCTTCTCAGGCCTGGGACTGACCTGAGGGCTTGTGGCAAAAGTCCACATCTTGACACCTGTAGCGTGCTTTTCTCCAGCATACTTGGCTGTGGAGGGGTCTGCTATCAGGCAACCCGTGACCTCTGTTGTGTGACCTCCCACATGTGTTTTTGGGGACCAAACACTCTGTCTATAAACCCAACCTCACTCCGGGGCTGGGAGGGCTATGCTGGGTGTGGGAGACCCGGGGGCTCTACTGTGCGTACATGTACTCGGAGACAGGGGCATTGGAGATGGTCTGGGTAGGAGGCTGAAGGCTGCACTGGCTGCCAAGGCCGCTGCTGTAGCTGCAGAAACTGTGCAGCTGCCCCCTCATTGGGTTGTGGGCTGCGATGCGCCGAGCTTGGGGGTTGAAAGGGTCGTCGTCATCAATGTCATCATAGTCTCTGTCCCTAGGACAAGACATAGAAGCTGGTCAGCCTTGAGGGATGAGGTTCAAGGTCCTATTACGCTCCCCAATCTCTCTTCCTAGGATGCTCTCGGGCCGTATACATCTTCTCCAGCAACCACAAAGGCATGGTCTTCAGGGGTACGACTTACTCTACCTGGCTCCAGTTCCACGTCCACCTCCTTCCAGGTAGTGCACCATACTGGCTGCAGACATGGCGGTGGGGAGGTGACCCACTCACCCTATCTTATCCATCCATGAGGTCCTGAAATCTTGTCTTTGTCTCTCTCCATGAGGGCCTACAGGTCCCATCTTAACAATAATATTTTTGACCCTCCCTGCTATTTTCTGGGGCCTCGCTCTCATCACGTCACCTTGCAAAGTCTTGCCTAGGAAGCAGAGCAAGGGGTACAGGGCAGCATCAGGAGGGTTGTAACCATCTTTGGTCCAGTTACTTTTGCGGGGATCTATTTTAATCCTCAGAGAAATCCATCCAGCCTGCCACACCCTCTGCTGCCTCCTCTGTCTCAGGTGACTAGCTCATTGGTGTTCCCTACAGAAAGCCTCCATGCTGCGGGGGGGGGGGGGGGGGGGGCGGGAGCCTTTCTGGTACCCTACCTGTTGATGAAGTGTTCCCAGGCTCGAGATCCTGCACAGGTCAGGGTGGAGAAAGCCAGGGCAGCCAGGATGGAGAAGAGACCAAGGAACAGAAGGCCTTCAATGCCATCATAGCAGATACCAGTGAGGGCGTCCAGGTAGTCCTAAGGAAACAGGGATATGCCATTGCAGAGGGATGGGTGGCAAAGCCTAGGCTCTGAGCCCTTCCCTGGAAGCCCCTCTCCTTCCTGCCTTCACCTACCATCTTCTGGTTGCTCTCCACCCAAAGCACAGTTCACCGCCTTTTAGGGACCCCACTCTAGAGCCACTTGAGGGACTCCTTGGGACAGACTGCTCTACAGGAATTTGCTGACCTCCTACTGTGTGCCGGACACTGGAGGCTGACTTCCAACTAGACAGATGAGGAGGTGACTAGTTGTAGAACTGGAAACAGATTACATCCATAACTCTATTACTTTTTAAAAAAAGTCTATTATCTTATTTCTAAGTGTATGTGATGTGTGTGGGGGGGCATACATGGGTCATAGCATATGGGTTTATTCTAAATCTATATGGTTTGTGGAAGATGTTGACATACATTGGCTCATACATTGCTTGGGGGTGAGGTGCTCACATAACCCTAGTGTCCTTTGCATTATTGTATATATGTGAGGTTAGGGTTTTGGTATTTTTTAGATAGGATCTCACTACGTAGCCCTAGCTGACCTGGAATTCACAGAAATCCACCTGCCCCTGCCTCCCAAGTTCTGGGTATTAAAAGTGTGTGCCACCATATCTGACTTTTCCTCCCTCCCTCCCTCCCTCTCTCCCTCCCTCCCTCCCTCCCTCCCATCCTCTCTCTCTAAGACAAGGCTTCCCAGGAGGTCTTAACTTCATGATCCTCCTGCCTCAGCCTCTAAGTACTGGGACTACAAGCATGCACTAGCATGTCCATCGGGAGGGCTTGCATATATACATTGTATCCTGGTATTAGATTGAACCACTGAGTTGCAAAATAGTGAGATGGATAGATTGACCCAGTGGCCAGAAGTCTAGGCAATGGTTAACTATACATTCATCACTTAGGTTAGGGAGTTCTAATATTCGAAAACTAACCTGCCCAACCTTCCTAGTTCCTATCCTAAGTTCCTTTCTTTGTGCTCCCCAGCAGCCGTCAGAGAGAATCAAAAAGCTACTTCCCACTATCTGGCTTCAGCCTCATTCCTGGGCCTGAAAGGAGGCTAGGAAGTCCTTTTCCTAGGTCTTTGCTGGATTCTCTCTAGGAAAATGTGTCCTGCTGGTGTCTCCCACACCCTCCACGGTCAGTCATCTAGTACCTTGTGCAGCCCTCGGCAATCCAACATGGCAGTCAGCTGGTGCAGGCTGGTCTCAGAGGAGTTTAGCAGACTCTGGATGCCAAGAAGGTCTTTCTGCAGAAGGAGGAGGAAAGGGCTGAGCCACAGGGAGTGAGGGACGACGTACAGCTGGCAGAATGCCCTCCCCCAAACCTGGCCAGGGTACAGGTAGGAGTGTGGCAGAGGAAAGGGCAGATGGGAGTGGGGGTCCAGCGAGTGCTCCCCTCCTGCCGACACAGTCGCTATGAGTGGCAGTTCCCTTACCTCTGCTGTAGGGAAGAGGGGCACGGCAAACTGCAGCAGGCCTGTGACCTGGATCTGCATGGTGGTCAGCGAGCGCTGGAAGGCGGTCAGCGACTGGGTGGAGAGACCACAGCCTCCCGTGAGAATCCGTTCCCCCAGAAGTCCCACAGCTTCAAGGAGGCTTGTCCTCCTCTAGCCATGCCACCCTCAGGCAAATATATAGGAGGGACAGGCTTAAGAAATTGGATTCCATTGGCTTTGGAACACTGGACTTTAAGTCATAGAAGGAAACTCTTCCCCAGCGTTCAGATTTCGAGCCGTTCGGCCAACACAACGACTACGGTAGGATTATGCTCCTCCCCACATTCCTCTGGCTTTTTATGAGCCCCACAGTCCTCTTGCTTCAAGCTACTCAGATGTGCTCCTCAGACTACATGGAGCTTGTGAGAAAAACAGAACCTTGGGCTCTATCCCCACGGGCACAGCACCAGCAGAGTGACCAGCTTTCCAGGGAGAGGCACACTGTGAGCATAGGAGAAAGGTATAGAATGCAGTAACCAAGAGCAAAGTCCCCTCCAGAGAACAGCTAAGAGACGGACCACAGAGAAGAAATGCCCCACTGGCCACCATCTTGGTACACGGCAGGGTTCAGGATCCAGAGAGAGGAAGGTGATGAGGGGCTGTGGGAAGGATGAGGGTGCACTTGAGGGGGCTGTACCTGCTGGAAGGGGCTGCTTAGGCTCTGACTGCAATGCAGGTAGTAGCGGGTCACCTCTGCAAAGCAACAGCATCCGTGTCAGGAAGCCCACAGGAAACCAAACCCTCTGCCTGCTCAGTGGTCCAGCCCCACTCCCTTCTTCCCTCAAGCTCCCAAAGAAGGCAGTTTTCCAGGAAGTGGTCTAGAAAAACCAAAGTCTGAGTATGGAGACCCTTGGCGACTGCAGGAAGAGGTAGCATGTAGGTAGCTGGATCATATAGGCTTAGCCTGAGCTTGGGGAATGAACGGCTCTAGGGACAGAGGTCCCAGAATACATTACCTGAACTGATCTGGCTCTGTGTGTTGTTCAAGATGTAGACGTCAGGAGCCACGCAGAAGTCACTGGTGCCCTGGAGACAGGAGTTGGGAGAAGAAGGTCAAACCCTTGGGCACTGGGAGGAGCGAGCCTGACTCCTGCTACCCTGGTCACAAGATCTCTAACCCAGCCTGGGGCAGAAAAGAGGCTGGGAGTCTGATTATCAGGTTCGTCTCACCTCTGTTCTTTCCTACCTGTCACCTTGGGCAAGTTACTTACTTTTTGTGTCTGAGTAGTCTCGCCTATTGTGTAGACCTGAAGACTCTATTCACCCCACATAGGACTATTAACCGAGGGGCAGCTGAAGCTGTGAGTCCAGGGTGGTTTCCTTTCCTCTCAGGCTTATTTGCTCTTCTCAACTGTGCCATCACCCCTGCCAAGCTCTGGTGGTCAACCCCTGGAAGGTCCCCAACTTACAAAACGAAACAGAATCTAACTATGTATCTGTCCTGGAGTTCACTCTGTAGACCAGGCTGGCCTCCAACTCCCAGAGATCTGCTTGCCCTCTGCTTTCTGAAGTGCTGGGATTAAAGGCGTGCATCACTATGCCTGTCTCTAACTTGCTATCTGAGGGGTGAGGCTAGGAAAAAGTTTATCTTGGGACCTTTGGGGACAGGCTTCCGTTGCTGAGACCGGGGCAGGGAGTCAGAGGACTAGGACTGGAGTTGGAGCGTGGGCTGGCTAAGGGATCACTAAGATCAGGGTGACTGCGTGAAAGGAGTGGCGGGAGGATGCCATGTTCTGAGCCTAGAACTGACTTGGGGTGCAATGGGGAACTGGAGAAAAGGCGCTCCACCTCTCAGAGCAGCAGGGGCAAACTCTGGTTCCCGTGCCCCGTACTAAGGGGCTACCCACTTCTCTGGTGCATGATCCCTGAGCTTGGAAATCCTGCAGATGGTCCTGCAACACGAGGGGTGCTCTGTCTATACGCAGCATCACCCCTCACCCACCGAATCAATATTCAGGTTTTGAGCTCTTTCTAGACGCAGGCATGGCTTTAGGATTGAGGTCTGGTACTTGTCAAGGGCACATGTTTGTGTCTTAGTACTGAGAGTAGAAAATGTGTGTTGGGGGGAGCATTGGGGAGCAATAGGCTCCTCTAGATTCAAAACTTCTCCACAGTACCCTGACTTTCGTTCATCTCTTCCCCAACACAGACACAACCACCCTCCCCCCAACATATGCAATCACCCACATGCACTTAGGATTGCAGAGAATGGTTTTACACACAAACCACCAACATACATAATAAATCAGCGAGCCTATTATTATCAGTTAGACCTACAGCACCAGCAGGCCCGGCGGTGCACCCTCACCCCTTGGCTGGAATAGTAGAGATAGGGAGCCGGGTTGGGGTTGCTGGAGGGAATAATGGTAAATGGAGTCACACCTCAAGAAGCCTAGGGTCCAATGATGGGGAACTAGGAACCCCTTTATGAGGCTTCACCTATGCTGAGGCTTCCCTTCCTCCTCTGCTTAAACCAGGCCTGAGCTTTAGCCCACATCTCCTGGGAGAGTGGATTAAGATAGTGTGGGGTACATGGGTCACTGTGAGAATCCAGATCTACCAATGAAGGGGATATACACACGTGTATGCACAGGCACACATGTGTATGCATGTATGTGTTCATATAGTAGTCATTCAGTGGTGACTAGGATGTCAGGAAGAAGGTAACTAGTGCAAGCAGGACGGGTAGGAGGAGTTGCCAGAGGCTAGCCCAGGTGAGCTAGCCTGGGTGAGATAGCCCAAGTGATGGCTGAGCCTGCAGGAAGCTCCTGAGTATCTGAAGGAGTCATGCCTGTGACCCTCAGAACCTGTGGAAACTGTAAGAAACCAAGATGGCTACCACACATCGAGTAGCCCCTGCGTGCCGTCTGAGGCACCAGGTACTGCTCTTCACCCCCATTTCACACAGGCGAACACTGTGCTGTGGAGCTAAGGCTAGAGGCTCTAGAAGCTATGCTCCTGCCTCCGACCCAGGAGGTGGGCCTGCTGCCCCTCAGGCCTGCGTGCTCTGGGAGTGTTCTGTCACCATTTCTGCAGTCAAAGCAATGCTCCTGCCTCCAACCCAGGAGGTGGGCCTGCTACCCCTCAGGCCTGCGTGCTCTGGGAGTGTTCAGTCACCGTTGCTGCAGTCAAAGCAGCCGTGGAGACGCCTCCTGCTCTCTTCCTTCTTGGCATTGCCTCTCCTCTGCCCGAAGAGCCCCCGGCACCTAAAGCTTGTCTCTGGCTCTTACTGACTACATAGGGGTGGCCAGGAAGGCCAGCAGTGAGGGCCTAGGACCACAGGTCTGGAGGCTCTGAGCTTGGGTCCCCAGTTCTCAGCCTTCCCCAACTCAGCGTGCCCTGGAAGAGTCTCAGTGTCCACTCTATCCTATGGATGCCCTGCCTGGTGGGCAGGTTGGGGGAAGGGCAGCAGTGTGAATCTGGCCCCATTGCCCTCAAAAGAGGCCTCAGAGGGCAGGGTGGCAGTAGAGGAACACAAAAAGCTCTGCACAATGACCCCTTGACAGCTGGTGCCCCCCCCCACAGCTCCTCCTTACCCCCTTTCCTATTAAAATGCCACAGCAGCCTCGGCTCTGTCAAAGACCCATTCAGAACCCTCGCACCCGCCTCTCCTGCACAAGGGCCTGACTAAAGGAATTAGGGAAATGGCATGGCTCCCAGCTCCCTGGCATTCCATGGCACCCGGATGCAGATAAAAACGACGCGTGGGTTCCTTGAACGGCAAGATGTCTGATGGGAGAAGCCTCTGCGGGAAAGGTGCCAGCTTCCAAGGGGCAGCTCACGGTGGCAAGCTGGATGCCATCGCTTCTTCAAAAGGCAGAGGCTGCCAGAAGCAGGACCCAGTCCCATAGGCTCAACACGGAAAGCTTCCCTGTGCCCGCACTTGTCTCTGGAGCAGAGGCAGCCAGCCAAGCAGCTGTGCCCATCACTCTGGGCAGCAGGGCCCCTCCCCACAGTGTTTACAACCTTCCAGCTCCCAAGGCCACCAGGATGCCTTGAACACAGCCTGGGCTCCAGTACTGTCTTTTCGGCACCAGGCCTTGGTGTGTGGTCGCAGCACAGAAAGGGGAGATGAGAGATACCCACTTCCTCTCTGTTTTTGTTGGTTTTGAGACAGGACCTCAAGTAACCCGAATTAGTCTTAAACTTACAAACCCCTGGTTTTAACCCTCTAGAGTGCTGGGATAACAAATGGATACCATCATGGCCAGTTATCCAGTGCTGAGGATCGAACACAGCATGATCTGTATCAGTAAGCTTACTAACTGAGCATCCTCAGCCCTCCCTCTCCCCTTTTACAGTAGTAGAGCTCAAACCTACAGCTTCTGACTAGGTAGGTCAGGGTTCTGCCACCGAGCTATGTTTCCAGTCCCATCCCCCCCTTAGATTCTGTGTGTGTGTGTGTGTGTGTGTGTGTGTGTGTGTGTGTGTCTGGTGTCCTGCTCAGAAGTAAGAAGAGGGCGTTTAATAGTGCAGAACTGGAGTTACGGATGGCTGCAAGCCACCACATGGGTGCTAGGACTGGAACTTGGGTCCCCTGCAAAGAGTAGCACGTGCTTTTAGGAGTTGAGCTATCTCTCTAGCCCCACAGCCTCCTGGCCCCTTTACAAGACGAGCCTTACTTAGCAAACTTAGCTCACAGGCCTTTAAATTGCAGTCCCGACTCGGTCTCCGGGGCATCTGGAGCCATAGACTCGTGTCACCAGAACTGGCTCCTTAGCGCTTCTACACAGGCCTCTATCAAAAGTGGCAGAGCCAGGTGGCACCAGGGGCCATTTATCCCATGGGTATTACAGACAATGTGCACAAGACCGGTGCTCCCAGCCACCCCTAGGGACGCCAGGCAAGGTGTGATGTGGGTAAGGAAAAGCAGAGTCAGACCACAGGGCTGGCTGACAGCCCTCAGAACAGAGCGGTTCCTTGAAATTGCCTAGTGAAGTGTGTCTTCTTCAGCATGTGTACAGTTTTATGTGCATGCATGTTCACACAGACATGCAGCAACATACACACATAGAGAGAGCAAGCACCTATAACTAGTGATTCACACCACGTCATGATGATCTGCCTACAAGCGGTCTTCCGAGGGACTATGGAAACGCCATGTCCCACTGAGTTTGCAGGCCAAGGCACACAGCAAGCCCCACCTGCTGAGGGAGGGAGCTCTCAGGCAGCTCAGCTCTAAGATGAATAATTTCTTTCTTTATATATTCTCATACAGGAAGTCCCTCACTTTTCCATAACATTTGACGCATCGCATGCAGAAGCACTCACGTGTATTTCAGAGCACGTGTGAGCATAAGGGCAAAAGACTGCAGGGACAGAAGGTAGGAGATGCCACCTTCTCCGTACCTGGAGTCTGGGGGCAGGTAAAGGAACCCCCCCCCCCAACTTCCACCAGGTTAGCTTTTCACACTCGCAGGGAAGCTACCCGGCCACCCACACATTCTCCGCATGCCCAAACAAGCAGGGTGTCTTGTCTTGGCTCTGTCCCTGAAGCCCTGTAACTTTGGACAAACCCCTTCCTGTCTCTTAGCCAGGACCAAAGCAAGCCAAGTCTCTTCAGTTCAAGACTCTGGGATGGTAGGTAAAGGACTGAGTCCAAAGGTAGCCTGACGGGGTCTTTGAATAGGACAGGACAGACCAGCCAACCACAGTCTCCTCTACTTACCACTGCCGCAGCCGTATCAGCAGCCAGAGAAGCCCAGCTGAGGATCAGGGTCAGCACCCCACAGCACAGCATGCTAGGAGAGAGGCAGACACTCTGGGATCTCGGCAGGGTGGACAGGAGGGAGTCTTCTGGACAGCAGCCATCCTTCCTCCCAGGCAGAGCCCTACCTGGCCAGGCATTGCCCTCCCACCCCCACCCCATCTCCGTCATGCATTGACTCCCCCCGCCCCCGGTCCGTCCCATCTCTGCTAACAGCTAGGAGCGGGCTGTGGATCCCAGTGGATCCCAGGGTTGAAGAGACCCAGCTGTGACAGTACAGAGACAGCTGGAGTGTGGGGCGTGTGACACATGAGCCCCTGCCTGCAAGGGAGCTGGTGCTGAGGAGGGTCATCCTGGCTGCTACCACTCTCAGGGCCTGCCTAGGCCCTCTTCTCCCTCTATAGGCGGCCTCCCGCCCAACTCTTTGCTTCAGGACCATAAACAGGGCTACTCACGAGGCTAGGAGACACTTGGAGCGCCTGGCCAATCCCAGGCAGGTGACGAGGCAGATGACCAGGTCCAAAATGAAAAGAAGGAGATAGGAGAGCCACCTAGGTGAAGGCAGAGAAGGTGGGGATCAATATAACAGAACACCCCCTCACCTACACACACACACACACACACACACACACACCTGCTGCTGTTGGGAGGCCAGAACAGCAGCCCAGGCCAGTGACGAGAGCACAGTCCAGAGGCTGCAGGTCCTCGGGGGCTTGAAGCTGCATCCCAAATTCTCCTACCCCTTGCCTTAACCATCCAGCGGAATACTTAGACTAGTACTGGGCACTAGAACTTTCTATCATGGTGGAGACAGTTTTACATCTATACTGTTCACTTTATCCCCACCACTATTCACAGATGCCTGCTGGGAACCTAAGAACCTGAGATGTGAATTATGGAAGCGAGAAAATGAAGCCAAATGTGGTGGCAGACACCCGGAATCCAGCTCTTGGGAGTTCCAGGCTAGCCTGGGTTATAGAGCAAACTCAGCCTACAAAGATATCACAAGATATGAATGTCTCAGTTTACTTAATATTACTATTTATTTATTTGAGACAGGGTTTCTCTGTATAACAGCCCTGGCTGTCCTGGAACTAGTTCTGTAGACCAGGCTGGCCTCGAGCTCAGAGAGATCCACCTGCCTCTGCCTCCTGGGTGCTGGATTTAAAAGCGTGTGCAGCCACCACCACCTGGCAATATTACTATTTTCTATGAGGCTGGGGAGCAGGACCAGGGCCTCAAAGATGCTAACAAGAGTTCTGCCATTGAGCTACACCCCAGCCACCCAGCCAAATTTTAATGCACTCTTACACACACGGTTGGAAGCATCCGTACTGGACCGCACAGCTCTGTCTCTGTTCCCTCTCGCAATCAATCAGGCAGCTCCCGGCTGCTCTGCTTTGTTTCTAGAACCTTCAGAGAGCAGATCTGGTAAGGCCTGACATTGCAGTCACAGGTCAGGGAGAGCCCCCGAGAGGCCCCTTCTTTGAGGGATGCCTGCCTGTCTTGCCCGAGGCCTTCCATCTTACACATGGAGCCCGTGTGGGATACACAGTGCAGTATAGTGATTCTTCTGCCTTTGCGGGCTAAGTGCTGGGATTACAGGCACATACCACCACACATTTTATGCGGTGCTGGAGATCGGACCTCGGGGTGTAAGTAGGGTATGAAAGAACTGACAGGAAGCGACAGAGGCTCTGAGGAGGATGGAGCAAGCTGGTGGTCCTAGAAGCCAAATAAGATTCTGTCTTTGTGAATGGAGGTTTGATGCCTAAAAGAAGGGGCTTAATTAAAACCCTCAAACCCCAGAGCAGCAGGTAGCCCATGGCAGGTCTCTGGGGTCCCAGAAATGGGGCTATGGCTTGGGGACATGGATTGAGCTGGCCTGCCACTTGATGGAGGCCACCAAGGAGCAAGGTTTTTTTTTTTTTTTAAAGTCAGTGTTGAAAGGAACTTGGAATCCATCTAGTGTTAGCATCCTATGCTACAGATTAGAAGGTCGAGACTCATGGTGGTTAAGATTTCCAGAAGCTGCATGGGAACCCTATACTCTCCTTCCTTCTAGAGGTATAGCCCCACCCCCCAGCCCCAACACCCTCCAAAACATGGGTTCCATGCTCCCAACCTAAAGCTGGGTTGCTCCTTCCGCCTCCTCTCCCATCTGCAGGAAATCCAGATGCAGAGGGGCTCCTGTCCCCTCCACAGCTGTGCTTTCGCAGCTCCTGCAACCGCTGCCTGTGTAAGCGGTTCTTAGAAACAGCTCCTGGGCGGATGCGTCCTCCCACGGGAGCCTCTGGGAACTGGGGGAGGGACTTCTCACCATGAACTTGGCTCTTGCCTGCTGTACTAATGCTGTTGGCTTCACCCCTCACCCCACCACATCCGGCATCTGTAAGCCAGTGTCCACATCTCAGCCCCGGGCAATAACTAACCTTATCCCCTCCACGCTGGAGCTGGATGTGTCTCCCCAGTAAAGTGCTCCTGGGAGTGGAACTGTTGGGAAACCTTTCTGTGAAGTCTCCCGGAGGAGCCTGTGAGCTACAAACCCAAGCAGAGAAGGGGAAGTGACCCTCAGCATTCGGGAGCCCTGCTTGAACTACCCTTGCTCCTTAACCTGACCCAAATAAGAAGCCTCTTTTGATATATGATATCTATACCCATTTATGTCTTTACTAAAACGTCCACAGGATTAGCCAGATGAACTCCAGGGAAAGAGTCAGGTTAGTAAGGACACCCCTATGAATGCTCCACTGGCTCTGATGTGGGGGCAGGTTGTCTTCTCAGAGTTGGCAGCTCCTTTTCGTCCCCAGGAGGAAGACATTTTACCCATGTCTGAAAGGAGTAACCCCAGGGGCCTTGTCCATCTAGAATATCTCTGACATCAAGGAAATTCAAGGTCTGTGGGGTGGGGGATGGAAGCACCTTCTGGATGGATCCCTGAGTGGCACATGGAGCACAGGACTGGGTTAATGCTTCCCGCTGGGAAAGGGACTCTGATGGGGGAGGCCTTGAACACTTCCTCTGGACTCAGCCCCCAGCTGCAGCCTCCCGAGTGGGGTTTTATGATATAATAGGATACAAATCCAGAAGACCAAGGGTGTATTGTGCAATGCTGGGGCAGAGGCTCTGTTCTCCATCAATGGCTTGAAGAGGTGCCAAGTCGTTTGGGTGAGGGTGGGATTCAAAGAGCTGACACTTGTCATGCAAGACCCACATATGGGTTCCACCCTGTGTCTATGATACTGGACTCCTGATCCTTTGAGCACAATGACGTGCGTGTCATACACGATGCACACACATTATATGAGTCCATGCTACCCTTCGGGTGAAGGTCAACCAGGGACAGGGACAGCTGTCTCCTTCCTTGGCTCTCAACGGTGACCCTTCTGAGACTCTGTATTCAGAAGGAGGGCAGCCAGTCTGGGGCCTATGACCTGAGTTTAGTGATGTCACCAGGGATGGGGTTACAGAGGGACATAAACAGATGCTGGATGAGGCAGAGATACGCTTGGAGGCCTAAGTTGCTGTGGCCATTAATCTAGATTGTCAACTTGGTGGAACCTAGACTCATGCAGGAGACAAATCTTCGGGCATGTCTGAGAAAGATTTTTTGTGTGTGTGTGTACATACACATGCATGTCATAATACATGTGTAGGTCACAGGGCAGCTTGCAGAAGCCAATTTTCTTTCTGTCATGTGAGGTCCTGGAATTGAACTCAGGTTATCAAGCTTGGTGCCTGGGGGCCTCTACCAGCTGAACTATTTCAATGACCCAAGATTTTGTAGATTATATTAACTGAGGTGATATGCTGGTTGGCTTTATGATTGCTTGACACAAGCTAGAGTCACCAGAGAGGAGGGATCCTCAGTTGAGAACAAGTCTCCATAAGGTCAGACCGTAGGCAAGCCTGTAGGCCATTTTCCTTATTAGTGATTGGTGGGGGAGGGACCATCTTATTGTGGGTGGTGCCATTTCAGGGTTGGTTGTCCTGGATTCTATAAGAAAGCAGGCTGAGTAAGCCATGGGGAGTAAGTCAACAAGCAGCACCTCTCCATGGTCTCTGCATTAGCTCCTGCCTCCGGATCCTGCCCTGCTTGAGTTCCTGTCCTGATTTCCTTTGATAATGAACAGTGCTGTGAAGTGTAAGCAGAATAAGCCCTTTCCCTGCCACGTTGCTGTTTGGTCACGGTGTTTCATCGCAGCAATAGTAACCCTGACTAAGACAAGCAGGAAGAGCCACTGAATAAAAAGGATAAAGCAAGCACAAGCGGGTATTGCTCCGCTTCCTGACTGTGTGGATGTGATGGGACCAGCTGCCTCATGCTCCTGCTGCCATGGCGATGGACCACGCTCAAGCTGTGAGCCCAAATAAACTCCTCTTCCTTCCTTCAGTTGTTTGAGTCACAACCACGAGGAAGGGACATAATAGATGTGGTCATGGTGGGGTGACTTCCCTTAGCCCTGCATTGCTGAGGGGTTACACAGCGAGGCTGCGGGGAGGGGCTGGGTCTGTAGACTTCCGTGTCCCCCCACTGCCTCCCCAGTTCCTCACCTGTAGTATTCCACATATGCAGTCTGGTGGGACAGCTCAGTCAGCTGCGTGGTGACCTCCCTCCACACGGGCAGTCCCGAGAGCTGGTTGATGATATTGCCTGCCATCTGCTGTATGAACTTCAGGGTCTGGATGTAGTCACCCCGGGCAGCAAAGATCTCGCTGAGCGGAGCCAGGTGCTGTTCTAGGTCCACCTGCATCTTCTGAATGTTTGTAGACACCTACGGGAGGTAAGAACGGGGCTGAGTCTGGCCCTGGGATAGCCACTGAGAAGGTCTCTGCAGGAAGAAGTAGCAATTGGCCAGCTGGGCTTGAAGGGCTGTTCCACACTGACACAGACCCTGGGAGCTCATGAGACTGCTGCCCCAGGGGAATGGCCAAGGATGAGCTCCTCTGCCTATCGCCATCATGCAGGTCTGGAATGTTCCCCAAAGATCCATATTAAAGCCATGGCAACAGACTTGGTGATACTGGGAAGTGGTAGTTAGGTGTGTGACAGGACTTTAGGTCATGGGGGAGCACCCTTCCTCAAAGGGGACACTGGAACTCTTTCTTCCCTTGCTTCTGCATACACTGAAGTGAGCAGCTCTGACCGTCATGTGGGCTCACTAAGACCTCTCAGATCAAAGGCTCCAAAGCAACGAGGCCAACCAGCATGAGACCAACTAGCATGAGTGGAAACCACGTCGAACCCAAACCAGTCTTTGTCTTTCTTCCTTCTCGCTTTCCTTTAAATTTTTTTTTTTTTTTTTTATTTTTGAGACAGGGTCTCAGGAAGCCCAGGCTGAACTCCAACTTGCAATGAAGTTGATAATGAGTTCCTGATCCTCCTGCCTCCACCTACGAAGTGCTGGGATTAGAGGTGTGCAGACCCTTTACTTCATAAATTTGATGATCTCGGTGATTTGTTTAGTGCTGGAAAGCACACACAGCCCGGTTCCGTCTGGCCCTGTTCTAATTTTCCCTGGGCTTTGGCTCTCCACTCCAAGCCTTTCTGCAACCTCAGTTTCTCTAATCTGAAAACTCAAATCTTAGCCCGCAAGCAACAAGCTCTGTACAAATAACTCCAAACAGAAACCCCCAGACTCTAAAATCCCAAATATTTCAGGCTTCCTGAATTTTAGACGGGTGGGGTTCAACCTGGACTCCAAAAAGGGAACCAAACCAATTCATTTTTTTCTTCCCTGATTATTCTCCTAAAGTTTGAATCACTTGCGATAGGAAATCAAAGACTTAGAACCCCGGCTGCCACTTTGTGCTTTAGTCCAATAGGATCCCCAGGCACCCGACAAGAGAAGGGGTTTGTCTCTGAGCTAGAATCAGCTTGTAATGTCCCAACCGCAAGGCAAGGCAGAACAATGGGGCCTTGGAAACAGAGAACAGATGCTGTCTCCTCCCAGCCTGGCCTGGGGCAGCATGAGGAAATCAGTGTCTTCTCTTGGGCTCATAGCCCCCCACTTCCCAGGATGTCTGTCCTGCTAGGTGGGTATAGAGGCACCCCCGTCCTTTGCTTTGGTCTTAAGTGAACCCCAGAAGAACATCTGCCTACACAGACCGAAATGAAAGGATGGTGGCAGTGGCCGTCCTTGCCAGCTCCCAAACAAGGGGCAAGGTGCAGTTTACACTGCAAATGTCATACTCAGGGGCCACTAGGCTTGGGGTCACAGCCCCACAGCCATCTGAGCAGAGCTAAATTGCAGCTAAATGAGGAAGGACTTTGTTTCTGTTTTGTTTTCAGATAGGGTCGGCATAATGGCCCAGACTAGCCTGGAACTAGTTATATAATTCAGGTGGACTTGAATTTGAGATCCTCCTGCTCCAACTTCTGGATAGCTGGCACTATAGGACTCTGCTGCCAGGGTCTGGCTTTGTGGCCTTGACACTGTCATAGACAAGCAGTTCATGGAGGGCAGGATGCCTGGTTAATCCTTACCCAGCAGTCTTGGCTCCCACAGCCTGCAGGATAAAGACACAGCAGAGGGGCAGAGAGGGCACAGCATGAAGCCCAGGAGAGCATTCTGAGCTCTGAAATCATGGGAACTTGACATTAACCTTGTGGCTCTTCATGCTTTCTACACTGTGACTTCCTGATTCTAGAAGAGAGAATGGCTCTCTGTTTCTCTGTGTGTCAGCGCTTGCTTCTTCCGTTTTCTGGTTTCAGCTGGGCTCTTAAGAGATGGCAAGGGATTAAGAGACACCAAGATAGAGACAGCTAACTGGGCAGGCTGATTCTCATGCCAGTAGAATCCTAGCACTTGGGAGGCTGAGGCAGGAGGATTGTCTTGAAGTCAAGGCCAATCTGCACTACAGACAAGCCCTTGTCTCAAAACAAAACAAAAAAAGCCCTCCCAAAACAAACAAAAAGAAAAACCAAAAATTTTAAACTTTGTCTTAGACTTCTTCAAGCTCTCTACCCCCCACTTGTGTGCATGCACATGTGTGTGTGTGTGTGTGTGTGTGTGTTGACAGACAATCTCATGCAGCCTACAATGACCTTGAACTCCTGATCCTTCTGCTTCACTCCCCCCGAATCCTGGGATTATAGACTTGTGCCATCAAGCCTGGCATTTCAGTTTGGTACTGTCAAGGGTGACCTTAAGAACAGACAAACCAAGGTTGGGCATGTAGCTCAGCTGGCAGAATGCTTGCTTGCCTAGGATGCAGAAGGCTCTGACTTGGATTGGAAGCATCCAACAATTGGGGTGTGGCACGGAACACAACCTGAACTATCAGTGATCCTGACTCAAAAACAAACAAACAGAAAAGAAGACAAACAAGATCCTCTCACAAACAACAAGTCCCCAAATAAACAGAAACCCAAGCAAAAATAAAGAATTTAAAAATTTAAAGAATAGCCAGGTGTGGTGGTATGTGCCTGGTCTACACAGCAAGTTCCAGGACAGCCAGGACTCTGTAGAGACCCTGTCTTAAAGAAAAAAACAACCAAACAAAGCCACAGTTAAAGAATAGTTCAAGGCATGTAATCGAATTGCTTAGAAGGCTGAGGCAGGAAGATCAGGAGTTCTAGGATAGCCTGGGCTACATAGCAGAACCTTGTAGAAGAGAAAGAAAGAAAAGAAACAAAGCCACAAGCCAGTAAACATCTGTCAAGTTCATTTTTCCTTCTGGTATGTTTCATGGGAAGAGATGCTAGATTGATTAGATAGGTAGACAGATGACAGATAGGTGTTGGAACACGTCACAACAGTGGCCTCCCTGTAGCTTGTGCTTGCTCACATGGTTCCCAGTCCTTGAGGTTCAAAAAGACAGAGGTGTGATACCCCCAAGATGGACTGTGGCTTTCTCTTGGGAACTGAGGATGAGGGGGACAGCTCAGCTCTTCTACCAGATGGGTCCAAGGACCAGCTAGAACAGCTAGACGGTCACTGTTTCAAAGGACAGGGGTGTGGTTTTCAAATTGTGGTCTCTAGGCCTGCAGCATCACCCAGGGGCTCATTACAAATGCAAATGCTAAGCCTGCCAGAGGTGAATTGGAGCCCCAGCAGGGTGGGGCCTGCTGCCACAAATCCTAACTACATCTAGGTGATTCTGATTAAGTGCCAGGTTGAGAACCCCTGGGGAAAGAAGAGAGAGAGAGAGAGAGAGAGAGAGAGAGAGAGAGAGAGAGAGAGAGAGAGAGAGAGAGAGAACACTAGGCCAGGTGTGGAGTGGTTGAGAGGACCACCATCTCAGGTTCAGGGAACTAGGGAGGGAAAGAATACGGCTAAGACCGAGGCCTGTGCTCTGTGTTCTTGCTCTGAGATGCAGTGTGGGCTGAGGACACCTGTCTGTGCCTCAGTTTCTCTAATGAGTCATTTCCCATAGGCCTACGAGTCCAGGATGGTGTGGTATCCAAACGAAGGGAATGCAGAGGGTCCT
This sequence comes from Arvicola amphibius, assembly GCF_903992535.2. Classification (NCBI taxonomy): domain Eukaryota; kingdom Metazoa; phylum Chordata; class Mammalia; order Rodentia; family Cricetidae; genus Arvicola; species Arvicola amphibius. The sequence goes on from NC_052050.1 coordinate 7,155,440, forward strand.
TCCCTGGCCTTTGTGTTTGGGGCAGCCCTGGAAGGGCCTCTAGCTGGCCATTTGGCTGCTACGTCTGGGCTGCAGCAGGGCCCAGCTTTAAGCCATCTGGGCTGTTGGGTGAGTCTCCATCCTGACTCTGCCACCCACAGCCTCCCACAACCCCAGCACCTCTATCTCATGGTGATTGCCGTAATTATTGTAATGACACCATTATCTTAATCCCCCAGGGAGAGGGCCCTCTGTAGTTTACCTGCACTTTCCTTGGTGGTAATTCACCTGATGCCATTTAGCCATTTACCTGCAATTTGGACCCCACCCCTTAGATGAGGGGGAAGGCCCTGTAAGGGTCTGTCACCTCCCTGGAGCCCTGGGGCCTGAGACTGTTGGGCACCACAGCCCCTTAGGTAGGAGGGACAGAAGCTTTTCATGGTTGGCAGCACCATCACAGAGCCCTGGGACAGCTGTCCCACACTGCATTATCAGCCAAAGGGTAAGGGGCTATCTCCAGGCACAGGGTGAGGGAAGGTCTAGAGAGTGGGACTCATAGCCAAGTGTTCAAACCTGGCTCAGAAGGATTGGGAGCCTAGGGCTTGTTCCCACACATCTGCAAGTTCCTCCCCAGAGATAAAGACTGAATTTTCCCTTCAGGGAAGATCACAGCTCTGGGGCTTCCCAGCACTCAGGCTTCTCCTCCCCCTTCCAAGGTCACTGATGGCTAGAGAAAGGGACGCGATACGGTGCCAAGGACAGGCAGAAGTTGTCCTTGGGGGCTTGATCCTCATCAGGACCAAGGTGAATAAGAGTGGCCGAGTTCCCAGGGGTCACTTCCCACAAATACTGGGCAGTGCACAAGAACAGCACAGTCTGTCTCTTTAAGGTGAGAGTTCCTATCCCGGCCCCCTCCCCCACCCCCAGGGGCTGAGGGAAGGATTAGAATGGTAGAGGAGCTTAAAGGAGCCTGCCAGGAGGGGGTAGATGAGGTTGTCCTCCCTAGAAAGATGCCCAGGGAGTGACTGATTCCTCTTGTTAGGGCTGGGTTTGGTGGTGGAAGCTGCTGACACAAGTGGGTTTTTTGCTGGAACTTTTGATGTTCCAGAGGGAGCTGGTCTAGAGACGGTCAGGGGCCCAAGGACTAGTTCTGTGTTTGGCCTTTCCCAACAGAGTCCTCAGGAGACAACACATGGAATCACCTAGAAAATCAGCAGTAAAGATTGGCACTCTGCAAAAGTGACAGGTAGGCAGGGACCGGGGTGAAAGAGACCTAGTTCCCGACTCCTCCGGCTCCATCCCTGGGCTCAGCAAGTTAGCTTGTCCTTCTGAGCAACTCAACTTCTCTCCCACTGGGCTGGAAGCTTAGTCTTCCACCATGAGCTTCCAGCGAGACTGTTGCTGAACCCAGAGTCCGGAGACACACACAGTGATGATGGGGACTCTTCCCACCCTTTGCACACCTTCAAAATTTGAGGGTGGGGCAGGGGATTGTTCTTCCACTGTTTCTAAACTGTTTTTCTCCACTTAAATTTTTTGGGGGGTGGGGTGCAGGATGTGTGCCACCATGCTAGGTCCCCAGTTTTCTTTTTGATAGATGGATCAGAACTTTGTACAAAGTACTTAGAACTAACATTTAAAAGTCCACATCTGGGACAGAAGATGTAGCTCAAATAGAGAGCTTGCCTATCATATAGAAGCTTGGGGTTCAAACTCCCACACTGCATCCACCAGGCATGGTAGTGCACACTTGTATTCAAGCCCCAGGTCATCATCGGAGACATTCAGAGTTTGAGGTTAGACTCCTTCTCAAATAAACAAACCACCAACGCTCAGTAGGCTATGCAACAGCAATCCTAGCACTGTGTACACAGAGACAAGAATGTCATGGAAAGTTCTAGGTGAGTATGGTCTACGCAGTGGGTTCCAGGATAATAAGCGATACATAGGGGGCCTCTTGCTTTGAAACCACCACCACCACCACCACTACCACCACCACCAACAACAACAATAACAATAACAACAAAAAACTCTAGAAACCTGTGTTCAAGGTCTCCTTTGGGGACGGGCAAGCATTCAGATGCTCTGCAGACCAACTAGGGGCTGATGGGCAAAGAGCCGCCCTGAAGTCTCCCTTGGCCAGGGTTATAGAAACTGCCTTTGGCAGGGCGACTGCTCAGAGGGCAGCCCAGCCCACAGCATCCACCACACAGCTCTGAAGGGTGCAGCTGGCCTCCTGAGAGCCGACTGGCACCCTTGTTCTGGCCCTGCTGATCTCATGGGCTGTGTCTGTGCCCAGCCAGCCGCCTGCCCACCATCCTTACCAGCTCATCAATTCCAGAGAAGGTGTGATTCGCGTTGTCCAGGGAGTAGATCAGCTGGTACACCCCATCGTTGGTCTCACTGTTTCCATAGAAACCGACACCCACCGCAGCACTACAAGCAAAACCCCAAACAAAGGTGATGTAACCAGAAGAGACTGCACTTATCTCTCTATGTGCACACATGTGTGTGCCTGTGCACCAGGAGAGGATGCTGGTGTCTTCTTCCTCCAGTGCTCTCTGTGTCATTCCCTCGGGACAAAGTCTCTCACTGAGCCTGGAGTTCACTGAAAGGACTATGCTGGCAGCAAGTGAACTGTCTCTGGTCTCCATCCCTAGCACTGGGATTGCAGACGTGTGAGCTTTTATTGGGTGTTGGGAACCCAAACTCAGGTAGGTTCTCTTGTTTGTAGAGCAAGCTCATCACCCACTATCTCCTCCATCCAAAAAGTGCTGTCAATCTTTCTTCCCTGTCCATCCTTGTGCTGAGGGTTGAACCTGGGGCCTCAGGCATGCTAAGCAAACAAACTACTACTGAGGTACAATCCCAGCCCTTGCATTTACTTTTTAAAAATTGATTCTATAGCCGGGCGTGGTGGTGCACGCTTTTAATCCCTGCACTCAGGTGGCAGAGGCAGGAGGAGCTCTGTGAG